>NC_141995.1:53200284-53865284 GCF_049901715.1 Pseudonaja textilis
CTTTCATTTAGTGGTGGGATTCAAATATTTTTACTACTCATTCTGTGGGCATGGCTTTGCTTGGTAGACAGGACTTGGGGAAGGTTACTGCACAATCCCATTCGCCCCCTAACCCCCTAACCTGCTTTCCAGCTCTGTTCTCCTGTGCAGGGCAACAAAAGAAGACCCAGCCAATCAGCTGGGACTCGGGAGGCAGAGAATACATGGGGGCGGGGCCAGTCAGAGGTGGGACTTGCCAGTTCTCCAAACTACTCAAAATTTCCAGTATTGGTTCTCCAGAACTGGTCAGAGCCTGCTGAAAACCATCGCTGCTTTCATGGTTCATATGGGATACATTTAGTCTTCTGCTTTCTCTCCTGGTGCCTTAATTACTAGACCAAGGGTCTTCAAACTTGCCAAGTTTAAGACTTGTGGACTTCAACTCCCAGAATTCCTGAGCTAACATGACTGGAGGAGAAATTCTGGGAGTTGAAGTCAAAAAGTTTTAAAGCTGTCAAGTTTGAAGACCCTTGTACTAGACCAAACTGGCTCTAAAGCTTCATTTTGAGATAAAGATTCCCTCACCTTTAGCCCCTAATGACTATATATCTTTTTCCTGACAACAATATAGAAGCATTTGTGTTTTTCTCTACAATAATTTGCAACTTGGTGGTCCTTCCTGATGTTTTTCCATTCATCCATCCACTTAGCTTTTCATACATAGTTTCATAGACACATAGACATTGATTTATATTTTGCCTACCATGGCCGTCTATACCAGAGGTGGTATTCAGCCAATTCTGGCAAATTCTGGGGAATCGGTAGCAGAAATTTTGAGGGAGAATGGAGCTGGAAAGCAGGTTAGTGGGCGGGGAGGGAATGGGATTTTGCAGTATCCTTCCCCTGCTACGCCCACCAAGCCACACCCACAGAACCACTAGTAAAAATTTGAATACCACCACTGATCTATACTTAATGATAGTTCAACCTGGAAAGATGAAAAAAGGCAAAAGATGAAAAATGTGATTTAATCACTTGTAGATTCAGCTGTTGTTAAAGAAGAAACAGCAATATCAATTCTAAAAAATGAAATCACCACTATGTGAAATGATTTGAATGGAACGGAGGTTATATACCTATGACAGCCTCTCCAGCTAATTATCAACCACATCTGTCAAGGCAGGTGGACATTTGCCACGATGACATCTGATTTTTTTTTCTTTTTGTAGGTAATTGACTCTAATGACTAATTGACCAGTGTGATAAAGAAGCCTTCATTTTATCTAAATCTCTTTAGTAACCATCCCTAATTAAAGAAAGAAACTTATTCTGCAAGAAAAAAAAAAGGGGCTTCAGAGATAGCAACTGCTGAAGAAAGCTACTGAAAAGCTTAACAGGAAAGAAAACTTTTCATTGCACAGTTTCATAATTTTCTGTATTTCTTAAAAGCAGTTTATCATCCCTGCCTTTTATCGGACATTGTGCTCTTCAGTGTAAAGATGCTAATATACAGTAGGTCAACTTTGCCGCCAATAAATGTATTGGAAACCAAGTGTCTGCTTTTGTAATCATCATTTAGATTTTTTTATCCTTCCTTTATTATTTTTTATAAATAATAATTATAATTAATTCCCTTCCTAACATTTGCCCACTGTGAATTGAATTTGGCAGAGAGAGAGAGAGAGGGAGGGAGGGAGGGAGCGAGAGGGAGGGAGAGAGAGGGAGGGAGAGAGAGGGAGAGGGAAGGAGGGAGAGAGAGGGAGAGGGGGGAGAGAGAGAGAGAGAGTCTGGCTCAAGGTTATCCAGCTGGCTTTCATGTTTATGGCAGAACTAGAACTCACGGCCTCCTGGTTTATAGCCCAGTTCTTTAACCAAAAGACAAAACTACCTCTCAATTTTTTTTTATTCTATTCACTAGTGTCCAATTCTCAGAGATTGCCTGGATAAGACCAGTGGTGCGATTCAACCGGTGTAACAACCGGTTCAGTGAGCACACGCAAAGCATCTTAAAAAGCCCATTTTCAACTCAGTTACTTACCTTTGGCTGCATCCCCAGTGAGTAAAACAGCTGACGCTTGGCAAACTGCTCTGCCGCATGAATCAGCTGTGCTAGAAAAACAGGAAATAAAGCACAGGAAAGAGCAGGGCTGGATGGGTGTGGCCAAATGCTAATTAGAACTACCAGTTCACCTAAACTGGTCCAAACTGGCAGAATCCCAACCCTGGTTTTTCAGAAGAGCCTTCTTCCTAGGGCTGAGTTACAGTGACTGGCCAAAGGTCACACAGCTAACTCCATGTCTAAATTGGAACTAGAACTCAGAGTCTCCTAGCTTTCTAGCCTTATGACTTAACCATTCTCCCTCTCTATAGCACCACATTTTGTATTTTCATGTTCTTCTCAGAAATAGCATGTAAGTACATTTAAACGTGAATCTCTGTATCAATGCCAGTGTTTTTGCCAACTACTTATCTTACCTAGGGGCCTAGTGGCTCAGTGGCTGAGTTTGTTGTTGAGGTAATTCCCCGTTAGGAGAATCAGCGCATACAGAGAGACGTATTTGAGAGAAGTGTTTGAATAATACACACACAGTACACAGATACACTGTACAGTAAATGTAGGTTTTTACTTCCAGAAAGGTTTAAGCAAAGTCCAAAATAAGCAATCCAAAGTCATTCACAAGTTAAATCAGTCAGTTTTCAATCCAGGGATAATCCAAATATCAAAGTCCAGTGTCAAAAAACAGTTCAGTAACAAACTTACATCAAATCCAGAAATATCAGTCAATTAGAAAAAATGGAGGAACGGCAATACTTTCCAACAGAAGGAAACAGAGACACTCACTCAGATACACTCTCTTCTGAGACTAAGACTATGACTAAAACAACCCAGGTTTCTGGCTCCATCTTATGGTCCTTTGAGTAACTACACCCAATTGCAGTTTTTAGCATGCTCTTAAAGAGACAGTATTAAAATGTCTATTCTGGTTTATATATTTCTAACCCAAATACCTGTTAGGTGACTTATATTCCTAACACTTGTCGATCAGAAAGGTCAGCAGTTTGGCGGTTCGAATCCCTAGCACCACATAACAGAGTGAGCTCTCATTCCTTGTCCCAGCTTCTGCCAACCTAGCAGTTCAAAAGCATGTAAAAATGCAAGTAGAAAAATAGGGACCACTCTGGTGGGAAAGTAACAATGTTCCATATGCCTTTGACGTTTAGTCATGCCGGCCACATGACCACGGAGACGTCTTCGGACACTGGCTCTTTGGCTTTGTAACAGAGATGAGTACCGCCCTTAGTGCTGGAAATGACTAGCGCATATGTGTGAGGGAAGCCTTTACCTTTTATCTTACCTATTTCTCATTTCTCTGCTTCTACTTCTCAATTAAGAGTGTAACTATTAAACGGTTGATGTGTAGAGCATGGGATATAGCATTTTCAGGAGAAGAGGGGAAAAAATTGCAAAAATGGACAAAAGAATTGAAACCAAATTTAGTTCTGTTTACACACACAGACACACACACACATCTGTTTATTGCATTTCCCAGTACAGAATCATTTCAGAAGCTTCCCATTTGCATCTAATCTGGAAGAATATTTTTGAATCATTGCAATAATATCATATGACAGATTATCCATTTTGCTTTATTTTGTGCCAATAAAGGAGAATATAGGGTTGAAATGAGGGGTCCTTGGTGCCAGAAGAGAGTGAGGTTTATGGAGAGGAGAAGATGGAGGCTGTGGGGTCCTTAGGGCTCTCTGAACGGTTGTTTTCTTGCAGACATTTCATTGCCCAACTAGGTAACATCATCAATGTTAGAAGAGAGTGGGGCTTGTGGAGAAGAGGAAGAGGAAGAAGACTGTGGGGTCCTTGATGCTCCATGAGCTTGGTTGTTTTCTTGCAGACATTTCATTACACAGACTAGGTAATATCATCAAAGCTAGTCCTTTGTGATGGATTTTGTCTTTTAAGGTGTACACCTATGTGTCTCTGTTTGTGGATGCACGTGTGTGCATGAGGCAATCCTTTTTCTAAAATAGATTAAACTAAAGCTGATTAAAGGCAAACAGATCTTTTTTTTAAAAAAAAGTTAAAAGCAACTGAATTCATAGACATGATTTGGCCATCTCCTGTAAGGCTAGAAATGAAGGGAAGGTGAATTCTACATAGTTCTCCCTCATGCATGACAACCAGCTGTGTGATTTTGACCCACTCATTCTTTCTCAGCCCAGCCCACTTCTCTGGGATGTTCTGGTGGAGGAAATAGGAAGCGTAACCCGCTGCCATTTTTGTCCAATTCTACGGGTGATTTTCCTCCCCTCTTTTTCTTGATTACACCCCTCGTGTCACTGCACAATCCAGCTGCCATGGCAAGAAATTAAATGAAACACAGAAGCAGCCGGTGTGCCCTGAATATGCTGCAGACTTTCCACCGTTTGATCGTTTCTCATTTTCCATTACAATGCTTTGTGCAATTGTGCAGATTTGCTCCTGATAGTCTCCTTGCTGAGAAATGAAATGAACTACGAAGCAATCATGTGTCGTTGCTATAGGGAATAGATTGTTGGACAATTTTCCTCTGAGCTCAGTGGAGTTGAGGTGGGGTGTGGGTGATGGGACAACTGTGCAAAACCCAAGAAGAAAAATAAATCCAGCCATGAAACTTTGCAAATGTGAATAGAGGTAGTCCTTGACTTACAACCATACTGTCGGCGTTCCAGAAAACCTCCACTCCAACAAATAACTCTGAGACAGATATCTTCTCAAAAGTTCTGGTTTAATTGATAGTAAACTGGCACAGCTAGGGAATCCCGAATCTCAAAGTTCTGGGCTTCCTTGCAGTAAGTAAAAACTACAAATCCACCCTCTGCACCCATCATCACATCACATGCCCCAATCACCATCCATCCCAACTTGAGACTTCCCCTCACTTAAGTGCAGAATAACATGACCTTGACTTAGAAAAAGAATGTTATTATGTCTAACTACATATACTCCAAGAAATTCCTGCCCCTCCTCTCAATGTGGCAGTGTGGGAGCATCTGGTCTCAATATGGCTCCCAAAGCTGACACATTTATTTAGCCACAGGTCAAAGTTACAATGGCACTGGGAAGAAGTGACTTAGGACCGCTTTTCGCAGTTACAACCTTTGCAGCATCCCCATGATCATGTGATCAAAATTCAGGTGCTTGGCAAAGGGTTCATACTTATGACGATTGCTGCATCCCAAGGTCAGGTGGTCCCCTTTTGTAACCTTTTTGACAAGCAAAGTCAGTGGGGGCAGCCAGATTCACTTAACAACTGTAGTACTAATTTATCAACTTATTATTACCTTTATTGTCAGAGTACAACATGTGTACAATGAGATTGGCTGAGCCTCTCTTCGTGCACACTCATCCCCAACACAACTCACAGTGAGGACAGAAGTCCCTAACCCACTCCCAATCTTATTACACTATGTGACCTTGTTGCACAACGCGCTGGCCCTGCAAGTCTATCATACTATGTTGACCTGAAGTTATTTTCCATTCAGGAGTCTGACAGCCCACAGGTAGAAGCTGTTCCTCCGCCTGTTGGTGTGGCTGGCTATGCTTCTATAGCTCCTACCCGATGGTAGGAGAGTGAAGAAGTGCTGACCAGGATGTGAGTCATCCCTGAGGATTTTCCTCACTCTTATAAGGCAGCGAGCCCTAGTGAGGTCATCTAGTAGTGTCAGGGAATAGTCCATGATGTTTTGTGCTGTGCTCACCACCCTCTGTAGTGTCTTTCTATTTGCAGCTGTCAAGCCAGCATATCACACCGTCATGCAATATGAGAGGACGCTTTCTATTGTGGACTGGTAAAAGGAGGCATCATTCATTGTTCCACTTTATTCTTTCGCAAGGCCCTGAGGAAATGGAGTCTCTGTTGGACTTTTCCGGTCACCTGGGTTGTGTTGATTTTCCAGGTGAGATCTCCACTGAGGTAGACTGCCAGGAATTTAAAGAAGGAAACTCTCTCCACACAGCCCCTCTCGGTGTAAAGTGGGGCAGATTCCTCTCTCTTCTCTGGAAGTCTAACATCCTCTCTAACTGCAGTGATTCACTTAACAACTGTGGCAAGAAAGGTCATAAAAACTCACTTAACAAGTGTTTCACTTAACAACATAAATGTTGGTGGTCGATGGTGGTCATAAGGCGAGGACTTAATAAGGGCATCTTATGGTCCAAAAAATATGGTAATGATCATGTAGGTTGTGATCTCTTAGCTAATCATCCAGTGTCGTTTTAGAGCTGTCTTTCAACTGGGCATTAAAATGTGCAACTCCTAGGAAATAATGGAGAGTATTTTTCATGTCATTATACTAACTGGAAAAGGAAAGGTAATGATTAGTGATGATCCTACTAAATAAATTATCTGAAAATGAGAACTAACAGTTCTGTTCACAGAGATCTATCAAGAGTCTAAGAATTGCTTCCCTGGGTGACATCTGTCAACTGGAGTAATTTTTGCAGACGATCTGCCTTCCTGCTTCTCATCCTTTCACCTAATCCCAATTGAATAGGGTTATTTTTCCTCTTTACAAATCCATTTGGACATCAATGTCTAAATGCCTTTTTCAAAAACACTTTGCTTTTCCTAGAAGACATTTTGCTTCTCATCCAAGAAGCTTTGAAGAAAAACAAAGTCCAGTTACCTTTTGGAAAAACAAAAATAAAAACCACCTTTGGGACAACTATGAGCTGGATGACTTGAGAATCTCCGTAGACATTTGGACACCAAGTTCCAGCATCATGGGCGGTGGTGGTATGCTACGGGTTCAGACCAGTTCGACGGAACCAGTAATTTCGACGATCATCTAAGTGACAATCAACTGAGAGGAGAAAGAAGAGAAAATCATAGAATTGGCCCTCCCACCCACCCCTGTGCTTTTCTCTTCTTTATCCCCTCAGCTGATTGGCGCTGCAGGCCTCAGCTGGTGTGGGGAAAGCTGCATGTGCATGTTAGGTGCATGTGCACGCACGCACGCACGATCACCGAACCAGTAGTGGAACGGGTAGGATCCCACTGCTGATCATGGGTATATTTTTATATTTGCAAGTCAATAGAGCTTGTAAAGAATCCCAACAGGATAAAATATTGCAGTTAAGGATTGATCTGGGGAATCCTTAGTGCTCTCTGAGCTTTGCTTGCAGATGTTTCACTGGTGAACTAGGTAACTTCTTAAGTGCCAATGAATGTGGGTATTTCTCCCTGTCTATATGTTGGGAGTCTTGGAGGAGGGGAGGTTTTCTGCTTGCTACTTTCTTGATTAGGACATGGTTTTCTGCTTGATTGTTTGTCTAGTGTTAATCCCTGATTATCTGGGTATTGATTGTTAGAGAGAGAGAGAAGTGTTCTGGTCTGTTTTTTTTTCCTTAGCTTTTTCATAGTCTCTTTTGAATGGAGTGTAAATGTGGTTTATTTCTATAATGAATTCTCAGGGGTATGCTCTTTCTCACCAGTAGCAGGGAGAACTATCAGCCAATGAATGTGGCTTGCTGAACAAAACCCTCAGTTTATTCCAAAACACATTCTTTTTCTGTATTTGTGAAAAGCAAAGTTAGAGAGAGAGACAAAAAAAAATACCAACAATAATACAGATTTTTGTAAACAACACAGTGTGACAAGAAGTTACATGAAGGTGAAGGTATTGACTAAAAGCATAAACAGAGGTACTTTAAAATGACCCCCTCATTCTGATGTCAACAGAACAAACTTTCAATTTTATCCATATTTCTAATACTTATGTAATAGCAGTTCTGCATTTAGGTTACCATCCAGTGGCAAATGATTTGCTGTTTTAAATTTGCTGGACTGGAATAAAAAACACTAGCAGAAAATTGGTCACAACCATAAGTCTTCTTCTGTCCATAATAGAATATCCTGTGACAATAGGCTTGAAACTGTAGGTTTGGATCGTTTCGAACTGCAAGTTTTAATAGTAAAGTAAAGGGTCTGTAAAAAACCACTTTAAACTTAATGTAAACTGTTTTAAGCTCCATTGTAGTGTGTGTGTGTGTGTGTGTGTGTGTGTGTTTGTGTGTGTGTATGTTTGTGTGTGTGTGTGTGTGGGCATGGGAGAAAGCAACAACAAGAGATAAGCCTCCTTTGACCAACATGATGGAAGCAAAAACAGCAGAGCTAATTACGGATGGGAGGCAGTTGACAGGGCCTATCACGTGTGCAAGGGATAGATTGATTAATGATATATAAAGGCAAAGATCTCTGTAATGGTAGATTAATACTCTGATGATGTCAGCAGAGGCTGACGAAAGCTTTAAATGTAATTTTAAGTTCTGGAGATCAAGGATGTCTGTTTCTTCTTTTACAAGTATACCTGGAACTCGTATTTTTAGAATAGTTTGTAATACACACACACACACACACACACACACACACACACACACACACATATGCATACATATATATATATATACATACATACATATTTGTCTTCTTAAGTTTTTGTGGGTATTTATATGTATGGTATTCAGCTTTGTTTGGGTATTTTCTCACATCATTATAGTTGTGCTTTTAAAGTTGTAGCAACATTTCGGCAGAATCTAATCTGCCATCATCAGGCTTCTGTACTGTGTTCTGTATTGTATTCGAAGCCTGATGATGGCAGATGAGATTCTGCCGAAATGTTGCTACAACTTTAAAAGCACAACTATAATGACGTGGGAAAATACCCAAACAAAGCTGAATACCATATATGTAAGTACCCACGAAAACTTAAGAATGTGTGTGTGTGTGTGTGTGTGTGTGTGTGTGTGTGTGTGTATGGATCTTTGGTTATTTGGGTTTTCTCCCGCATAAAATTGGAAGTATCTAGGTGACATTTCAATGTAGTCTCATTCATCATCTTCAGGCTTGTGTCTTCAGCTTTGTGCTTCTCGGAGTACTTTGTGCTTTACTCAAAGCCGAAGACACAAGCCTGAAGATGATGAATGAGACTTCATCGAAACGTTGCCTAGATACTTCCAATTTTACATGGGAGAAAACCCGAATAACCAAAGATCCACATACAAATACCCGCGAAAACCTCAGGATGTATGTATGTATGTATGTATGTATGTATGTATGTATGTATGTATGGCATTCGGCTTTGTTCGGGTATTTTCCCACGTCATAGTAGTTGTGCTTTTAAAGTTGTAGCAACGTTTCAGCAGAATCTTATCTGGAACGTCTCTACAACTTTAAAACGCTGAAACGTCGCTACAACTTTAAAAACACAACTACTATGACGTGGGAAAATACCCGAACAAAGCCGAATGCCATACATGTAAGTACCCGCGAAAACTTAAGAAATAAATAGATAGATAGATAGATAGATAGATAGATAGATAGATGATAGATAGATAGATAGATAGATAGATAGATAGATAGATAGATAGATAGATATTCTAGAATTGATTTTTTTTGGCAGCCAAACATGTTCTTGCAGTATATTTGGAGTATGGATTTTTCTTTTTCATTCTTGAACCAACTGCCATGCAACAGGTTTTATAAATGCCCTCAAATTTTGAGGTTCAAATATACATTGTGAAATTAGGTCAGCTGCAGCTTTTGTTGTTGGTGTTGTTCAGTCTCTAAGTCATGTCCAACTTTTCACAACTCCATGGTCCATAACATCATGGCAGACCCCCCCACCCCCATCCTCCACTGTTTCCCAGAGTTTGTCCAAATTCATGTTCATTGCATCGTTGACACCATCTAACCATCTCATCCTCTTCTCCTTTGACTTTCCATCTTCCCCAACAACAGGGTCTTTCTCAATGAGCCTCTTCTCATTTAATGGTCAGAGTTTTTGAGGTTCAGCTTCAGTATCTGTCCTTCCAATCAGAGTTGACACTCTCTAAAAATCTCATCCTCTGCCGTCACTTTCTTCTTTGGCCTTTTATCTTTCCCAACCTCAGGATCTTGGAGTCCTTTCTTCCAAGGAAATGGCAAGCCACTCCAGGATCCTTGGACAGTACCAAAAAGCTAAAAAAAACACACACGCCAGAACTACTTATTGGTATCTTTTAACCATTACCTTTCATTTAATTCAAAACATAAATGGAGAATAATATTTTACTCATATTTGGCTCATACTCAAAGCATCATTTCAAGGTGATGGGAAAGGCATCAGGAAAATAACATTTTCCCCCTTCTCATACTGCCTGGCATAGAGGCAGAAACAGAAAAAAGAGAGGTGTGAGCGGGTGTGAATTGTTTATTCCTAATACGTACAACAAGGCTTTGCATCTCTTTTTTTAAGAATCAAACTGTTAATGTTTTTACTGCTGTTGTCCAACAATTCTAGATTCTGCTATAGTCTATATTTTTAGAGTTAGCTCACCAGATGATTTCCAGAGTTAGTTGATTAATGGATGAATCGCTTCAATTGACTTGATTTCCTGGTAATTACATGGATAAGACCTTATTGTTTTCTTGACAGCAATATGAAAACGGTTTGCCATTCTATTTTATTTATTTTCTTTTTTTTTAGCTCTAGACTTTATCTCAGACACCCCCCCATCTAACCGAGGGACCTAGGACAGCTCAGTGCAGCCAGCTTGGCACAGCCAACTTACTATGGCCAAATTGGCTGCAGAACAACTCGTCACAGTCAGTTTGATGCAGAATACTAATATTGATGAAATTGTGGAATAGAATCACTTAAAAAAGAATGCCAACATAGGGACAAAATGAAATGTGAATGACAAAAATTAATAATAATTTTTAAAATTCCTCTAAATACTTAAATTGAATGGTTGAATTGTCATGTAGTAAGTTGTCTCACTGTTAATTGGTCACAGTGTTTCATCCTGTGGCAAGTGACCATGGTGACTTGGCCATGGTGAGTTGCCCGTACCAAGTTGTCCCATTCTGCCAACTGGGTACGTCAATGGTTAGCTTTTTAACAGATGCAAGCAAACAAATAAATGACTAAATGAATATTATTGGAACTATGCAGATTTTGAAAGAGTTTTTCTTTGATACTTTGGACAAGGCACTCCCTTCTAGAATGGAACAAAAGTGTGGCCATTCTGAACAATGAAACAAAGATGGCGTGGGGCCTTGTTTCACATCTGGAAAGGTAATAGTAGTGTTCCAGTATTTGAAGGGCTGCCCCAAAGAAGAGAGGGTCAACCTATTTTCCAAAGCACCTGAAGGCAGGACAAGAAACAACGTCTTAGCTGGTCCTTGAGTCTTGAACATTCGTCTTATCACATTGAATAAAGACACCAGGTTTTGTAGAAACACTCAATGATGGTTTATTCCAGGAATAAGCAAACAGCAAAAAACTCTTTCCCCCAGCAAGAATGGCTCAGAGCCAAGTAAGATTAGCACTGAAAGTGTAAGCTCTCCAGCTCTTTTTATTTACATAATAGCCACAGCCCCACCCACATGCAGCTGCTACACCCCTGGCCCCACCTAATCTATTATCCCCCTTTGCTAATCCTCACATCCTTGCAATCGCCTATTTCCCTATGCCCACCTTGTCTAACCCTTCCCCACCTCATGCACCCTCATTTTCCTCCCAACTCACCCCCCACATGCCCCTAAATAATCCCCAACTGGATTTCTTCGCATCATCTGCCTCTCTGGTAGCTAAACTGTCAGTTTCTCAGCTGGCAGCCACCAGCTTTTGCCTCTCTGGCCACTCAGCTGTTATTTCACCTCTGTGTCACATTTGTGACATCAGCTGCTACACAACAGAGATAGTAAGGCAGACTGCTGAAGAGAACTCTAACCAGAATGTTGAGGACTGAAGAGGACTTTGATGGGCTCCAAAGCAAGTGATGCAGCACTCAGAGCCCAACACAATGGATGGAAAACAATTGAGGAGAACCAGTCCAGAACTTAGGAGAAATTTCCTGACAGTCAGAACAATAACCAATGGAATGGTTTTCCTTTAGATGTTTTGGGTGTTCCAGCACTGGAGTGCTTTAAGAAGAGAGCCATTTGTTTAAAATGGTATAGGTTCTCCTGCTTGAGCAGGGGTGGATTAGAAGACCTCCAAAATACACTACAGCTCTTTCTGTTAATTTCTGTTAATATCTTCATCCTCATCATTTTTTTTTCATGTGTCTTAGAAGGGGAACCAAATATGAATAAACCAAGAGAAAGGTTAGTGAAAACCTAGCTTGTAAAAAGAACCAAATCATTTTGAAGAAATGACATAATTTCATGTTATGACTCCCCTTCAAAATTCAAACAAACAAAACAGAAAGCAGCCATTTCACAATTAAATCAAACGGAAAGAAGTCTTACAAGATAACGGCTGGCAGAAATCTCAATCCACAGCATAAATCTTTACTCTGTCCGGCAAACCAGTCCTGGCAATAAATCTCCAGTCTCAGAGCTTTTTGCTGTAACATCCTCACTCAATAAGTCACTTTGTTCCTGGCAAATTGTACCAGCCCAGCTGTGTCCTTTTATACTAATTGAGGCAAAGTGCTAATTTACTGACTCGCTCTCCTCCTTTGCTCCAGCTGATTTTGCCTTCTCAACCGTCTTCTGTTCCTTACATTTAACCACAAATTTTCCAAGTTCTCATCTCCACTAGAAGACTCTCTCAAAACTTCCCTGTCAGTCATTCCCGGCTGTTGATCAGATAAGGAACCAGAGGAGGTCAAAGGTCCTGACAATTCTAATACATCAGGTCTGTCGTCCTTTGTCACGTCCATCTCTTCATCCTGGTTACCAGTCCAATCACTGAGCCATGCCGGCTCATATTTTTCTGCCATGTCCTCCTCACTTGAACTCATATCAGTCACAGGAGCTGAATCCAAGCCCGGAGCCACAACAATTTCATTTGCTCCACATAATAAACAGCATAATTTAATTTAACAACCAGGTCTTCTGAACCGGTGTGAACTGACTGCATACCACCACTACAAATCTATATCTATATCTATATCTATATCTATATCTATCTATCTATCTATCTATCTATCTATCTATCTATCTATCTATCTATCTATCTATCTATCTATCTATCTATGAAATACCACTAATGCATCATCACAAAATCTCCACAACCATAAAGCGTACAAACTTGAAATTTGGCACGTATGTTCCTCTTAGCTTCTAGGTGCTCACTAAGAAAGGATTTTTTGAAATGACCATCAGATAATTAGTATTTTCTATATTATTATTAACATGTTCTATTCCCCCTCCCCATACGAAAAGAAATCTGTTTCAAATCCAAAACACAAGCAGAGGAGAGGACTTTCAGTTTTAGTTTCACAGCACCAAGCAGCTTTACTACATAACAGTTGCGCTAAGCCACACCCAGGCTCCTTGCAGTATCTTTCTTACTCACACAGCAAATACTGCTTCTGTTTCCAAACAGTCCTCAACACTCTCAAACACTGACAGGATGCTAATCAGATGAATACCGATGGATGCTGGTAGGCAGAGGAAGAATTCTCCCCCTTATTTTCCTTCCCAAAAACTAAGCCCGACCACATGGTTTTGTAGGAAAGCACAGGTATCGAGCTAGTAGATCATAATAAATAGATCTATATATCTAGGCAAGACAGACAATCAATATAGAACTAAGGAGAAACTTTCTGACAGTGAAAACAACTAAAGAGTGGAATGACTTTCCTCTAAGAAGTTGCGGGTGCTCCAACACTGGAGGTACTTAAGAAGAGATTAGACAGCCATCTGTCTGAAAAGGTAATCTCTTGCTTGAGTACGGGGTTGGACAAGAAGACCTTTAAAGTACCTTTCAACTGTTACTCTAAGGTTTCTGTTCACAAGCAGCGCTTGAATATAAATCTCTCCAAAAATAATATACTTCCCATGAACAGAGGCAGTTTCTTGGGAAACATGACACATGGTTTTCCCGCTGTTGATCTTCAGACAGAAGGTTCCATGCTTAAATAAATCTCTTCAGTATCTGTTGTCATATTTGCAAAGGTGTTTTCATTAGCAGGAAACTTCTGGATAGTTTTTTTTTTTATTCAGCTAAGACTTTGGATGTAAATCAAGAAATCGCTGGAGTCAATTAATGCACATATTTTAAAGTATACATCAGAGGGCAAAAAACTGATGTGTTGGTGGAATCTATTTTCTCAGGTTCATTTATTAAAAAGAAATCTCTCCCCCACCTTCCAGCTATCCCAAGGTGGAGTGCCCATCCTGAACAACCGCTGTTGTTTGTCATGCTTCATCTACATGTTGCACCAAAGTCATTTTCAACACATACATGCATGCTTGCACACACACACACACACACACACACACACACACACACACACACACTTGTGAGTAAATGCATGTCAGGATGGGGTGGAAAGAAACTCAAATTGAGTAAATCCAGATTTTTACAAAGATGAAAATGGGATAGAACAGTTCACTCCCCCCCCCCATCTGCGATAACTAGTATCATTAGTAGGATGAGTGGGATGATAAGACACAAGGCACTTTCATTTTCCATGAAACTTCAATGGGTTGAATGAACAATCAGTTTGGAGTCATTGTGCACTATAAAGCCCCAAATCCAGCTTCCTGTAAATTTGATTGATCCTTACCTAGTGCCAATTTAGCTCGGACTATTATGGTAGTTTCTCAGATTCTTGTCTATTGGTGACAATAATAAACTCTCAATGCTTTGAACTCGAGTCCTGTTCCTGATTATCTGTGCTGACATTTTATAGAACAGAATAACAGAGTTGGAAGGGACACTGGAGATCTTCTAGCCCAACCCCTTGCTCAGGCAGGAAATACATGCGTGTTTGTGAGTATACACACACCCATTCATTGACACACCCATAATTTTATTGAAGAGTATGAAAACTATCATAAAGGGAGGGGAAAAAAGAGAAATTGAGATGTGTGAGAAAGGGAAAAAGAAAAAAAGAAAAAGAAAATTAATAAAAGAGATACAAAGAAGTAGCTTTTGACTTTCTGTGCAGCAACTGTAAATATCATTGAAAGTTTACAACTCTATAGTTACCTCTACTCTATTATGTCTAAACATTCAAAGCATAATTCACAAGTTCATCCCTTTTGTTTCCCTCAAAAGCAGTTTTCCATGTGAGGACCAGTGGTGAAATGCTACCGATTCAGACCGGTTCACACGAACCGCTAGTAAAAAAAGCTCAAATAATCAACTGAGAGGAGAAAGAAGAGAAAAGCTCAGGATCAGCCCTCCCATCCACCCCTGCGCTTTTCTGTTCTTTGTCCTCTCAGATGATTGGAACAGCAGAGACTCAGTTGGTATTTGAAAAGCTGTACTTGCACGATCACTAAACCAGTAGAGAAACTGGTAAGAATCCCACCGCTGGTGAGGACCCAGCCTGAATGACCTATATAACAAGAGTCTTCTGCACAGAGAGGTGGAATGCCTTTGTAAATCAAACATTGTACACAAGAATGCCATTTTGACTGAGTTTATTTTAATATTAACGTTCTGGATCGATTAATTTTCAGACATCTCCTTGGTTTGTTGGCTGTGTGAAGACTAAGTAAATTAAATAGAATGAGATAAACAAATCGTTAGAATTCCAGAAGTTACCCCAATTAAATCATGCATCTTGAGCCAAACTTCCAAAACATCAAAAGGATTTATTGGGAATTAACATGTCCGGCACTGCCTGGGTGTAACCGACTCGGAGACACATAATTCATTGTCGACCTTGACCTTGGTTTTTCCCCACCCGCCGGATGTATTGTAATTCATATTCTCCAATGAGACACATCCATAGCCAAGAGTCATCAATCATGTTCTCCAGTTAGAATTTTGCACAGCAGAAACTTCAGTCCCCTAGTTACTATTTTTGAAAACATTTATGGAATGTACTTTCGATTTCCAAGCTGCCGCACTGCTCTTTCAAACGCCTTTCTGCCCTCCCTTTCTGTTGGAAACTGTAAAAGGACCATAGCAATATTTTATGAGTTGACACAAATATTCCAAGTTAACCTTGAATAGTGATGATTTACCTAGGCATATCATGCAGTTTCCTCGGTATGGTACAAAAGTTTATTTGCACTCCATTTTTCCTGATATCTTTTTGGTTTCTGAATCTATCCTAGCTATATGGTCCCTCTCAGTACTTAACCAAAACCCACTTTTGTGTAGCTTTTTAGATATACTAAGGTCAGTTAGATGGAACTTATGTTCATCTGAAAACAAGCTGGTACTTGAACTTCTTTTCAATAACTTCTTATAAATCACGACACTTTAAAAATAACAATTAAAGCCACGATTCTTGTGCATCTTGTCTACTGACAGCTTGCTGGTAGGTGGTGATTTTGATTGATTGATTGGCTGGGCTAAATAGTTGCAATAGACAAACAAACTGTTGTTTACAAAAAATAAAACAAACATTCACAACTAGTAAATAAACTAAGCAAGCAAGCAAGCAAGAAGTAATAGAATTAATAGAATTAATAGAATCTGTAGGTTAATGAAAAAGCATGCTGTGCAATGGTTAGAATGCATGATTGCAGGTTCACTTTGCCCACTGCTGGGCAGAGACTGCCACATTTAGTGCCTGGGAATTTGGGAGGTGGGATTTCATAGTGAGGTAGAAGTTTGGACACAAAAACATTCTTCTCAGAGGGTCAAGGACATATTAGAACAAACAAACTTAGAACTAAGGAGAAATTTCCCGACAGTTAGAACAATTAATCAGTGGAACAACTTGTCTCCAGAAGTTGTGAATGCTCCAACATTGGCAGTTTTTAAGAAGAGATTGGACAACCATTTGTCTGAAGTAGTGTAGGGTTTCCTGCCTAGGCAGCGGGTTGGACTAGAAGACCTCCAAGGTCCCTTCCAATTCTGTTATTCTATTCTATTCTATTCTATTCTATTCTATTCTATTCTATTCTAGAGGCAAAGCAACAGAGCAAAGGAGAAGGACTTCTCTGAAAGAGGAATTAATATACTTTGGAGTAGTCATTCTGCTTTCCACATTTAGAGCACCCTTCCAGGTACATTTCAAGAACAGCCCTATGTAGAACGCATTGCAACAGTCAAGAACTGAAAGCAGGTATTATAGTCCATTTCTATAATGTTTTCAGATCAGCTATAATATTATTAAATTAACCACCTCTTGACTTGGAACTCAGAAGTAGACTGATGAAGTGAGTTGTAGCTCATAAAAGCTTATATCTTTTAATATAAAGCTTATACCTTTAAATAAAATTTGTTGGTCTGAAAAAAAAAACCCATCATATTTCTCCTATATAATGGTCTTGAACTGGGAACATCCTTAATCTGGAAGAGTCTGTCGGTTTCAGTTCAGCACAAAAGGTAACAGTTTGTATCAAAAGATTTTCTACTTTCCACTATACTTGAGTTCACAACTTCAGTCCACAAGAAAACACAATCACTTGAAAATGTTTGTACACCCTTGCGGACATGGCTAATACTTACATTTTTGTATATAATTTTCCTGGAGGTGTATTTTTCATGTTAGAATAGAGTAGAATGAATGAGCTGGAAGGGACATTGGAGGTCTTCTAGTCCAGCCCCCTGCTCAAGCAGGAGACCCTATACCATTTCAGATAAGTGACTGTCTAGACCCATGATGGTGAACCTATGGCACGCGTGCCACAGATGGCACGCAGAGTCATTTGTGCCGGCACCTGAGCTGCAGGCAAACTTACCTCACTGAGCATGCGCGTACCTCACAGTTGATTTTTGGCTGATTTGAGGCCTTTTCCGGTCTCCCAGAGGCTTGAAAAAAGCTTCTACAGGCCGAATAGGCCTGTTTCATCACTTCCTGTAATAACGGAAGTGATGGAACAGGCCTATTATTTGGCTTGCAAAGCCTGCAGAGGCTTTTTTCCAAGCTTCTGGGAGGCTGAAAAAGGCCTCAAACCAGCCAAAAATCAGCTGTAAGTTGCAGTGCAGGTAAGGGGGTGGGGTGGAGGCTAGGGGGGCTGGGGGGATTGCGCATACATCCTCAGGGTGTGTGCATGCGTTGCCTTCTGGGTGCTGGCACACGAGTGCAAGCGCGTCAACACAGGCACAGTTTTTGGCACAGGAGCTCAAAAAGATTAGCCACCTCTGTTCTAGACTGTTCTTACACACACCCAGTGATGGAGCATCCACGATTTCTGGAGGCAAAGCTGTTCCACTGGTTAATTGTCCTCACTGTTATTAAGTTTCTCCTTAATTCCAGGTTGCTTGTCTCTTTGATTAGTTTCCAACCATTAATGTTAATTAGCTAAAATGCAATTTGTGTATAATTTATTCTAATTATATGTATTTGTGTGTGCATTATCTCCAATATATACATTTTTATATATTTCAAATTGAAAAAAACAGTGATGCCAAATTAAGTACATGAGAAATTTCAGTATACACATGTATGGAAGCATTATAGTAGTAAGCTATATTATTTGTAAAAGATTTAAAGTTATTTTTATTGGTCAAATGTATCATTTATTTCTAAATAACATTTTGGCTTGCTTTCATCATAAAATGGAACAATTTTTCCCACCTATCAGACTGATAAAGAGTTCATTTTTCAGCCAAGGTTTAATTTAAAAATGACAATAAAAAGAAACATAAAGAAAAGAATTTCCTTCTACAAATTCTCATTTCCCTTGCTCTGCATTCTCAGTCTGAATCCATTGTAATTTGTTCAATTTCATTATTAAACATGTTTCTAATACCTAGTGATATTAGCTTAAAGGGAGTCGACATGAAAATATTTTATTTCTTTTCTTTCAACAGCAAAGAAAATAGATAAATCTATCTGGATACTTAACTTCTTGATAGTTGCATTCACACAGTATGCAAGAACATGGAGCTTTTGAGTTTTCTCCTTATGAATTAAGCAAATAAGTAATCCTGCTTTTTTCTTTCCTGAATGGAAATGCTTTTATTTACCTGGAAGCACTCGTAATAGAAAGATCTATCATTTGTCAAGAATGTAGAAGATTGCCTGAGGGCGGAGCTGGCATTGCAACGATACGACATGCGATCTTGGAGGTCTGAGATCTCTGCCGATGTCTTTGCTCCTGGACGGTCCAAGTGGATCTAAACCGTCCCGAAGAGATGGTGAATGTAAAGAGCGCATCCTGTCGATCCCAGGGATATTGCAAAGTCCCTGGTAGATCCAGGAGAAGCTCTTTTTGCCAGTGGCAAAGAGGCAGCCATTAAAGCTGCTGAAGTTGGGACAGCTCCGAAACAAAAGAGAACGAAAGAGAAAGTGTGCCGGTTTGGTGAGAACTTTTCTTTATTTAAAGATTTGAGAGGACACGCTAAGGGAAAGAAAGAATTTGTAAAAGTTTTTTGACAGAAGTGAATAAGCGGCACTTTGAAACAGGAATGTCAAAGTAATATTTTTATTTTTTTTTCTTATTGCTGATGATCCTATATTTTGAAACTGGACTGGTTTTTTCCTTTTTTTTTTTTAATCTACTCTTTTCTTTCCCCTTTTTGATTTTATAATATATTAAGCCAGAGAATCCCTTTTAGTCTTTTTTTTTTAATACTTTCTTCCTTTTTTAACTAATTCTTATTATACTCTGCCAGAAAAGGAGGGGGAAAGTGAAAGCTAAAGAAACTTTGTAACACTGCCAACTAGAGGCTTGGAAATACTCTACTTTTCCTTTGACCAGACAAAGCTGAGAAAGAATTGAGACTTTTTTTCAAGGACACTGCTTGTTTGATAAGATAGAGGGAAGAGCATGGGAGAGTATTATTGCAGGTGCTCTTCTGGGTTTCTATCAACAACTGGAGTCTGGTGTTGAAACCTAGGAGGAAAAAAAGGTGATATGTTTTGGAGAAGAGAGTTATAATAAGAGCCTTGTATAATTAAACAAAGTGCAGTGTGTTCTTTTTACTTTTTCTAAGTTGTGCTATCCCTCTTCACTAGCTTTATTTTATTTCATTTTATTTTTTTTATTTTTTTGCAATAGCTATTTGGATCTTTGGCTTTGTTGGAGCTTGTCTTTGTTTTTCTTTTCTTTTTTCTTTGGTAGTCCAATATCTACGCCTGCTTTTTATCTTAAAGGGACAGCTTTAGTACTAATGTTTTCTTTTTTTTAAGGGAATAGCCTTTTTTTCTCCTTTCCTGGTATTTTTGTTTTTTCATCTACAGGCAATCTTGTAGATGGCATTTGATAATGTGAATTGGCAATTCATGTTATTACTGCTGGAACAGTTGGGCTTCACTAGAAAATTTATTCAAGCAATAGAAGCTATATACTATAAGCAAACGGCAAAGGTAATGACAGAGGGAGAACTGACAGACTCTATCAATATAAGAAAAGGAACAAGACAAGGGTGCCCACTATCACCTTTGTTGTTTGTGTTAACTCTGGAAGTGCTAAACAGAAATATTAGAGATGAAAAGAATATAAAAGGAATGCAAATCAAAAAGGAAGAATTTAAGCTGCAAGCATTTGCAGATGATCTGGTTTTCATCTTAGAAGACCCACTAGAAACGGCATCAAAATTGATAGAAAAGATGGAGACATCTGGAAAGATGGCTGGTTTGAAAATAAATAAAGATAAGACAAAGATTTTGACAAAGAATATGCTATTAAGACAAAAGGAAGAACTGGCAGACCTATTGAAAATTCAAGTCATTAATAAGATCAAGTACTTGGGGATGTATTTGACAGCAAGATGTAGTACATTAAAAGAGAATAATTATATTAAACTTAAACAGCAGATAGTGCTAGATTTGGTGAAATGGAAAAACTTACAACTGTCACTAATAGGGAGAATTTCAACAATCAAGATGAATATATTACCCAGAATTTTATATTTGTTTCAAACAATTCCAATTAGGCTTGGAAAAGATTACTTTGAAGATTTAAATAAAATTGTGTTGAAATATATATGGCAAGGTAAGAAAGTGAGAATAAAGTTAAAACTTTTTCAAGATGCTAGAATTAGAGGAGGATTTGGTTTGCCTAATTGGGAGTTGTATTATCAAGCTACAAATCTGATGTGGGTTAAGGAATGGATAACACTAAGAAATACTAGATTGTTGACATTAGAAGGAAATGATTTGTTGTTGGGGTGGCATGCTTTTATATGGTATACAGGAACTAAAACACAGGGGTATTTTAGAAGACATTATATACGGGAGTCTCTGTGGTTAAACTGAGAGAAGATTAAAAGACAATGTTATTTGAAAATTCCAGTCTGGCTATCGACTATTGAAGCATTTTCTTATCCTATAATATACAAAAAGAAGCAAACAGTTAGATATGGTGACATATTGAATGAAAAGGGTGAACTCAAAACTATACAAAAATTAGAGGAACAAGGTATAAAGATGAATTGGTTTTCATATGTGCAAATACATTCAAGATATGATAAAGGTTCTAAAATGGAAGGTTTCTGTGATAAACTGACTGATTTAGATAAGATTTTGACAGGCACTGATGAAAAGGTGATTAAAAAACTGTATGGATATTTATTAGAAATTAAATTAGAAGAAGAACAAGTTAAAGAAATTATGATTGCTTGGGGGAAGAATTTTGGATATGGGATTGATTTAGAGAAATGGCAAAAATTGTGGTCCCAAAATTATAAAATGACAATGTCAACAGCATATAAAGAAAATTTGTATAAGATGTTTTTACAGGTGGCATTTTCCCCCTACAAAAATAGCAAGAATGTTCAGGAACAAATCTGAAAAATGTTGGAAATGTCATCAGACACCTGGCTCATATTACCATATGTGGTGGACTTGTGCAGATGCTAAAAAATACTGGACTAAAATCCACATGTGGTTGGAAAAAATTACAAAAAAACATATAGACTTGAAACCAGAGATAGTTTTATTGGGAATTTTACCTGAAATATATAGTAAAGACTTGATATATCTGGTTGTAAATGTATTAACAGTGGCTAGGATTGTATTTGCCAAAAACTGGAAAAATGAGAAAATACCATCACAGGAGGAAATCATTAAGAAAATATTGGAATGTGCTGAAATGAGTAGATTGACATTTGAAATTAGAGAACAAGAGGATAAACAATTTTATAAAATCTGGGATCTATTCTATGAATGGTTAGACAATAAAATACAGTAATGAAATATGTAGACTCTTAGAAAATAATAAATATATAAAGATGTATTTCTTTCTTATTATATCTACAAAATGATTTTAGGATAGATTTGGGATGATAATATGAACTGTTATAAAACAGAGTAAATTATGATTATCTTGTAAAACATGAATGAATAAAAGTATAGTCAAATGATTGATTAATAACGATACTAAGGTATTTAATTTTTGATTGAGAATATGAGATTATATGCAATGTAATTGTAACTGAAGACTACGAAATGGAAGCACAAAACAATTTGTAAATCAACCGGCACACTGTATGTATACATATGGAAGATGGCTTGATGTTTTTATGTTGTTTTAATGTTTGTTTTTAAAAACCAATAAAAACTTAAATAAATAAAAAAAAGAATGTAGAAGATTGCCTGTTGACACACACAGACTAATCATTAGGTAAGGAAAAGAGAGAAGAAAATCCAGGCACCTGTTCTGCTGATATCACTTGTATTTTTTAAAAAATTTACTCTAAAGCCTTATGTGAATTAAGGCTAGAAATTCAAGTTGCACATAATAGCCTCTCCTCTCCTCTCCTCTCTCCTCTCCTCACCTCTCCCCTCCATTCCTCTCCTCTCCTCTCCCTCCCCTCCCCTCTCTTCTCTCCATTCCTTTCCTCTCCACTCCTCCCCTTTCTCCACTCCTCCTCACTCCTCTCCTCTCTCCACTCTTCTCCGCTCCTCTCTTCTCCTCTCTCTAATCCTCTCCTCTGACATTGTAAATATAGATCTCAAAAGTATCCCTTAAGCATCTTCTCATTAAGATCAGTGCAAAAACCTCAGACCCCTCTTGAAAATTACTAGAAAGAAGAATTGGAGGACATTCCTTACTGATGGTATGTGAGGGTCTTGTTTTGGTCATTTGATGACCAAGAGACACACTTTT
Source organism: Pseudonaja textilis (assembly GCF_049901715.1). Lineage (NCBI taxonomy): Eukaryota > Metazoa > Chordata > Lepidosauria > Squamata > Elapidae > Pseudonaja > Pseudonaja textilis. The sequence continues at coordinate 53,223,222 of NC_141995.1, forward strand.
AGAAATCATAGTGCTTCCATGATGCATCCCATTTTGTCATATGGAAATAAAAGTTAGATCTGGGAGGAGGAATAGCAAAGGAGTTGAATGCTGAGGGAATGGGTTGCTTGAGAAATGTGCAAGGTAAAGAAAGAAGACATGGGATGAAAAATAACAGAATACCAGAGTTGGAAGAGACCTTGTAGGTCATCCAGTACAACCCCTCTTTCCAAGCAGACCCTACACCATTTCTGACAAATGGCAATCCAGTCTCTTCTTGAAAGCTTCCAGTGATGAAACTCCCACAACTTTTGAAGGCAATGAATGAATGAATGGTGAATGACTATAGACTGAGTGATCATCTTAGGAGTAGACAGAAGTGATCTGGTCATATAGAAAGAAGACACAAAAGTGAATCACAAAACAAATTGAAAAGGAAGAGTGAATGGGTCAAGAGGAAGGGCAGGTAGGAGAAATCTGGGTTTAGATGGAACTGATGAGAGGTGCAGAAAAAAGAACTTTGTAGAACAAAATACATGTATGAACTAAAAGTTCCCCGTAACTTCCTATGGTTGTGAAAGTTGGACCTTAAAAAAAAAAACAAGTCTACTCACTTGAATTGGGGTGCTGGAGAAGGCTCCTACATATTATTTTGACAGCAAAGATGACCAGCATAACCCCAGACAAGACACTGAAAGGCAAAATCACAAAACTGCATCCCACTTATTTTGGTCATGCCATGCGGGGGAATTCACTGCTTAAAGCAAATATGTTTGGAAGAGTTAGTGGTAAAAGGAAACCAGGCTGTCAACGAACAGTGGCTGGATATCATCCAAGCTGACACCAACCAGAGCACAGAACAACTCAAAGAAGATGTGCAAGATTGGAAAGTGTGGAGAAACCTGGCCAATAGAATCGCCAAGAGTCCAGACATGACTGAATGTTTATCATCATCATCTATTCAAAGAAAGAATGGTTGCACTAGAAAGGTATAGAGAATTATAGTGGAAGATGTTGGCATAAGCTAGATTCTCTGGTATTTTTTTTCCCCTTACCATATGCCTTTAATTTATTTGGCAGTATTTCTTAGGAAGAATATTTCTTAGTCTTTTTCTGTACTTTGATACTATTAAAAGGGAATATCATGATGGATGTCATGCCCCATCATATAATATTTATATACTGTTGTTGCTATCTAGTAGTCAGAGGGACAAATACCAATTATATTGTTTGAAGCTGACCCAACCTCTTTACCCATTAGCTTTCACTCTCAAAAGAAGTGCATTCTGGGAAGCCAGTCTCCATTTTCCTTTGGCATTTTGGAGAAGGCAGAAATTGCAAAGAAGAATCCACCTTAATCTGTGGCACATGGTCACCCAAGGACAAACCCACATCCCATACACAGAGCATTGCTGGTGAGCTTTAGTTTATTTGTATTTATTAATTGTTGTGTTCAGCAGCAACTCAATACTGCCTATCTCGTAATTGGTTCTCATCGTATGTATCCCTATTTTCCCCAGTTTCACCATATCCTGTTCTTTCAATAAAGCATCCAGATCTATGTACACAATCTGTTTTATTGGAGGATAGATGGGTTTAGCTGCATATTGAGCTACAGATTAACATGTAGTGAGGACAGAACAATGGACATCTATGGATACATTAGGCATGTAGAAAAGCACGTTGAGAGTCTATACCTATTCAAAAGCTGATTTTGGGGTTGGAGTTTGTTATATGCACATACTAAAAACTTACTTATTGAATCCAGCTAACACAGAAATGTTAAACTATGAAAATTGAAGCATTCCGGACACATTTAAGTCCAGAGATCTTTGAGATACATCAAGCCAGATATCAAATTCCAGTCACTCTTTTCCTAACCAAAATCTTTGTAAAGCTATACTTATTAGAAATGTAAATTCTGGAGCTGAATGAATAAGCTTTTGGAAGATTGTTGGGACCTCATACTAAATTGCTATTCTAATCCACAGCAGAACATTTTAATAACAGTGATAAATGGCTCACAAAGAATTTTATTGCCAGGAAAATTATAATAAGTCCTGACCTGGATGATAGATTGAGAGATCATTTGTGTAAACACTTTGCAAGGTTGAAGCAAGCCTAGCTTAATAAGCTCAACTCAGAAGCTGAATTCTTGACCATTTGTCACTATATCGCTTGCAGACATCCCCCTTTGTTTACTAACTCCTCTACTTGCCATAGAATTATCTGGAAAAAAATATTAGGGAAACATTTTGTAGGGGATCTATTAATATTAGAAGGGGAGTACCTTAATTTTGTCATTGTCAGTGGGTAGGAGTTGAATGTATTTCTTAGAATAACTTTATTGTCCCTTTGAATGTACACTAATTGGCATACATTAAAATGAAATTTCATTGCATGCAGCTCTCAAAAGGTCACCACCTCCCATATACATGACAAAATGAATGAATGAATGAATGAATGAATAAATGAATGAATATGCATATACCCACATATATATTGTACGACACAGAGTAACATCAGTCTTGTTTGCATGTATATATGTCCATGGAGAGAAAAAATGAATCTTGCAACTTTACCAGATGGATGGCATAGGGAACAAAGCTGTTACAGAATCCAGTAGTCCTGCTACAAATACTTTGAAAACTCCTCCCAGAGGGGAGCAACAGAAACTGACCGTGAAGTGGGTGTGTGGGGCCTCTAATGATGCTTGGAGCTCTAAGCACATAGTGCTTATAAGCAGCATCCTGAATAATGGGAAGCGAGCTTCCTACAATCTTCTCGGTTGTCCTCACCACTCTCTGTAAGGACTTTCTATCTGAGGCACTGTAGCCACCAAACCAAACAGGGATGCAGTTTGTTAAAATGCTCTCAGTTGTGCCTCTCTAAAAAGTGGCCAGGACAGGAGAAAGATGTTCTCTCTTCATCTGAAAGCAGGAAATGGTTTGTACACTTTGCTAAGGATGACGTGTGGAGAGACCAGTTCAGATTGTTAGTTATCTGCACCTCCAAATACTTAATACCGTTGACCACCTCAACAGCTGCTTCCTTTTCATTTATCTCCTACTTACAATGTGAATGCAGATCATAGATATACTTTATTTATTGAGGAATTTGCAGTAATAGACCAAACACATATGCAGAAACACACTCATACATAAATAAAGATACAAATCCAGGCTAAAAGCACATTTACAACTGAAGCTAAACAAGTCTTTGTAATTATGAAACTCACTATTGTTAGGACACAAAATGTGGCTGCCTTCTTAGAGACTTCATGCTTGTGATCATTTTAATGAGAGGCATACAATTGCCAGTTGGGGTTGTTTGATGGAATTTGGTATCAGAATAAAAACTAGGTCAAGACTGATATGTTGATTGATCCATTTCTTGGGTGATTAGATGCCATCAGTTTGTTTTCAACTTCTAGTGACCCAATAGTGAGATTCTCTCCAAAACAATCTATCTCTAACTTATTCTTTCATGTCTCCCAATTTATTTGTAGCTGTCTTTAGTTCTCTTGTCCTTGTCATTCTCTTCTTCCTGTCCCAGCATTAGAGCCTCTTCCAAAAATCTGGGTCCTTGAATGACATGTCTGAACTTTGAGCCTGGTCAGTAATGCCTCAAATGAGAACTACGGGTTGATATTTTCTACAATCCATAAGGGGTTGGGTTTTTTGGAGGAGGGGCTCTCGGTGATATTCTCAGGAGTCTTCTCCAATACCAAAGTTCAAAATTCACTCTTCTTATCCTGCTTCTTTAAAGTCCAACTTTCGTGTTCATAGAGTGTCACAGGGAATATTATGGCTTGCGTGATTCTCATTTTGCATGATTCTTACTACCGGGGTAGCACAGTGGTTAGAATGCAGTACTGCAGCTACTTCTGCTAACTGCCTGCTACCAACAGTTTGGCAGTTCAAGTCTCACCGTCTCAAGGTTGACTCAGCCTTCCATCCTTCCAACATTGGTAAAATGAGGATCCAGACTGTGGGGGGAAATAACTGACTTTTAAATCACTTACAGGGAGCTGTAAAGTATTATGAAGTGGTATGTAAGTCTAAGTGCTATTGTTAAGTACTATTTTGTAGGTATATGAGCCATGGTGGCACAGTGGTTCAAATGCAGTACTGCAGGTTAATTCTGCTGACTGCCGGCAGTTCAGCAGTTTGAGTCTCACCAGCTCAAGGTTGACTCAGCCATCCATCCTTATGAGGTTAGCCCTCTGCCAGCAAAAATGGAGCTCAGGTGGGCCACACATGCACCCCTGGGCCCTGTTTTTAGCTGACAGCCTCCTGTAGCTCTGTTTTCACTGGCAGAGGGCTGCAGGAGTTCATCGCAGCTAAAAAAAACGTGGACTGGGAGTGCTGAACGTGGCTCTCCCAAGCTCCATTTTTGCAGAAGTCCTTCGCTGTTTCCAGAGCAGCCCTATGGGCCAGATCTAAGCACCCATGGGAGGGATCCAGTTCCTGGGCCTTGACTTCGATACTCCTGGTCTATACCATTAGAGGCAGAGCATGTAAGCATGCCAGCACAATCACCCTCTTGTGTGGGGCTGCCAAACAAAAATATTTGGAAATAATGAAAGGGAGATACACAATCTCATTATAGCAGAGATTTGAGAAATAAAATACAGCATGATCAAGAAGTGTCTCTGTGGAACATCACTTCTGACTTTGTTCAAGCCCAGCATAGAGCAAATGTCAGGATAGAGATTGCATTAGACCAGATGGAATATGATTTGCTTCTTCTGTATAAGCTGGACTGGGGGCTCAATGCTGTTGATTTGTTTGAGTCAGTACTTTAACCAACAGGGGCTCAGATGAATCCCAACAAAGACATATTGAAGTTCTAACCAGAGAAAATGCATTTGCAATTGAGTTGGAAACTTGAAGCAGAGGTCTCAATAATTTGGACTGCACTGCTTTTAGCCCAAGGCTATCTTTAAACACACAGCAATAACTGCCCTATAACAAAAAGCTTAGTGCTTTAGCTTTGAAAAGTTTAATTGCAGCAGGCATACATCATTTTCTGTAGTTGGTTATTCTGTTGGAAGTATGCTGTGGATGGAGGTTGCAGTTGGAGGATTGAAATGTCTAGGAGGCAGATAACTGAAACTTGGTCTTTAAAGGCTTTTGTTTGCTCAGTTTGAATGTTGTTCAACTAAACATGAGGGAGGTTAATACACCTTTTAGTAAATACAGTTATCTTAATTTACCTAGGCAAATTACGTCTCTACTAACATTTAGCACATGGAGTTACATAAAAGTCTATGGAATTCAAGGGAGTTGGATCTACCATGTTTCCCCAAAAATATTTTTGGGGCTCCAAAATAAACATTAGGGATTATTTTGAGAGAAACACAATATCAGGGTGATCAACCTCCCCCTCTGGTGCACGCACAAGAGACAGCAAGTGAGCAGGGACCAATGGTATCCAACAACAGCTTCAGTCTACCAGTCCCTTAGTTGGTGCACTCTGGGGCTGTGCAACCTGCATAGTGCAGTGATTCCCTGTCCAAGCAGCAGACAGAGATGAGGGGGGGGGGGCAGGTGATCAGGATGTGGGCTGCAGGAGGCTCATCTTCATATGGAGGCACCAGCAGGAGATGGAGGCACAGGTGCAAGGTGGAAGGCTAGTAATCCTGATGCATTGCACAGGCTGCAGACAAGCTGAAAGATGCAGTGACAAGCATCCCATGCCCGCCTGTGGACTCAAGCCCACTGACTCTTGACTTTCCCGTGGCCTGTATGGTGCATCCTGATCATGTGCTTGGTCCCCGCCTCTGCCTATGGCTGCTATGGCTGCTGCCGAACACTGTCCGCCTGTGTGCTCTTCCTCCTCCTATGCTGGCCATGCCCACCCCCTTCACCAGGGCTTATTTTTTTTGGATAGGGCTTATATTAGGAGCATGCTAAAAATTGGGATATAGCTTATTTTTGAGGTAGGTCTTATTTTTGAAGAAACATGGTACTTCACTTGTGGCTACGCAGGGATTCTAGGCTGATCCCTTTTTGAATTCGGCTCCCAGGTTCTCCCACTCTTTCTATACATAGCCGGTTCAAAAACATAATCAGTACAAATGCCAAATGATAAAACCAAGAAAGCTAATTCTCAGTGAAATAAGGCCAGGAGATAGAAGGGAACTTCATATCCAAACGTCAACCAGTTTCTTCATGACTATCAATTCATGCATGTTTTTGCAACAGTAACAGCTGTTACTGTGCGGGTTCTCTGATTTTTATTCATAGAAATAAATATTTGATTTGTGCTGTTGAAACAAGTCTTAAGTCTTAATAAAAATATTGTCTATAGAAAAATAAAATAAAATAATCTTCCTTGCATATCAGAAATGCAAACAGTTTCATAATATGTTAGATCTGATCTAACTTCCAGTGAAATTCTGTTATTAATCTTGACTGTGTTTCATTTACTGAATTGCAATGGGATTATCAATAATTGCTCACACTCACTTACATAATGAGTAGGTCCTATTTTTAACCTCTGCTTGAAAGTCATTTGCAGCCAGGAAATCTCCAAAGGTGATTTTATTTTATTCTCTGGGTGCATAAATAATGTATTTATTCATAGAGTGTGGATTACACTTATATTTACATTTAATTGTTCTGCTGCTTTTATTTTTACTCAGAACCTCTATTTTTTCATCATCTGTGTAATCATTTATGATACTATGAATATAAAAAAAATTCTTTCATATATTATAGCATGCTTATTTCTGACCTTGTATAAATTGTCTCCAATGAGGAGGGGGAAAGTATCCAAATGTAGAATTAAATTCAAAAGCAATAAAATCAGGGTTTGGTTAGAGTTTGGTAACTCAATGACCTTTTATTAAACCAATAATATACAATAAAAAATTATTAAACTAAATTATTAAAAGTTCTCATTATCTTACATCAGTAGCTTTGGATCTGCTAGTTTTTAAAATTATAGGTATTTAATACAAGCATGTGAATGAAACAAACCATATGCCAGGGTTCCTATGGATGCTGCAATGAATTCATGAGCCTCGAGCCAAGTTTCAAAAGAAATCCAATTATTTTTTAGGAGCCACATGTTGGCACTTTTCCCAAGTGCAGTTGGCTCTGCCCCATGTAATTTACTGTTCACCTATTACCCTGTTTCCCCCCTCCTCCCAGGGTGTGTCATAAATCACATTCTCCAACAAAGCACTTTCACAGGATGTGGAAAACATGCCTCTCCAACTGAGCTTGGTAACTTGAGAATCTGGAGAAAGGTATGTTTGGATTGTGCTTAGAAACAAACTGCTCCATCAGATCTCTCCCCACCCCGCCTTCTTATGGCAACTCGAGAGCAAGCCAGGAATGCTCTATGAGTTGACATTATACTGTATATGTTAATAGTGTAATGGCAGTAGTTTAGTATAAGAATCGAAACTCTTTGGGAAAATAGAGTGTTTACACATTTGTCTTCTTTCTGTTTGTGTTGTTTTTATCTTAAGTAACTTGCTAGGGTCACTATCTTTGTGCTTTTGAATTTGTTACTCTTAAGTTAGAAGTTAGAACATAATCGCCTCTTCCTGCTTGCTCCAAGGTTTGTTACTCCTGTATACTAGGATTTTCCTGTACCAGATTGTGCTTGTCAACAATCCAGTACAACCTAATACTGTGTTAATTAATTACAGTATTATTTATTCAGTGAGAAAAGATAATAAAATTACATTGTAAGGCTTGCTTGCTTTTAAATGTGCAGCAATGTTTTTGTTAACAAATTACTAATAACAACTTGGGGGAAATAGGAGATTAGGAAAATTAGGCAATTTCCAATGAATTTACAGTGAACCTAGGATTTATTTAGTGAAATTGTGCTCTATGAAGGAAGAAGGAGGAGGAGGAGGAGGAGGAGGAGGAGGAGGAGGAGAAGAAGAAGAAGAAGAAGAAGAAGAAGAAGAAGAAGAAGAAGAAGAAGAAGAAGAAGAAGAAGAAGAAGAAGAAGAAGAAGAAGAAGAAGAAGAAGAAGAAGAAGAAGAAGAAGAAGAAGAAGAAGAAGAAGAAGAAGAAGAAGAAGAAGAAGAAGAAGAAGAAGAAGAAGAAGAATCTGGACACAACCTGAATTTGACTTTTGGACCAACAAATGAAAAATATATATATGATGATTTCCCCCTGTGCATTACATCCCTGCAGACATATTCATGGATTATATTTCTACCATGCAGAAATATAGTCAGACATTTACTTAAGTCAAACAAATTGTCAAAGAAGTGTGAATTAGCTGTTTACATAAGAGACAACCAAGAACAAGCATTGATACAAGCTAAAGATTGCAAGTTAATGAGAGTGCAAGAGAGAGAAAAACCCCATGATTATCAAATAATGTAATAACAAGAAAATAAATTGGAAAAGACAAAAATTACATGGTCAACTTCTACAAAATACCAAGCAGAACATGGATAAAAAAATAAAACCTGGCAATGGCTTACAAAGAGAATATTCAAAAAAGAATCTGAAGGCTTGGTTTTGGCTGCTCAAGAACAAGCTATTCACATGAATGTAATCAAGGCCAGAATTGAAAATTCATTAAATGTTTGTTTCAATGTGCAGATTGTGCAACAAGGCAGAAGAAACAGGAGATCATATACTCAGCTGGTATAAGAAGTTTGCAGAAACTGATTATAAACAACAACCTAACACAGCCAAAACGATTCATTGGAACACTTTTAAAAGTTACCATATACCAGTAATGACAACAACAACCACAACAAAAATGTTGGAAAGACATAGTTGAAAATAAGCAGGTTAAAATATTTTGGGATTTCTGAATATATCTAGCGGGTTATAAAACAGTTCATAATACACTGGGTATAAATGTGGTTAAAAAGAAGAATGTATGAACAATTAATATGGCAATACCAGGAGATAGTAGAACGGAAGATGAAGAACTGGAGACAATGTCAAAGTATCAAGATCTACAACAAAATTTGAAAGCTTATGGCATAAGCTGGCTATGGTGGTCTCAAGTGTTTCAGTCACTGCATGCCCTACTAATAAATCTAGTATCACGCTTAGAAAATGTGAACATTGACAATGTTTCCACCTGACAATTACAAAAGGCCACACTGCTGAGCTGCATAAACACACACACACACACACACACATACACACACAAAGTCAATGACATCTTAGGTTCTTGGGAAGAATTCAGAGTGTATAAAAGCCAACACCAGAACTGGCAGTTGCGATTTCACATTTTTGTTTATATAATAATAAACGTTCTTCAGTTTAGATGGTTTATTTGATTTATTTATCTACCTACAGAAAATGTGATTTTTACTACCCCTCTGCTAGGTCAGATGAGTAGATAACTACTTAAAGCCCATCTGCAAAGAACAATGGTTACACTACAATAAGTTGGAATGAAATGGAGAGTCATGCTGGGCAAACTTTTATTCTATTTATTGTTGACTCAATCAGTAGCTAATTTATCTTCTAACATATCACAATTCCTTTGAATGTAGTTCCAGTTCCCAGAGGACATTATATGTGCATTTATCATAAATTACAATCTTTCCTGCTAGTCTGAAGTTTAGGATACATCAATGTTTTGCTTCATTAGGAGGCTAAGAGGTCAAATATTCTGCTACTGTGAGCATTTGACTGTTAACCTATGCTAAATTGGCTGTGAGCTGACTTACCTTTGATAAATAATGCATTTCCTTGGAAAGGAAAGCAGGCTTTAACATCCAACAGGTTTGATTTCTAACATAGTTATCATCACTTTGCTGTTCCAGACAAAGATATCTACATTTAATCGCAATGTCAACTTGAATTAATATGCTCTGTAACATCACAATGCAAATTTTCCACTTTTGTATTTGTGTAGACTATGTGAATATTATTACATCAAGGGTTCAGATAAATGATCTCAAACGTTCAAAATTTCAGTTTTATTTTCTATTGATTGGGAGGGTGGGCATTTTCCATCTAGGGGTTAATTGTGTTAATCACTCAATACATAATCTATTATGTAAACATATGGTCTTAACAATTGTCTTTGTGTGTGGGGGGAGGTGCATCCATGTGTATGTTCCACTAGTGAGAAATACAGGTGACCCAGAGATATTGAAAGGCAAAACTCTATTGTTCAAAGAATTTCATCTCATTTTAGTTGAATGTGGACACCATTAATATCATCTGATGTCCCATATTAGGCCAGAGAAAGGAAGGAAGAGAGACGGAGGAAGGGAGAGAAAATCCCTTGTAACCATGTGTGAAGAGGAAATCAAAGCAGAATTAGTACACAGTCAAAAATGATGTTGAGATCCTAGAGAAGGTATACAAAAGATCAGAACTGTGGAGGCTGAACCATATGATGAAAAAAATGAAGGAACTAGGTATGTCTAGTCTAATGTCCACAATTTTTATCATCCTCCTTCAATGAATGTGCACAGAGTGTTGGAATAGTATTTAAAAATGTTCATTGGTCATGTTGATATTTTCCATGCAGAGGCTTGCTTGTCTGGTGTATCATTTAGTTTGATACCCGTGTTCATTAGTAATACAATAATTCTTCTTTGATTGTTTTGGAGGGTGAAGAAATGACGTGATAGGGTATGTGAGTTTTTTCTGTATACTGGATTTTGTGGTTTAGATGTCTGTCATGGTTTTACTAGGGCTTCCAAGTATGGTTCAACTCTAGGAGAATGTAATGGTCTTATGTTCTCCATGTAGGTCATTTAGATATCTCCCAAGTTCTCCTATCCATGCTGCCAGACAATGAATTTATGATCAACGCATTATTTTTTGTTTTTGCTATGTTCAGTCACCATAGTTACATTTTACAAGAAGGGCGGCCATCTAAATTGTTTAAATAAAAAAATATTGAATAATCACTTCAAACATCTGGTCCCCCCTAGCAAGTTAACTTCAGAATTTAACAATCTGAACCATCAATACAAATAAATGTCAGAGATCAAAGATGAGCTGTTTCCTAGGACAGACTTCAGCATCGGGAAGCTAAGACTGACTTGCCCAATTCTCCATGTTTTTTTTTTTAAAGGGGGTTGTATAAATTTAGCAAGGGAATTAATGCTATAGGTGCTTCATGCTTTAACAAGGCATGTTCACGAGTTCCATAAAGCCCCACCTGCAAAATTATCCACAACACTTTAATATATTGCAAATGAAGCTAATTAGAATGGATACTCACAAATAAGAATACTTTCAAAAATCCAGTTAGTGATACCAGCAACAATCCTTGGGACGAGTTGAAAAAAAAAATGTGTCAGCATGTTGCAAAGTTCTAATGCAACATTTAACAATTCCTTGCACAGCAAATTAAGCTTTCTGCTTTGGCATATGAAGAAAACAGAAAAAAGAACCCAGCGCTGTTTCCAACAATACATAAATTCACAGAACAAGCCTCTCTCTATAAGAGGGTAGCATGGCAATTGGTTAGGACTACTTGTATGATGCTAACCCAAGAAAATATTAAATTAAACTAGGAAGTAATGGGAAGGACAATTGTGTTAAAAAAGCGATGATGCAATTACCCTTTCTTGAAGTTTCACGCTTCTAATGCGATTAAGGGCCCATCGAGTTCAGCCACAAGTATGAATGGGTGAACAATAAGTCTCATTTTAAAGAAGTTTTGCTCTTTGTGGCTGCTCAAATGCTCTGCATGTCTTTGATTAGAATGCCGAGGAGATTCTCCATTGCATCTTGCTAGTTGCTGAAAAGAAACTTCAAAGAGAGGCATTCAAAGACTATTTAATGAGAAATGGTAGAACTAAATAAAACACGAAAGCCGGAAAATGTTATGTTTGCTGCCATCGGTACATTGCTGACAACAATGAGAATATTAAATATTTACGGGAGTGAATTAACTGCTTTCAAAAACATTCTTCTACTCTCCCTTGCATACAAAAGATAAGTGTTTTTCTTCTTCTTTCTAATGCATGTTTTTAATTTACTTTTTTTTTTCCAGAGTTATGTTTATGGAATATGAAATAATACCAATTAGTAACTTAAATATCTGATAGCTTCGATGCAGCTTTTTGCAAAAGGATTAATACCAGTTGGATTTGCATATTGTCCTCACCGTATCACTCTGTGATGAGCTGCATATAAATTTGGCCAACAGGAAGAGAAATGCCCTTCGCTCTTGTACTTAATGCTTGCAATGCTACAAGTAGCCTTTGATTTATGATCACAATTGAACCAAAATTTGTCTTGCTAAGTGAGACAATTGCTAAGTGACCTTTGCCCCATTTTACAGCCACTATTGCCACAGCTGTTAAGTGAATCGCGTCAGTTGTAACAGTGAATCTGGCTTCTCCATTGACTTTGTTTTTCAGAAGGGTGCAGAAAGAGATTGTATGATGTTGGGATGTTGCAATTGTCGTAAACATGAGCCAGTTGCCAAGCATCTGAATTTTGATCACGTGACCATGAGGAGGCTGTAATCATCATCACCAATCATGACGAGTCACCTTTTTCAGTGCTATTGTAACTTCAAATGGTCACTAAATGGTCTGTTGTAAGCTGAGGATGACCTGTAATTCTGTCCAAGGTTCCGTTCTGATCTAGGCTTCCCCAGAAAGCACTAAGCAGACTTTTTGTCCCAGCAAAACTCCTTTTATTAAACGAAGGTGAATTTCTTGCATTCACCTTCAGCCAAAGGCCCGGCAAAGAATTTTTCAAGGGTCTTAATTAGGAGCACAGACCTTATCTAGCCTGGAGAGCTGCAAGTAAATATTTTCAAACGTAGTGCTGACAAGGAAGGACTCAGCACAGAGTCTCTGAGATGCACAGATAGATCTTCACACTGCTGCAATGAACAAATTGCTTCCTGCAAAAGCCCCCTCCCCCTTTGTTCCTCTTTTAATCCCTATGGGAGGGGCCATTCACCATCCACCTGAGCCTTTACTCCCAAGTCAAGCCTTGTTCCTTAGCTGTTCCCTTCTTCTGGCAGCTCTGCACATGCGCACACTGGGAACAGGCTCCAGCTGTTCTTCTGCCTCACTGATGTCTGATCTTACTCCCATGCCGACCTTAGTTCGTAATTGTTCTTTTCTTTTGGCAGCTTTGAGCATGCGTAGACTGGGAACCGGCTCCAGCTGCTCCTCCTCCTCATGGCTGTCTGATTCGAAGGCAGCTGATAACTGCCAGCCTGCCCTGGCCCCATCTCTGCCTCTGATGTGGAGCTCTCATCCGAGCCTTCCTCAGCCTCCAGGACCGGCCCAGGTTCCTCCCCAATCTCCTCACTGTCCAACTCTGCTGCCAGCTCCGCTAGCCACCGGTGGGCTACAACAGGTTCTCTCCAAGCCAAGAAGCCTATGGAATTGGTGTGAAGATCCAGCTACAATACAGGACAAATCAAGTCCACTCTGCTAAGTCCAAATCCTAAAGACCAATGGTTCTTTACAGGTATGAAAGCCTGAAGTGACCACGTAGTCACTAGACAAGCATAATGTACATCATGTAGTATGGTCTCCTAGTTTCAAACTAATGGAACAGCAAGGTGGGTGGTTTCAAATGTTTGAAAAATCTGTTCAGCAAGCTTTGTGTCTAATCAATTAATTAGCCTCCCCCACTTCCACGGGGGCTGATCAATTTATGCCTGTTTTATTAATTTTAAATTTATGACTCATATACCTCATGCTTTATCTAGGAGGGCAAGACGTTGTAGACGTTTTCCTCCAGAATAAACCTGGAAATACCTTGACCTAGGAGTTGATGAAACAACTTTCAGGGAACATCCATGGGTGAGAATAGACTCATGTATGGTCTTGCAGAGACACACCTTTAACCCTGTTTCCATTTAGGAACACAACATAATAGCCATTGCTCTTGGTCTGTAGATATTCTCAGTTATCCAGGTCATGGTTGTCCCAAAAGTGTTTTTTTCAGGAGGCAACTGGACTTTCCAGTTTTTTCTTTAAAGACATTTCACTTCTCATCCAAGAAGCTTCCTCAGCTGAAGAAGCTTCTTGGATGAGAAGTGAAATGTCTTCAAATAAAAAAAAAATCATCATATAAAAAAAAGCAAGATAGTCCAGTTGCCTCCTGAAAAAGCACCTAAAGTGGACAGCTATAGTAGACAGAGTAGAACAACCCAAGAAGAAAAATAAATGCAGCCGTGAAACTTTGCAAATGTGAATAGAGTTCACATCCTTGACTTACAACCATTCTGTCAGCGTTCCAGAAAACCTCCACTCCAACAAATAACTCTGAGATAGACATTTTTAAATTTCTACTCTGTCTACTTAGCTGCTTCTTTCTCCTCCCTTGGATTACCAGAATTTACATGTTTTGAGATTGCCTCATGATGTGTGATCACATCTAGGGAAGAGAATGAGACATTTCTATGCAAGAGGGAGCAAAGAAGGAAGGAAGGAAGGAAGGAAGGGAGGGAGGGAGGGAGGGAGGAGGGAGGGAAGGAGAAAGGAAGGAGGGAAGGAAGGATATACAAGTCACATACATTTATTATGCTGTGGTTAGAAGTAGAGGAATTCTACAGTAGATATGCAGTAGATATGTGAGCGAGTCAAAGAAATATGTTCTTCAAAGACTATGGGGTGAGTCTGCCAATACTGTAGTACCATCAAAATATTTTCAAAGGTTACTTTTCTAGCAGTTTTAAATTCCATTGCAGATGGATACCCAGGAACACATATTTAGGATGTAGGCAAAAATAATCTTGCACAGGCTGGTTGAGAATCTGCAAAGTAAAATACAGATGGCCACCAGGCTACCAGAACAGTTGATCAGCCATTCTCTGGATAATTAATTATTGTGAAGAAGGACTTCTATTTCTTAATAACTGAGGTTTACTGAGAAGATAGGCATGATAGTAATATACTTTCGTTATGATAGATTCTTTTTTTTTTAAAAGTGAAACCATGCCATAGGCTCTAAAGGAGAAAGTCTACTATCTTATAAAGAAAAGAAAACATTGTTTTCTTATTACCCATAAGCCTGCTACATTTTTCTTTCTAAAGGTCAATCAATGACAGCATGAACTTTTTCGTTCCTTCCCGATACTAGAAAACAGCAATAAATGGCTTTCACCCACACAGGTGGAATAGGGACACCATTGGATAAGGTTTAATTCCAAAACTCACAGTGACCTTCTTTTTAATATCACTAATGTTTGTCTAGACTTACAAGGGATTTTAGACTCCAACTTACAAGGGACCTTGGAGGTCCTCTAGTCCAGCCCCCTGCTCATGCAGGAAACCCTATACCATTTCAGACAAATGGTTGTCCAACCTCATCTTGAAAACTTCCACTGTTGGAGCACCCATAATTTCTGAAGGCAAGTCACCAGGGCAAATCCCAAAAAATGTCAGGGAATTTCTAGAAGCCTGGCACTCTGGCAAATCAGCCATCAATAGACATGTAGACATTAACAATATCCATGGACTGTGCAAAAGAGACAATCCACAAGCCCAAAAGAGAACAAAAAGACTCCAGCACCTCTCTATAAAGAAATTAGCATTCAGATCATGAGCTGTGTGGCACAGTAGTTAGAATGCAGTACTGCAGGCTACTTCTGCTGACTGCTGGCTACCTGGAATTTGGCCGTTCGAATCTCACCAGGCTCAAGGTTGACTCAGCCTTCCATCCTTCTGAGGTCGATAAGATGAGGACCCAGATTGTTGGGGGCAATAGGCTGGCTCTATAAACCACTTAGAGAGGGCTGTAAAGCACTGTGAAGAGGAATATAAGTCTAAGTGCTATTGCTATCAGTATAGATCAATTCCAAGGTCAATTTCAGACCAACAATCAAGTGAGCAACATCCCAATCAAGAAATTGCTAAAAAGCCATCAGTAAATAATCCAACCAAAGAATCTCTAAGGCTATCCCCACGCACACAAACAGGCAAGTCACCAAAATATAAACTGACAGCAAACAGCACTCCTCACTAGCACTGATGATGTTGTCTAGTTAGGGTGATGAGATGTCTGCAAGAAATCAAGCTAGCTCACAGAGCACCAAAAAACCCACAAATCATCCCACTGATTAAATGTTATAACTGTCAGGAAATTTCTCCTTGATTATGAGTTGATTCCTCCTTAATTAGTTTTCATCCATTGTTTCTTGTCCTGCCTTGTAGAATAGGTTGACCCCTTCTTCTCTGTGGTAGCCCCTAAGATGTTGGAACATTGCTATCCTATCACCCCTAGTCCTTTTTTTCATTAAACTAGACATCATAGTCTTTGTCAAGCTGTCTGTCCTAAGAGATGAGCATTTCGAATAGAGACGGATTGTCATTTGGAACACAACACACCAGATATCACAGTTGTCGAAAACCGTAGCCTACACTTCATTGATATCACTGTTCCAGGAGATGCCAGAGTCTAAGAAAAAGAACTAGAAAAAAAATCATGAAATATTGTGACCTGGCCATCGAAACTACATGGTTACGAATGAAACATGTAACAGTGATATCCCCGTTGCCATCGGGGCATTTGGTACCATGTCCAAAAATTTTACAAAACACATCAAGAAATTGCAGCTTCATCAAGAAATTTGCTGTGGAATGGCAACAAAAAACTGTGCTACTCAGAACAATCGTATATTTTAAGAAGATGCTTGGTTGATACCTAGGACACTGGCAGCCACCAGTATCAACCATTAGCACCAGTCTCTGGTATTTGAGATACATTTTTAAATGTTCAGTTGATTGAGTTTCATGTTTAATGAATAAAAGAGATAATGATAATGATCATCACAATGATAATAATAATAATGATAATAATAATAATGATAATAATAATGATGATAATAATAATAATAATAATAATAATAATAATATCCCAGGTCTCCATAAGTTGTAAAAAATGCCAAACCCAATCAAAATATCTGGCTGGCTGTGCAACCAACTAGAATAAAATATCCTCCCTCTTTTTCTAAAATAATTAGACAGCTAGTTAGTTATAAATTCTTGTATTTCTTTTTTTTTTAACAAAAGAAAAAAAATGTTCTCTATTGGGAAAAGCATAAATGAACTAGTTGTCTGATTGGGATGTTCATTGGCATAATTGCTCTGTCAGTTTCAATTAGAGGAATTAATATGGCGGCTAAAGGTTACACCTTTTTCATGGTTAGTGCATTTAGTCTACAGCTGAACAATGCTAACCAGGAAATTACCTTGTCAATTACAATTAAGAGTGCTAATCGGAGGTTTTAAGGTCACTGATCCTCCACCAGAATAGGTTAAATTCGAAAAACAAGGAGGTTATGGTGTCAGACAATGTTTAGATAAACTTCTTTTAATGGCTTTTAATAGAACAGCTGTTTATCAAAGTAGTGTTTGGAAACAACCTTATTCAGCACACCTTGTTCTCAGTTTATGAGCATAATTGCGCTCAGAATTCCTGTTGCTAAGCAACATGGATGTTAAGTGAGCAGTGCCTGATTTTATGACCTTTTTGCCATGGTCATTAAGTGAGTCACATTGTTGTTAGGCGAATGCACTCCCATCCACCCACTTCATTGACTTTAATTAACAGAAGAGTGTCAGGGTTCCAAGTGATAACTCCATAGAAAGCAGAACTCTGATTCCCCAAAGAACAATTTTATTGGAAATATCATATTGGCACAATCTGGTGAAAACTGACTCTGAAAATTCCTGCGGTTTTCACCTGATTAAAAAGTGAAAGTTCTCCCTTTCCCCCAAACAATCAGTCACATTGTCCAATCAAGGTACTGATATGGTGCTCCTCCTCTTTCCAGCTACCTGTTGGAATGACCTTGGTTCCCACAAGAAACTATTTTGTTTTGGCGACAAACCCCGTCTAATTATGTTCCCCGTTCCCTATCCCCTTTTCTCACTGTGGCGACCCTGAAGCCTCCCAAATGGCCCCAGCCAGGTTCGCTTCAGAGTTGACAAAGGGAGGGTCACAGATAGGGATCATGGGATCTAGGAAATGCTACATGTGTAGAAAATGCATGCCAGTTGCTAGGCACCCAGATTTCGATCCTGTCACTCTGGAAACGCTACAATGATTATATATGATATGAGTCTATCATCTGCGCCTCTATAACTGTCTGGTTTGGTTCTGCAACCCAACAGGACAGACACAGACTTCAGAGGATAATTAGGACTGCAGAAAAAACAATTACTACCAACCTGCCTTCCATAGAGGACCTGTATACTGCACGAGTCAAAAAGAGGGCTGTGAAAAAATTTACAGACCCCTCACATCCTGGACATAAACTGTTTCAACTCCTTCCCTCAAAATGATGCTATAGAGCACTGCACACCAGAACAACTAGACACAAGGGCAGTTTTTTCTAGCCATCACTCTGCTAAACAAATAATTCCCTCAACACTGCCCAACTATTTACAAAGTCTGCAATACTATTACTATTAATCTTCTCATCACTCCTTATCACCCATCCCCTCCCAGTTGTGACTGTATGACTGTAACTTTGTTGATTGTATCCTTACAATTTATATTGACTGTTTCCTTGTATGATTCAATTGCTTATTATACCCTTTGACTTATTAAGTGTTGTACCTTATGATTCTTGACTCTTGACGAATGTATCTTTTCTTTTATGTACACTGAGAGCATTCACACCAAGACAAATTCTTTGTGTGTCCAATCACACTTGGCCAATATAAGAATTCTAATTCTAACTGTGAGAACCAGTCATAAGTCACTTTTTCAGTGCCATTGTAATTTTGAAGCGTTGCTACATGAATGGTTGTAAGTAGAAAACAAGCTGTATATCAATGCATAATTGACAACAATTCTTGAGTAACTTCATTGATTTCAGCAATGTTTAGTAGCTATTTACACCCATGTTCTAAATAGGAGTAATTGAACCTGCTATTTTTAGGAGAAAATATTTGGAACCAGGTTAACATTTAGGAATTCAATTTTGGCAACAAATCAAAATAAATAAACAAATCTGAGATTATAAAATCTAAAATGGTTTGGAGAACATCAGATTCTCTCTTTTGTTTCAAATAGGTCTGCCTAATCTTTTCCAAGATGAAATCAAGATCTGCTCCAACAATTGCAATACAAATATGTTTAGTTAAAAGTATGAAGAGATTCTCGGTCATTCAGGTCATGGTTGACCCAAAAGTGCTTTTTCAAGAGACACCTGGACTTTCTTGTTTTTTTCTTTTGAAGACATTTCATTTCTCATCCAATCAGAGCTGAAGAAGCTTCTTGGATGAGAAAGTCCAATTGCCTCTTGAAAAATCACCTTTGGGACAACCATGACCTGGATGACTGAGAATCTCCATAGACATTTAGCTATACAATATGGAATAAACACCCTTGGAATGGTGTGGGAACATGAATGGATTTCTAGAGGAAAAAAATGCAGACTATAGGCCAGTGGTGGCTAACGTTTTTGGGCTCCTGTGCCAAAAATTGTGCATGTGCTTGCATGCTCGCACTTGCATGCCAGCACCCAGAAGGCAATGCCCACACCCCCTACACATGCACGTGCAATCCCCACCCCACCCCCTGCCACTCCCTGCACTGTGCCTCACAGCTAATTTTTGGCTAGTTTGAGGCCTTTTTCGGCCTCCCAGAGGCTTGAGGAAGGCTTCTGCAGGCTTTGCAGGCTGAAAACTAGGCTTCTGGTATTTTCAGAAAAACAGGAAGTGATGAAACAGGGCTAATTTTCAGCCTGCAAAGCCTGCAGAAGCCTTCCTCAAGCCTCTGGGAGGCCAGAAAAGGCCTCAAACAGGCCGAAAATCAGCTGTGAGGTGCGCGGGTGTGCGGTGAGGTAACTTTGCCTACAGCTTGCATGCCAGCACAAATGGCTCTGCGTGCCACTTGTGGCATGTGTGCCATAGGTTCACCATCACAGCTATAGGAACTAGAAGCACCACTCAGGTGACCCTGAGGACACAGATAAACCTTCAAGTGCTTCAACAACCCTCTGAAAGGATGCAAATGACCAGCAGTCTGCAAGAAATATAAATCCTTCCATTCCCCATTATCCTGTTAGAGCTGAAGAAGCTTCTTGGATGAGAAGTGAAATGTCTTCTAAAGAAACAACAACAACAACAACAACAACAACAACAACAACCCAGGGAAGTCCAGTTGCCTCCTGAAAAAGCTCCTTTCGGACAAATATGTTTGGTTATATTTCAGTAGCATTCAAATGTATTAAAATTCAGTATATTTAGTGGTGATTATATTTCACTTTCTCCCTTTTGTTATATTAAAAATTACAATTTGGTAACTATTTTTGAAAAGTTCAGAAGCAGGCTTTGTTGGTCATTTTGGTGTGCATCCAAGAATTTCAAGGTTAAGGTAAGGATTCACATTATCATCTAAATAAAAAGTTTTGAAGAATAGTCCAGGTGATGGGAAAACAATCTATATTGATTATTGCTAAAATTCTAATTTGTATGGCACTTTTCTAAAAAAAATAAAATAAAACCAACTGATTAACTATTTCTTACAAATAAATATATAATGTATATAAAAACTGAATTCCCTCCCTACAGTCTATTGTTTTCTTCATGATCTATTAATCTGAATATCTTTTCTGATAAGGAAGTCTTAAATCCAAAGAGAATGGTATATTTAATGTATCTTAAAGAAACTGTTTCTCCAAGATGTGTGAATCTGAATCAACTGGATTATACAGTCTCTTCCTTAGAAATACAGAACAAAAACACATTTCAAAAAAAAAAAAAGAATAGGGAGCTGAGTTATTATTAATTTTATTATTAAATTACCACTTTTGTTTTAACGCAAGAAACTGTCAAATATACCTTGCAGCCATTTCCTGCTTTCATTTGCTAACGGTTGTTTTAAAAGTTGTAAGCTCATTGCCCTTGGATTAAAAGAGGATAATTGATTTGAAACTAGAATGTGATGCAAAATGAGATTCTTCTGTATTAGAAGACAATAATAGCGTAATGAAAAATGGGAAGCTGTGTCTGGAAAGCTTGCAGAATTCTAATTAATTGAAGATTTGGACGCAACAATTATGTGGGTCATACTATATTAAAACAATTGATTTGAAATGCTGACACAAGAGCAATTCAAAGAAACAAGAATCTGGTTTTCCAACAAGCTGCTTAACAACGGAAGAAGAAGCCAGGTTGCTGACAATAATAGAGTTTTAATTTAACACTATTGAGCCACTTAGGAACATCCATTGACAGCCATGGCCATTGTCGAATCATTCATACAAACACACACACACACACACACACACACACACCATAGATGTGTTGTTGGGGTATGTGAACCAAGCATATAAATCTGTCTGCAAATTTAGAATTTAGAAGCCTAGTGGTTTTTTTTTTTTATATGTCTACATATATATCTTTTTTATTTATCTTACACAGAGTGACCTTTAGTTCAGACAAGCAGAGAAAATATATATATATATATATACTCATTCAATATGTATCTCATTTTGCTAAGTGCAATAAAAGAGACCCTTATCTATCCATCTATCTATCTCTATCATCTGTCTATCTGACTATCTAGACAGCTAGACAGACAGATGGACAATAGAAGTCAATGATAGACTAAAAAGATAGATGGCAGATAGATAGATGATATAGATAGATGATAGATAGATAGATAGATAGATAGATAGATAGATAGATAGATAGATAGATAGCTTTCTAGTTATCATTTCTTTCTCATCATCGCTGACTTCAATTGTCTGTCTATCTGTCTATCTATCTATCATATCTTTCTCTTTATAGTCTATCATTATTTTCTATTACCTATCTATTTGAGATGTGTTTGAATATTAGTTCAAACCAACAGCCCCATCCCTTCTTCCCTCCCTCCCTCACCTATTTATCTATCTGTCTGTCCATCTGTCTGTCTGTCTATCTATCTATCTATCTATCTATCTATCTATCTATCTATCTATCTATCTATCTATCCATCCATCCATCCATCCATCCATCCATCCATCTATCTTTCTATCTATCTATCTATCTATCTATCTATCTATCTATCTATCTATCTATCTATCTATCTATCTATCTATCTATCTATCTATCTATCTTCTCTCTCATCTATCTATCTATCTATCTATCTATCTATCTATCTATCTATCTATCTATCTATCTATCTATCTTCTCTCTCATCTATCTATCTATCTATCTATCTATCTATCTATCTATCTATCTATCTATCTATCTTCCCTCTCATCTATCTATCTATCTATCTATCTATCTATCTATCTATCTATCATCTATCTATCTATCTATCTATCTATCTATCTATCTATCTATCTTCTGTCTATCTATCTATCTATCTATCTATCTATCTATCTATCTATCTATCTATCTATCTATCTATCTATCTATCTTCTCTCTATCTATCTATCTATCTATCTATCTATCTATCTATCTATCTATCTATCTCTCTCTATCTATCTATCTATCTATCTATCTATCTATCTATCTATCTATCTATCTATCTATCATTCTATCTATCCTATATCTCCCTGCCTAAATCTCTTTCTATCGGTCTATCTATCTATCTATCTATCTATCTATCTATCTATCTATCTATCTATCTATCTATCTATCTTTATGGATTTATCAAGTCATCAATTTATACAGCTGGCCACCGTAGTCATTTGGTTAGATACAGCTGAATAAGTTGATTGTATTCCTTCCCTAAGGCTTTGTGCTGCAGTCATAGTCATAATCTCATTCCGTTCCCTTGGTTTCCTGAGAACAATATCCAAATAGCAATATTCTGTTCATTTTTCACTTCATTGTGAATAAAACTTAAAATAAATTAGAACAATTAAAATGTAAAGAACTGTATTTTCCTCCCTGTAACTTATTTATTTGCCTGGAGGTTCAGAAGAGGTAGCTAATACTAAAATAGGGTGAAAAAACATCACAAATAAATGTACCCTTATTTGATATCGAAGTCCATTGTATGCCTCCAAATTATCTCCTATCAATTTCTTCAGCAATAAACTGAATCACTAAAACGTCATGAAATTACCCAATATATAAATTCAATTTATAAAGTTACCTTCAAAATCACACAACTCAATTCTGAGTGATGTTTAAAACAAGAGTGTAAATTATGGATGCCATCAACTTAACAACACTATAAAATTATCCTGTCTGGAAGACAAATCCTAAATTCAGATATAAGAGGGGGATAATAAAAGCCAATGATTTTGCACAAAAAGGGGAAAAGACACAGATCTTTCAAAACAAGTGAATATTACATAAGAGCAGGGGTGTCAAACTCAAGGCCCGTGGGCTGGATCTGATCCATGATGTGATTGGGACAGTCCTGGTGTACCCAATGTGAAGAAAAAACATGCAGCAGTTTGGGGAGTGGCATAGTGATGACCCGGGGTGTGGCACAAAAATAACAAAGTCAGCAAAATAGATAAATTTCTTTTAATGACTCCAACTTGGCCCCCAATGTCCAGTTATCCTCAGCTGGAGATCAAACTCTTCCAAAAACAGTCTAGAAAGGGGAAAAAATGCAGTCCAAACCCAAAGTACAGATAAATTAGAAATAAAAAAACCAACACAAATCACGCTGAAGTAATTAACACAACAGGCCAGGATAATAAATTGCAGACTTCCAAATGATAATAAAGCACACACAGTTGGGAGGGCGCCAAAACCCAGATAAGCCTCATCAAAGATAATGCATGCTTTGCTTCCAGCAAGGTGCTGTGTGCAAACGCCCTTCTTATATCCTATTCTCCCAGGGCAATTAATGAAAGGGATCAAGACCTTTTTCTCTCCTGTAAGCCATGTTGCTCCCTTTTCCATTCCTCCCTGAGTACCTAGGACAAACAGGGGTGGCCCTGAGTCTTCCTCTGAATGCCTGGCCGGACTGTGCCCTTCCCCCATTTCTTCCACAGCCGCCGGAGCTACACTTCCACTCCTGTCAGATGCTCCATCTCCCCCTCAGAATCAGACTCCAACAAGGGCATTACAGGTATCAAACTAGCCACACCCACCCAGTTGGTCACACCCACTCAGTCAGCCACGCCCCCCTCCTGGGGTCAACCACAGCCATGATGCGGCTCTCAATTAAAAAATAATAATTTCTAAATTGCTTTTATATACAACAAATCAATTTCATTTCAATTATTTCACCATTATTAATAATATTCCTCTTATCAAGTGTAACAATACATCAATAATCACATTCCCATGTAAATAATAACATCAAGTATATCTATTGCATTAATTAAATTGAGTTTAACATCCCTGCATTACAGAATCGGTTTTTGCTTTTCTTCTTTTAATTTTGTTTATTTGGCTTTTTTTGGGGGGGGGGAGCGATGGTTGGGAAATGTGTGAATGGATGGACAATAAAGTTTATGGTACATTTGTACATTTAGAAGCAACATGATAGGATGCAGGAGTAGGTGGACTGCTGGGGGTTCACAGTGGTTTGGGAGAGCCCCTAGGAAAGAGTCTGTGCAGTTTGGAGAACCTCCAAATCCCACTCCTAGCTGGCCACGCCCACCCTGTCCCACCCCTCCCAGGAGCCCCCATGTGGCCTGTTTTGGATGCTGGTAAGTATAGGGTGCGTGCAGAGGCCCAGGGAGGCTGAAAAATGCCCCCCCTGGAAGCTTGGGAAGGGCAAACATGGGTCCATATCCAGCTTCCAGAGAGCCTCCGGCAGTGATGGCATTCAAAATTTTTTACTACCGGTTCTGTGGATGTGGCTTGGTGCGTGTGGCGTGGTTTGGTAGGCATGGCAAGGGAAGGCTACTGCAAAATCTCCATTTCCTCCCCACCCCACTAACCTGCTTTCCAGCTTCTTTATCCTATGCAGGGCAACCAAAGAAGACCCAGCCAATCAGCTGGGACTCAATGGGAAGCAGAGAAGAAATGGGGGTGGGGCCAGTCAGAGGTAGCATTCCAAACTGCTTAAAATTTCTGCTAGCGGTTCTCCAGAACTGGTCAGAACCTGCTGAATACCACCTCTGGCCTCCGGAGCCTGGGGAGGCCATTTTTGCTCTCCCAGAGGCTCGGGGAAAGCGTCACAGCCTGGGGAAGGCAAAAACAACCCCCCTGCTGTGGTGCAGGAGTCTGACTAAGCCACGCCCACCATGGTCACGCCCATCCAGCAACCGGGCAGAGAACCGGTTGCTAAAATTTTTGAAGCCCACCCCTGCTAGGATGGACCAATCGGTGTAATGCAGAGTTGAAGGTTTGGCTGCTGAATGTTATAAAAGCACTGTATGATCAGAAGTGCTGGTGGCCCTTGACTTATAACCATAACTGAGCCCAGGAGGTACTTTAAATGAGTTTTTCCTCACTTTATTACGTTTCTTGCCAGCGTTGTTAAGTGAATCACTGAAGATCTGAAATTAGTAACCTGGCTGTTAAGTGAATCTGGCTTCCCGATTGACTTGGCCTGTCAGAGAGTCACAAAAGGGGATCACGTTACTTCGGAACAAGCAACGGTCATAAATATGAAGCAGCCATGAAAAACGATCATGTCACATTTTCAATTCCGTTGCAACTTTGAACGGTCACTAAATGAACTGTTGTAAGTCAAGGGCTATCTGCAACTTATGCATTGGAAGAAATGTATTGTTTGGCTAAGGTTTAATGTTGAGTAGAGTTTAGAGGTTCCTTTGGTTGCATTTAAGAATGTGTTTATATAAAGAAAGTTTCATTAAAAACTGACATTTTGGTCAGGGATCATATCAGAATACACATCGACTTGGTGGGCGCGATTTGGTGGGCGTGCTTTGCCTAACGCAGGCACTTAGCTTTCCCCACACCAGCTGAGACCTGCAGTGCCAATCAGCTGAGAGGATAAAGAAGAGTTTGCACCTATTCACTAGAATTGGTTGTTTACATTCTAAGCAGTTCGGAGAACCGGTTGTTAGAAGAAATTACTGGACTAATCCTGTACAGAAGGCAGGAAGGAAAGATTCTGGTGTTGCTTACAGAAACTGCCTCTCCGTTAACTCTTATTAAATTCTTGGCAGGACTAGACTTCCTGCCTCAGGAACTTCTCTGGAACTTTTTTCCCCTCCTTTGCTGGTACCTTGCTTGTGTGGAGTGACCATTCAAAGTTACAATGGCTCTGAAAAAAGTGACTTCTGACCCTTTTTCACACTGACAACTGTTGTAGCATCCTCACAGTCATGAGAGGCCAGGTGAGGAGATGTGTGCCTGGATGTGAGTGATATTGAGTTGGCCATGCCCAGCCAATAACCTGACCACCAAGCCACACCCACCAAGTAAGCCATGGCCACAGAACCGGTTGTTAAAAAATTTGAATCCCACCCCTGCACTAGTCTCTTTGGTGTTTCACTTAAAAAAAAAATTTCAGGAAGTCCTATCCTACAATTGTAGAGGGCAGAATTCAACTTCATTGGAAAAGTTCCCTGTATAGCAAAAACACTTAGATTTATATACCACTTCACAATACTTTCCAGCTGTCTCTAAGCGATTTACAGAGTCAACATATTGCCCCCAATAATCTGGGTCCTCATTTGACCCACCTCAGAAGGATGGAAGGCTGAGTCAACCTTGAGCCTTGTGAGATTCAAACTGCCAAATTACAGTCAGCCGGCAGTCACCAGAAGTAGCTTGCAGTACTACATTTTAACCACTGCGCCACCATGGCTGTTCTGTACTTCTGTAGATAAAGAAGTTCAAGCTTCTTCTACCATGCTACCTTCACTGATGTAGGAACCTGTTCCTACCTCAGGATAGCATAGACATAAAAATTAAAGACAACCCTCTAAGATTCAGCGTTCGTGGGGTCGGAGCACTGAGTTCTTCATTTCTTGACTAGCTGAGCGAGCAAGATGTATGGCTACCACAGTGACTGCCTATTGCCACAAGGTTAATCCGACATATTGTTAGCAGAGCCTTTGTGTAAATCTAGCAGGCCCTGCCATTAAGATAACCGTCTGGTGACATCAGAAGGTAGCAGCAGATGGGGCCAAGTGGCATTAGCATTAGCTGTGATGAATTAGCCCATTTCATTGAAAAATTGAAGTCAGTGATAGATGGAGAGTAGAGATCACGCTTGTGAGCAGGCAATCTTTTGTAACAAACAGATCTGCTCCAGTGATATTCTGTAATTTTTAAGTAATTCTAGACCTCTAAGCTTTCTTTTATCTCCTCTGTGATTTGTGAACTAAGGATACAAAAGAAAGATTGAAAGTATCTAGAGTTTGGTAACTCACCCAATGCTGTATTTGAGAACCTCTAATTATCTATACTACGATGACAAACAAATGTTCTATTTATACACTATTAAGATTTTAAGCACTGGGCTTGTGTTGTTGCAAGCATTGTTCAAACGGAAACACAGGAATGGGATTCAGAAATAAAAGAATAAAGCTTATCGCGATAGTCCTAATTAAGATGATTTTTTTTTTAATTACAAAAAGCATATCATTGTGTAAACAGTGTGGTTCTAGAGTGTCTTATATTTTAGTACAAATATGACAATATTCTTCATATTTAAGCCAGTTGATGATCTTTTAAAATTTGATAATAATGCATATATTTTGTTAAATTATCAATCTTAATTATTCAATATTACAGTATGTTATTTTTGTGTCAACCTCTATATTCTTAACATCACTCCTTTTACTACAAATTATATCATATTTGCAGTGTTTAACAAATTATGTACTTCTAATAACAATTCACAAATGTATATTAACTCATAATTTTCCATTGTTCATCCCTTGAAAATATTATTAGGCAGCAAAACGATTAAAAAAAGGTTAAGCATTCATTGGTGCTGGGTGGAACATATATTTTTTTCCTTATCTTTGTTGCAAGAGAGGGTTTGCTAGACCAATATAACAATTCTTATTGAAACAAAATTGGTGATACCTACTTATTTTTAATCCTTATCATTCTACCTAAAACCAGTGGTGGGATTCAATTTTTTTATTACTGGTTCTGTGAACACGGCTAGGTGGGCGTGGCTAGGTGGGCATGACCATGTGACTAGGTGGGCGTAGCTTTTTTTTTTGCAGTACCCCCTACCCAGTTTTTGAGCCTTCTGGGCCTCAGGCAAGCCTCCTGGGGCATATTTTTGATCCCAGAAGGCTTCTCTGGGGCTCAGGAAGGAAAAAAAACTGACCATGTGGGGGCACACCGTACCCCCCTGTGCTGTTTTGAGGAGTCCTGGGCCTCAGGCATTTTTGCTCCCAGGAAGCTTCCTTGGGGCCCAGGAAGGCAAAACATGGAAGAGAGGTGGGGGGCAGGGTTGCTGCATCCCCCCTCCATTTTTTTGACCTTCCTGGGCCTCAGGGAAGCCTCCTGGGTGAAGCCATAAGACAGCAAGGGAAATCCCGGCACAGCTGATCATAGGAACAGCTGATCGTTGGGAGGGGAAAAAAGAAATACCTTAAAGAGAGACTGGGCATGGAAGAATGCAGTCAGTGACGTTGGGCATGCATGCAATGTTGTGCATGCGCAATAAGGACTGACTGGGTAGGGCAGGGAGGGCGACCAGGTCGGGGGTGTAGCCAGCCAGAAGTTACTACTGGTTTGGCAACTCACACCAAATCCTTGCTACCGGTTCACCTGAACAGATGCGAACTGGCTGAATACCACTATTGACTAAAACTATTTATTTATGTGATTGTTCCTCTTCCTGGTATACACAGAATTCTAAGGATTCTTATCTACAGTTATTGTGAGTTTTCACAACTTCCTTTCTTTCATTTTCCCTTTCTTCTTTAGAGACACCTTTCCTACATTTCCCCCTCTGGGGCAGGGGGAACAGTACTCATGTCTTGAAGTACTCATTTGGATAGATGGGGAACTCATCAAATTTGCAGACGACACCAAGCTGGCAGGAATAGTCAACACTCCAGAAGATAGGCTTTAAGATACAGAAGGATCTTGACAGACTTGAACGTTGGGTGCTTATTGAACAAAATGCAATTCAATGGTGAAAAAAGTAAGGTTCTACATTTAGGCAAGAAAAACAAAATACACAGGTACAGTATAGGTGGTACCTCGTTCAATAGTAGTAATTGTGAGAGGCATCTTGGAGTCCTAGTGGATAATCACTTAAATATGATCCAGCAGTGTACTGCAGCTGCCAAAAAAAGCCAATGTAATCCTAGTCTGCGTTAACAAACAGATAGAATCAAGATCACGTGAAGTGTTAATACTATGTCCAGTTTTGGTTGCCACAATGTAAAAAGGATGTTGAAACTCTATGAAGAGTGCAAAGAACAACAACAAAGGTGATTAGAGGACTGGAGGCTAAAACATATAAAGAATGATTGCTGGAATTGGGTATGTCTAGTTTAATGAAAAGAAGAACTAGGGGTGCCTTCTTGTTCTTAAACAAATGGCTATCCAAGAGACTAGACAGCCATTTGTCTAGAATTATATAGGGTCTTCTGCTTGGGAAGGGGTTGGACTAGAAGACCTCCAAGGTCCCTTCAAACTCTGTTATTCTTTTAAAAGTTGAGTTGCAAAGTTAATTTAATCTTCAAAAACTAGATGCATTTTTTTCTTCTGTATGGAGCATGTCCTGAAGTAAATTCAAAACAGAAACAAAACTAAATATTTTTTTAATGATCATTCTTGATTTTTCGGGGTGGGTGGGAGTGTGGATATTCAAATACAGCCTTACATATCACAATATCAACCTTCAGAACTGCCCTATAAACATTCATCCCGATAACCTCAGCATGGAACTGAAGGCCTGAGGAATTTAGGTGAGTTATTTAAATCATTAATGAAAATAATAACAATCTCTTTCAGAATAGCTTGATTTGAACTGACTAGCCAGATTAGAAATGTATCCATCTAACACTTTGCTGAATATTCCAAAATAGGTGTTTTGGTATCAAAATAACTTACACGTGCATATTCTGAAAGAAGCGAACAAACTTAAAAATATGTAGAACATCAGCACTTCTCCTAACTCTGTTCAGCCCCTAATAGAGGGTAGCATTCAGTTTATGTTATAAAAGGGAAATAAGATTGTTTTAGCAGGTGTAATAATTTGAGGAGGGAGAGGGGGAGGGAGGGAAGGGAGGGAGGAAGGAAGGAAAGAAGGAGGAAGGAAGGGTGAGGAAGAAAGGAAGGCTTGGGGAGGGGGAGAAAAGTCCATAAAATGTAAAAAAAAAAAAAAAGCTGGATTTCTAACTGCATTCAGTTCTGCAATTCGGCAAGTTTCTTAGCGCTTGATACTTGTATATAATATCTGCAATTTTCAATGTTTCTTTTCACTGTGCACTTTTAGGACCTTGTTTTGTTCTTCTGTGTGTGAAGGTGGAAAGAGATTATCTGCACAATAAACAAAAAGAGATGTAGGGACTCCCCCAAGACAGGCAATTGCAAGAATATCAAAGTGATTTGCCACTGACTTGTTCCAAAGTGTCCTTCCTCTTCGGGTCAAGGTGGCAACTCTTCAGGTTCTCCCACCCAAGTACTAACCAGGTTTAGCAATCACGTTTTACCCAGCTTAGGTACCAAGTCCAGAGTAGGCCATCCATGTGCTACCACATTTGTAAAAAACCATTATCTAAATGTATGCAAAAGAGGGTGAAGAAAAGAGGGACGAATGGGAGGCCAATCCCAAAAATAAAATAAAACCTGTTTCTAGGTATCTAAATATATTGCTCTGTGATCTGAATGGTGCATGTATCTACATAATATTAATCTAACTGCTATGTCTGTAAAATTTTCAGGAAGGAAGGAAGGAAGGAAGGAAGATCCATAAAATTTAAAGAAATGTGATTGAATTTCTAACAGCATTCAGTCTAATTGAATCTTCAGAATGGTGCATATAACTACATAATATTAATCTATTCTCTATGTCTGTAAAAAAATCAGGTTGGCATTTTGGTGAGGGCAGCCTCAATGATCAATGATAAGTCACTTCTTCCCTTTTCCTCCCCCTTTCTCCAGATTTTAAGGCAGTGTGTGGGCTTTGCTTTTGTTCCAACACAACAGGAGGACTCCTTTTGCACTTGGCTGAATGCATTAATTAAAAGGAATGTTGTGTTTGGGGGAAGATAGCTGAGAGAAGAGAAAGTTGGAGGTGGAAGAGAATAAAACACCAGGACAAAGTCATCGTGGGTTACGGTGCAGAGAAAAACAGGTGTAAAATTCAGAACTCAAACTGTGAAGGACTGTAGAGATGACCTTGGGGAAAAGGAGGTATGAATAAAACATAAAGGGGACAACTTACAGGAAAAATACCCAGTCCTAAGGAAAAGAAAGTGCAAGGAAGAAACTCAAAATAATACCATCTTGGTTTGGTTTACTACGAAGAGAGAGAGAGAAGAATACAGAACACAGAATAACAGAGATATTGGAGGTCTTCTAGTTCGACCCCATTCCCATGCAGTGGAAGCTATACAATTCTAGACAAGTGGCTGTCCAATCTCTTCTTAAAAACCTCCATTGGTGGAGCCACCACAACTTCTGGAGCAGTGATGGGATTCAACTTTTTTTACTACCAGTTCTGTGGGTGTGGCTTGGTGGGTGTGGCTTGGTGGGCAGGGCAGGGGAAGGTTACTGCAAAATCCCACTTCCTTCTCACCCCACTAATCTGCTTTCCAGCTCCATTCTCCTGTGCAGGGCAACCAAAGAAGACCCAGCCAATCAGCTGGGACTTTGGGAGGCAGAGAATAGATGGGGGCGGGGCAAGTCAGAGGTGGGATTTGCCGGTTCTCTGAACTACTCAAAATGTTCACTACCGGTTTTCCAGAACTGGTCAGAACCTGCTGAATACCACCTCTGATTTGGATCATGTGACCACAGGAACACTCTAACGATTGTAAGTGTGAAAAGTCTGTGTAACTTCAAACAGTCACTAAAGGAACTGTTATAAAGTTGAGGACTACCTTTAGTGTTACTATTTACATGATCTGCTGGCTAGGAAAATTAAATCTGTGCTTTTTTGACCCGTAGACTTTTACAGTTTTATAACTAACTGGTTTATTGCCAGTTCAGACCATTCTCGCTTTGTCTTCTGTCATTTTTTTTTCAAGTCCAAACTTTTAGGCTGGGTCATCTTCCACCCTTTGAACATAAGAAAAATACCATAGCTTATTTGGGTTTGGATTTTTTTTTTTTTGGTTTTGTTTTGTTTTCACCCCATGAAGCATTAAATCATTGTTACATAATTTCCAGACCTGCAAGAGATATGGCTGATGACATTATTGTTCAGAGATTTGTTGCCACTAGCATAGGACAGTATCCCAAACAAGAGTCAAGAGTAAATCAACAGTTTCAGAGATGAATAATTGGCTATATTTCTGCTTCAGACCGTACATTTACAGAAACAACCCATGCCAATTCCTTGCCATCCCTAGCCTCTCCTTTCGGATTCATTGTAAAAACACATTATACCTTATTCTTCTGCAGACTTTTACTGTCTGTAGAATTAATATTTAAATGGGCGAGGGGGTGATTTTTAAGCCAGCAGTCTGCAGTAAGAACAGACTCGAGTATTGGTGATGAGAAAAGGAATGTCCTGTATGTAGCAATAGCAATAGCACTTAGATTTATATACCACTTCAAAGTGCTTTACAGCCCTCTCTAAGTGGTTTAAAAATCAGCATATTGCCCCCAACAATTTGGGTCCTCATTTTACCCACCTCGGAAGGATGGAAGGGTGGGTCAACCTTGAGCCTGGTGAAATTTGAATTGCCAAATTGCAGGCAGCTGGCAGTCAGCAGA
Organism: Pseudonaja textilis; assembly: GCF_049901715.1. Lineage (NCBI taxonomy): Eukaryota > Metazoa > Chordata > Lepidosauria > Squamata > Elapidae > Pseudonaja > Pseudonaja textilis. The sequence continues at coordinate 53,255,842 of NC_141995.1, forward strand.
AGTAGCCTGCAGTACTGCACTCTAACCACTGCACCAGGCGGGAAAAAACAAGCTATAGGGTATAAAATAGTAAGGTCAAGAGGTAAAGGTTCTCTTCACATGTATGTGCTACTCATTTCCAGCACTAGGGGGCAGTGCTCATCTCTGTTACAAAGCTGAAGAGCCAGCAGGCAATTGTTTATTAGGCAGACAGAGGATTTTGCAGGGGATGATGTGACTCAGTTAGAAAAGCAGACCCTTCTTCCACGTGGTATCGTGTGCTGCAGTAAGATCAATGAACACATCTACGTTTTTAAGCCTCGCTGGAAACCAGCCTCCATATGCCCTGTTAAGATCGGCACCTGATATCCGCTGCCATGTATTTAAAGAGCCAGGAGTTCTATAAAGATGTCTGACTGCCAACTGTCATTAACCGCCATTTCTTCAATGTAGTCTAGCTACCAATTGTTGCTAGTCATTTGGTTCACACTACCATGCTATCCAAGCTGCACCATGTGGAGGCAAACTAGCATCACACTCCAAGACACAGGTAGGTTATAGGCAGGTAGGTCGGTAAGTGGGTGGAATGGATAGATAGATAGATAGATAGATAGATAGATAGATAGATAGATATCCATCTAGAGAGAGAGAGACAGAGATGGAGAGATACGCTGAGACTGTAGAAAGTGTACAGAGAAGAGCAACAAAGACGATAAAGGATCTACAGACCCAGTCGTATGATGAATGGTCAAGGGAGCTAAGTATGTCTAGCCTGTGAAGGATTGGCAGGGGGACACATGATAATTATCTTCTAGTACTTGAGGAACTATCACAAAAATGAGGAGATGACTTGTGTGCCAAAGCCTCAGAGGGCAGGACAAGAAGTAAAGCGTAGAAGCGCGTTAAAGACAGGTCCAAGTTTTCTGACAGTGAGCACAATTTATCAATGGAATGGCTTGCCTCACAAAGTTGTGGATGCTCCATCACTGGAGGTTTTCAAAAATAGGCCGGGTAACCATGGAATCGGGATGGTATAAGGCCTTCTGTCTTGAGTTGGATTAGAAGACCTCTAGAGTCCCTTCCAGCCCGATGATTCTATGTCTTAAGAAAATTAAGCAAGACAAACTCCCCCTTCCAACATCTCCCAAAATATGTTGTTTTGTGGACTGCATTTATTCTTAACAGCACAGACGGTCTTCTGTTTCTCTGCTATACCACTCTGAAGTGCAAGTTGTTGTTTTTTTTTTTCTGCAGCAGGGATCAGGGATATTAGCAAAAGAAAGAGGGGAGGAAAATCCTGCCCGGCTGCATTACGTTTCATGCAAGTTCAGATCCAAGCTTTGTTGCTAGACATCGTTGCAGGGTGAGATTCGTGAAAGGTAAAATGGGGACATTTATCAACTTGGTTTCTTTAATGATGCAACCATTGAATTCTTAAATATTCTGGCAAGCAAATCCTTTCCCTAACAAAGGAAAATTACATACCTTTGAGATTTACCCAGCAGCTTCCTTTATGATTAACTTTGTATGGAAAGTGTTTCTCTCCTCCTAATGCCAAATAATCAACCTGTAGGTTTCCAAGTAGAATGATATATCTGTCCAAACTGAAGAATTTGGTCCCAGTTTGAAAACAGCTGTTACTTGGAAATTCTCATGTTTGGGAAGTGAGGCGATTTATTCCCAGTTTGGGGATATTTTTTTTTATTTTTTATTTGGAAGTGCAGCGAAGATAGTATTTGCCCTTTGAGCACCAAACATCCTGTTTGTCTTCCATTTCAAACAAACCCTTGCTTCGCTGTCTAATTTAATGAAAAGAAGGTCGAGGGGTGACAGGATGACAGTATTCCAATATCTAAGGAACTGTCACAAAGACGAGGGGGTCAACCTATTTTCCAAAGCACCAGAAAGCAAGATAAGAAGCAATGGATGGACACTAATCAAGGAGAGAAGCAACCTAGAATTAAGGAGAAATTTCCTGACAGTTAGGATAATTACGAACAACTTGCCTCTAGAAATTTTGAATGCTCCAACACTGGAAGTTTTTAAGAAGAGATTGGATAACCATTTGTATAGGGTTTCCTGCCTGAACAAGGGGTTGGACTAGAAGACTGCCAAGGTCCCTTCCAACTCTATTATTATTTCACTTCCCAACTCCTAAACTCAAGACAACCGTTACACAAAGACACATCAGCCCTATGGCATTAGAGTTTCTAACCAACTTCAGGTATTTTCATGGCAAAATTAGTGATGTCACCCATCTTCTTTTTTTGTGGTCTTCCTTCTCTACTTTTGTCAACTATTGAAGCCTGGGAAATGAGCCCTTTGTCAGTCAACAGGAGTATTGATTTACCACCAGCTTATCAGGTACTTGGGAACCAAGGACTTGGCACCACAAGGAAACAGCAGCCAATCGCCAGCCATCAGTGCTTCAATTTTTTTTAAAAAAAAGCACTATAGGAATACAACTCACAGAATAGCCCACATTCCAGTAGAGAGAAGATCCCTGAAAGTAGGTCCCAGCATGAATCTGAAAGCTCAAATGAGTAAACCTTTGGTCCTGGAGACCGATCCATATTTGATCCTTCTCAACTATACTTAATTAGAGTATGATGAGAACATGACAAAGAGAAGTAAACACATGCATACAGTCTATCTAATTATATACACAACTTCTACGGGGGTTAAGAGCAGTGACATAACTGGATGTCCAGTTCATCTATCCAGGGATTGCCTGTGGCAGTGCTTCATGCAGATCTTCTAAAGAACCAGAGAACACGTGTTGTAAGCCATATAGGTTTAATAGTTCGCATATCAATGCTGCAATCACAAGGGGAATCATTCCAGTCTCATTGATGCAGGGCAGAGGCACTTCTTCCAGTATGACATCTCATTTTGTTCAGTTTCGTCCAGACAGAGCGAGGCAATTAACAAACCAGCTAGAGCAATCACTAATGGTCAGGCTGCAAGAAGATAACTTGACCATTTCTTTCTCCATTCCTCTCTCAACTCTGTTGAGTTTAATCTTCTTCTTTTTTTCCTGGCCCATCCTCCATTCACACAGTGGTGGTTATGCTACAGGTTCAGCCCAGTTCAACCGAACCAGTAGGAAAAAAGCCTCCGATGATCAGCTGAGATGATCAGCTGAGAGGAGAAAGAAGGGAAAAGCTCAGGATCAGCCCTCCAACCTGCCCCTGCACTTTTCTCTTCTTCATCCTCTCCACTGATTGGTGCTGCAGGCCTCAGCTGGTATGAGGTAAACTCCGAGTGAGGGCATTAGGTGCGCGTGTGCGCATGAGATCACCAAGCTGGTAGCGGAACAGGTAGGATCCCATTGCTGCATTCACAGTATTTTATTTGTTTGCTTGTGTCTTGCCTTTATTATTTTAACAAAGAGCTCATGGCCTTCCTCCTCCTATTTTCCCCCCAAAACAACAACCCCATTATATGGATTGGGCTGAGAGATACAGACTAGCTCTCATCCAGCTGGCTTTCATGGTTAAGACAGGACTTGAACTCATGGTCTCCTGCTTTCTAGCCTGGTGCCTTAACTACACCAAACTGGCTCTCATATTGCCTTGGGAGTGAATTCCCAAGATCCTACAAGAGGTACAGTATAACAGGATCCAAACTTTAGCTTTGGTGTGTACAGAAACAGTTTTAGCTCATCAAGGAACTTTTTTACATTGTCCCTTCAAAATTGCTATGGAATGAATAGCAATAACACTTAGACTTATATACCAATTCGTAGTGCTTCACACTCCCTCTCTAAGAATTTTACAGAGTCGGCATCCTGCCCCCAACAATCTGGGTCCTCATTTTGCCCATTTTGGAAGGATGGAAGGCTGAACCAACTTCAAGCTGTTGAAAATCGAACTGCTGGCAGTGGGCAGAATTAGCCTGAAATTCCTCATTCTAACCACTGCGCCATCATGGTTCCTATTCCATACTTGAATGCTGAACATTGAAATGTGCGAAAGGCATACTTTAGAGGTTGGAGATAGTTATGTGATGTAAATATGTGCGGGTTTGAGAAAGGACGTTTGACTATTTAGAAAAACAATGGACTAAAACTGATTGGTCCATCTGGGCACTTAAATCTTTAATGCACTATTTAAATGCGTTAAACTGTGTTTATAACCCATAATTAAGAATGTCTTCCTAACAAAACCAAAATCAGGGAGTTTTCACAAAATGGTCCGGGTCCTTATTGATTTTTAACCGTCTTCAACAAGGAAAAAACTCATTTTTTTTTTGAGGAGGGAAATGCATCCAATCAGTTTGCTATAATGCAATTCCATGCGTCCATTTCAAACTTAGACAATCTCTTGGTGTTATTTATCATAATAGCAATAGCACTTAGACTTATATACCACTTCACAGTGTTTTACAGCCCTCTGGGTCCTCATATTACCAACAAAGGAAGGACCAAAGGATTAGTCAACATGGAGCCTGGTGGGAATTGAACTGCCAAACTGCAGGCAGCTGACCATCAGCAGAAATAGCCTGCAGTACTGCATTCTAACCACTGTGCCATTACAGCTCAATAATAACTTATTCTGACTTATTTATTTACTTACTTATTTATATTTATTTGAATTTTGCTTTTATTATTTTCATAAACAACTCAAGGCAGTGAACCTACGCAACACATCCTCCTCCTCCTATGTCTTCCCCCAACACCCCTATCAGGTCAGTTGGGCTGAGATAGAAAATGGCCCCAAATCACCCAGCTGGTTTTCATCTCTAAGGCAGGACTTGAACTCATACTCGTCTGCTTTCCAGCTTGGTGCCTTAACCAGTAGAGGACTTTACCATTGTTTTTAGTTAATTGTTTATACAAACGGTTTACTTGGTATGGTTTTTCTTTTTTCTCTAGCATGACATGCCATCACATTCTTCTTGCTCTGTTAAGATAAATTGAGCTCAGCTGAGATTTAGTGACTGTCTCACCAACTCCCTTAGTGATCTTTGGAGATCTTTTTAAAAAATTGAACCACTTAGCCACCCAACCCAGGGGTGTCAAACTCAAGGCCTGAGCTTAGATCTGACTTTGGAAACAGTGAGGGACCAGCCTGCCATGCCTCTGCCAGTGAAAACGAAGCTCGGGAGGGCTGCAAGAAGTTGAGCTGGCCATGCCCACCCTCGCCACACCCACCTCAACCATGTCCACTCAGGCCCTCCCCCCTGAGGTCAAACACAACCCTGATGTGGCCCTCCATTAAATTGAGTTTGACACCCCTGATCTAACCAAACCACACCAGCTGACTGTTCCGGACTAGGAGGCTCGAAAGCCTGCAACTCTGATTGGCCCACGAATAGCAGATCGTGATTGGTCACTGCAGACTGATCTGATTGGCTAGTAAATGGGTTGCCACGATTGGCCCAGCCAAGCACAGCAAACTCAAATCGCCTTCATTGGCTGCCTGGCTGCAGCCAGCCCTATATAAGGGGCTGCTGCAGCCGGGATATTTCGCTCAGATCTGAAGTCACTAATAAAGAGCTGTTGTTGCTAACTGAGTCTTGCCTCCATTCTTGGACCCATCCTCCCAGATTTAACACTGACCAATTAATACTACTTGATAGTTTAGCTATGGTAGGCCAACCATCAACAGTTTTCCATAGATAGATTAACTGGCCAGTGCAGAAAGACTTCCAATTATTAAACTGATCAGGCTTATCACCTGGCCAACAAGCATAGCTTAACTGGAGAGTCAAAAGTTTAAGCTCTTGAACAGATTGGTGTAAAGAAATAGAAGTTTTGAGAGAAAACTTCTTCCTACTGAACCTCATTCCATAGATCAACCTATGGAAACTGTGAGTCTTTGTCAACTTTTACATCAACGTCAATCTGAACACAATCTATAAAGAAACAGCACTTTTAGTTGTAGTAATTATTGAAACACATATCTGAAAAGAGCAAGAATGCCTCCTAGGCATGTTGTCCAAGGCTGCGACACTTCCTGGAAGGCCACAAAAAAGCAAATGTTGTTTTCACAACTCCTTCTTCCGTAAATCTCACAAGTATAACCATTTATTTCATCGTAATTAAAACAAAATCATTAAGAAGGCAGAAATAGCCACTAAATATATGCTGATTTGTTATTTCAAGCTCCTTTGAAGCAAAGATCTATCTCTATTACAGCCTTTGACATTTACTAGTTTCAGTTTTCCAAAAACAATTTTATTCATTCGATTTGTTAATCTCCCAAAAAGTACACTTGCTGAAACCCAAAGTTCTGCCCAACCATATAAAATGTGGTAGATAACATTTGGCTTAAATATTTATCTGTTCTCCATCAGGTCATCCATACCTCCATGCATCCTTTATCTGACTTAAAATTCAACATAATGCTTTCATTATTTTCCTTCTTCTTTTGTTCCCCAACTCTTTGTCCCCAAAATGCTTTTTCAAGAGGCAACTTGACTTTCTGGTTTTTCTTTGAAGACCTTTCCCTTCCCTTGAGCAGAGGATTAGTCTAGAAACCTCCAAAGTCCCTTCCAGCTCTATTTTAATAGTAATTAGAGAATATCCAGACTCCATTGGGATGTTCAGAAAACATCCCAGTATAGAAGAGTGCCAAACTGCATCACCATTGCTCCCAACAAAACCAGTGAAACATTTCTAGGAAATAACCAACTCACATTTGTTTGAACTAATCTGAGAGACAGGATGGAGCAATAATACTTAGAAATTCCCCAAACACTTAGATAGTCATGTTCAATCTGACCAGGAAAAGTCAATAATAATAATAATAATAATGTTTTCGGTAGCCTTGAAATAAAGCCTATACATCAAGGCAAACTCGAATACAGCTCGTTTGCCTGGAACCTGCACTATATATGAGACATTAACACAATTGAGTGGGTTCAGAGGTATTTCACAAGAAAAGTACTTCACTCCTCCATTCACAATAGAATTCCCTATGCCTCCAGGCTCGAAATTTTGGGCCTGGACAATCTGGAACTGGGCTGCCTGAGGTCCGATCTAAGCATAGTTCACAAAATTATCTGTTACAACATCTTACCTGTCAACAACCTCTTCAGCCTCAACCACAATAACACATGGGCAAAAAACTGATACAAACTGAAGGTAATCCACTCCAAACTCGGTGGCAGAAAATACAACTTCAGCAACAGAGGGGTCAACACCTGGAATGCCTTACCTGACTCCGTTGTTACAGCCTCAACCCCTCACAGCTTCAACCTCAAACTGTCTACCGTGGACCTCACCCCATTCCTAAGAGGTCCTTAAAACGGGGTGTGCATAAGTGCACCAGCGTACCTACCGTCTCTGTCTTACTGCCCCCATTTATCTGTATTTACTCCCTTTGTTCTTGTTTATGTTCATACTTATGCTTGTTATCTTGTACATGTTTGACAAATAAATAAATAAATAAAATAAAAAATATGGTCACACCAGTAACTGCTAAACGTGTCTTTTTTAGAGAAGATGAACAAGACCCATCAAATTGACGTGAAACATAAAAGAATATAAAAATAAAAACTAAAGGGATAAAGAAAACATTTCTAAGATGATTTGCCACAGATTGTTTTAGGTAACATTCAGGAACATTTACAGGAGAGTGGAAATATTTCAGAGTTTGAAAGGAATAACAGAACAGTAAGTAGGGGCAGAACCACAAGACAAACATAAAAGCAAAGAAAATCAGCCCTTCTGATACATTCTGCAGCAAAAGGTACAAGAATAATTTGTGAGGGGTAATTTGCATAAATGTATTGATCAAACAAGTTGCTGACAGCAAAGGAATTAAGATTTGGCAGATGAATGTTTTTGTCGTTCTTTTCCTAAAGGGGGAAAAAAATTCCTGGATTGGCATTAAAAAGTGCAAACAATTCCTCCATGCTTAAGAAAATGACATTTATGCAGCTGCCTAATAGCAGTAAACAGATGCTCAAAGCTCCCAGATTTCAGATCCGGATACCTGAAAAGTAGCAGATTAATGGTTAAGGTTGCTAGAGGGGGCATCGATGGTTTGTTGACATTTCGCTGGCATATTTCAGCAAACAGAGTATTATGCAAGGCATATGAGGGTCATGCTGTTACAGCAATTTAAATTACGCGTATGTTAAAACTCTTCATTAGAATTCTAGGTTTGTCCTGTTTCCTCATCCTCTGAACAGACATATGCTCCAAGATTGCCAACTCAAATCTAGGAAAAGTTTCATGGCAAGAACAAACATTCTTGAGGATACACAAGAACACAATCGAATTAAAAGACAAAAAAGGAGACCATCAAACAAGGAATAACATTAAGGGAGGATGTCAGAGTTCCAAGTAAGGAATAATATTAAATGAGTAATAGATCCATTGCGAGCAACAACTCTGAGGCAGGTAGATAAAGAATAGCTTTATTGGAAACTAGCTCGATACTCATGCTTCACTACGAAACTATGTGTTCGGGCTTAGTTTTTGGGGAGGAAAATAAGGGGGAAAAGTCTGCCTTTGCCTACCAGCATCCAACGGTATTTATCTGGCTAGCATCCTGTCAGTGATTGAGAGAGTTTGGAAACTGAAACAGTATTTGCTGTGTAAGCAAGAAGGAGACAGCAAGGTGCCTGGGCGTGGCTTAGCTCAACTGTTCTGTACTAAAGCTGTTCAGTGCTGTGAAACTGAAACTGAAACTCCTTTCCTCTGCTTGTGTTTTGCATTTGGAACAGATTTCTTTTCAGATGGGGAGTAGAACTCCTTAGCATCAGAGTGTGTTAATAATAATATATGAAATACTCATGCTCTGACGGTCATTTCGAAAAATCCTTCCTTAGTGAGCACCTAGAAGCCAAGAGGAACATGGGTGCCAAATTTCAAGTTTGTAGGCTTTGAGGTTCTGGAGATTTTGTGATGATGCATGATTTTGAGTAGTTCGGAGAACCGGGCAACACCACTGTTCTGACTGGAGATTTTACAGTATCCTTCCCCTGCCACGTCCATCAAGCCACGCACACAGAACCAGTAGTAAAAAATTTGAATCCCACAACTGGCATGAGTGGTATTTCACGCGTGTGTGTATAAAATTGGAACAGATCTGGTGAAAACCAACTCTGAAGGGCCCCTTGGTTTTCATCTAATTAAAACTAAAAGTTTTTCCCTCAACCCCAAACAATCAGTCACATGGTCCAATCACTGCAGCATCGACTGGTCTGGTAACATCAATCCTCCTTCTCTTGAACAGGTGTGAGAACGTCCTTGGTTCCCAGGAGAAAGACTTGCGAAAGTATTTTATTCTGACTACACAAGCCCCTCATCCCGATCCCTATCCTTTGCTCTAGTGTGGCAACACTGAAGCTCCAAGATGGCTTCACTCAGGTCAACTTAAGGGCTGACAGAGGATATGAATGAAGGATTTGACCTCACTTATGTTACTTGGAGGACCCTGAGTAGGTTGAGAGTTGGAGTGCTTAAAGGTAACATCAATATGCTCAAGCAGATAGCAACATGTTATGTGAATGTGGAGAGATCAAGAAAACAGCCTATTTGGTAATATTGGCTACTACCACAAACACATACAATAATGACTTATTTTGGGTCAATGACAAGGCCAAGAAAGTGGCTTCATTCATTTAAAGTTTGATCTAGACAAGGAAGAGGAGGGAGGGTGGAGGAAGAAGACCTTAAGATTCATTTAGAGATAACTTTTCTATGCATTTTTTAGAATGAAGAAGAGAAAGAGGGAGGGGGAGAGGGAGGGGGAGGAGGACAAGGAGAAACAGGAGAAGGAGGAGAAGAAGCCCTTTAGATGTATTCAGATAACTTTTCCATGCATTTTTAGAATGAAGAAGAAGAGGAAGGAGGAGGAGGAGGAGGAGGAGGAGGAGGAGGAGGAGGAGGAGGAGGAGGAGGAGGAGGAGGAGGAGGAGGAGGCATTTAGATGGGATCAAATAGGAAAGAAATTCTCATTCAGGTGTATACTTGTTTTTTTACAATAGGGTTGATTTTAAAAACTCCGCAAACATTTAAAAGCCATTAGGCTTACATTTACTTCACAATGCCCAAAGCAAGATTTGCTTCCAAAATATAATGGATTAGGGTTCTGATAATTATTCACTTTCTTTACTGTTGCTTTCAAACCATACAGCTACTAAGACTAGGGTTAGAGTTAAGTTAATCACTCTAGGGCTCATGTGATTTTAAAAGTTGTTTTTTCTCCCATATTCGAGAAAGTGAGTTTAAAAACTCCAAAAAGAAAAAAGAAAGAAAAATAAAAGAAAGTTGTTAGAAAAAGGAGCAAAACTATTTTCTTATATTCAAGGCTCGGATTTTATAAAATCCATAAAAATTAACACACTGTTAGATGTTATTTCATGAGACTCAAAATAAGGTATGCTTCCAAAGTACAATTAATCTGTTCATTTACTTGTAGATAAATGAAGGAATAAAAATAAATAAACGAAAGTAGCACGAATATTGAATGAATACTGTTCATTATTCACTTTATTTACTCTGAATCCACACAGAATTAGGATCAGGGTTAGCTGTTCATTGTGGGTTGACTAACAACTATTTTCTTTGTGGGATTAGGATAAACATGATATCTCTGGTAGGTGAAATAACCTTGTGAAGCCAAACAAAATTGAACTCTATTGGATATACCGTATTTTTCAGAGTATAAGATGCACCTAGTTTTTGGGGAGGAAAACAAGAAAAATAAACTGCCTCTGCCTCCCAGCAACTTGCCTCACTGCAGCAAACAGCCTGGTCATCTTCCTCACAGACAGATTAGCATAGCACGAGCAGCTGATTGTCGGTTGGATCAGCCTCCCGCTGATCAGGTGTTTCAAGCTGCACAGATTGCCATAGCCTATTGCCGCCTCCTCACACCCCGTCTTTGGCCTCTGCATCCCATTTTCAACCTCCGAGCGCCCCATTTTCCACCCATTCCGGGTAGCAAGGATCGAAATAGGAGGAAAACGGTGCACGCGAAGGCTGAAAATGGGGTGCACAAAGGCCAAAAATGGGATGTGGAAGGCGAAAATGGGGTGCACAGAGGTGGCAATAATGATCCCTGTAACCTGAAACAGCTGATCATCAGGAGGCTGATCCAACCGACATTCAGCTGCTTGTGCTAATCAGGTTGTGCTGAAGCTGATCAGGCTGTTTGCTGCAAGGAGTCAAACTGCTGGTAGACAGAGGCCAAAGGGTGGAGGCAGGTGGGTGGGTGGGGCTTTCACTGTCACATTCACTGTATAAGATACGCAGGCATTTTCCCCCCCACACACACACACATTTTGGGGGTGGAAAAAGTGCATCTTATACTCCAAAAAATACGGTATTCAAAATATGTCATATTTAGAGTAGAGGTGGCAGGGTCATTTGTAGGAAACATAATAGCCCTTGCATAGGCTAGTGATACTACATCCATTCAGTTCTGCTTTTGATAGGAATGGCAAACTTGTGGGATCACATTGTGGAATGGAGAATTGGTTTCCAAATCCACACCTTCTTCCTTGTGTTAGGTTTTGTTCTGAGCAGAGATACGAGGTTTTCAAATCTGGGCCTGTTACAATGGTCATGGTATGCTATATATTTTCCAGTTTCTTCTGCAATTTTCCTAACAGGCTCAGCCTCCCTGCAGCCCTAGGAGCTGTGGGGACTCCTGGAAGGGCGGGGGTGAGTGGGCGGGACCAGTCAGAGGTGGTATTTGCCGGTTCTCCGAACTACACAAAATTTCCACTACCGGTTCTCCAGAACTGGTCAGAACCTGCTGAATACCCACCTCTGGACTGACCTGGTGGAGATGTCATCTCTAGAAAAGGGTTGAATGATGGTCTTGCAAATCAGTGATTTCCTAGAGGGTGAACTTATCATGATCTATATTATGAGTCTTCACCTCATTCGGTGATGTTTCATCATTTGTAAAATCTAATTTCATATACTGGGCTGGAGATGCTGAACACCTCATCAATCCAACCAAATATTCCAAATTGTTAAAATTAAATCACTTAAACCAAATGTGGTAGACTATGAACTCCCACAATATCATCACTGACAAAACAAATAAGCCTGACAACAACACTTTTCTTTTGATACTTGTGACCATATGGCTGTTGGACACATAGTTTTACTGCCACCTGTCAAGGTGACAAAGAATGGAGAAGCAGATGGTCTTGGCCAAGACACCATAGTCCCAACTGCACATGCCAAGTTTTATGCTTTCAAGCTGAAAGTCATATTTGCTTGTCTTTTGGAAAGGTCCAACTTTCCCTCAGTGTTCCTTTCATATGCAATTCATGAACCTTGGTTGTTAGATAAATGGCAGCTTCAAAACTCAGCTTATCTAGATGCTGGTTTATATATTGCAACCTCACAAAACAAAGAGCCCAAGAGTAACTATTGGGCAAACTGAAGAAAGACAACAATGGTTAAATGCTCTTTGATTCATTGATATAAGATTCTCTTCTGAAATAGCAACTAAAAATACAAAGGACTTTCCATTATAATTGCCTTCCACCCCCTCTTCTTTCCTTAAGGCAAACTAATTGATGGCAGGTTGGTTTAAACAAGCTTTCTTCTATAGTCACATTTTTTTTTGGGGGGGGGGGGAGAAAGTATAAAGATATTGTACATCTGAAATAAGAGATTTGTTGCCACAGAACAAACATAACACAAGAAGCAGATCATCTATAATTTTGCAACAAAGTGGACATCCATGCAACTTCATCAAATAGCACCCAACCACTCAACCCAATATTTATAATATTTATTTCAATTTTGCTCTTATTATTTTTACAAATAGCTCAAGGCAGCAAACATATCCAACACCAGAGGTTCAGTAGGTTCTGACCAGTTCTGGAGAACTGGTAGCAGAAATTTTGAATAGTTCAGAGAACCGGCAAATGCCACCTCTGACTGGAGATTTTACTGTATCCTTCGCTTGTCACGCCCACCAAGCCAAGCCTACAGAACCGGTAGTAAAAAAATTTGAATCCCACCACTGTCTAACACATTTCCCTCCTTCTGTTTTTTTCCCAACGACACCCTCGTGAGGCGAGTGGGGCCGAGAGAGAGAATGGCTGACTTATCTATGTTTACAGAAGCAAAAGATAGGCATAGATAAAAATTTCAATCCTGATGTGGTTATTATCCTTTCTTATTTCATCTGCCATTTTCTCTTGTGGCAGAGTGTGGATATTATTCTCTCTGAAACCTACAAATAAACCAAGCCTTGTTTTTATTATTATTCTAGAGGAGATCATGAAAGTGTGGGAAGAAATATCCACGTGATTCTGTTTCAAGCTGGGAGGAAGGCACTGGAAATAAAATGGAGGCTGGTGGCTGATTGGAAAGAGGGTCTATTTATTGAGGAATGGAACCTCCAGGGTTTGTGGTTTTGGTGCAGCTGACAAAACAGAGTTGAGAGTGTGTGGTTTTTATACCTTCCTTGGGCTTTTTATTTGAGCTTCCTGTTCCTGTGCAAGTACATGTATTGTATTGGCTATTGTCAAATTCTTATGGGGTCATGTAGGGGTTATGTAGGAGTCATAGCTGGTTCTATAGGCAAAAGATGAAATGCAACTCCTAAGTGTTTGTCTGAGGTAAGTTTGGTTGAAGTTTGGAGTGCTCTGGGGATGGTGCAATGAAGGCGCTTGGATTCTGAAAGGATGTTGGACAATTCTTATTGGGGTTTAATGGCTTTCATCCTGTGTTGGATCTTAATCCTACCATTTACTTTTGTTCAGACTTTTCTGCAGGGAGTTTCAAAATATCCCGTCTTGAATGGATTACCAAAGCTGCATTTCTAAAAGCTGCATCCTCGGTTTCTGCTTGGGGGTGGGGAGATTGAGGCTGCTTCCTGCCTCTTAAAATAACATGTTTCTCCATTTCTACCTTTGGGGAATTATAACTTTCTGCCTTTTAAAAATATTTCCCAAAATATTTCATTCTTCTAGGAGGGCTAGGCACTGACTTTCTACAATTGCATATTGGAAGCACCACAATAAAGAAGAAAAGATGAAATAGCTAAGAAAAATGGGTCAAGGGGGATTCCGTATTCTGGTTGAAACTCGTGCAGTCAGGAATCAGATTGTCCAAGTAGGCCTTTGTTGTTTTTCAAAAATAAAGGACAATCTACAAATTTTATGGAAACAGCAGCACTGAAAATTCTGGCCTTTCTTTTTACTGCATCCATCACTAATTAGCACCCACGTGTGTTCAAAGGCATTTGAAAACTTGCCAGTTCCACTAAAAATGCTGCTTTAGTTAAAATCTATTGACAAACTACCAGTTCATATCAACCCTTCCCAACCTCCAGAAAGCAAATCCTATCTGGCTTCACTCAAAATTTCTGGAGAACCCTCCAAATACACTGTAAATCCTACATCACCATGCCAACTCTCTAAGCAAGAACAAAAGTATTATTATTCCAAAGAGGGAAGGGAAGCACCTTGAAATCACAGCATTTGTTGTGTGCTTCCCTCACCCCAATTGTGTTTTTAAAGACTTAGCTCAAAGCATGTCAATAAATATGATTAGATTCCTTGAGAATTCCCCTTTAATTTTCATTCAGGTGTGTGAAACATCACTCTTCCCTTCTGTTTACCTGTAGCCTGAAACTTATTCCTTCAAAATACAGAGAAATCACACTGTGGGCCAATGGTCATTCCAACAATATCCTTCCTAGAGAGATGAAGTGGGAGTACCAATAGAATATTTGCAGCTCAGGGTTGAAATGAGCTGTCCTTGATGCTCTCTGACCTTGTTTGTTTCCTTGCAGACATTTCATTACCCTAACTAGGTAACATCATCAGTGCTAGTAAGGAGTTACGTTTGCCGTCAGTTTATATTCTGGTGCCTTGCCTGATGGCTCTTTAGCAGTTTCTTAGAACCTAGAAACTTGAAGGTCTCTACTGTTGATACCCTGTGGCCCAATATTGTAAGAGGTGGTAGGAGAGCTTCCTCAAAAATCTATGATCTCTACAATTCTAAGAGTGTTCAGCTCTTATATGCAGACTTATCATCATCCCAAATGAGACCAATGACTGTTATATCGTCTGCAAGCTTCAGTATTTTCTACAGACCTAATACTGTAGACCATGTCTAATTTTGAATGCCAAACTCTTTGGAAGAATGTTCTATTTCAATATCATCTCATTTCTTGACAGATAGCTTGACAAGGAGAATCATGTCTAGTTTAATGGGGGGGAAAGGACCAAGGGTGATATGATAGCAGTGTTTCAAATTTAAGAGAAGAAGGGGCCAACCTATTCTCCAGGGCAGGAAGAGAAACAATAGATGAAAACTAATCAAAAAGAGAACCAACTTAGAAAAAAGGAGATATTTCCTGGTGTTTGAACAGTTAATCAGTAGAATGACGTGTTCTCTCAGCTTGCTTGTTTTCTTACCCAAGTTACCTAACTAGTTTCATTACCCAACTAGGTAGCATCATCAATGCTAGTAAGGAGTGCAGTTTGATGTCAGTTTATATTTTAGCTGCTTTCCTGTCAGTGTCAGTGGGGATGATGGTTTTAGAGATTCTTTGGTTGGGCTGTTTAGTAATAGCTCTTTGGCAGTTTCTTGATTGGGGTATTGCTTACTTGATTGTTGGTCTGAAGTTGACCCTGGAGTTAATCTATGCTGATCTGAGAGCTGATTACTAGGTGAGAAGTGTTGCAGTCTTTTTTTTTCCCCTTTTGGGCTGGTTGATTGTCTCTTTTGCATAGTCTATAGATGCTGTTGATGTCTATATGTCTATTGATGGCTGATTTGTCAGGGTGCCAGGCTTCTAGAAATTCCCCAGCATTTTTGGATTTGGCCTGGTTTAGGAATATCACATTTCCCCCATTGAACCTATGGTTAAATCTATCTCTATGTTGTGGCATTAAAGAATTTTCATCATGCCTTCTGAATGCCAGTTGGTATTCATGGATGCTTTTTCTGCCACTCTGGGACCTCTTGCATCCCATTCATGGAAAAATTCAACCTAAGCTGACTGAATATAAAGAGAAGAAGAAAAAAAAATGAAAGAAAGGAAAGTGTTTCACTTCCACACAACACAAACACTACCCCGAACCAGGGGTGGGCTGCTGGGGGTTTGCAGGGGTTCGGGAAAGCTTCTAGCTTGCCTACCCCATCCCACTCCTCCCAGGAGTCCCCACAGGGCCCATTTTGGATGCAGGTAAGTGCAGGGCACATGTGGAGGCTCAGGGAGGGTGAAAAATGGGCCTCCCGGAAGTTCAAGGAGGCCAGAAATGGGCCTGTTTCTAGCTTCCAAAGAGCCTCCGGAGCCTGGGAAGGCTGTTTTTGCCCTCCCAGAGACTCAAGGAAAACCTCCGGAGCCTAGGGAGGATGAAAACAGTCCTCCCACCATGGTGCAGGAGGCTGACCAGGCCATGCCCACCCCGCAACAGAGCAGAGAATCCATTGCTAAAATTTTTGAAGCCCACCTCTGGCCCGAACACAGTGTGTTCCAACCATATCACACTATAAAATGGTTTTATTTTTTAAAAAAGTTGGAGGGGGAGTCACACATGGAGCTGTCAGAGTTCTTCTGATCAATTTAAGGCACTCTGTTTGCATGCTCCAAGCTAACCAACATAGAAAAGTACTGCTTGCACTCAAGAATATAATTAAATAAAGATCCAGAAGAAAAGTCTTAGTAGCAATAAATCTAACTGCTTCCCACTCCTCTCTCTCTCCCAAAAGTACAGCAATCCTGGATTATTCAAATAAGAAAAGTCAGCCATAGCTGGCTGTTGTGGTTCGCTGGCAGCCTGTGGAGACATCAACGGAATCGGACAGTGGGGAAGAAAGGGGCCCAGTCTGGGAGTCTGGAGAAGACTTGGATGAGGGTCCTGTGCAGAGATGGGACCAGGACCATCGGGGAATGGGGTGCTGCCTCTGGAGCCTTTAGAGTCTGGCAGCAGCGAGGCAGAGGATCCAGGGGAGCCTGTTCCCAGTGCGCATGTGCACAGAGCTGCTAGAAGGTGAGAGCAGCTGAAACAAAAGGGGAGACTCAGGAGTAAGGCTGGGAGGTGATTGTCCCTCCCATAAGGTATAAAGGTCAGGCCAAGGTGACGATATCTTTGCAGGAAACAAAGTTGTTTGTTTGGTTCAGATTCATTCTTGAAGTTCCTTGTACTTCGGTTGGTTTTTTTTACTAGTTATTTGACACTTCTGTTATTGGCAGCCCTTCATGGGAAAGAAAGGAGGGTGCTTATCTCAAGGTACTGTTTGAGATTCATTACCAGCTGGGAATGAAAATAATTCCCAGCTTGCAATAAAACAAGACTTGTTTTTAAAATAAGTGTGTGCGTAATTACAGTCTCAGAAGCCTTGGTCAGAACACTGGCTTTTGTTTTTACGGAAACAAGACTGGCCAAATGTCACTTGTAGATGAGAGTCTGAGTTGATAATAATGTTCTATGGATCTTAGGTAGGACCAACGAATTGGAATTTGTTCCCAAGTGGAGGGAGACAAGTTAATACTTTGTATTGGACCAAAGTTGGACCTGGGTGATCAGAAGCAATCTTTAGGGCTTCGTAGATTATGTTGCTCTTCTTAATTAATGCTGGTTTAAGGATTAATATTGCCAGTCCAGCCACATGTGAGGAATTTTTTTCTCCCCTTTTGCTCACTTCATCCTTTTATGGGGATCAGTCTTCTCCATCAAGAAATTATTTTGCAACTATTTCGAATCCTTTGAATGCAAAGTTTTGTTTTGATTTAACGTGTTGCAAAGATGTGCGAAAAAAGATGAAAAGGAAGCAGGCACAATTCTGATTCCAAACCAGAATTAGTTTAGTTTTTGCTTCCAGGTAGTCCTAGACTTACAACAGATCTTTTAATGACCGTTCAAAGTTACAAAGCACTGACAAAGTCATGGTGGGATTCAAATTGTTTTACTACTGGTTCTGTGGGCGTGGTTTGGTGGGCGTAGTGTGTTTCGGTGGGCGTGGTTAGGTGCAGGAGTAGGGATGCTACCGGTTCTGCCCAGTTCTATAGAGCTAGTAACTCTGAAGAGCAGCAGACAGCAAACCAGTTCTAAGTTTACTGCTGTTTGGTCCACCCACCTGCCTGGGCGCTTACCTGTCCTTTATTTCCTGCTTTTTCAACCTCAGCTGCTTTGCATGGCACAGTTCAGGTTCAAAAAGCAGGAAAAAAAAAGTGGCTTTTCAAATGCTGCGCACCTGCGTGCAGCGCTTTTCAGCTGTCCAGGCGGCACAGCTTAAGGTATTTTTTCCCCACACAAAACATAGTCACCGAACCAGTAGTAACACCCGTTGAATCCCACCCCTGGTTAGGTGGCAGGGGAAAGGTTACTGCAAAATCCCATTCCCTCCCCACCCCACTAACCTGCTTCCCAGCTCTGTTCTCCTGTGCAGGGCAACAAAACAAGAGCCAGCCAATCAGCTGGGTCAGAGGTGGTAGTTGCTGGTTCTCCAAACTACTCAAAATTCCCACTACGAGTTCTCCAGAATTGGTCAGAACCTGCTTGAATACCAGCTCTGGACAAAGTGACTCATGACTGTTTTTCACACTGATGAGTGTTACAGAATCTCCATAGTTATCTATGATCAAAATTCAGACACTTGGCAACTGACCAAGTAATTGTGACAGTTGCAATATCCTCCTTTTGCAACCTTCTGATAAGAAAAGTCAACGGGGGAGCCACTTAACAACCACATTTCTAACTTAACAACTAAAGAGATTCATTTAACAACAGGAGAAAGAAAGGTCGTACTATCGGGCAAAACTCAATTAAACAACTGTCTTACTTAGCAGCGGAAATTTGGGGCTCCTTCATTGTCGTAAGTTGAAGTCTACCTGTATTTCAGCAATGGTTTCAGTCAGCTAGAAATCTGTTTTTCTATTCCTGATGCCAGCTTCTGCTTTCTTAATTTTGCTTCCATGGTTATAAAATTTTTTCAGGAATGAAAAACTGGCTGAGTGACTCTGGGCCAGCCACTTTCTCTCTCAGTTCAACACTTCTCACAGAGTTGTTGTTGTTGGGAAAACAGAAAGAGGGAAAAATATGTTGCATGTTCACCTCTAGAGTTTAGTTATAAAGTAATAAGGGCAGGTTTAAAAACAGTCTAAAAAATAAGAAATAAGAAAGAGGTAATGAAAAATTAGTCGATTTCTAATCAGTATCCATTCTGTAGACTTAATCCAGAAGCTTAAAAAACTGCAGTTTGCGGTTTTCTATTTCAAACATCTACATGAGAAAAAAATCTTATTTAAATTGGCATTTGAGCATATTTTCATCCCACTTTTATCCTAACATTTTGATATCAATAATTTTTGAGCTAATAGCAAAATCTGGGTAATGGCACTGAGTTTGCAATTCTGGGAAGTCTAGATCAAAGTGGTTTCCTTTGGTCTGTTGTTGTATAACAGCTGAAAAGTATTTCAACATAGCCTTTCAAAATGAAAATCTACTGAATTATGCTTCAGTAACTGGAACAATGTGAGTTGCTTTTGTTCTATGCCTAGCTAAAGAAGAAAAGGAATTGGGGGAGGGAAAAATCAATGGCAAATGCAGATTAAAGGGGCTTTTGAATTTTTTTTTAGATGATCACACTATTGAGAAATAAAATTTTGAAGCCAAAGCTCTCCTATATAAGAATGGATCCCAGGGGAATAGCTGAGTGATGTGTACGCTTAGAATTTCATTGAAAGTCATACCAATTTATACCACAGATTTAAATCAGAACAAGTATTTCTGACTATACTGGATTGCAATATGGCCTATGTATCGTAATTTTATCTATTGTAATTTTTCTGGAACTGCATGAAATCTGGGATTCAAAACTATAGGGAGTGATAGTAAAAATATTCTATTAATTGATACAAGATAGAAAATTTGTGACTCGGGGTTGAACTGTGGGATCCTCGGTGCTCTCTGAGCTTGGTGGTTTTCTTGCAGATGTTTCATCACCAAAACAGGCAAGATCATTGTTGAGTTTAAATAGCACTGATGCTTCCAGCACTGATGCTGATAAATACAGTTATTTGCTTAACAATCATGACAAAAGCAGTCGTAAAATCAGGCATTTAACAACTGCCTTGCTTAGCCACAAAAAAATCCGTTCTCAGTTGTATTGTAAACAAAGGAACACCTGTAAAAGATGGAAAGGGGTCTGGAAAATGTAGATGTCTAACTGGAAACATTTTGTGCCATCGATTACATAAAAAATAAACATATACAGGTGCTCACACACATCCACACAAACATAGATGCCATCTGACAAACACAAACAATTTAGACAGAGAAATGTGCTTTATCGGTAATAGCAATTTAATGAGTGATTTGTGCACTGGGAATACAGGTGATAGGCATACATTTTGTTCCTATTTTGCAGAATGAAACCTTTCTCTCCAGCAAATTCACCTTATGTCTTTAACATTAGCCCGACAGGCAAAAGAAAGGTGATGTAATAATAATGGACAGCGTAATAATACCTGAATCAATGAATGAGTGGCTATCAAATGTATATGAATGGAATGGAATGGAATGGAATGGAATAGAATAGAATAGAATAGAATAGAATAGAATAGAATAGAATAGAATAGAATAGAATTCTTTATTGGCCAAGTGTGATTGGACACAAAAGGAATTTGTCTTGGTGCAAGTGCTCTCAGTGTAAAGAAAAGAAAAGATACATTCGTCAAGAGTCAAGAATCGTCAGGTACAACACTTAATAATAGTCATAGGGTACAATAAGCAATCAAATCGTACTAGGAAACAGTCAATATAAATTGTAAGGATACAAGCTGCAAAGTTACAGTCATACAGTCACAAGTGGGAGGAGATGGGTGATAGGAACAATGAGAAGATTAATAGTAATAGTAATACAGACTTTGTAAATAGTTGGACAGTGCTGAGGGAATTATTTGTTTAGAAGAGTGATGACGTTCAGGGGAAAACTGTCCTTGTGTCTAGTTGTTCTGGTGTGCAGTGCTCTATAGCATCGTTTTGAGGGTAGGAGTTGAAACAGTTTATGTCCAGGGTGTGAGGGGTCAGTAAATATTTTCACAGCCCTCTTTTTGACTCGTGCAGTATTACTGGACCTTGATGGAAGGCAGGTTGGTAGCCATTGTTTTTTCTGCAGTCCTAATTACTCTCTGAAGTCTGTGTCAGTCCTGCTGGATTGCAGAACCAAACCAGACAGTATAACTGGTGCAGATGACAGACTCAATAATTCCTCATTATCATATATCATAATTATTATCATAAATTATAATTATTATAATTATATCATATGCTCATTAGAAATCCCAGAGAACTAAAAAAACAGGATGAAATGTTAGCTGGTCCCATTCCTTCTTGCATGTAAGGCAAAAACGAATTAGAATAGCAGATATCAATGGAAGTGAAATTCTAGCACATCAAATATACTGTTGGAATACAGTCTATTTTTCAGATCTTTTACAAAAGGGCTAGAGCATAACTTTGTAAGGAACACAGTGTTCATTATCATCCCCCATGAAAGGAAATTTTAATTACGTATCCATTTATTGGAAGGAAAAAAAAAGGAAGAAGAAGTGGGCGACATTATGAAAAAGCTAATTTAATAAACTTCCTGTTTTCTTAAACAATGTTCACTCTTCCCTAATTCTGTCACTAATCAAGACCGCAATGTGCATTTAATTTCGCTTCTTTTTTTCTTTTAAATTTTGCGTGCGAGTTCTTGTACGTTCCCTCATTATCTGCCTAATAGGCATTTTGAATTATGAATACTATTCACTTGATAAATGGTTTGCCCTTTCTCATCATTAAAAAAAAAATAACCATTTGATTTATTGGCAGATTGTTAAATGATAGGAAGTTCTCCAAACCCCAAACTGAAGTAATAGAAACAAGTTAGAATTGTGGATAGAGCTGTTAAAAGCTATAAGTTGCAGCATGCAGGAGTGATGTGAATTTTTATTCCTAATAGAATGTTCTATTGAAGAGGACTAGATTATATCAGGGTAGCAATGTTGATGTTTCTGAATCTTTTAAAAGGGGCCAATAATCTTATATTTAGCCTTCTCTCTTATCTACTCGACAGATAAATTAATCAGGTTTGGGGAGGATTGGTGGCTTGGTTGGTTGGTTGGTTGTCAAGTCAATGTTGACAGGTGCCTGTAGATTTCTGAACAAGATTTCCAAAGTGGTTCGCAGGAAGCCACATAGTTGGTACTAAACTAAGAGGTGTGCCAAGGGCCATAAAGCTTCAGAGATCCAAGTAAACTGTCCTTCTCAAGTCTGGTTCATCTTAGAAGCAATATATAATTACATGACAGCAGCGTTCCAACATTTGAGGGGCTACCACAAAGAAGAGGAGGTCAATCTATTTTCCAAAGCATCAGAAGGCAGGACAAGAAGCAATATATAGAACCTAATAAAGGAGAGAAACAACCTGAAACTGAGAAGAAACTTCCTAACCATTAGAACAATTAACCAATGGAACAACTTGCCTCCAGAAGTTGTGGTTGCTCCAACACTTAAGAAGAGACTGGACAGCCATTTTTCTGGAATGCTATAGGCTCTCCTGCTTGAGCGGGGGGGGGGGGGGTAACTAGAAGACTTCCAAGATCCCTTTCAATTCTGGGAGGACATGATAGACAACTAATACGTCCTCCCAATCCTTCTCTTCGATAAGAAAGACATACCTAGCTTTCTCAACCATTCCTCATACAATTTAGCTTCCAGACTCCTTATATCTATGTTACTTTTCACTGCACACTTTCTAGAGTTTCAGTATCTTTTTTTTTAAGGTTGGGCTATTTCTTCCTTTCATGTAAAAACAGATGCAAAGAAGGAATTAAGCAGTTCTGCTTTCTCCTTGCTGCCTGGCATCTTCTTGCCATCTGTTCCCACAAGTGGACCTATTGTTTTCTTGACTATCTTCTGCTTCCTTACATACTGAAATCTCAGTTAGAGATTTAGAGACTTCTTGGTTAGTTAAAAACAACAACAACAACAACCCAACAACTTATAAATCGTATTAGAAGTTGTGGCCAGTCTTTTCCTTCTTCAACTGTCACTAGTGTCAGGACTCCAACAAATCGACCCCCATTCAAATCATAAGTCTCTAGCCGTATCTCAGAGAAAAGAAAATGGATTTATTAGGAGTGACCATGTTGGTGTTAGCTGGATGCAGCTGATACTAAAATACGTCATTCATTTTCCCCCTTGACCCTGGTCTTCCCCCTACCCCCTGGATGTGTATTCTCCAATGGGACTCATCCTTCCCCAAGAGTCATCAGTCATGCTCTCCAGTAATAGTCTTGTGCTCCGACAACTTTGGGCTGCCAGGGTGATTATCTAGGCACTTAAGGAATGCACCGTTTTCCCCCACTCCCTTTTTCTGGCAGCTAAAAAGACCAAAGGAGTATGATGACCAAGCATCTTAGGATGGTATTTAGTCAAGTGAGATTTTAACAGTTGGATACAATTATGATATATGGTAGATTTAAGCAAGTCCCATATTCTGAAGGTTCATATATTTGTGAGGCTCTGGAGATTGAGGTCATAGCACATATATTATTTGAATGCCAGTTGCAGAGTAAAAAGATAGATTATTCCCTTGAACCACACATTAGACAAATAGCCCACGGGGATCCATATATTAGAAAAACATATTTTATGTTTGGCCAGAACCCAAATATTACAGATAATATGGTATTTTATTTAAATAAAACATTACAGTTGAAAAACACATCTATGAATCTGATTTGATAAATTGTAAGGGTAATACAGTAATATCAATTATATTTTTCTACTTTTGTCTTTTATTCAGTTTTGTTATGAATGCATTGGTCTTATTATGTGTCTTGAGTGTTTTGATATGAAATCACAGTAAAGCTGTTATTATTATTATTATTATTATTATTATTATTATTATTATTATTATTATTATTATTATTATTATTATTATACATCAGAGAGAGAATTGTATTGGTAGTCTAAAATATTATCTGGAAGAATGTGTATGTAGAACATCAGGATGGGCAATTGTGATCTGAGAAATGTTCTGATTACAATTGCCCTTAATGGAATTGTGTTTCTCTATAGACTGTAGTTTATAACAGACAGGTTATAATTAAAATGAAACATTTTTTTTAAACAAACTGAATCAAAAACAAAAATGGTTTACCAAAACTGCCCCAACAAGTGAAATGTTTAATTTGATTAAAAGAATTAGGCTCAATTTTCTACAGTCTAGAAAAATGCATAGAAAATTTATCTCTGAATGTATCTAAGTCCTCCTCTTCTTCTTCTTCTTCTTCTTCTTCTTCTTCTTCTTCTTCTTCTTCTTCTTCTTCTTCTTCTTCTTCTTCTTCTTCTTCTTCTTCTTCTTCTTTAAAACAAGTTTTATTGATTTTACAAACAAACAAACAAACAAAACAAAACATCATTATACATTAAAAACATAAAACCTCTTTCCATTGTAAATCTTTACAAGGCAGGTAACACATTGCTTTATATCACATACTTATAATTTATCCCATTTCCATATAAACACGTA
This sequence comes from Pseudonaja textilis, assembly GCF_049901715.1. Lineage (NCBI taxonomy): Eukaryota > Metazoa > Chordata > Lepidosauria > Squamata > Elapidae > Pseudonaja > Pseudonaja textilis. The sequence continues at coordinate 53,280,293 of NC_141995.1, forward strand.
AATTCCCTTTACCAAATTCCACATTGTTTCTCTTTAATCATTATTCAATCATATTTCCTTTCTAATTTATCTGCTATTCAATCATCACATATATATTTTCCTCTGGCTTGTTTATAGTTATTCTCATCTAGTCTTCCTCCAAGATTTTATTATTTAATTCTTAATTGAACACACACACATAAGACATAAACATAAAAACATAAAACTTTCTTTTAGAAAGTAACTTGGTCCCAGATTACCTCTTTTTGTATGGACTTCAATTGAATTCATGCTCTTCTTATATACTATTACCTATCTTGTTTACCATTCTATATCTATTATATAACTCCTCTCCACTTTTGCCTCATCTTAATTCTGTTTTATATATTTAATCTTGCTTTAAAGAAAAATATTTTTATATCTTTTGTCCATTTCTCCATTTACATCTGTCTCATTTCCAATATAAAAAAGAATAGTTTCCTCTGGAATCACTAATCAGAGTAAGATGCCTTTCTATCATTCCCCTAAATTAAAATTTAAAATAACACCTAATTCCCAATCAGATTCTGCTTAGTACATTCTACTATTTCAGAAACCAATACTACAATAATAAATCCATAACAGTCAACACATTAATCCATTAAACTCTATATTTAAACTAATATTTTAAACTTTCCCTTTAGTATTTTATTAAAACGTAATATCATTCATTATTAAACATTTTAAAGTTATACCTTAATATTTTAGTCTTTTATTAGATCTTAAAAAGTTCTGACTATCTACTTATAATACAAATACCACTATTACAATACTCATGTGTACTTTGCAGAATCCCCTTTTTTAAAAAAAAAACACCCATACATTACCCATTATCCCTAAAAAAATTTCTTTTCTCCATCTTGTTTTATACCTTTGTAACTTTTTCCCCCTTTTCCCTTTCCTTCTTAGCCCACCTAAACTTTTTACCCCCTCCTCTCCAAACCTCTGCCTTCTTGGTTTCCCTTTCTGTTGCATTCCTCTTTCCTTTTTGCTTTCTAGCATTCTGTTGTTTTTGCATCTTCTTTTTCTCTTTCATAAATATTTTTTATTTCTTAAGTCCTTCCTTTTCACTCCTCTCTTTCTCCTTTCTTTCTTAGTCACACCATTTAGTTCATTAAAAATGGCTTCTTCTTCCTCGGCTTCTTCCAGCTGTTGTTTAATTTGCTGACACATGACAAGCGCCATATCTAGGAAACAAAGGGCTTCTCCCATAACATCTTTGCCTTCTTTCCTTATTTTTAAATATTGTTTTTTTTAGTTCATCAAGAGATAGAGCCATTTTGAACTGTTTCTTCTTCTTTTTCTGTATCCTCTTATTATTATTAAGCCAATCAGTTATTTCCAAACTTAAAACAGTTCCCAAAAGTCCCAAAATCCCGCAATCATCAAACAGTCCAGGCAGAGTACAAACTTATTTTTACAATTTCTCTTCTAGGAGTGAAGTCAAATTAGGGAAAGAAAAAACGTCCAGTCTGTGCTTTAAATTTGTTTTAGAATTAATTTCTATTCTCTTTATCTTCAAGGCCTCTCCTCCAGCAAAGTCTTAGAGTAATTTTTTTTTTCCAAGCCTCTCCCTTCCCACTTATAACAAAGGAGTTTAGGTTTTACCTTCTATTAAAAGGCTGGTTTCCCTTGTCCATTTGTTAATTCCATAAGGGAGGGAGAGTAACTTCCCCTTTTTATCACTTTTCTTCGCCGCTGAAAACATCAATCAGGAACATTGTAGCATCCAGAAAAAAGCCAATATTTTCCCAGGTGTTAAATATGTCCTTAAGGTCCCAGTTCGACCAAGAAAAAACTTTCGTTTTAAAACTCCTTCTTCTTCCTCCTGCACATTCTTTATCCAGTTGCCGGCTTCTTTATGGCGACCATAAAGACCGCCGCTCCACCATCTTGAGAGAAGGGGGTTATTGCCGGCTGGGGAGGGGGTTTGCGATACTCCTCAATCCCTGTCCGGATCCCCCCTTTCTTCAGCTGCCCCAACAGGGCAGCCTTAGCCTCCAAATCCGTCAGGATAGGAGGTACCAAGGCGGCTAGCACAGCAGGGATCGCGGAGAAAAGCGAATCCCTGCTGTCACCGAAGCCAACAAACCAGAAGTCTCTTATCCTCCTCCTCCTCCTCCTCCTCCTCCTCCTCCTCCTCCTCCTCCTCCTCCTCCTCCTCCTCCTCCTCCTCCTCCTCCTCCTCCTCCTCCTCCTCCTCCTCTCTCCTCCTTTCCCTCATCTTTTTTGAAATTTCAGGAAACTTCATTCCTGCTGATTGTTGAAAATGAAAGTGTTTTCACGTTAGGATGCAAAAACTAAGCCTAAAAATAGTTAACCTAGCTTAAAGCAACAACAAAAACCCAGTTTTCACCAATGCTGGAAAGACAGAGGAGGAAAATAATTTCAAGCTAAGGGGATCAAGCAATATGTGCTACCTACTTTCACCCAGTTGTCAACTTCACCTCACCCACTTAGTGTCTTGGAGGGTGACCTTTCTAAACTGAAAGGACTGCAGTGATGAATATTCCAGTTCGGGCTGTTCAGTTCTAAACAATTGGAAGAAGAAAGAAGCTTCAGTAAGACTAGCAATAATATTGTGGCTTATTGCCAGGGGAAATTACCAAGTCTGGAGGATAGCCAAGCTAAAAGAAGTATGGAAGAAAGCAATGACAAAGGACTTTAAACAAAAAACACAAAAAAACCCTGATCTTTCAAGTCTCCAGACATCAAATTAAACTTCAGTGAGTACATTATAACAAAAATTTAGGCTGGGTTTCATATACATAAATTAAATCTTCCTTCTTTCTAACTGGCACTTTCTCCTTCCCATCATACTATTACCGTGGTGTGGGAAATCATTCGAAACATCAGCCTGAAATTTATAAAATCTGTACAAAGGGAATTATTGGGAAGTTAGTTCATCTTCATTTTTTTTCTATCAGAAATTAACTCCCTTGAGTAGTTTTGAACTAAAAGACAACCTCCTGCCCAAACAGGAGAACCTTGTATTTTTAAAATTTATAAGGCATAATGCGAGAAACTGAAAAAGGAAACCTTTTGTGCTCATAGGGAATGGTTAAGTGTTAATTTTCAATTTTCTTGATTTTACAGAGCGTGAGTAAAAGATTATAAGCAGTTCAGTTGCTAATTGCTATTCAGGTTTATGAGAACTGCACAAAAGAATCGGATATGACCTTCTGTGATTACACTGCTCAGAAGAAGCATTTATTTATTATTATTTTACCAGAAGACATAATAAACCTCTTTTATACCTAAGATCTAAAGTGTTTTGTGACAGAAATGCTTTAATTATGGGACAATTTGTCCCTAAGAAAATAATACAATAGGCATATTTCGTTCCAAGCTAATGAAATATTTCTTGGATCCATCTAAAGCAGTCTGATAGCACCTTTTCTGTCTTACAAATGTTATTAAACGGCACAAACTTTTGTAGGCATTTCTAATAAAAGCTCATGCTTTTAAATAAATTTATTGGTCAGAAAGGATGCTACTCCATTTTCCTTTGGGTCTGTGGTTACCACAAATCATTTTCCTAATCTTCAGTCTTTTTGTGTAAAATATAGTGCACTGGAAATCCATATAATCAAAGGCAGACAATTTGCAATAACATCATACCACGGTCTATAAATTGTATTTCGATCTACAGGGTGATTTCTTTGTGCACTGTAGGTGTGTAGGAGATTACAAGGCTGAGCTCGAGGGAGGACTCCAGGGGTGGGACTGCTGGGGTTTTACAGGGGTTCAGGAGAGCCCCTAGCTAAGATTCTTTGCAGTTTGGAGAACCCACAAATCCCATTCCTGGCTGGCCCTGCCAACCCCTCCCCTCCCAGGAGTCCCCATGTGGCCGATTTTGGATGCAGATAAATGCAGGGCATGCACAGAGGCTCGGGGAAAGTGAAAAATGGACTCCCGGAAGTTCCGGAAGGCCAGAAATGGTCCTGTTCCCAGTTTCCAGAGAGCCTCCGGAGCCTAGAGAGGCTGTTTTCACACTCCCGGATGTTTGAGTAAAGCCTCCGGAGCCGAGGGAGGGCAAAAACACCCCTCCCCCTGCCATGGTGCAGGAAGCTAACTAGGCCACACCCACCATGGCCATGCCCACCCAGCTACCGGGCAGAGGATTCATTGCTAAAATTTTTGAAGCCCACCCCTGGAGGGGTCAAATTTATCATAAGTCATGAGTCCCGGCATACCCGCAAGTGTTTTAACTCCAGCCCATCTTGAACGCCTCTCTTATCTCCCACTCATTTCCCTTAATAGCTAGTTGTTCAGATTCTTGTAGAAAGCTTAAGCTTGCAAACAAATCTTTATACTGCTTTGAACTACCAGAGTGTCCTGATTTCTCTGATGCTTGACAAGGTGTCCAAGCAGATATGAATAGGTTTCAAAGCTCACCCCTCGTAAGAAAGAGCTCAAAATAACACCATTAAATTCAGGGCACTTCCTACACAAGTTTATAATATTATATTGATATTGTGGAATAGGGAAGGAGCACCCAAGGGGAAAAAAAAAAACAACAGAAAGTAGTTTAATGGCTATGTGATATTCCTGCATTTCAAATAAAGCCACAGTAAACAAGGTTCCCCTCGCACATAAATGCTAGTTGCTTCTGGCTCTAGGGGGCAGTGTTCATCTCCGTTACAAAGCCAAAGAGCCAGCGCCATCCGAAGACATCTCCGTGGTCATGTGGCCGGCATGACTAAATGCCAAAGGCGCACGGAATGCTGTTCCCTTCCCACCAAGGGGGTCCCTACTTGCATCTTTACATGTTTTCAAACTGCTAGGTTGACAGAAGCTGGGAGAAGTAACAGGAACTCACTCCATTACGTGGTGCTAGGGATTCGAACCGCTGAAATGCCAACCTTTCTGATAGACAACCTCAGCGTCTTAGCCCACTGAGCCCACTGTGTCCCTACAATAAACAAACAAACAGACAATTCAAAGATTCATCAGATGCATGTAATGGGTTGTAGAGACCATCTAACTAACTTTACCTAATCTCAGAATCTAAACATAATAGGGTTTGGTTAATACCTAGATGGGTCTATCAAGCTTCCTGACTGACGAACCCAATCAAGCCAGCAAATCAAGATGATCAGATTTCTTTAAGCAAAACATTATTGATGAAAGCAAAACCATCTCTAGTTAATTCCCACAATTGTTGCATAAATAAAGAATAGATGTTCCCCTCCCTTTGTTAGTATAGATCACATTGTCCAATTAACTGTTTGGAAATCTCTATGGCAACGCTTTCAAGTCTGTCAAACATATATTGAGATGACCTTGGTCCCCACAGGACGATTTCTTGTTGTTGCCTGGAGCTACCATTCCAAATCTTTCCCTCCCTTCTTACTCTGTGGCAAGTTCAGAAATGAAAAATGGCTGTGACAGCCTAGGCATGTTTCAAAGTTGACAGGGTCATCCTGGGAATTCCACGGATGTGAAAGATGGGAAGTTGGGGAGAAAATATCCCATACAAAGACAATGGCAAACCAATTCCACAGAACCCAAAAAGATTGCATGAGTTATTGTTTGGTCACAAAGCAATTTGCCAAGAGTGTCTTTTCTTTTTCTAAAGATTGTGGCACAGGTTGCTTAAAAGAGAACATGTTAATAGTCTGGCAGGTGTAATAGAATATTTTCAATAGCTAAAATACTATATTTGAGAAGAGATTATTTTTTTCCAATTAGGGACAAGTTCATAACATAAGAATTGATATATACGAGGAATAAACTTGCAAGTAGAGAACAGATTGCTTGCAAGCTTTCTCTTGAATTGCTTCTGAAAATTGGACACTCTTCAGGTCCAATATTGCAATGATGCCACTTACATATTCAAATATAAGACTGCACGTAGCTGTTCTAAAATTGAGCTTCAACAAACTTATTTCTTGCAATTTGTACTAATACACCATATACTCTTGCTATCTATAGGAGATCTCAAGATGCTTAACCATTTTGAATAGGGTTGTCATCTTTCTCACAATTCAACACACAGATAAACAAATGTGATTTCATAAACTCTCTAAATTTCAAACAAAGGGATTTGGGTGCAGAGTAACAGGGGTAAATCAAGATGATCCAAAGTTGAAGGAATGAGAAGAGATATAACTCTTTGATATTTGATTCTGATTCTTAGGATTCACCCCCTTATGTGTAAATCTAGCAAATCAAGACTAGAGCTCAGAAGGAGCATTTATATTTTGAATGCATATGGTGGGATTCATTTTTTTTTTAAACTACACTTCTGTGGACATGGTTTGGTGAGCATGGCGTGGCTTGGTGGGCATGGCAGGGGAAAGATACTGTAAAATCTCCATTCCCACCCCATTCCCGGGGAAGGATACCTTAAAATCTCAATTTCCTCACCACTCCTGGGGGAAAGTTACTGCAAAATCTCCATTCCCTCCCCACGCCACTAACCTGCTTTCCAGCTCTGTTCTCCTGTGCAGGGCAACCAAAGAAGACCCAGCCAATCAACTGGCACTCAATGGGAGGCAGAGAATAGATGGGGGCAGGGCCAGACAAAGGTGGTGTGTGTTTGCCGGTTCTCTGAACTACTCAAAATTTCTACTACCTGTTCTCCAGAACTGGTCAGAACCTGCTGAATACCCACCTCTGACATACAGAGCTGCTATTATCAATAAGGGGGAATATTTGTAGCTCAGGGTTGAAATGAGGAGGCCTTCATGGTGTCTAAGTTTGCTTGTTTTCTTGTAGACATTTCATGACCCAAACTGGGCTATTCTAGTTTGGGTAATGAAATGTCTTCAAGAAAACAAGCAAACTGGTTAGATGGTCTCTACAATCCATTACATGCATCTGGTGAATCTTTGAATTCTTTTGTCTGTTTCTTTGTTTACTGTAGGGACACAGTGGCTCAGTGGCTAAGATGCTGATCTTGTCAATCAGAAAGGTTGGCATTTCGGCAGTTCGAATCTCTAGCACCGTGTAACAGAGTGACTCCCATTACTTGTCCCAGCTTCTGCCAACCTAGCAGTTTGAAAGCACGTAAAAATGCAAGTAGAAAACTCAGACAGCACCAAGGACCCCCCACAGCTGAGATTCTCCAAACACCTAATCCTTACTAAAGTTTAATTGCAAAACTGGAGTTCATCTCCTAGCTTGTGATCCCCGGCTTCCCACTTCGCCAGTCCTCAGCTCTATAAATTATAAAATCCCTGATATTCAGGATCAAAAAATGAAGCTACAAATAGAATAAATTGCTTTATCTGATTCTCTCCGCACACCCCCACCCCTTTTTTTTAAAGGTAAAAATTCATCCAGTTGGTTACCTTCACAAAATTAAGGAATGAATTGAAAGAGGGTTCACAATTCCAATCCCCTGCTTCATGCAGAGATTCAAGTTAAAGTTGGCCACATATTGATCCTTTACTAGATAATTGTGATGACCTGGGGCATGGCACAAAGGCAACACAGTCAGATAATCATTAGGAGTCCCTTTATTAGCTCCAACTTTGTCTCCCCGCCCCCCCAATGTACTGGTTACCTTCTGGGCTGGAGAAAAACTCCCCCGGGAACAGCCTTTGGCTGCAGAGAATCAAGTCCAAAACGTGGTCAGCAAAAACTGTAACTATAAGTCCAATCAAGGCAAGATGAGCTAATTAGTCCAGCAGAGCAAGAGAAGAAATTCCAGACCTGAAGGAACATCGGTGATTCAACCCAGTTGGGAGGATGCCAGGAACTCAGATAACCAAAATCAGTACAAGATAAGCTCATGTTTGTTCCCAGCAGATGCCACACTCAGCTTGCATCTCTTTTAAACTCCTCCCCAGGTGTGGCTAATGAAGAGAATCAGGGCCCTTTCCTTCCCCCCAAGCCATGCAACCCATGTTGCTCTCTTCTCCGTTCCTCCCTGCATGCCCTAGAATGAAGAGAGGATGGGCCTGGACTCCCTCTCCCTTGTTCTACCTCTTCCCTGCTCTGCCCAGAGGGACTTTGCCCTTCCCCAGTTTCCTCCATAGCCAACGGAGCCACACTCCCCTCCTTGTCAGCTGTTCGTCTTCCTCCTTGGATTCAGACTCAGACAAGGGCATGACAACCATGTCTCATAGAAGAAATCCTTCTGCTTCTCTAAAGATAAAAGTAAATGTTTCCCTTGTCCAGTCACATCCAACTCTAGGGATGATGCTCATCTCCATTTCTAGGTGAGGGAGCCAGTGTTGTCATTTCCATGGTCATGTGGCCAACATGACTGTACACCCAGGTGCACGGAATGTGGTTACCTTCCCACCAATGTGGTACCTATTTATCTATTTGCATTTGCATGCTTTTCAACTGGTGTGGGGGGGGCAGGAGCCTCCAAATAAATAAAGGGACCCATTGCACAGTTCTCATGTCTCTAACTCGGACCGCCAGCTTTCCAGGTGTATATATGTATACATGTGAAGGCACATAGATGAGCAAAAGATAAAAATCATAAAGGCAATAATAATTCAATTTTAAATACATTGCACAGACTGTTTGAATTATTTGGAAATCTGCCTCATGATTGCGAAGTGAGTGGATACTTGAAAACAACATGTGACACTAATTTTAATTAAAATTATTGCATAAATGAAATCAATCTCCCTTGTATTCAACTTTCTTCTGTTTTGCGTTAACTTACAAGAGCCTCTACTCCATTTGGACCAACTTTCATTTCATGTTGTAAAATATCAGAATCAGTGAAGTCTTCCTCTTTCCTTTTTAAAAGTAAATGTTCTAGGGATGCATTTATGCATATGTTCCTCAATATGTTCACCCAGAAGTTGCTCAGAAATGTTGTTTTCTGTCATTATCTTTAATCTCCAATTGGTTCTTTGGAAATTTTAATTGCTATCTCAAAAGTATAAGGGAAGGGAAGGGAGAGAAGGGGAAGGAAGGGAAGGGGAGGGGAAGGAAAGGAAAGGGAGGGATAAGATGCAAATTATGAGTTTTTCCTAATTCTTACCATGATGCCATGACAGGGCCTGATGTCATCTGTCTTCCCCTTGCCTTTCTCTCTGGAAGCACATAATTGAAAGAGCCATGGTGGCGCAGTGATTAGAATGCAGCATTGCAGGCTACTTCTGCTGACTGCTGGCTGCCTGCAATTTGGCAGATTGAATCTCACCAGGCTCAAGGTTGACTCAGCCTTCCATCCTTCTGAGGTGGGTAAAATGAGGACCCAAATTGTTGGGGGCAAGAGGCTGACTCTGTAAACCGCTTAGAGAGGGCTGTAAAGCACTGTGAAGAGGAATATACGTCTAAGTGCTATTGCTAAGTCCTACTAAGTGCTATAATTGACAAACTCCCCCCTCTTTGTAAAAGTTCTTTTAACTTGACTTTTCCAAATGCATTTTATCCCAGATAGGAGTTGTCAAATACTGTGCTCAGAGGAATGAAATTTCCACACTACATATTAATATAGAAAATGCAGATAAAACTTGGTTAGCATTAGGACCAGCAAGATTTAAATTCCATAGCCATCTCCATAAAAATCTCACCAAAAAATAATGAATATGTCCTTTGAAACCTGGCTTCTCTAAGGTTTGCATTAAATTTAAAAATGGATTTGTTTGTCTGTGTACGCTTAGGCTGTCGAAGATGGTTTCTTATTTCGGGTAAATTACTTAACATGCTTAGCATGAGTAGTTAATTGGTGCACCTGAAATCCATGACCAACTTAGGACTAGAGAACAGGGGAAAAATAATGTTTATTTCTCATAAATAAGCCACTAGCAGTCATAGATTATTTATGCTACACAAATTTAAACAATGTATAATACATGAGGAAAAAAATATGAGATTTGAAGCAAAAAAATAACAGAGCCATCTCCTAAGATTGTTATTAATATTGCAACTCCAGTATTATTTTTCTGTTTAATTTATTGTAATATATATATATATATATATATGTGTATGTGGATCTTTGGTTGTTCGGGTTTTCTCCCGCGTAAGATTCGAAGTATCTAGGCAACGTTTCGATGAAGTCTCATTCATCATCTTCAGGCTTCTGTCTTCAGCTCTTGCTTCTCAGAGTAATGTGAGATTGCAGCTGCTTCCTCCTTTAACTGCCAGTGGGGTGGGACTTGATTGGGTGGGGGCTTGGCTGTGTTCTGATTGGGTGGGGGTGTGTTCTCATTGGTAGGGGTTTGGCTGTGTTCTGATTGGTTGGGGGTTAGCTGTGTTCTGATTGGTTGGAGGCGTGTTCTGTTCAGGTGGGGCTTGGTTGTGCTCAGGTTAGTCTTAGTTGCTGGGGGATTTGAGCTGGTGAGTTGTGATCTTGCTATTTGGCTTCTAGTTCGTGGTCCTGCTGCATCTTCATAGTGGGTGTCGGTTTGCTTCATGTATGGCTCAGAGGGGTTTGAAGTGGGTAGTGATGCAGCTGCAGTGCAGCTTTTGGTCCATGGTCGTGTCTCATTTTCTGAGTGGGTGGGAGTCTGTTTTCTATATGGAAGTGTGGTGGTGGCATCTTGTGTGGCTCTCATGGGTGTGGGTCTGGTGTCCTTCTTCATGTTAGGTACTCGTCTGTTCATGAGGGCGGGTTTCCAAATGGCTGGAAGGCGGGAGGTGTCATCTCGTTTGTTCATGCTGTGTGGGCGTTTTTCTATCTCTATGGCTTCTCTGATTATTCTGCTGTTGAAGTGTTCAAAATAAAAGCCTCCCCCATCAGTGAAGAAATCCAGCAAGGAATCATACCCAGAGAAAAATCATCCAGATGCCCCAAGCTTTATGGTCTCCCCAAAATACACAAAGAAGGAACCCCACTCAGACCAATAGTCAGCTCCATAGGCTCACCTCTACAAAACCTGGCCAAATTCCTCGCCAAACAACTACAACCCTATGCAGAATCCATCAACTCACATGTAAGAAACTCATTCCAGTTCATCGAGATCATAAAGAAACAAAACTTACAACCTAGCGACCTACTAGTAAGCTTCGATGTCATATCCCTCTTCACCCAAGTGCCAATAAAAGAAGCTTTGACAGCCATCCAAAACAAATACAACCCCCCCAAGCCCATCCTAGATCTAACCAACCACTGCCTATCCAATACATACTTCACCTACAATGGACAAAAATACAAACAAATAGAAGGAGCACCCATGGGATCACCCCTCTCACCTGTCACCGCAAACCTCTACATGGAACACTTTGAAACACAAGCTCTAGAAAAATACGACCACAAACCCAAACTCTGGCTCAGATACGTAGATGACACCTTCATAATCTGGCCACACGGGAAAGAAAAACTGAACAACTTCCTCACATACCTCAACAGCCTACACCCCAAAATACAATTCACCATGGAAACAGAAGCCAACAATCAACTTCCCTTCCTAGATGTCTTGGTATACAAAAGATCCAATGGCTCCCTAGGACACACCATCTACCAGAAGAAAACACATACTAACCGCTATCTACATGCACTCTCACACCACCACCCAGCACAGATCAATTCCGTAGCCAGGACACTCATCTCCAGAACAAAATGCTTAGCCGATGAACAACACCAAAAACCGAACTACACACTCTCACCAACGTACTTACAGCCAATGGATTCCAAAGAAAGAAGATTACCCACCTAATCCAAAAAGAAACCCCAACCAAAATCCAAGACAGAAAACGGCAAAGCCCTCCTCCCATATATAAAAGGCACTACAGACAAAATCAGCAAGATCCTCCAAAAACACAACATTAAAACAGCATTCTGCACAAACAGAAAAATATCCACCATCCTAAGAAACCCCAAAGACAAAATCGAATTAGAAAACCAAGGAGTATACGAAATCCCCTGCACTGCCTGCCCTACCACATACATTGGACAAACTAACAGAAGAATAAGTGCACGCATTGAAGAACATAAGAACTCAATCAAAAAGAAGAAACGACCTCTTCTCTGGTCCAACACCTCAAAGCCACAGGACATGAAATTGATTTTAAAAATACCAGAACTATCGCCAAAACCGAACACTTCAACAGCAGAATAATCAGAGAAGCCATAGAGATAGAAAAACGCCCACACAGCATGAACAAACGAGATGACACCTCCCGCCTTCCAGCCATTTGGAAACCCGCCCTCATGAACAGACGAGTACCTAACATGAAGAAGGACACCAGACCCACACCCATGAGAGCCACACAAGATGCCACCACCACACTTCCATATAGAAAACAGACTCCCACCCACTCAGAAAATGAGACACGACCATGGACCAAAAGCTGCACTGCAGCTGCATCACTACCCACTTCAAACCCCTCTGAGCCATACATGAAGCAAACCGACACCCACTATGAAGATGCAGCAGGACCACGAACTAGAAGCCAAACAGCAAGATCACAACTCACCAGCTCAAATCCCCCAGCAACTAAGACTAACCTGAGCACAACCAAGCCCCCACCTGAACAGAACACGCCTCCAACCAATCAGAACACGGCTAACCCCCAACCAATCAGAACACAGCCAAACCCCTACCAATGAGAACACACCCCCACCCAATCAGAACACAGCCAAGCCCCCACCCAATCAAGTCCCACCCCACTGGCAGTTAAAAGGAGGAAGCAGCTGCAATCTCACATTACTCTGAGAAGCAAGAGCTGAAGACAGAAGCTTGAAGATGATGAATGAGACTTCATCGAAACGCTGCCTAGATACTTCGAATCTTACGCGGGAAAAACCCGAACAACCAAAGATCCACATACAAATACCCGAGAACCTCAGAAAACAAATATATGTGTATATATATATATATATATATATATATATATATATATATATATATATATATATATATGTGTGTGTGTGTGTGTGTGTGTGTGTGTGTGTGTGTGTGTCTGTCTGTCTGTCTATCTATCTATCTATCTATCTATCTATCTATCTATCTATCTATCTATCTATCTACAGTTTCTTAAGACCAATGATAACAGTAGGTTGACATTTTCAACCTTTATGGTGCTGAAGATAGAGCTGGAGCATCAAAAAAATAAAAATACAATATTATGATATTTGGGTATGTTGCTTTGGGAAGAAGAAATACAAGGGAATATAACTTTTCCATTCATTGTAAATTTATTCCTCAGTGATTAGCCCAGCAGAGGCTGACTTTCAATTTATTTTTCACCCCACAATCGGTGGTACAGACAGCAGGCTGTGCTTAAACCCACAGCATAAGATGTTTCTGCTTTAACCCAGCAATTTTCTACCAAAAAAAAGTACATATATTTGGGTGCTTACTTTTCCCTAATGTAACCTTTTTATTCATTATTCCCTAATAATATGCCTCAGCTATGGATACCATCACCTAGTCAACCTTGGAATATCTTGAAAAAATAAACAGAATTGAACCCCACGGGTACTTGGATAAAAGTTTAATGAGGAATCAGAGGATATAAACTAGCCACGTTTAACAAACGTAGACTACGATAACAGTTGCAGGTTTTTCCTTCTCTTGGGGAAAGCTGTTTAGTGCCCAGTCTTCATTCTGACAAAGAATGAAGCCTTCAAACTTTCGAAAAAGCCTACATATCAAATACATTCTTAAGATTGAAATACAGGTACTCAGGGGTGGGCTTTTGGGGGTTCGGAGAGCCCCTAGCTAAGACTCTGCGGGGCTTGGAGAACCCCCAATAACCTCAGAAAGCCAAGTAGGAAAGGAAAGCTCTTAATAGGTTATTTGAACTTCTGGGAGTTCAGCCAAGAGCATTTCACACCTCATAAAAGTGTTGCAAGCTAGATAAACAATCCACTCAGTGCTTGCGAGGGAGAGCCATTGAAAAAAATCAGATAACAGAGCCACTAGCATCTGAGGGGATTAATTCCCAAATAATAAGAATCACGTAACTCACCAGAAACCTGGTTTCACCCAGTCTTTTATTTAAGTATGAAATGTATGAAATAATAAAGAACTTTTGGGTATGTATAATTTTTTATGTATTTAGGGCAAAGAAGTGACGTCAAGTTGGCTGCACCCACCCAGTCACATGAAGACCCAGCCACGCCCACCCAGCCAGTCATTAGGGCAGAGAGCCCCTGGCTAAAAAAATATGAAGCCCACTCCTGCAGGTACTCCTCAACGTATGACCACAATTGAGCCTGACTTTGCTAAATAAGACATGTGTTAAGTGAATTTTACTCTGTTTTATGACCTTTCTTGACAATATTGTTAAGTGAATGACTACAGTAGTTAGTCATTAAGTTAGTATGTTGTGTTTCCCCATTGACTTCGCTTGTTTGAAGGTCACAGAATCACATGGCCCCTAAGACACTACAGCCATCATAAATATGGGTCAGTTGCCAAGGATCTGAATTTTGACCATGTTACCATGGGGGTGACTGCAACAGTCGTAAGGGTGTCACTTTTTTTCAGTGCTGTTGTAACTCTGAATGGTCACTAAAGGAACTCTTGTAAATCAAGGACTACCAAAATTCACTTTATTTATTTGTTTGTATGTATATTTGTTTGTCAAACATGTACAATGTAATAAGTGTAGGTATGAACATAAACATGAACAAAGGGAGTAAATACAGGTAAATGGGGACTGTAAGACTGGGACAATAGGCATTCTGGTGCACTTATGTACACCAGAGGTGGTATTCAGCAGCTTCTGACCACTTCTGGAGAACCAGTAGTGGAAATTTTGAGTAGTTCGGAGAACCAGCAAATTCCACCTCTGACTGGCCCCGCCCCCATCTATTCTCTGCCTCCTGAGTCCCAGCTGATTGTCTGGGTCTTCTTTGGTTGCCCTGCACAGGAGAATGGAGCTGGAAAGCTGGTTAGTGGGGTGGGGAGGGAATGGGATTTTGCAGTAACCTTCCCCCAGGAGTGGGGTAGGCATTTTGCAGTATCCTTTCCCTGCCACTCCCACCAAACCACACCCACAGAACCAGTAGTAAAAAAATTTGAATCCCACCACTGATGCATGCTCCTTTTAAGGACCTCTTAGAATGGGGTGAGGTCCATGATAGATAGTTTGAGATTGAAGCTGTGAAGGGTTAAGGCTGTAAACAATCGAGTCGGGTAGAGCATTCCAAGCATTGACCACTCTTTTTCTGAAGTCATATTTTCTGCAATCCGTTTTGGAGTGGTTTACCTTGAGTTGTATCTGTTGTTTGCCTCTATATTATTGTGGTTGAAGCTGAAGAAGTCATTGACAGGCAAGATGTTATAGCAGACAATTTTGTGAACTATGCTTAGATCGGACCATAGGCGGCACAGTTCCAGATTGTCTAGGCTTAAAAATGATCTCACTTAAAAGTGGTCTCACTTAGCAACAGAAATTATGGACTCAGTTGAGGTGGTAAGTCAAGGACTAACTGTGCTCAAGTCCTGGGCTACAATCAGAAATGCCTGCTTGAAGCATCCTCATTTGAATTTGCCGATTTGTCATCAAATTTCTTAGAGGGGAAGAGAGAGTTCACTTTTGGAAAGGGTTCTTCACAGAAACTTGATTTGGATTATGAGATAGCTGTAATCCCAGGATTCTCAAGACAATAGTTATTTTTTTTATCAATTATAATAACCACTGTGTCTTTTTATAGAAAAAAGAAAACTCAATTGTGTTTGGAATTTAATAAATGTAATATCCTTGGAATTAGAATCGGAGTTAAATAAAATTTAACTGGTCAATGAATCAGCATGATGGAACATTGGTGAAATAGTAATAAGGCATGATCATTAAAATGCCAATATTAAATTAATTTAAGTTAATTGATTCCCCACCTTTGCCCAACCTTTAATTTCCCATGTTTAAAGAATACCCCATTCATCAGTAATTCCCTCCTGATTTATTTTCTATATCTAATATACCTTCTGTATCAGTTTTAAAACGGGGAACGACAGAATGCAGGAAGAAAAGTGCTGGATATGTTCATCACTCAATAGGAGCAGTGTAAGAGACATCACAATATCTGAAAAGTGAAAAGGATAGATTTCTGGGAGAGAGAAGGAGGAGGGAGGAGAGAAGGGAAGGGAGAGGGGAGAAGGGAGGGAGATGGGGGAGAGAGAGAGGGAGGGGGAGGGAGGGAATGAGGGAGAGGGAGAAAGGGAGAGGGAATGAAGGAGAAAGAGGGAGTGAGGGAGAAAGAGGGAGTGAGGGAGAGGGGAAAGGGAGGGAGGGTGAGAGAGGGAGAGAGAAATCTCAAGGCAATCAAGAGGAAGATGTGGAGACTTGTGAGGGCAATGAATAACTTCTGCAGCATGGCTGACTCAATTATTGAATGATTGAGTTAAAGAGGCCAAGGGGTCAATCAATCAGGGCATCAGCAACAGCTGGCTAAGGTCATGATGACGTAAAGAAAGGCAAAAAAAAAAAAAGATCAGTCCATAGTAATCCTTGGATGAGAGCAGATACAGGTGGGTACATCTTAACTTACGCCGACAATTGAGCCCAACTATTCGGCGAAATTTATTAAGTGAATTTGGTCCCATTTTATGACCTTTCTCACCACAGTTGTTAAGTGAATCACCGCAGTCGTCAAGTTAGTAACACGGTGGTTAAATGAAGCAGGCTTCCCCGTTGACTTTGGTAATCAGAAGCTCACAAAAGAGGACCATCCGACACTGCAGTGGCCGTAAATATGAGTCAGTCGCCAAGCATCTGAATTTCAAGCATATTTGCCCCGGGAATTATGTAATAATGGTAAGTTGATCATAAGTCACTTTTTTCTTTCTTTCAGCGCTTCTGTAATTTTGGACCATCACTAAACGAACTGTTCTAAGTTGAGGACTACCCGTAGTTCTAGACTAGATTGGGAAACTAAAAGCAGCACACAAGCAAAAGCAAGGAAAAGACACAAAGGGGAATGTGTAGGAAACTGAGGGCAGAGTTAAAAGAGGGATCAGCCTGGAATCCTACATAGCCACAAGTGAACAAGCTCTCTTCAATTCCACTGAACCTTCTCTAACTTCAAATAGGTGCTAACCATTCGTTGAGAAGATTTCTATGTTTATACTATGTAAGGTAAAGGTAAAGGTTCCCCTCGCACATATGTGCTAGTCGTTTCTGGCTCTAGGGGACGGTGCTTATCTCCATTACAAAGCCGAAGAGCCAGCTCTGTCCAATCCGTGGTCATGTGGCCAGCATGACTAAACACCGAAGGCGCACAGAACGCTGTTACCTTCCCACCAAAGGTGGTACCTATTTTTCTACTTGCACTTTTTACATGCTTTCGAACTGCTAGGTTGGCAGAAGCTGGGGCAAGTAATGGGATCTCACTCCGTTATGCGGCGCTAGGGATTCGAACCACTGAACTGCCAACCTTTCTGATCAACAAGCTCAGTATCTTAGCCACTGAGCCACCGTGTCCCTCATATGCTATGTACATATCAGGAAATCAATTTAATTGGAGTTTCGTATGTGGACCTGATGTTTTATGCCTGGTGAAATGATTCTTTTATTATTATTATTACTATTATTGTTGTTGTTGTTGATGATGATGATCACTGTGCGAAATCATCCAGGATCCAGCTCAACTGGATGAAAGCTTAGCCTAATTTATAGACTAAATGTTCTTGTTGGAATCTTAAATGTTCGAGTTTAATTCTCCCTCACATGACAAAGTAATGTATTTTACTTGGTTCCGTAATGTAACACCTACTTAAGATGGTGAATTGCTACTATTATATGAGCTATAATAATTCCCAGTGATGGGATTTGGGGGGAAGGGGATTCTTGTAAGGTGAAAATAGAAAATTCTGAAGTACAGCTTGTCTTTTTGCACATTTAATACATTAAGCAACTTTAAATACGGTAACCATTAAGGAATAGGCTGATTAACAATTTTATTGCCTGTTGGGAAATAGAGAAAAGCTCTCAATATCTATACTTCTTCTAGTTAGCTCAGATGTCAATGAGACTTGTGGCAGAGGAACAGAATAGAGTAGAATTGTTTATTGGCTAAGTGTGATTGGACACACAAGGAATTTGTCTTGGTGCAAATACTCTCAGTGTACCTAAAAGACAAGATACATTCATCAAGAGTCAAGAATCATCAGGTACAACACTTAATGATAGTCATAGGGTATAATAAGCAATCAAATCATACTAGACAACAGTCGATGAAAATCATTAGGATACAAGCGACAAAGTTACAATCATACAGTCACAAGTGGGAGGGGATGGGTGATAAGGAGTGAGGAGAAGGTTAACAGTAATAGTAGTGCAGACTTTGTAAATAGTTGGACAGTATTAAGGAAATTATTTGTTTAGCAGAGCGATGTCTTTTGGGGGAAAAAAAACTCTTCTTGTGTCTCATTGTTCTGGTGTGCAATGCCCTAAACACCGAAGGCGTACGGAACGCTGTTACCTTCCCTTTTCTACTTGCATTTTTACATGTTTTTGAACTGCTAGGTTGGCAGAAGCTGGGACAAGTAAAGGAAACTCATTCCATTAAGCAGCGCTAGGGATTCGAACCGCCAAACTGCTAACAAGCTCAGCATCTTAGCCACTGAGCCACTGCATCCCTATTTAGCAACTCTAGAATGTTCTAATTTGTCCTACCTTATCAATTTGAAGCAAGGACCTGACCCTTATCTGTCTGGTACAAACTTGTAGTTTGCTTCATGTTTGAGCTAGCAATTATTCACCCAAATCATGTAACACTTCAAGAAACATGATGTTGTGTCACTTTTTTTTTAACAAAAACTACCATGTGCAATCATCTGAATTCATTTATTTCCTCTGTAGTTCAGGTTTCAGGGCTGCAGTGAAGAACTATAGAAGCTCTCACATGGAATGGTTGATGTATTTGATCTGTGAACAAGATAAGGACAGATGAAGGCATTCATAATGCCCGCTCACCCACAGATTACATGATGCAGGTTGAGTAGCTAAATACCATCAAACAGTATTTAGCATTTTACCATTTTGTCTTAGGCTTTTAGCCCATGTATTTTGCCAAACCAATCCCCTTAAGTTTTCATTTCCATTCATTGGCTTATTGCCCCTATAATTATATTTGGCATTTGTAAATGGTGCATTTTTTAAGGGGGAATGATGGCTCAGTAGTTAAAGATACTGAGCTGTCAATTGCAAAGCCGGTGGCTCGAGTTCAAGACCTGCGCACCACATGATGGAGTTAGCTCCCATTACTTGTCCCAGGTTCTGCTCACTTAGCACTTCGAAAGCATGCAAATGCAAGTAGATAAATAAGTACCACTTCGGTACAACATTCCATGTGCCTTGGCATATAGTCATGCTAGCTATATAACCACAGAAATTTTCTTCAGACAATGTTAGCTCCATCAGCTAAGAAATGGAGATGAACATTGCCCCCTATAGTCAGATGCAACTGGACAGGGGAACCTTTATCATTATCAACTGCAGTGTCCTTTAGAGGTGTTCATACAGCAACTATTTTGGGGTACCAGGCTGGGCTTCTAGTAAATTTCCAGGTACATTCAAAGGACTGGTTTCAGCTGAAAACTACTAGATGACTTGGCTCTTGGTAGCTCCAGGAGCATCTTCTCCAAGGAGGATCACCAACCAGAAGGGATATGATGGTCCTCTCACAGTTTTGAATTGCTGAGGAGTTCAGGTGAAAGCAAAGATTTTTGATTCTAGCCTCTTCTTCTCTGGAATACTCTTCTCCTGGAAGTTTATTTGGCATGTACACCAATGCAATTCAGGGAAGTTTTGGAAACCATGCTGTTCCACAGAGTTTTAAATATGCAATTGTATTGTCACCACATCCCAGCAGTGTGATAGGGTGCCAGTGGGTGGTTATGTAATTTAATAGAATTATTTTAATGGTTTTGTGACTTCTATGGTTTATTGCCTGAGTAAACCACCGGGAGATTTCTCTGGAGCATAGCAGTATGTACCAAATTAGAAACAAACAAATAAATACATGTGAAGGAATCAACCAATGAATTAATAGTTTCAGCAGGTTAATACTTCAGCTAATCTGCTAATGAAATTGTGTTCCTTACAGATGTTTGAGCATACATCATAAAATTCTACATCATCTAACGTGCTAAAAACATCTGGGGAAATTTCATGTACAATTCCCAATGTAGCCAGATAGGATCCAATGTTTGTGTAAAATTGTATCTCTTGCAACTTTGATCATCCTTATATGACTTTGGCTAGTCTCAAAAAGCTCAGCAGATTCAGATCTGGTTACTGCCCAATGGAGTGATCACCATGGAAACCCAGGACTGTTGATTCGACTTTTAAAAGCCAACCATTTTTTTTTTTAAAAAGGGAGGCTATATTAGTTTACTTTATTGTCATTGCACCTCGTACAACAAAATCAAACACCATCATGATCATGAAAATAAACACAAACACACATCCTTCACCCTGCACACACATTGAACCGAAAACCCCCGACACCACACCAACACTGCACTATACAGCAGAATTCAAAAGCGCTACTGCCCTGGGATAGAAGCTGTTTTTCAGCCTATTTGTCCTTGTTTTTATTATTCTGTACCATCTGCTAGATGGTAATAGTTCAAAAAAAGATTCCCAGGACGAGATGGATCTCTACCATCTGCTAGATGGTAATAGTTCAAAAAAAGATTCCCAGGACGAGAACATTTTGAACTTTCTGAAGGCAGCGGGAGCTATAAAGCTCTTCCAAAGAGGGGAGAGGGCAACCCATGATCCTCTGGGCAATGACGTTAACCTTCTGGAGTGCTTTCCTATCTGCCACTGTGCAATTGGCAAACCATACAGAGGTGCAGCAAGTTAAGATACTCTCTATGGTGCAGCGGGAGAAGGTCACCAGCACTTTTTCATTCAGTTGTTGTTTTCTGAGAAGTCTCAGGTAGTCTAATCTCTGCTGGGCCCTTTTGACCTTTAAACCACCTCTTAGAGGATGCATTAATTATTCCATGGGTGTTTTTTTTTTCAAACTTACTTGGAGGCAAACCCAACTCATTGGAGATGCTACCCATTATAATTCAGGTATTATATAAATGAAATGGTAAAAATATATTAAACTTAACTTTCCTATGGCTATATCAACCTTTCCTCTATGGCTGGGGTTTTTTTTTTTTTAGCATTATCCACTCTGAGGATTTATGTGGTGTCTTCCTATTAGTGGGTTGGTATGTTGGGATGACTGGGAAATGGTTGTTGTTTCCTTGTGCTTCCAGGTCCTCAGCTCTTCAGTATTTGATAAGCTGGTGGTAAATCAGCACTCCTGTTGACTGACAAGGGCCCCGTTTCCCAGGCTTCAATCACTTCTCTGGCTGTTTTTGTACCTGCATGGCCAACAATCTTAGTAGCTGCCAAATTGACTGTATGTCTTTGTTCATTGCAATGTGAAGCTACCCTTGAGTCCCGGTCTCTTCATCTGACCGCTCACTTGTGTTCTTGCAACCTGGCGGTTAGCTTCCTCCAGGGCTTAACATTTTTTTAGCAGTTCTCTGCCCGGTTGCTGGGTGGGCATAGCCTAGTTGGTCTTCTGCACCAGGGAAGGTGCCCCCTGAGCTCTGGAGGCTTTCCTTGAGCCTCCAAGAGGGTGAAAACAGCCTCTCTGGGCTCCAAAGGCTCTGTGGAGGCTGGAAACAGACCCTCAGTTTCCGGCCTTCTGGAGTCTCTGGGAGGCCCATTTTTCACCTACCCAAGCCTCCACATGGGCCCTGCACTTACCTGGGATCCAAAACGGGCCATGTGGAGACTTTTGGGAGGGGACGGGTGGGGTGGGGATGGGGCCAGCCAGTGATTGCCCCTTCGGCGAACCAGATGTAAAATTAGCATCCTGTTTGCCGAACCAGTGTGAATCAGTAGTAGCCCACCCCTGGTTTCCTCCCCATTTCAGGAGGAACAGTCACAGGGGCAATCCATGCAGAGGATCTGGTGGATTACATTAGAAGTATTTCCTACCTCCAAGTGATCTTTGCAATGCATAATTTGTCCTTGTATGGTAGCCTCTAGGCAGTGTGCGATGCCCACTTTCAGTTCTTAGAAGCTGCATTCTACTGCTTCCAAAATGTTTTTGATGAATGACAGGGTGATTACTATCCTGGGACACCTATATTTGCCTCCCCCCCCCCCTGTTTACTATTGTCAAAGAAGAGCTAGCAGAAAGGAAGAAACAGACAAATGTTGATACAGAAGAATGGACTACCAAGCTGGGTGTCAGACCAGTGTATCTGCCATTCTCCAATGGAAGAAAAGGGGTGGAGGCGTTGGATTTGATACATGTAATTCTTTTCCTCTCTATGTAGCCTAAGTATCCTATTTCTTACCTTGTCTTTTGTATAACCTTTTACACAAATTGTAAGTGTTGCCTGGCACTCCAGATGCCTGGGAAATTTTCACCTCTTGGGGAGATGCAAGGGGCCTTGTGGATTGCAGTGCCAGGATATAGCCCTGAGAAACTTTCGTCTGCTTTCTCAGAGACACTGGTATAATAACATCTTCACACCTGCGGATTGGTGGAATCCACATCAGGCTGTTGGGTTTCTAACTCCCTTTATCCTGGTTGCATGCTCTGAAGGACCTCAGATCTTGCTTTGAATTTTGACTTGCTTTTATCTCCCTTCAGTGAAAAGATTCCTTTTGAAATACAAAGTTTTCAAGAGTTTATACTTATTTTTTGAAGCGGGGAGGGGCTGGTCGTCACACTGGGTTCTGCTAACAGCTCTCTCTGCTAAAAAGAGGAAGGCATAAGCTCGGTCCATTGGAAGCTCATGGCCTATTTAACTATATTTGTATCCAGCATTGGGGAATAGGGAAGAGGGAGACTGAGCACAGTTAGAAAATATATATGTCAAATAAATCATGCCCCGGAACTGTTTCCTTCAGTTTTATTCAACACATTTTCTTTCCTCCCAGGTATTTCCAGAAATGCAGCATGCATCTGTTCAAAGCAAGTTAGTTGAGCAAATCGTTGGCATATTTGGAAGGAAGGAATAATAGCTCATCTTAAAATCCAGAAGGACCGATTCGCACATGATGGAAGCTTGTAACAAATGGGAATAGGAAGAAGAAATGCTTTCTCAGTAAGGGGGAAAAAAAGATATATGCATGAAATGCCAATTTTGCATTTGCTTTGCATCTGTCAGCAAAGGAAATACCCAGAGAAAGTTAGAGAAATTCGCAGGGAGCCAGCAAAAGGCTTCTAAAGTTTTTCAAAAAATGCTGGATGAACAAAATGGAAACAAAGTGAGTATGAACTGTATGAATAACCAGGGGATGGTGGGGAGAAGTAACAGAATTAACAGGCAAGGGAAATTTAATGCTTTGAAGGAGAAGATTTGGGAAGTAGGCCGGGAGACCCCCTCAATATCTGGTGTGATATTGAGACGGTAACATTGTAATTAACACCTGCTCTTTATCTCTTTATCTTTATCTTCTTTTTTAGCCTTGCATTTTTTAAAAAAGTTTTTAAAATAATTTATTTTTATTTATTTTTTTAGACAATTTATATAGTGGCATTTATACAACATATGCCCAACAACTTTAACATTGTTTCCCAATAGCAATAGCAATAGCACTTAGACTTATACACCGATTCACAGTGCTTCACAGCCCTCTCTAAGCAATTTACAGAGTCAGCCTATTGCCACCAACCATCTGAGTCCTCATTTTACTGACCTCGGAAGGATGCAAGGCTGAGTCAACCTTGAGACAGTGAGGCTCCCAACTGCTGAACTGCAGGCAGCTGGAAGTCAGCAAAAGTAGCCTGCAGTACTGCATTCTAACCACTGCGCCACCATGGCTCAGAAAGCCAAATGGGTGACTGAATGCCCAGAATTAGGAAGACATATCCATGACCCCACATAAATAGTGCCAGGCTTTGAACTACCACAGCAGCAATGGACAATCCTGAATAGGTTTTGCACCCCACACAGCATCTGCCACAATTCTCTGTATAGATGGGGCATAGTATTCTCCTGTCAGTGAAACTGCAGCATCCCATATCAAACTGTAGGTCACAATGTGTCCCTCTGTAAGCTGAGGACTTATGGAGGGATAGAATCAAGACCACGTGAAGTGTTAATACTGCTTTATAATGCCTTAGTAAGACCACAGTTGAAATGCTGCATCCAGTGTTGGTGTCCGCAATGTAGAAAAGATGATGAGACTCTAGAAAGAGTGCAGAAAAGAGCAACAAAGATAATTAAGGGACTGGATGCTAAAACATATAAAGAACATTTGCTGAAATTGGCTATGCCTAGTTTAATTAAAGGGAGGACTAAGGTGACATGATAGAAGTGTTCCAATATCTCAGAGGCTGCCACAAAGAAGAGGGAGTCAAGCTATTCTCCAAAGCACCTGAGGGGAGAACAAGAAGCAATGGGTGGAAACCACTCAAGGAAAAGAGCAACCTAGAAGTAAGGGGGAATTTATTGACTGTGAGAACAATTAATCTGTGGAACAAGTTGCCTCCAGAAGTTGTGGGTGTTTTCAAGAAGAGATTGGACAGCCATTTATTTGTTGCTGATCTTTTTAAGGTTTACATTTTATTGTGTCCTACTAATCCGGGGGTGTGATTCTACCTGCTTGGACCAGTTCTATAGAACCGGTTGTTATGATTTTGTGCAGTTAGGAGAACTGGCAAATCACGCCACTGGCTGGCCCTGCCCTGCCCCGCCCACTCACTCCTTACCTGTCATGCACGCCATCCAACTTGCCCGCCTTGTGCCTTCGCCTAATTTTTGGTAAGTTCCTATTTTTCCTTTTTTTTCCCCCCAACCATCAGCTATTCTGACTATCAGCTATGACAGGAGATTTCGATTAGCTAGAAAACAGAAAATCGTTGGATTCCTTGCTTTCTAGCTAGTCTAAAAGCAGAGCTGAACCTTCCTTAGGACTGAAGCTTCTGTTTTTCAGTGCAGACTCAGGTAGCAGATTGCAGAAGGATAGATCTCTGAGTGAATCAATCTGCCTGCCTGTTTTGCCTGATTTTGGGTAAAAGTTGCTCTTTTTAAATAAAAAGTTAGATAATTACATAAATATTTATAATATTTACATACAAGCCATGCACAGCCAGTCACGTGACCACCAATCCATGCCCAGTCAAAAAGCCATGCCCACCCAGTCACATGACCACCAATCCATACCCACAAATTAGGCCACACCCACAGAACCGGTTGTCAAGAAATTTGAATCCCACCCCTATACTAATCTAGATGAAATATTAATATATATTGATAGTCCATTTATGATATGCCATATGCTAAATAAATCTGAAAAGCAACTGGTTTCTTATACAATAGTTGGAAAATGCAAACTAGCATAATTTATTTTGAGTGTCTGATTGGAGATTTTTTTTTCAACCTTTCTCTTGATTATTGCACCAGGAATGTATATTCCTAACTGAAACTTTTCTCTTTAATTGTTCTCTTGAGTTTTTCTTGTGCTCTAGCTGTTTTGTATGTGTCTGGAGATTGTTATTTAAGTACGTGAGGACTCCAAGAAGAAAACATGATTTTTGAATACATCATGCTGAGGATACAAAGACTCCTCAACAGAAGGATTCTACTTTCAGTCCACTTAGCAGAAGTCTAACATGCTGGATAACATCTTGTATTGTTTGGATTGCATCCATCATTAAGCATAAATGAGAATAAAAGTCTGCAATGTACAAATGTTCAAATGCCAAATGGAAATTTATATGGAGAATCAGTCACCATCTGGAACTCGGTGTGCTAGGGAAAATGTCCTCGCTTATCAAACTGTAATTCTTCCACATCAGGATTTAAATGCTGATTAAACTGCAACACATTTCAATTCATGGAAGTGCCCTTAGGGTACCTATGGGCAGAATAGCCAAGACACAAATATTCTAAAATCATCTTTCCCTTAAGGAACAAAAGGATTTTTTAAAAAGAAATTCTGAACAACAATACATGCTAGATAGACAGATGACAGCCAATGCGGTGTAGTGTTTAAGCAACTCGACTAGGAATTACAAAAATTCTGGTTCTAGACTCCCCTTAGGTAACTTTGGACCAACCACTTTCTTTCAACTTAAGCTGGAACTTCAAGAATCATCTATTTATCAATCTGCATTGGATCAACCTGGTAAATTATGTTCTATGGCCTTCAGAAAAGAGGTTTTTCTCCTGCAGTGAATTGATTCAGACTCACACTTTAACTAGAAATAATGGGGCATATTTACATAATACTATATACATTACAACTGTTCCATGTTTTATACCATCAGTATAGATGGTCCAGGTAGACTTATCTTCCTTCCAACCAATAACATCTCACTGTGTGACATCCTCACATCCAACTCAGCTGCCTTGGTCGTAGCTTGAAGCAATGTGGGGAGGTCCATACGCTTAAAAGAAATTAATGTGATTTTCTGATTGTTAAGATGGAAGCAGGGGCGGGATCCGACCAGGGTAACTACTGGTTCGGTGATTTTACATTGTGCGCAGCTTTTGAAACAGGACTTTTTTTTTGCTTTTTCAACCGCAGCTGTGTCGCGCAAAGCAGCTACGGTTGAAAACGCAGGAAATAAAGGTCAGGTAAGAGCCCGGGTGGGCGGGTAGGCCAAAACAGCAGCAGACATAGAACTGGTTCTATGTATGCTCTCTGTTTGCTGCTTTTCAGAGCAACCAGTTCTACAGAAGTGGACAGAACCGGTAGAATCCCACCACTGGATGGAAGGGACAAGAAGGGACATATTTCTGGCTTTCACATAGTACTAGAAAACCTCCAGTATCCCTTCCAACTCTGTTATTCTTTTATTCTGTCTCCTTTGGATGAATCTCGCAACTGTTACTCCTCGTCACCAGTAGCTCTGAAAAAGTTATCCATCTCTATACTGCGATCTGTGATACTTCATTCTCTGCTCCCTCAACTTCACAACTTCAAGAGATCCCTCTGACCAACCCTGACAGGGTAAGCTACTAGTATGTAAAAAGAGAGCAAACCCTATTCCCTTCTAGCCAATAGTGAAATGCTACCGATTTGGCTCGGTTCACTTGAACCGGTAGTAAAAAAAAAGCTCTGACAATCAGCTGAGAGGAGAAAGAAGAGAAAAACACAGGCTCGGCCCTCCCATCTGCCCCTGTGCTTTCCTGTTCTTTATCCTCACCACTGATTGGCACAGCAGAGCCTCAGCCGGTGTTTGGAAAGCTACACACATGCGCTTGTTAGCTGCGCATGCACATGTGTGAAGTGCGCGATCACTGAATTGGTAGTGAAACTGGTAGAATCCCACCACTGCTTCTAGCACTGATGACATTATCTAGTTGTGTAATAAAGCCTCTGCAAGAAAACAACCACGTTCAGAAGAGCACCAAGGCCCCCACTTCAATTTGCATAGGAGATGAAAATTGTATATCTATGTACATGTATAAACACACACACACACATACACACACACACAGAGTGCTGATTGTAGATACACAGGCATCCACTACACAAATGAAGATGAGGTTGTTAAAGATTTAGTTGCTCTCTCTCCAACTGTTTGCTTTTTATTTAAAGCTTATGATTACATGTTACATCATACTGGAAATATTTCACAGTTATGCTCTCTGAAATCCTTTAAGTGCAAATGATGGGTCTGTGTTCTTCCTCACTTCCAATTGAAGAGTGTAACATTTAGTACATATTGCACAATTTTGCAAAATGCAGCAGATAAGGAGGCTGTGAATAAAGGAAATGTGTGTGGTGTTTGTTTTCATGATGACAGACGTTTTCAATTCACTTGGACAAACGGCGAATGGAGAAGGAAACAATTTCTCAGCTTTGACAAGAAAACCTGCAAAAGACTGGATAGCTTTGCACCCCAATATTTGAAAATAGAGCAAAGGAAGGCTTTCATTTAACCATAGCTTATCCATGTCATTTGTCATTAAAAAAGAAAAAACAGTGCCCAGCCAAGCACTGGAAAAATCCATCAGATCTCAATTGCTTCATCTTGCTGACATTGTTGGAAATACTGACATTGACACAACAAGCTTCCTTCCATGCAGAGTTGAAGGGTTGTGCTGGAGACAAGCATTGCCATCTTTTTCACAATGGACATCCAATGACATTGAGTTGTCATCTCCTCATTTCAGCGCATCCTATTTTTATATAGTTTTTTTCAAAGAGTTAAAATGAATACCATACTAGAAAAGAAAAGGTGATTGTGATTTATTTTGAATCCAAGCTCCCAGCCACTATAAATCATTCCAGTTTGATTTACTACTTTAAATTGATGAATGGATGCAAAATGGAGCCAGAGTAATCTTTTGGCACAACTTTAGTATGAACTAATTGGAATACAAATGTATATTCAGAGCTCACCACAATCATTATCTGTAATTGTTGGTGAATTAGAGCTTGACAATATCTCTGAAAAGAATACAACTATACCACAAACCACAGCTTACTAAGGACGTATTTCTTTAGCAGCAATTTTCTCTTTTGTAAGAACTCATGATCGCGCCTTTCCTTCCTTAAGATGTGAAGCACATTACACTTTATTGTGTAAACAGGGGTGTTAAACACGAGGTCTGTGGACTGGATCCAGGAGATGATGTGGTTGGATCCAGCCCATGAAGCTGTCCTGGAAAACGTAAGGGGCTGGCCCACGTCACTTTAGCCCTGTCTACCCACATTGCTTCGGCCCAGTCTACCTGCATCGTTTGAAGTTTTCTTGTCAAAGTTTTTCAGAAATTCTCCTGCCTCCTCCCTAAGGGTTGATAGGGCATGACTGAACCAAGGTGTAAACTTGTAAAACATCCCTATGCCTGTTTCCAAGTTGCCATGACAAAGAGAGGGGAAAGACCTGAAGGAGCATATGGCAAATAAAACATTCCAAGCTCATCTCACAAAGATTGTAACTTAGGCAACCGGGTGTTATGCCCTGGAAAATCTTTCATTGGAGACTGTGAGTGATGACACCCAGCCCACAAATGTGCTTCACTGGAGAAGCTGAATTATGATACACCCAGGGGGGTGGGGGAAGACAGGGTCATAGGTAATTGTAATGTACGTGTCTCAGAGTTGACTTCATACAGGTCATGCTAGCATGTTGCTCCCAATAAATCTTTTGAAGCTTGGCTCAAGGCTTATGATTTAATTAAGGACGATCATCGGAATCCTGACAGCAAGGTCACTATGTTGACTTTGTGCCTAAGACAGAACTAGAACTCATTGTGTCCTGGTTTCTAGCCTTGTGCCTTAACCATTAGACCAGGGGTGTCAAATACCAGTCCTGTGGGATGGATCCAGCCCATGATATGGTCTTATTCAGCCCATGGGACTGTCCTGGAAAATATAAAGGGCCGGCCTGTGTCTCTTTGGCCTAGTCTGCCCAATGCAAAGAGGAAACATGCCAGCAGTAGCGTCACAGCAGTGGGGAGTGGTGTCAAGCTGGACACGCCCACCTAGTAAGCCACACCCACCCAGTCGGCCATGCCCACCCAGCCTCCCGAGGTCAACCACAGCCCTGATGTGGCCCTCAATGAAATTGAATTTGACCCCCCGGAGTATAATATCCTCACCCTGCAATCCCACACCAAACTGTAGATGACATTGTGATGGGCAGTAAGCTTATACCAATTTAGGATCCGATTTTTTTAATATAAACGATGCTCCATTTCAATGGTTAGATATCCTAGACTTTGATACTTGAATATAGGTCTTTTGGAACAATTATATTTTATTGGGTTCTACTAATCTAGTCGAAATGTTAATTTATATTGCTAGTCCATGTATGATAACATGGACACATTAAATAAAATAATCCTGTACATTTGTCTAGTTTTTACGGGGTGACAGTGACCCTAGCATGGAGGTAGTAGAACTTGAATTAAATCTATAAGATTCAGGATTCCTAGTCCTTGTTCCCTTGTTACTACTGTAAAGGGAAAAGAAGGCCTGAGACATATAAGAAAACATTGCAATGATTCCCCCTCCCTTATCTGAATTAAATAAAAAATAAACTGAAAGAAATCCCCAATGAAAAATGAAAGTTTCCAGTGTCAGTCTAGTGTTATGTTTAAAGGGTTTCTTTGGTTGATTGACATCTTTAAAACCAATTCAGTATTGCCCAAGGAAGCATGGAGAAATCAAACCTCATTGTAGACGATCACTTTTCACTGTTTGAAATGGCGTTTAAGTACACCAGAGGGGCTTCCCTTTTCTCATCCTTTTTGGAGGGCAAGGAAGCATTGTCACTGAGCAGCTGTACAAATTCATTTTTGGAGACACTGTTTAATCCCCTTCTCGACATGCTGCTATGCTATTGGCTGCATCCCCTCTCAAACTGTCATTGGGTGTTTGTTCTAATTGTTATAAATGGTAAAAATAGAAAACATGATGTTTTTGCCAGATTGAAATAGAGTCAATGAAAAGAAACCCTCAGAGAACTTGAGGTGTTGTGATATCAGGAACACTGACAAGGAACACCTAGAGACTTCACACTATCTGCCATCATCAGGCTTCTGTATTGTGTTCATCTGTGAGTCAGACTTTTGCAGTTGTTTCAGTTTTAAATTTGGGGCAGCCTATTGCTGTGCCAGAATGGTTTTTTCTTCATCCTGATTGGTTGGGAGTCTTGGTCTGTGTTTATTGGTCTTGGAGTTTGCTGTGTTCTGCTTGATTGGTGTTTCTAATATCTTCTGTCTGTTTTGTGGCTCTTTTTGTGTCTTGATTGGTTGGCAACATTGTGTTCCTTTATTGGAGGCCTTTAGTGCAGCTTGGCTCTGAGTAAATGGACGGCTATCATTTGTTAGGAAGCTAGGTTTCATCTGTCTGCCCGGTTGGGGTGTGTTTGAGCTGGAGGTATCAGGGGGGATCTGTTTGTGCCCAGGTGTTTGCCTGGCTAGTGGTGTGGAGATTTTTTTGTTTGTGAGTGCAGGCTTCCAAATAATTGACAGTCTGGTGGAATCATCTCTTCTATTCATGCTTTCAGGTCTTTTTTTCAATCTCTTTGGCTTCTCTGATGATTCTGTGGCTGGGGTTTTCTATAGTGGCTAGGGTTTTGCTGCCATTGAAGTTAATGCTATGATCTGTGGCTTTCATGTGTTGGACTAGTGAGGAAGTGTGTTCCAGCTTTTTTACTGCATTTTTGTGTTCATCCAGGCGGGTACTTATTCTTCTATTGGTCTGTCCTATGTATGTGGCCGGGCATGATGCACAGGGGACTTCGTATATGCCTTCGTTTTCCCGGTCAATTTTATCTTTGGGGTTTCTAAGGATGGCTGCTATTTTTCTGTCTGTTTTGAAGGCAGTCTTGATGTGATGCCTGTGTAGTATCTTACTGATTTTGTCTGTAGTACCTCTTATGTAGGGCAGGACAGCTGTTCCATAGGTCTATTCGTCTTCAAGGCCTCTATTATGTCTCAGTGTGTTTTTGTGGATCAAGCTGGTGATTTTGCTTTTGTGGAAGCCGTTGGCTGTCAGTACTTTAGTCAGGGTGCATAGTTCAGTCTTTATGCGTGTCTTGTCTGCCAGGCATTTGGTTCTAGCAATTAGTGTTTTGGCCATGGAGTTTATCTGTGCTGGGTGGTGGTGGGATTGGGCGTTGAGGTAGCAGTTGGTGTGTTTTCTTCTGGTATACGGTGTGTCCTAGTGTGCCATCTGGGTTTTTTTTTGGGGGGGGGGTGTAGATTAGTACATCTAGGAATGGTAGTTGTTTGTTTGTTTCCATTTCCATGGTGAACTTGATTTTGGGGTGTGTGCTGTTTAGGTGTCTTAGGAAATTGTTTTTGGTTTTCTTTTCCATGGGGCCAAATCACGAATGTGTCATCAATGTATCTTAACCATAGTTTGGGTTTGTGGGTGGCATTAGCCAGGGCTCTGGACTTGAATTCTTCCATGAACAGGTTTGCAATGACGCGTGACATTGGGGCTCCCATAGCGGCTCCTTCAATTTGCTTGTATCTTTGTCCTTTGTATATGAAATATGTGTTGGTTAGGCAGTGTTCTGTTAATTCCATGAGGTGTTTATCTGGTTGGTATTTATTTTTGATGATTTCAAGAGTTTCTTTCATCAGGACTTGAGTGAATAGTGAAACCTGATAAAATCACGTCCCGATAAAAGAAACTCTTGAAAGACACAGAGACACAGACAGAGAGGCAGACAGAGAGAAAGAGACAGAGACAGAGACAGAGAAACAGGGGCAGAAACACAGAGAGACAGAGAGACAAAGAAAGAGAGACAGACAGAGACATGATATAGATATAGATAGAAACATCCTACAATATATAACAGGATTATATTGTTATAACATCAAATAAACATTATTTTCTAAAGTTTGGAGTTGTTTTTAAGAGGCACACTTTACATATATTGCTTCCCACTCACCCGATCAACTGATTTGAAGGAGAAGTTGCATTGAAAACATTGACTTGTCTGTAACTTCAGTAACAATGAGACAGTGAATCAGTGGCACCAATAATGTGCTGTGATGAAAGCACCTTGAGTGAATTGGAATTTTGAGTGTGTTTTATGTGACTCTCATACTTTTATTATAATTCTGCTTTGCTGCAATTACCCAGGAACTAAACAGGTCTATTGCTGAAATGTGCCTTGCTAGTCTATTTAAAAACTGTATAATAAGCTCTCTGAGGGAAATTGGCAGTTATGAAATATACAATTAGATAGACAGATGATAGATAGATAGATGATGCATATTTAGATAGATAGATAGATAGATAGATAGATAGATAGATAGATAGATAGACAGATAGATAGATAGATAGATAATATATTGGATGGATGGGTGGGTCGGTGGGTGGGTGGATGGATGGATGGATGGATAGAGAGAGATAATAGATGAGATAGATAAATGATAGGTAGAGAGAGAGAGAGAGAGGGATGGATGGATAGATAGATAGATAGATAGATAATATATTGGATGGATGGGTGGGTCGGTGGGTGGGTGGATGGATGGATGGATGGATAGAGAGAGATAATAGATGAGATAGATAAATGATAGGTAGAGAGAGAGAGAGAGAGAGAGGGATGGATGGATAGATAGATAGATAGATAGATAGATAGATAGATAGATAGATAGATAGATAGATGATAGGCAGGCAGGCAGGCAGATCATAAATAGATAATAGATAATTGATATATAGTATATTATATGTATATATCTTTTCTTTTATGTACACTGAGAGCATTTTCACCAAGAGAAATTCCTTGTGTGTCCATTCACAATTGGCCAATAAAGAATTCTAATCTAATTCCAATAGATGGATGAATGGATGAGAGAGAGAGAGAGAGAGAGAGAATTAATAAAATAGATAATTAGATAGATAGATAGATAGATAGATAGATAGATAGATAGATAGATATAATGAGAAGAGAGAGAAAAGTGAGAGAGGTGAGAGAGTGAAAGAGAGATGATTGATGATAGATGACAAATAAGAGAGATAGAGACTTTTTAGAGAATATTTGAGGCTATTTGAGAGTTACATTCACTGAAATTCTCCATGTACACTGAGCTATTGTAAGTAATTTATACAACATGCAGTTAATCAAGTTAAAAATATCGTTTCCCGCATTGTCACTGGATGCTATTGAGATGCAGTTCTCAAATTCATGAAGTCACTTTGAGCCAGTCTTTCACATTCAACCCATCTTACCACACAATGTTGTTAGGGAAGGGGAAAAAACAGAAAGAAAGAATGGCATGTGCTTCATTTGAAAAGTGGAATATAAATCTAAGACATAAAGAGATGACTCTTGAGACTTAGATTGTTCCCCAGGCATTTGTGCAACAAGAAATGGAAAGGAAAGGAAAGGAAAGGCAAAAAGTTCCCTTTATGCTCCAGATACCCAAACTAAAGTCAAAATATTACAAAAATATTGAAAAAGCAAAGTATTCTCCGGAGGAGAGCCTCAGAAATGTAATTTCTGCAAAGGCAGGTCCCAAAATAGTGGAATGCCGGGTAAGGAAGACAGCGCACACAATGAAGAATCGAAAAGACTGTGTAACCAAACACTTTGAAGACTGCCAAGCTAAAAGATAATAAACGGAAAGGAGATGGACAGAGCATGAAACAACCCAGTCGAGGAACAAAAGAAATGGGAGGAAAGTTGTAAAAGCCTTGCAAAAAAAAAAAATTGGGCTACAAGAGACGAGAAGACAGAAGAAAGAAAAGAAAAAAAGATGCTTCCGCAAAGAACACCGGGTGTACGAGAGAATCGAAAGAGCTGGTGAGACAAGTATATTCAGCTTTCCATTCAGAATCTTCCAGGGATGCCAGGAAATAAATTAACCGTGTTATCTCAGGAAGGAGGAGGGAGGGGGGAATAGTTCAGCAAAATGAAAAGGCTCTCAAAGAATGGCTGATACAAATCAGGCCCATTGAAAATGCCTGAAAAGGAAAGTTTGGTAAGAGATCAGAATAGTGGAAAGTCAGCATTTCTTTGTCCGACAATAGAAAAGAGGTAGAGAAAGCCTGCAGATCTCAAACAGCAGCTGGGCTTCCAATATGCATTGCATAGGGTGGCAGAAACATGTGTTTCTCTAGCCTGTGATCAATTTATTGGGGAGCTGCAAGAGGAACGCTGAAAGCTGGATCTTTTTGACTTCCATCGTATGAAAAACACACATTCCCCGATGCCATGTACTTTGAGAGCCTACACCAGGGGTCTTCAAAGTTGGCACGTTTAAGACTTGTGGACTTCAACTCCCAGAATTCCTCTTCCAGTCATGTTAGCTCAGGAAATCCACAAGCCTTAAACTTGTCAACTTTGAAGACCCTTGGCCTACAGAGTACAACGTAGAATTTCAGAGTGTTCGGTAGGGACCTTGGAGGTCTACTAGTCCAACCCCCCCCACCCCCCATTTGAGCAGGAGACCTATATCATTTCAGGCAAATGGCTATTCAGTCTCTTCTTAAAAGTCTTGCCGTTTTCTCCAGAAATTCCCAGCAAATAAAAACTTGGCCTTTTCACTATCAAGTTTTGTAACTACATCTGCTGCTACAGAAAATGCCACCTGCAGCTGATTTGGTTTCAGTTTGGAATTGAAACCTATATATTTAAAATATAAATAACCTTAAATAAAGCAGAGCTGGGTGATTACACCACAACTTCTCAACCTATTATACTAATTTACTGGAATTAATGTCCAATTATTTACTACTAACATATGATAATGGTCTTAGAAAGGCTTTGTAAAAAAAAGATTCCAAAACACCACATGTAACTTCATGGTCTCCATAATAATTGTGGCTTGTTATGCCTGACTCATGTAGGACCTTCCTTCCTTCCTTCCTTCCTCCTTCCTTCCTCCCTCCCTCCCTTTCTCCCTCCCTCCCTTCTTCCTTCCTTCCTTCCCTATTCAAATTATTTCAGCCTCCAAAACAATCAGATTTCAATATTATAACATAAAGTGAATATTACCCTCTTTTAGGGACCGAAAAGAGATAGTTAGAAGAAGAGGTATGCCTTACACAGGATTTTAAAAAATAAGCTATGTAGTAAATAAATAGAATACAACTACAACAGCATCGTATACTGCTATACATTTGTTTCTTTATAATCATCTTTTACTATCAGAAATGTTACTATCTTCTTTTACCTTCAGAAGTTGTGGATCACTTGACATTTTTAACAAGAGATTGGACAGTCATTTGTCTGAAATGCTTTAGGATTGACCACAGGGTTGGACTAGAAAACTTCCAAGGTCCCTTCCAACTCTGTTGTTCTGGGTCTATCTGTTGTTTGCAGACTGAAACCTATACTGGCAAAAGGGGAAAACACAGGCCAGGTGATAAATATAAGCCAGCAGTGTGCAGCAGCAGCCAAAAAAGCTAATGTAATCCTAAACTGCATTAGCAGAGGGATACAATCAAGATCAAGGGAGGTACTAATGTCACTCTATAAAGCCTTAGTAAGAACACACCAAGAGTACTGCATCCAGTTTTGGTCACTACACTATAAAAAAGATGTTGAGACTCTAGGAAGAGTGCAGAGAAGAGCAACCACGATGATGAGGGGACTGGAGGCTAAAACATACAACGAACGGTTGCAGGAACTGGGCTTGGCTAGTCTAGTAAAGAGAAGGAGGAGGAGACATGATAGCAGTGGTCCAATATCTGAGAGGCTACCACAGACAGGAAGAGATCAAGCTATTTTCCAAAGCACCTGAAGGCCAGAGAAGGAATAATGGATGGAAACTGAAGAACGAGAGATTTAACTTGGAAATACAGAGAAACTTTCTGACAGTGAGAACAATCAAATAATGGAACAGAAGTTGCCTTCAGAAGTTGTGGGAGCTTCATCACTTGAGACTTTCAAGAAGAGATTGGACTCCCATCTGTCAGAAATGGTGTAGGGTCTCCTGCTTGGGCGGGGGGTTGGACTAGATGACCTACAAGGTCCCTTCCAACTCTGATTATCTGTTATCTGTTAAAACTGTGAAAAATGAACACCAAGCAGTTAAATCTATACTTCGAGGAGAAACAAAATGTCACCAGATCTCCACAAATAGCTACTGTACTTGCTTTGTCTGCTGCCTTTGCCTTTTTCTCTTCACTGTCTGTGGCTGTCAAAATGGAAGCCCTTGAGGGGAGCAACCCTCCATATGTTGGCTAAAATGAAAGACCCCCTCAGAATGTCCGAATGTCCGTAAAAAGTCACGTGGGGTTCTAATTTCAGCTGCCAACAGTACCCTGTGTTGGAACTGCCAGTTTCTGGCACCGTTTGGAAACAATGGGAAAACACAAAAGCTCAAACTGTCAACACCTCTGTGTGTGAGCAGATGCTGGGTGGGCTCAACAGAGCTAAAACTCAATGGGAGGAAAGCTTCAGCCGTCAACAGTCCTCGTGGAAGCAGATGCTCTATCTTTTGGCAGGGCTTAAATTAAGTAATAAACCAGATTTGGACTCCCCTTTTAACCCCTTGGCACGGCAACAGGTGCTGTTTATTTGGCACATGGTTCGAATATTGAAATCACCAAACGCTAAGCCGAAAACCGTAGGCCTAACTGTAATGCAAACACATTCATATGTTTTCATACACACAATTCTTGATAAGTTATTTAAGAAGTTCTCAGATGCTTATGAAGCCATTTCTCATTGCTTTTACACAATATATATATATTGCTTGTTCGGTTGCTTCTGTTCCTTGCCTTGAAAAGAGATATTCTGAAAAGCAAAGGGTTGTTGTTGTGGTGGTGGCTGTTGTTTTGCTTTGTCTGGATTATCTCATAAGCCACATCTCCTAACCAATTTTTGTTGGCTTGCTCACAGATCACTGTAGAGTGGCGAGTTGGACTCTTTAAGACTTTGTATGATGGAAATGGAAAAGAAAACACCTCCAGCATTAACTGGAACATTTGAAACATTTAAGCTTAAATGATTCCCGGCAGAATGTTGCTTGCTGAATTCTGATGTT
Organism: Pseudonaja textilis; assembly: GCF_049901715.1. NCBI lineage: Eukaryota > Metazoa > Chordata > Lepidosauria > Squamata > Elapidae > Pseudonaja > Pseudonaja textilis. The sequence continues at coordinate 53,317,567 of NC_141995.1, forward strand.
CACTTCCATAAGGCCATGCAAATTATATTGTCCTGCAACATGACACGCATGTTTTCTCAACATGACACATTTTTTTCTCAACACGACACACATGTTTTCTCTTCTTAATTGATGATGGATGAAGGGAAAAACTACATCTATGGCAATTGTTTGAAGACAAAAAAATAATTTACACCAGACATTCTGAAGGGTAAAAAGAATGTTGCCTTGAGGTTTTCCATTCTCAATTACAGTTCTGCCCTTAACTTTTAATATGTCAACGTCATTTCAAATTCAGATTAATTGAATCTGGAATGAAAGTCTAAATACAAGACTGTTTAGAAAGACTTAGAAAGGATAGATAGATAGATAGATAGATAGATAGATAGATAGATAGATAGATAGATAGATAGATAGATAGATGCCAATATCAATCTATATTGGCCTATCCAGATTTTGTCAGAAGCAGAAAGTTTTAAAGAATATTCATACTTTTCAAAACGAATCTATAAACAATAAGGCTCTGTTTTGTACAAAACTCCAAATTAACAGTTTCATCTTAACATTTTTGCAAAGAGTATTAATAATTTGTAATTTAATGATAATAGCTATTAATTAGCATGGGGTCAGGGAGGAAAAACCCTTTACATTGAAAATACCAAAAGATACTATTTATTGGAAAGAGTGTTATTTTTTTTTTTCCTTGAGATCATTCTTATACAAAAGTTATATTGCACATCAAACACAGATGGATATAAAATCTGTGATATTTAGTGATTCATCTTAAACTTTGGGACAGCTACGTGATATGTTTTTTTAACATATTTTAATGGAATCATGTTTTATACTTGCCTTCTCATTAAGCACAGTACTACAACAGTGTTGTAAAATAATAATGTAGAAACAGGAAGGGGGTACATTTATAATTTATTAGTCATTTGGAAATTCTGAGCTTTCTGCTGGCACGTATTACTTAATAAGGGGGGTGGGGGTGAAGAAGATCTTAAAACTAAAAGACATAAAAGATGTCTTATAGTCATTGCACTATAGTTGTCATTCCTCAAAATGGGAAAGTTCATCTAATCTTTGGCATTAGTGTAAAACATTGAATAAACTTTCCTGTTAGGAGTACTAGGAAGCTGGCTGGGTAGTTCAATCAACATACCACTTATATCTTTTACTTATAAAATTTGCACCACATATGTAAACATGCTTAATTAACCTCTAGATACTATTTGCTGAAAAGAACAGTCTTTTAAAGAAGGAATAAGGTATATGTACAAGGAGGAGGCAATTAATCAAAGCCTTGAGTCAGGGGTGTCAAACTCAAGGCCCAGGGCCCAGATCTGCCTTGCAAGGGGCGGGGGGGTTAGATTTGGCCACGGGGCTGCCCTGGAAACAGCAAAGGACCAGGCCATGGTGCCTCTGCCAAAGAAAATGGAGCTTGTAAAGGCCATGCATGGCCTCCCCGGGTTCTGTTTTCTTGGGCAGAGAGCCTCAGGAGGCCATCCCAGCCAAAAACGGAGCTCGCTTGGGTCTTGTGTGGCCCTCCCTGAGCTCCATTTTCATTGACAGAGGGTTGCAGGAGACTGTTGCAGCCGAAAACGGAGCTTGGGAGACCGTTTTTGCTGGCAGAGAGCGCGGGCCACCATAGGCACCCCCCTCCCGAGTGACATGCTAGCCATGCCCACCCCATCCATACCCACCCTGGCCCCCTGAATTCAAACACAACCCTGATGTGTCCCTCAATGAAATCCAAATTTGACACCCCTGCCATAGGCCTACCTCTGCTGATTATTTCCTCTTCCTTCTCATTCAAGTTTTCTTCCCTGTTGAAAACAGATGGTTCCTGTTCCAAATACAATATTGCTTTTAAGAGGAGAAACAAAAAATTACATGTCCACAAATCAGGTTCCCATAGTTCACTGGGAAGGGACATTATCCCTTAAACAATGTATTTCAAGAGTATTACTTTAGCAATAGTACTTAGACTTATATAATGCTTCATAGTGCTTTACAGCTTTCTCTAAGTGGTTTACAGTGTCGGCATATTGCCCCCAATAATCTGAGTCCTCATTTGATCTACCTCGGAAGGAGGGAAGGTTGAATCAACCTTGAGCCACTCAGAATCAAACTCCTGACAGTCAGCAGAATTAGCCTGCAATGCTGCATTCTGACCACTGCGCCACCATGGCACTAGCAGCACTTATAGCAGAAGGCCAGAATTATTACTGACATATGAGGGAAGATTGTAAGAGAGCAAAAACTACCTTGGCCAACCGTATAATACATTTGTAGCCAAGCACAAAATATGGAGATATCTTTGCTTGTTTACAATCTTTGTTACTAAGCTACATCAGTTATTTTATACATGTTTATGTAGCCTGAGTAATCCTATGGGAAATTAACCCTGATTGTTCTTTGTAAAGACAGATACTGAAGCTGTCAAATATTTGGGCCATCAAATAAGAAGAAAGGACTCATTGGAAAAGACTATTATTATTTCTTCTCCTCCTCCTCCTCCTCCTCCTCCTCCTCCTCCTCCTCCTCCTTCTCCTCCTCCTTCTCCTTCTCCTTCTCCTTCTCCTTCTCCCTGCAGGTTCAGAGGCTGCTTTTTGGGTCTTTGAATGCCACTTTGCACAATCATCTTGCATATTTTTGTTGATGGTGTCTTGCCATCTCTGTTTTGGATGCTCGTGGAGTTGCCAGCCATTGACTTTTAATTGGTAGGCAGTCTTGGCAACAGTAGAAGGTGATGGTCTCTAGATTTGTCCACACCAGCAGAGCCACCCTTCTCTCATCTTCGCGGTAATTGATGCCACACCAAAATGCTATCCAATGATGTCATTTGTGATGTGATCATAAAGGGGTATGCCTGATCGCCAACGGAGCATTCACATTTCCATGGCATGGAGATAGCTTTTGGTCCCTGTTGCTGCTGCCCAGCATTCAGTGCCATACAGTGTAACAGGGCGGCTGTTGTCTTGTAAATCTTACATTTAAGATGGGTTGGCATTCATCTCTCACACAACACACTGGTGTGTTCTTGCCAATGTATCCAGGCTGCATTCACCCTTGTTCACACCTCACCATTGCCTTGGAGGTGGGATCCCAGATACTGAATAGTATCCACCTTCTTTAGGTTTTCTCCATTGATTTGAAGCATTCCAGGGGTAGTAACAGTCTCTAAGTACTCAGTTTTCTTGATGTTGGGGTGGAGTACGAAATGGTTGAGGCAATCATTCCATGTTTGAACTTGCTGCTGTAATTTGCCTTTGGTGGAAAGACCCTGAAAAAGACCCTGATGTTGGGAAATGGCTCATGTGAGGTGCTGTCACCGGGGTGGAGGGTGATTTTATTAGATTAATTTATCATGACTTATTTTATCAGTTTTATTCTTTTTATATGAATTGTAAGCCTCCTTGAGTCACCATGGGCGAATAGACAGAAATATACAATAAATTCCCTAAAGAAATAATAAAGATAGAAGGCAAAAGGAAAAGCGGGCAACAGAGGATGGGATGATTAGATGGCGTCATTGACACAAGGAACATGAATTTGGGCAATACTGGCAGACAGTAGAAGACAGGGAGTCAAACTATGAATAATTCACAAAAATATTAAATAATAGTATTTATGGACTATAAATACAGGGCCCAAAGAAATGTTATTTATGTTTAAGTGAATTAATGGGAAAATGAGAAATGGATTATGAAAAGAGACTAGTGTCAACTCATAAACTATTTCTATGGTCTTTTTAGAGTTCCCAACAGAAACGGGGTGGAGAGCAGTGGGCAGCTTGCATTCCATAAATGTTTTCAAATATAGTTTCTAGGTGACTGAAGTTTCTGCCATGCAAAATTCTAACTGGAGAGTATGATTGATGACTTTTGGCTATGGAGGTGTCCCATTGGAGCATATGAACCACCAGGGGGTGGGGGAAAACCAGGGTCAAGGGTGACAATGAATGATGTGTCTCAGAGTCAGCTGCACCCAGACAGTGCCGGCATGTTAACTCCCAATAAATCCTTTCTAAGTTTTGTAAATTTGGCTCAAGTCTCATGATTTAAAGAGGGGTAACTGCCAGAGCCCTAACAACTATCATTGTTGAAGTTGTGGAAATTGGAAGACTAGAACTACACGTAACTATTTGTATTACTGTTGCATAAAAAAGACGTGACCCAGTCAATGCAATGTCCACAAAAGATGTATGTTTATACTGAAAAATAAAAGAAACCGTTTTGGAAAAAAAAACCCAGGAAGTCCTGGTTTTTTTATGGTCCATTGGTTTGCATGTCAGACACGACTTAGACAGTGAACAGCAACAAGCATGAGTGCAAAGGATAAAAGTGAGCATTTAATAAGTGTTTACCTTTACTATTTCTTATGGAAATGGTGCAATTATATGCATCTATTACTGAATCTGCATGGTAAAATCTCTGGAATGCCATAATGTTCTGGGTCAATAGGATCTAAGAGGTACTTTCAATTATAGTTTCACATCAAAATCTTTATTATAGACTTTAGGCCAGAAAACACAACATTAAAAATAGTTAAAACCTGTAACTAATTAAAGTAAAAAAAAAGTTGAGCTAAACAGAATAAAATTACATAAAAGAAATCAAGTAACTGCCACATTAGTTAACAATGGTAAAATCATTACTAATTTTCAGTAGGATAGATGGTGACACCCCTCAAAATCATGCAATCTGGAAACATCCATCAGAGTTCTGGTCAGCTAGAAGAAGTGAGAGAGAAACATTTTATTTCAGCTTTTTAGTTTTATTAATTATAAATCTATGGAATCCATTGGCTGTTAGTATGTTGGTGAGAGTGTATAGTTCGGTTTTTTGGTGTTGTTCATCGGCTACACACTCTCACCAATGTACTAACAGCCAATGGATTCCAAAGAAAGAAGATTACCCACCTAATCCAAAAAGAAACCCCAACCAAAATCCAAGACAGAGAACAAGAAAATGGCAAAGCCCTCCTCCCATATATAAAAGGCACTACAGACAAAATCAGCAAGATCCTCCAAAAACACAACATTAAAACAGCATTCTGCACAAACAGAAAAATATCCACCATCCTAAGAAACCCCAAAGACAAAATCAAATTAGAAAACCAAGGAGTATACGAAATCCCCTGCACTGCCTGCCCTACCACATACATTGGACAAACTAACAGAAGAATAAGTGCACGCATTGAAGAACATAAGAACTCAATCAAAAAAGAAGAAACGACCTCTTCCCTGGTCCAACACCTCAAAGCCACAGGACATGAAATTGACTTTAAAAATACCAGAACTATCGCCAAAACCAAACACTTCAACAGAAGAATAATCAGAGAAGCCATAGAGATAGAAAAACGCCCACACAGCATGAACAAACGAGATGACACCTCCCGCCTTCCAGCCATTTGGAAACCCGCCCTCATGAACAGACGAGTACCTAACATGAAGAATGACACCAGACCCACACCCATGAGAGCCACACAAGATGCCACCACCACACTTCCATGTAGAAAACAGACTCCCACCCACTCAGAAGATGAGACACGACCATGGACCAGAAGCTGCACTGCAGCTGCATCACTACTCACTTCAAACCCCTCCGAGCCATACATGAAGCAAACCGACACCCACTATGAAGATGCAGCAGGACCACGAACTAGAAGCCAAACAGCAAGATCACAGCTCACCAACTCAAATCCCCCAGCAACTAAGAGTAACCTGAGCACAACCAAGCCCCCACCTGAACAGAACACGCCTCCAACCAATCAGAACACGGCCAACCCCCCAACCAATCAGAACACAGCCAAACCCCCTACCAATGAGAACACCCCCCACCCAATCAGAACACATCCAAGCCCCCACCCAATCAAGTCCCACCCCCACTAGCAGTTAAAAGGAAGAAGCAGCTGCAATCTCACATAACTCTGAGAAGCAAGAGCCGAAGACAGAAGCCTGAAGATGATGAATGAGACTTCATTGAAACGTTGCCTAGATACTTTGAATCTTACGTGGGAGAAAACCCGAACAACCAAAGATCCACATACAAATACCCATGAGAACCTCAGAAATATATATATATATATATATATATATATATATATATATATATATATATATATATATATATATATATATATATAATTTCATAGTGTTGTTCAAGTGTAAATATGAATATATCAATTCTGAAGCCAAAGTCGCAGGAAAAGACTGCCAGGATTTAGTAATCTTTGGACAAACTGGAAATGGCAGCTGCATACCTTTTGTGAGTCTAATACCTATGTCATGTTCAAGATACTTCAAAATACTTGTAAATTTTCTTTTTGAAGGTGGTTGAAATTTCATCTCAGCACATATAATGAAACGGAACAGGATTTCTGCATGCACTCTGTGGTAATATGTTATAATCTCTCACAGAGATGCTTTGATCTCAGATCCTTTGCAATTTCCTTTCCTTTTTCTTCTTTTTTTTTCCTACTTCCAGCTCCCATTGAAAAATCATCCCTGGGAGTGTTTTGCTCTAAAGTGCAAGCTTGTTGCCAGAGTTCAAAGAATTGCATTTTTGCTGTATTTCATTTACTGAGTGCTTTTATTTGTTGTTTTATTTCTTCCTTGATCTGATAAAGCAGAGTCTTGGTTTCATTTTCTCTTGTAAATGTATTTTGACCCTCCTTATATTTCCTGGATTAAAATCCAGCCAAAAAGAAATGTGTACAAAATGAATAAGATTCACCAGCTTCATATATTCTTGCTCAAGGTTCTCCAACTTTACATGAACGTCTCTCTCTCTCTCTCTCTCTCCCTCTCTCTCTCTCTCTCTCTCTCTCTCTCTATACATACATACATACATACATATATATCTTAATCATCTAACATCTATCACCTATCACTATCTATCTGCCTATCATCTATCTACATCAGGAGTCTTCAAACTTGACAGCTTTACAGACTTGTGGACTTCAACTCCCAGAATTCCTCCTCCAGTCATGTTAGCTCAGGAATTCTGGGAGTTGAAGTCCGCAAATCTTAAATTTGCCAAGTTTGAAGATCTATCTATCTATCTATCTATCTATCTATCTATCTATCTATCTATCTATCTATATATCTATCTATATATCATCTATCTATCTAGTCCTCAATTTATGACATTTATTTAACAATGGTTTAAAGTTATGGCCTCAGAAAACATGACTATAATCTGTCCTTGAAGTTATGATGACAGCAACACTCTGAAGTCACATGTTCGCAATTCACATGGTTTTATGAAGGTTGAAACATCTTGCAGTCACGTTATCACAATTTGCAATCTTCCCAGCCAGTGACAAGCAAAGTCAATTTGAGAAGCCAGATCTGCCTTTAAGGTAGGTAATATATATTGTGTGAACTATGAATTCTAATAGTCCATAACTGATATTCTAACAAAGTCCCAATTCACATTCGAACCCTCTCAAAGGACAATTCTAGTACTGGTCCTTAATTCTCTAATGTCTCATCCTTGGTCTTGTCCATCTTTTTCTTCTACAAAAGTACTCCAGATTTCTAATTCAAAAGAATTTTCTGAATTGAATCAGGCTGTCTGTTACAACTGTTAAATCACCTTGGAGGACAGAGGTTGGAGGACATCAGAATATTTGGAAGTGTGATTTTGAATTTTGCCTCATTTATATAGGCCTACAGAATAGAACTGGAAGAAGAAAGAAGGAAGGAAGGAAGGAAGGAAGGAAGGAAGGAAGGAAGGAAGGAAGGAAGGAAGGAAGGAAGGAAGGAAGGAAGGAAAGAAAGAAAAAAAGAAAGAAAGAAAGAAAGAAAGAAAGAAAGAAAGAAAGAAAGAAAGAAAGAAAGAAAGAAAGAAACGAAGGAAGGAAGGAAGATAAAGAGATTGGTAGGTTCAAAGCAATGGATCTGACAAAACCAGATCAAAAATAAATAAAATAAACAATAAGCTGGTTGATATTTAATAAGCAATAAGAATACGGAATGCAAACATATGGATTACAATAATTATGTAAAAGTACAGTGTCTGGGTTTTGCAAAATGATTTTTATTCCTGCCTGAATAAATGGCTTATGCACCTGTTTGTTTTACAGGCTTCTAATCCCTAAACACCCCTAAGGATGTTCAAAGATCCAGGAAGAGATTTCCAGGAAGTATAAAACGATCTCCAATGACAAGTTTGGCATTTTCTGTGCTTCTATCAAATTGCTATGCATGCATAGCTCTCCAAAAGCTTATCTAAATAACAATAACAATCAAGATGATGAAATGTAATTTACAGAGACCTATACTAGGGTAGCCAGCATGACGTCAGGGAGGGCTATTATTTTCCCACCAAACTGTTACCTATTTATCTACTTGCATTTGCATGCTTTTGAACTGCTAGGTGGCCAGGAGTGGAGGTGAGGACCAGTGGTGGGATTTAAATTTTTTTACAACTGGTTCTGTGGGCATGGCTTAGTGGGCATGGCAGGGGAAGGAGACTGCAAAATCTCCAGTCAGAGGTGGTATTTGCCGGTTCTCTGAACTACTCAAAATTTCCACTACCAGTTCTCCAGAACTGGTCAGAATCTGCTGAATAGCACCTCTGGTGAGGACAGGAACTCAACCCAACATGTGGAGGTTGGGTCTTGAACATGCACTGCCAACTTTTCAATCTTAATGAACCACCATGCTGGCTCAATGTCTTTGAAATGGAAATGAGTGCTTCCCCCTATCGCTGGTAATGACTAGCGGGGTAAAATACGCAGGGACTTCTTTACCTTTATACTGAGGTGATTACTGCCCAGATCAACAAGGGCTACAGTCGGTAATGGAATTCCTGGACATCTGGTGACAAATAATCTATATTTGGCATTTTAATGGAATTCTCCATGTTTATTTATTTATTTATTGATTTGATTTGATTTGTCAGTCGCTTACAAGATAATAGGTATAAGTATAAACATAGTTATGAGTACATGAAAAGGTTGTTTTGACATATGATCATGGTTGAGTTCAAAGTTTCCTTTTTTTAATGCAAGAAAGTTATTGCATGAGTTTTGCTTCTGGAAAATTTGTTCCTTGTGTGTTTCATGCTACAAAGACTGTTTTACCAGAACTGAGGTTTGTCTATTTCTCTGTTTGAACTGACTTAATTTGCAGCCTCTTGGCTGGGAGCTCTCAGCCTCGCATTTATCATAACGAGCTGATAGGGAATATTGTTTCACTTAACTCTTGCCTGGACCACCTATTGGTGCAGGCAGTTAATTGGCAATGTGTAATTAAAGAGAGTTTTTTCTTCGGGGAGGAAATCTGTTTTTTGCAAAGGCCGGGTCAGAGAAATCTCTTGTTTTGAAATCAGAGAGAAATTGAGGATTTGGGTTTGTTATGAGGAGGAAATCTGGGCAATTTTGGAAGGATTTAAACTGAAATGTCAAGTTATTTTTAATCAACCTAGATCTTCCAAGTATAATGTAGTTCCAAAACAGGACAGCTACGGAATTTGGCAGTCTGATGCCATACCAGATTGAATACTTTCTATTCAAAATGGAATCAGCACCTGATGCTTTTTTTTCTATTTAAAACACATGCTTGCTTTTCCCTCTCTAGACAGAAACACACTTGCTTTGGCACAGAAAGAGAAACACTCTGGATATTTTGACATTTATTATTTTTTTTGCATTGCTGTTAGGCGCAAAGGGTCAGGAACATACATTAAGTTGCAGCTCAAAAGATTGATTGCTTAGACCCAAGAATCTGGTCAACTAAAATTCAACACTAATTTGGTGCCAGATCATGATCAATAAAATTCAAGAAGGGTTGGACCTGGTACATTTTTGGCAATGCAGTGACTAAGCTGATGATACACTTAACTCTGCCTCCACCAGCTAGGCCTGCTCTTTGCCCACATTTCAGAACACATCTACATGAAGCACTGGGGGGAATCCAATATTTGGGGATGTTTGGGATAATCAGTCTAGAGGCTATCAGGGTGTGTGTCAGAATACACACAGTGTGTCTATATGAGACAACCCAGGTATAAATACAGTAAACAGTTTTGTATTTGAAATAGTGGTTTTATCTACAAAGAATATATACATAAGATAAAGGTAAAGGTTCCCCTCGCATATATGTGCTAGTCATTTCCAGCTCTAGGGAATGGTGCTCATCTCTGTTACAAAGCCGAAGAGCTAGCGCTGTCCGAAAAAATCTCCGTGGTCATGTGGCCAGCATGACTAAATGCTGAAGGTGCACGGGATGCTGTTACCTTCCCACCAAAGTGGTCCCTATTTTTCTACTTGCATTTTTTACATGCTTTAGAACTGCTAGGTTGGCAGAAGCTGGGACAAGTAACGGGAGCTCACTCCATTACGCAGTGCTAGGGATTCGAACTGCCAAACTGCCGACCTTTCTGATCGACAAGATCAACAATATATTTTAGTCAGACTCAAACAAACAGCAATCAACAATTACATCATGGAAGCACACATGGAGAGAGAGGTATGCCCAACAGGGCCTCTTCTTATTACAGGCTCTTAAAGTGATATCAGCCCAAAACTTCACTGACTCATTCCCAGCATTGCCCTGACAGTCTGAATGGGACAAAATAATCTCAATTAATCTAAAGGTGAATCTTAACAAAATTATCTATGGAGATTCTCAGTCATCCAGGTCATGGTTATCCCAAAAGTGCTTTTTCAAGAGGTAACTGGATTTCCCCCACTCCTCCCTTTATTCTTCTTTCTTTGGAAGATGTTTCACTTCTCACCATTCACATCAGTTCTGAATGGCAGGGAATGGAAGCATTTATATTCCTTGCAATCATCTCATCATTAGCACTGTTTCTGAGAGTCGTTGAGGCCACTGGAGGTTTGTCTGTGTCTTCAGGGTCCCTAAATAGTGCAAATAGGTGTGGAGCCCTGTTAGCAATTTCAAAAAGATTCCATACCCATTTGCACTGTTTAGGTGACTTCCAAAATTTAAATGGCTTGATCAAAATCCATCTGTTTCTGAAAATCCCACTTCAATTAGAATATCTAGCAAGCTTATCTAGGTCCTCAGACTTGGGTCAGAATGCGGTTAAAACTAATATCTATTTCAAGTCTGCCATATGTATTCAGGATCATCGCTTGCTTCTTGGTGCACCCAGAAGGAAGAGTTCTGACTGGCTTGCAAATATTTATTCGTTCCTTTTTATAGTTTCTATTTCTCTGTTTGTTTTTGTTGTCTTGCTACCTGGATCCAACCTTAAGGGATCCTGATGGCGCAATGATTAGAATGTAGCATTGCAGGCAAACTCTGCCTACAGTCTGGAGTTTGATCCCGATTGACTCAAGGTTGACTCAGCCTTCCATCCTTCCGCGATTGGTAAAATAATTGGCCCAGATTGTTGGGGACATTATAAACTGCCCAGAGAGTGCTGTATGGGATGGTATATAAGTCTGATTGCTATTAAGTTTGCAAGCTTTATCCTTTCCCACTCAGGCTAGAAAGATAAGGGTAGATTTTGATCTGATTCTAATATCAACTTAGTTTCCAAATTGTACCTTCTGCTAAGTTCTAATTATTATAAGTTTTAATTATCAGGATAACTGAAAGGTAGTGTTGTGGCCTGCCAGTGGCCAGCAGAGCTGGTGACAGACTTGGACAGTGAGGAAGTTGGAGAGGAACATGGGCCAATCCTGGAGTCTGGGGAAGGCTCTGATGAGTGCTCTGCATCGGAGGCAGAGATGGGGCCAGGGCCATCTGGCAGTTATCAGCTGCCTTCAGAGTCAGAGATCAGTGAGGTAGAAGAACAGTTGGAGCCTGTTCCCAGTGTGTGCATGCACAGAGCTGCCAGGAGAACAGAACAGGTAAGGAACAAGGGTTGACTCAGGAGTAAAGGCAAAGGTGGACAGTGAATGGTCCCTCTCATAGGGAATAAATATCAGCAAAAGGGGAGTGGTGTTTTCAGGAGACAATTAGTTCATTTGATTAGTATGAAGATTTGTTCATGACTCCCAGAGACACCTTGCCAAATGTTTTCTGGTACAGCATTGCACTTGGAAGCTATCAGCCTGGCAGCTCTCCAAGCCTGATAAGGACTGTGGTTATAATTCACCCTTGAAAGACTATTTACCAAGACTTTGCTGGATGTGAATGATAGGAATTCACATTAGCCTAATAAAAAGGGGTTTTATCGGGACAAGGAATCTGTTTTGCGATTTTGTGAAGCCTAGGTCAGAACAGATAGAACTGTACTTATTTCCCCTTAAATATAATGTAAGAGTGGTAGAGAACAGGACAAAAAGAGTAGGCAGTCAAACAACTCAGAGATTAAAGACCGGACTGTACAGTAGTGCTTGTATTTCAGAACTTACTTTGCTCTCCCTTTCCAACATCTATAAGTAGTTGTGTGTCATGTGTGCAAATGAGAGAACTGAAGAGGTTGTGCAGCTGTAGAGACAAGAAGGCCATTCTCTGCAAGCAGCACAAGAAAAGAATCACCTCCTCCGAGCTTCGCAGTGACAGACTTCATAGGCCACACAGACTGTGTGAAATTGGATTTAGCATGATTATTTCCGGGCAGTAATTCACAGCAAATAGCATCAAGGAAAACTTTGCTTAAATCCTGACTTGAGAAAGTGGATTTAAATCAAACTAATAGCTCGCAAAACATTCAAAGTATGCTTTGTACCTGTGCCTTGGAGATACATCACCAAATCCATATCCCCAAAGAAGTAAAGGAAAAGAAAACAGGCTGATTTAAAGAATAAATTACTTGTCATAGTGATCTTTAAAAATGGCAGATTTTAACGCAAAAAATATAATCCTAACATTTATTGCAGCAAAAACAAATGTCAACATATTAGACATAACTGACTAAGCCGGGGTAGCATTTCCACGAAACTGAAAGGAATATGACAAGATGTATTTCACATTTATTGGAATGAGATTTGGTCTTCTTTATCATAAGCAGTAGATTAAAACACTTTATTTTAATTTACTTCACCATACTGAAGGGGGAGGGGGAGGAATCATTGATTCAAATAAACAGCAGCATAGCATATTCCTTTTTCACTAGAATAATCAATCAGTCTCAAAGCATAAATATGTAATTTGTCTCCACTTTGGTATACACTTGAATGCCAGCAGTTATATTAAAGAACAGTGTCATATTACAAGTTGTGATCCCAGATAGTTAAACTCTTATCTGATTATCTCTCTGATTATCCATGAAATAACAACACCATTTCAATTTGCAGACTCCAGAAAATGTCCTTCATATCTGTGACTGTCAGATGGTGCTCCATTCAAAATCCAAGAAAGAAATACTTAGACTCCATTAATTAGAGAAAATATATCTTTTACTGGAAGTCAAGTGGTAGCAACAAAAGAATTCTGAATCTGAGAAAATGGGCGCGTAAATCACATATACAAAGTGATGGCGACGTTCCCACCCCCAGTAGTTCAACTGGCTCGTCCAATTAAAAGTTGAGTATAGCATCATGTGGGCATCTCCAGGTGGTGATGAGGCCTCTGTCTGTTGACCTTGACACATTTTGATAAAGAGTTGCAGCTGCGCATAGCATAGGATAGAAGCCTAAGCAAGAACCTTCGCCCCCCCAACTTATACAGTTTTGTTTTGTAACACCTCCGGCTCGCATCCCATAACCATGTTCCCCCTCCTCCCCCCCCCATTACTTATGACAGCCGAAAGATGCAAAGCAAAGAAAGACAATCTTGAAGGCTGACAGTGACATTCCACTCCCAGTGCAAAAGGCATGTGTTCACTATTGTGAGTAAATACATTAAGTTGTGTACGATTACGAACATCTGATTTAGAGGGGGGAAAACTCCTGGTGTCAACTCGTAAAGCATTCCTGGCTTGCTCTCGAGTTGTCATAAGGAGGAGGAAGGAGGAGATCTGATGGAGCAGTTCATTGCTATGACCAGAAGCACATTCCACACATACCTTTCTCCAGATTGTGTCTCAGGTTACTAAGCCCAGCCAGAGAGGCATGTTTTCCACAGTCCTCAGAAGTGCTTTGTTGGAGAAGGTGATTTATGACACACCCTGCGAGGAGGGGGGAAACAGGGTCATAGGTGCACAGTAAATTACATAGGGCAGAGCCAACTGCGCTTGTGAAAAATGCCAACATGTTGCTCCTAATAAATATTTGGATTTCTTTGGAACTTGGCTCGAGGCTCATGAATTAATTAGAGCATCCATTGGAATCCTGACACCTGGTTGAATCATCTTTGGCAATGACAATTCAGGTACACAACATTTTACGATAGCCATTGCACTTCAGAGACAAGGTTAAGAAATTTAAAGCAAAGTAACAACTTCCTAGCACCATTCAAAAATATATATATATGTTAGGTTAGATGTTTGTGCTGCTGTTAAAGTGTTTTTTAAAAGAATTGTGAGATGCAATAATCACAGGCAGATTAATTGAGAATTTGTGAGTTCTGGCTAGAATTGCAGTTGGGTAAACTGGAAATCTACCAATATTGTTACATATTATGGATTGGCTTGAAGATAAAGTCAATTTTGAATCGAGTTTGGCTCCTGAGATACTGTGAGCACAACCAAGGAGAGCAGCGACAGAGAAATGCTTTGTTATTTCTCTCTTATAGGCCAACTTTTGACTCCTTGATCTAGTCAATAACTTCTCTTGTATGGTGTTGTTACCTAGTTGGGTAATGAAATGTCTGTAAGAAATCTCCCAAGCTCAGAGAGCATCCAGGACCCCACAGGTCAACCCTGAGCTACAAATTTTCTCTTTTATTTGGTGATTTTGGAAAATTTCACCCAATTCTACAAACATCCAGGTTCATAATAGGTAAGTCAAGGATGAAAAAGCTGTTCCCGTAACACATTTCATAAACTTGAATTCACAAGGACATATAAGTGAGATGAGCCACTTTTGTTTACTTTCTTTTTAAAAAAAGTTTTATTGGATTTTTATTTTTAAATATATATTGATATCAATACATGAACAGTGTGGCCTCTGAGCATAACTCATCTAGATACAATTACTTTCTTCAAAGTGAAGTGAGAGCTGTACATTTATGACTGCTGTAAGTATCATAACTTGGTAGAATTTGGTTTGGTATATAAAAGCTATTTCCTGCTTTCATTCAATCAGCCAGTAGCCCATATACCTTAAGGCTGAAGTAGGACACGTGTGGATGCTAAAAGGCTAAAAGGCTGAACTCACAAACCTTTTAACCTTTGATATACACGGTTCCTATCTACAGCCTGAAAATATTCAGACTATTTGCTGATTTCTCATATCATTCTAGATCCCTCACATCCTGGACATAAATTGTTTCAACTTCTACCCTCAAAACAACACTATAGGGCACTGCACCTCAGAACAAATAAACACAAGGATGGTTTTTCCCTGAATGCTATCACTCTGCTAAACAACTAATTCCCACAACACTGTCAAACTATTAAGTAAGGCTGTATTAGTATTATTCTTCTCAACTTTCTTATTACCTATCCTCTTTTCTACTTATGACTATAACTCTTTTGCTCATAGCTTTATGATTTATATTGTTTTATTTAGTTTCCAACATGATTTATGTTGATTGCTTATTTAATATCTAATGACTATCACTAAGTGTTGTTTCTTATGTTTGATGATGAATGTATTTTTATGATAACTATGATCATGATTTTTCACTTACAGCTTTTATGTACACTGAGACCTTATGCATTGAAGACGAATTCCTTATGTGTCCAATCACACTTGGCCAATAAAGAATTCTATATTCTATTCATCTCTAAAGCATGAACATCTTATATATGGATATGAGTAAATGAAGTGCACGAAAGAATATGGATACTGCTGCATCAGGACAGAAGTAAAGGCTGATGTCTTTGGCTTAATCAATGAAGATATTGAGGTATGGAGTGCTTCGCATTTAGGATATTCTGTGGAAAGAAGAAAAGCCACTAAGTCTCATGGCACTTAACAGCTTCTGTGCTTTTGAAGTGGCTCTTCTGAAATGTCACTAAAACCACAAGTCTCTTGGAACAGAAAGGATTACTGCAGACAAAGGTGAACAAACATCCAGATGGTACTAGTCCAAAGCACAGAACTTTGAGGCACTAAATATACCTTTAGATATCTTGTGCTCAAAGAACTATGCAAGTGCCTACTACTACATTTGTGTCAGGAGCACTGAAGGACTTCTGGGTTGAAATAATTGAATGGTGACATCACCTTTCGGCAGGAGATTGCTTAGTTAGGACTCCTTTCATATTTCCATTAAGTTGCCCATTGAAATGTTACTTATCTATCTACCAATGAACTGCTGGGTTGGCAGGAGCTGGAGTGTTTGACAGGAACTCACCCCATCTTATGGCTGCAACCAAGTCTTGAACACAAGCCTGCCGATCTTCAGCCCAGCATTTTTAACCTCATGAGCCACCATGATGCTTATGCAACTGACTTTCAGAAGTCCACTCCAAATGGAAATCCAGGTACTGGCTAAAAAAATATCCTCCAAATGTGCAGTACATCCAGACAAAATAGATTTCCACCACACATTTTCGCTGCAATTTTTCAACCATAGAAATGAACAAACAGCAGAAATAAAGAGGGAGCTGGTATAAAAATAGCTCCATATTATTATTTTTGAGGCAGAGATATTTGATGGTCTCTGAGCTTGTTTGTTTACTTGCAGATATTTCATTACCTAAACTAGTCGACATCATCAGTTATTATAACATCATGATTAACTAGTTGATTAATACTGTTAGTTGACAAGCTATTAATTGAAAAACTAGTTGATCAGCTCAGTTGACTAGCTTGTTGCTAGTTGATTAGCACAAATAATGTTTGGGTAACCAAATATCTGCAAGAAAACCATCAAATTCAAAGAGCACCAAAGACTTTTCATTTCAAATCCTGAGCTACAAATATTCTCCTTTATTGCTAATATATATATTGCATTTCTGACCATCACGGCATGCTCACCGAAGCAGTGCAGTTTCATCTGAAAACTGGAAATTTGTTTTGCAAAACTGAAAGGAAATAACACATAGGGATAATTACATTTCAGTTTGAATCTATTTCGCATCCTTTAGTCCTGAATAAAGTGTTCAAATTTCTAAAGGATTAAATTGTTTTGTATAAATATCTGAAATGAATAAACATATCATCATATAGACTAAGCATATGCTACTCCCAACAAGTGACAAGTAATTAGAAGAATCTGATTTCCTTTCATTTCCTCACTCTTTTAAATCTTTTAAACCTTCCAATTTATGGGAAATACTTAACTGATACAAAATATACCTGGAAAATGTTTAATAACCTCGAAACAGTGAACTGCTTAAAAAGACAACCTAGATTTCCTGACAAATCTTTAGGAAGCTTGAACATTGCCTAAGAAAGAAAATTTCCAATAGGAACCAGAGGAAACACACCAACTATATAGGTGGAAAATGAAGAGAGAGGAAGGGAGGGAGGGAGAGAGAGAGAGAGAGAGAGAGAGAGAGAGAGAGAGAGAGGGAGAGAGAGAGAGAGAGAGATCTGAGTGAATTAAAAATTATTTTTTTTATTGTAGCAAAAGTCTAAATGGAGTTAAAGAAAATGGTATTTGTCAGAGGATCAAAAAAAAAAAAAAGAATGAATCAACCATTGTATAATATATGAAATGAGTTTAAATGCATGACAATGCCAAATGGGAAACATAATTACACCTAATATACTCCAATTAAATCACTATTAGAATATTGAACTAGAAAGGGCTAATGAATGCATGAAAGAAATAAGAAAGTGTAAGTCAAATAGAAAGGAAGAGAGGAAAGGAAGGAGGGTGGGTGGATCAACTGTGAAACTCAAATAACAATTTAAGAAATGCTATCAACATCTTTCAGATAAACAGCCCTTTCTAGAGAACAGGAACTAAATTATATTATTTGTTTCTTTCCTTTGCCAATTTAAAGATCCCTCTTGAGTTCTTAATGCAGGAAAAATAGCCTTGATAGACAATGCTGCATGGTATTTTGCATTTCCTATAGTTCACCAAATAAATCTTTTGTTATCTTGATTTTATGTTTCATTGCCCCCTGCTGTTTGATTCTATCTCAGCCTTTGTTCTAAATGTGCAATGCCCTGTCCTGAATATGATTTAAAATTGATTACAGTTGTCTTGCCTGAAGTATTACAACGTTCAAACTGTAGCTTTCAATTAACTTTGTATTGATTATTCTGAAAATGTACCAGGTTTGCTTAACTGCCTCTTATTTGTTATTATATTTATCTTCTACAAGGAAAATAACATGGATCAGAGTACCAAAAAACAAAAAAACCAACCACTCGACCCAAGTAACACCTTCTCGCTCACTTTCTTTTAATGATTTTCTTTCAGAAGTAGCTGAATTTACTACAGTATTTTATTCTCATTAGTAGTGAAAATCAAAGGTGGTGTTCAGCAAGTTCTGACCAGTTCTGGAGAATTATTAGCAGAAATATTGAGTAGTTTGAAGAACCGGCAAATACCACCTCTGACTGGCCCCGCCCCCATCAATTCTCTGCCTCCTGAGTCCCAGTTGATTGGCTGGGTCTTCTTTGGTTGTCCTGCACAGGAGAACGGAGCTGGAAAGCAGGTTAGTGGGGTGGGGAGGGAATGAAATTTTGAAGTCTCCTTCCCCTCCCACGCCTACAAAACCACGCCCACAAAGCTATGCCCACATAACTGGTAGTGACAATTTTTGAATCCTACCACTGGTGAAAATGATCCATGGTTACAATCTGATCTGTGCAAATAAATTGTTTGGGGCATAAAATTCTGATCCAGGATGCAAAGTCTCGTTTCTTGCTAGAAATTGTGGGATAGGAAAGTTTTAAGTTCAAACTCTTTCCTTTATATTTCTGTGAGTACAATTCATATAATGGAAGAATCTAATGGAAGTAGAGTCCACCACAAAGCAGTGTGTGTGTCCTCAGGACCATGGAAATTCTGTTTAATTTGCTGGCTTGTTTGTAAAACTGGTCCCATCTCCACATGTTAGAGTCATCCTAGTTCTTCTGAAGTGTCATAGAAAAATGGACAGTTACAGCAGACTGTTGCTTTTTCCCATGTTCTGTGGTTAGGGTATTTATATTGAAATCATCATCATGTTGTTTGAACCTGGTCTTTCTTTCAGGTCCAATTTTGGAACGCTCTGCATGGGTTTGTGGGTATTATTTTTAAATGACAACTTGTGGCATTTCAGTATCTCTTCGATTACTTTCTTCTGTGTTTATCGGTGTTTATGAGCTGATTCAAATTTCCAAAATCGTTTGATCACTCAGGAGGAAGCAGAGGAGGAAGAAGATAATAAGGAGGAGGAGGAGAATGAGGAAGAGGAGGAAGAGGAAAAAGATGAGGAAAAGGAGGAAGAGGAGGAAGAGGAGGAGAGGAAGAAGAAGAGGAGAAGGGGAGGGAGGAGGAGAGGGGGGAGGCAAATCCAGATCGTTTTGTACAATCTTTGGGCCAATCAAAGCATCAAACTTTCTGGTCATTCAATTCCTGTTGTAACCCATGGCTTAAACACTCAGTTGATTTGAGAGAAGCAGAACTTGCACTTGGGGAGGAAATGCTTGGCAGCAAACAGGAAAAAAAAAAAGCAAGTTGAGTTTATACTTTGGGTAATGGCCATTAACCATCTGGGTGGCTTTAAAAGAGGACCGGATAAGAGGACATGTTGATCGATAGCCTTTGGTCTTGAAGATGCCGTGTTATTTTTAGATTGGACTTTGGCGTATCTCCCAATTGCTGGGAAGCAATTGTTAGAAATGGTCTAGAAATTGAGTGGTGCAGTGGCCTAGAGGTGGAGCTCTCGCCTCACAATCAGGAGGTTGCGAGTTCAATCCTAGGTAGAGGCAGATATTTCTCTTTCTGGGCACAATGAGAATATATCTGCTGAACAAAACTCTGGATTGGAGACAGGAAGGGCATCCGGCCAGTAAACACTCAGCTCCATTCAGTTGCCCAGGCTCTACCTCTCAAGGGATTAGGGGGCTATTAAAAGAAGATGAATGGTTAGAAAATGGTCTCTGTGTCCTGCTTTGGAACACCCTGCAAGCATGTGATGGGCCTCGCTGAAAAGCAAAACCCTGAATCTTGGTTCAACCAACAAGACTATTTTTTCTTCCTTCTACTCCCTGTGGGAGGGGGAAAAAAAAACGGGATTGCCTATTTTGAAAATTCTAGCACTGGAAGTAAAAAGTTGAGACCAGACATTCTTGAAATTGCTAGCAGCAGAGAAATCAAATCCTTTTCTAAAATGGTCAGCATTTTTCTTCCCGGCCACAGGCTTAGAGCGCAGTCAATCTCATGAGATGTGATGGCATGCAGAAGAAAGTGTCGACGCTTGTGTAGAAAAGCTGATAAAATCATGAAAGCGGTGAAATGTTGAGGGAGAATGTAACGATTCCCAGTCATCCTCTCCTTGAATTGAATTAGCCTTCAGACTTCACAATACCTTCAAAACTGCTTCTTTGAAATGTATGCCAGGACGATAGCATTTTCTTTTTTTTAAAAAAAAAATATAGTTTATTAATTGTACAATTAAAACCAACCGACAATAACATACACAAATAAACTGAAGAAAGGAAAGGGGGAAAGGAAAGCAAAAATAAGAAAAAATTAGAGAAGAGAGAGAAAGGGAAATAGAAAGCAAAATAACCTACAACAATGAGGCAGCGATTATAAGCAAAGAACAGGTGTGTGAACATGACACAAATTAAGGTTATGGAAAAAGACTGTAAAAATAAGAATTCTTTTAACTTTCTTCTTTTCCTTTTTTTTTCTTCTTGTTCTTTTTCTTTCTAGGACGATAGAAAGAAAGGTAAGAGGAGGAAGGGGAAAGGAGGGGAAGGGAAAGAAAGGGAGGGATGGGGAGGGATGGGAAATAAATGAAAGGGAAGGGGAGGGGAAAGAAGGAAAGAAGGGGAAGGGGAAAGGGAGGGGAGGGGAGAAAGGAGGAGAGGAGAGGAAAAGAAAAGAAGAGAGGAGGGGAGGAGAAGAGAAGAGATGAAATACGGAAAGGGAGGGGAAGGCAAGGCAAAGGAAGGGGAGGGGAGGCAAGGAGAGAGGAGGGGAGGGGAGGGAAAGGAAGGGAGGGATGGGGAGGGACGGGAAATAAATGAAAGGGGAAGGGAAGGGAAAGAAGGGAATAAGGAAGGCGAGGGGAGGGGAAGAGAAGGGAAGAGTGAAAGGGAAGGAAGGGGGAAGGGAGGAGAGGAGAGGCAAAAAGAGGAGGAGAGGGGAGGGAAGGGGAGGAGAGGAGGAGAAGGAGAGGAGAAGAAATGAGAGAGGGAGAGGGAGAGGAAGGCAAGGGAAGGGAAGGGAGAAACCTACAAAAGACATTGAAAACCACCGTCATATAACTATGGGATGCTGCAAACAGCTGCAAAGATGAGCTGGTTACCACACACCCAAAATGTGATCATGTCACAATGGGGTGGGGTGAGGGGAATGAAGGAACTTTGAAGGTACCTTTCAGAGGGTCTGTCATAACTTTGACAGTCACTAAGCACCTGGTGATAAGTCAGGGACTATCTGCCGGGCGTTCCAGAAGGCAGGCAGGATAGTGGGAAAAGCACAGTTCCCTGGTCTCACCTGATGACAGGAAGTGGGAATATGAAATCCAACTCTGTGCCCATTTATAAAAAAACAGGACAAGAGGTTAAAGGCACCAGACGGGAAAGCAGAAGACGGGGAGTTCTAGTCCAGCCTTAGCCATGAAAGCTGTATGTGTGACTTTGGGCCAGTCCAGCTCACAGGGATGTTGTAGTGAGGGAAAGAGGAGGAGGCAGGTGTGTTGGATCTGTTCTATGCCTTGAGTGATTTGTAAAAAATAATGACAGGATACAGATAAACAAATAAAAACCCTACGATTTATGAGAAGGAGGAGAGCTTTATTAAGATCCTTCCTATCAGCATTTCAGAACACTGGAGGGGAAACGTTGCAATTACATTGACCTCTAATGGAAATTGTTACACCTTTTAATTACAAAAAGGAAGGAATAAATGGCAAGAGGTTTTTGGCATTAGGATGGGTGGTAATGGAAAAATTAGGAGAGAGGGAGAGAGAGAGAAAGGGGAGGGAGGGAGGATGGAAGGAAGAAGAGAAAGGAAGGAAGGAAGGAAGGAAGGAAGGAAGGAAGAAAGGAAGAAAGAAAGAAAGAAAGAAAGAAAGAAAGAAAGAAAGAAAGAAAGAAAGAAAGAAAGAAAGAAAGAAAGAAAGGAGGGAGGGGAGAGGGAGGGAGGGAGGGAGGGAGAAAGAAAGAAAAAGAAGACGAAAGAAAAAGAAAGGAAGGAAGGAAGGAAGGAAAGGGGAGAGGGAAGAGAAAGAAAGAAAGAAAGAAAGAAAGAAAGAAAGAAAGAAAGAAAGAAAGAAAGAAAGAAAGAAAGAAAGAAAGAGGGAGGGAGGGAGGGAGGGAGGAAGGAAGAAAGGAGAGAGTGAAAAAGAAGGAAGGAAAGAAAGAGAGAGAGAGAGAGAGGGAGAGAGACAGAGAGGAAGAATAATGTGGATGTGAAAATAGAGGACAGCAAATTGAAGACTTAGCAACAGCAATGCAGGACAGGGGCACCAGTACATTTGGAGATAAAGAACATCTATTTGAGTTTGCTTCTGGGAAAATATGATTAATGGCAACGTCTGAAACCAAGCAGTTAAAAATAGATTTGTGATTTGTGGGAGTCTTCCTGCAGTTTCCAAAGGTTTTTTTTTTAAGTCAATATACCAAGGCTGTTCTCTGAAAGTGTACAGTTTGTGAGATAACACTGAGGTTTTGTGGAGCTGTTGTGAAAAAAAAGGGAGATTTCATGAATTGTTAAAGAGTATTGTACTCAATAAATGAACATAGCCAAAAAAAAAAACCCAAACAACTGCAATAGGATGGGATTCAATTGATTCCAAGTGTCTCCAGGATAAAGGTCAGTGGAATTGTTCAGAGAAATCAAAGGGCATAGGCTTTTGATAAATAAAAGTCACTTTTGATAAATAAAACACTTGCTTAAATGTAGGCATTAGTTATTGTGAGGCTAGGACAGAGATGCCACTGTTCGTCATGGAAGTTCACAACAATCTCTCTTAGCATTCAGATAAGTTGCTGTTATTATTTATCAAATTCATTTGCTTCCAATCTCATATCAAAGTGACTTACGGCATAAAAAAAAACATGACAATCATCACACATATTCACACTAAATAAAATCCCAATGCAGACAGAGTAAAATCATTGACACAAGAATGGGATGGGACAGGATGGAACAAAACAGAACAGAGATGAATAGAGAAGAAATAGCGTAGTGTAGTGTAGAGCAGAGTGGTGTAGAATAGAATAGAATAGAATAGAATAGAATAGAATAGAATAGAATAGAATAGAATAGAATAGAATAGAATAGAATAGAACAGAGTGTAGTGTAGTGTAGAGCATTGTGGTGTAGAATAGAATAGAATAGGATAGAATAGAATAGAATAGAATAGAATAGAATAGAATAGAATAGAACAGAATAGAGTGTAGTGTAGTGTAGTGTAGTGTAGAACAGAACAGAACAGAATAGAACAGAACAGAATAGAATAGAATAGAATAGAGTGTAATGTAGTGTAGTGTAGAACAGAACAGAACAGAATAGAACAGAACAGAACAGAATAGAATGTTTTATTTATTTATTTATTTAATTTATATTGCTGCCTGTTTGCCCACGATGACTCAAGGCGGCTTATACAATGTAAAACCATATTTAAAACAAAAAATAAAAATAAAAAACAATACCAACTAACAGAAAGAATCAAATAAATTAGTAAAGTACAATAGAACAAAATTTGGAAAAAAACAAAAAACAAAACAGAACAAAAAACCAAAAACCAACTCCTACCCACCCCTGCCCTGAGGACAGCAGATCACACTAGCCATTTGTTGGGCTCCATCCCGCTCTGGGTTCCCCAGGCCTGCTGGCAGAACCAGGTCTTCAGTGCCTTCCGGGAAGAGTGCTAGAATGAGGGTCTTTCTAATCTCTGGGGGAATGATATTCCAGAGAGAGGGAGCCACCACGGAGAAGGCCCTTCTTCTGGTTCCCACCAGGTGTATCTCCCTCAGAGGTCGGACCCGCAACATTCCCTGCCTCCTCACTCTAATGGGTCGGGTAGATGTGACTGGCCAGAGATGTTTCCTCAGATAACCTGGACCCAAACCAAATTTATGGGTCGAGTATGATTGGGCACACTAGAAATTTGTCTGTTAAGCACTCAGTTTACATGCAAAGGAGAAGGAGGAAGAAGAAAAAGGAGAAGGAGAAAAAGACCAATAAAGAGGGGAGTAAATAAGGATAAATAGTAGTACTACAGCCATACTACATGTGTAAATATACCTGGGCATTAAATATTTAGCAGAATGATGGCATGGTGGGAAAACTGTCCTTGTGTCCAGCTGTTTTGGCATGCAATGTCTTATAGCAGAGACCCAAAGGCAGAAGTTGAAACAGTTTATGTCCAGGATGTGTGGGGTCTGTAGATGCGTTCACAGCCCTCCTTCTGACCCAGTATAGAGATTCTCAATGGAAGGTAGGGTGTTTGGAGGTACAGACAGATTGTAAAGGAAGCAGGCAGATGCACTGGGGTGGGTGGGATTATCTCTTACTTAATCAATCAGCTCCAGTTTGAAACTCCCCCATTGGCGTAGTGGTTAAGATAATTGACCCCAGTTCAGGTTTATCCCTCAACCAGTAAATTTCACCAGATTACTTTGGGCCAGTAAATTTTTCACAGTCAGTCTGGTATGGCAATTTCTATTTGTTGTGGAGGGGGAAAAATTGGACAGGAAGTGTATCTATGTTTCTGTCAGTTCCCAATGGGATAAAATTCAAACCACTTAGCATAATCAGTCCATCAATCCTAATTTCCTGATGCCGTTGGGTTTGCTATTTGTTACCCTTGGGATTTACACAAAACCCTTGGCGATCCTAAAGATCCTTAACCTAATAGTGCTACAGAAGAGAGGCTCTTAATGATTCTCTTAAAATGGATTATATGGTATATATTTTCCCCTCTAGGGACCTCAACAGTACAACGTTGTGTTTTGTTAAGCCTTTGTTTGGGATGGCCTTGGAGAGATCATTTTTTGCAACGATGTGGGCCCCTGAAACATCTATTTCAGACAATCTAGGATCGATTTCATGAGTGGAGATCATGATTATTTATCTATAATGATCAATGATCCTGATGTCATTTTTTTTTTAACCTGTGTGCTTTTGAGTCCTGATTCCTGGGTAAGAAAGTGGGAAGCAAATGCCACATCAACAGACAAGCAAGAGGGCCAGCTGCCTACCCCTAAGATTGCTAGACATGTTCAGCAACCCATTTGACCTTGATCTCTTCTTGAGTTTGGCTTGAGTACTCGATAACTTGTGTGGAAACTAATATCTTTTATTAATTTTCATAGCCCGATGACAGCTTGACTATCATAAATATGCTCACCATTAAGACCTTCTATTTTTTTTTTGTTCCTGTTTCTTTTTTTTTTTAATTCGACAGTTTGGAGAAAATATAAATAATAAAAATATAAAATAAGGTTCAAAGGAGAACACAAAACAGTACTGAAGAATGTAATATAAACGAGCGCACCAGAGTTTAAAAATGTCATCAAGGCTAGAGATTACTACAAGGCCATTGACGAGCTCAAAACAGTTGAATCTGTTTCTACAAATTATATCATTTAAGGTCTTAGAATCACCATTACATTAAAACTACATGTGAATGTGTTTGCCATTTTACACTTTAGCTTTTGTGTTTACATATTGTTTGTTCTTAGTTTTCTTTGTTATTCCTCCTTCCTTTTGATTGATGGTGTTTATGCTATATAACGCCCAGAGTCGGAGTTGTGAGTTGAGCGAGCAGCCTTATAAATCTTGAAATAAATAAACAAATATGAAAATAAATATAAAAACATGGTCAACACACTATAAATTGTCAGATAGATGAAGAGCCCCTCTGGAGGTGTTTCTACTGTCAGATGGAGAAATCCAATACATTGTATATATTTAGAATGCAGTAAATGCCTCTTTGGCTAGGGGATATAATTGTAGATCCATATTAGTCTAGATTTAGACTTGCACCTTTTAACACATGTTAATTAATCACTCTATCATTGATCTAGTACACCATCATTTCATTGAAATATATACAGGGGTGGGATTCTACTTGGTTGGACTGGTTCTATCGAACCGGTTGTTATGATTCTGTGCAGTTAGGAGAACTGGCAAATCATGCCACTGGCTGGTCCCGCCCGGCCCTGCCCTGCCCACTCACTCCTTACCTGGCATGGACACCATCCAACTTGCCTGCCTTCTGCCTTCGCTTAATTTTTAGTAAGTTCCTATTTTCCCCTTTTCTTCCCCCCGACCATCAGCTGTTCTGACTATCAGCTGTGACAGGAGATTTCGATTAACTAGAAAGCAGGAAATCATTGGATTCTTCGCTTTCTAGCTAATCTAAAAGCAGAGCTGAACCTTTCTTAGGATTGAAGCTTCTATTTTTCAGTGCAGACTCAGATAGCAGATTGCAGAAATATAGATCTCTGAGTGAATCTGTGATTCTGTGAGCAACTCAATCTGCCTGCCTGCTTTGCCTGATTTTGGGTAAAAGTTGCTCTTTTTAAAAATAAAAAATTAAATATTGACATAAATATTTATAATATTTACATGCAAGCCATGCCCAGCCAGTCATGTGATCAGCAAGCCACTCCCACCCAGTCACATGACCACTAAGCCACACCCACAAATTAGGCCACACCCACAGAACTAGTTAAGAAATTTGAATATATGCCTCCCACAACACAAACCCTCAACAAGTAGTCCTTAACAGTTCATTTAGTGATTGTTCAAAGTTACAACGATGCTGAAAAAAAGTGACATATGACTGACACTTATAATCATTGCAGCATCCCCCAGGGTCAGGTGTTCAAAATTCATAGGCATGACCACTGACTCATACTTACGATGGTTTGCAATGTCCTGAGTTTACGTGATCCTCTTTTTTGGGATCTTCGGACAAAGCAAATTCAATGGGGAAGCCAGATTCAATTAACAACCGTGTTACTAGCTTAACAACTATAATGATTTACTTAACAATGGTGCCAAGAAAGATCATAAAATGGGGCAAAATTCACTTAATCGCTGCCTTATTAACAACAGAAATGTTGGGCTCAGTTTTGGTGGTATGTTGAGAACTTCCTGTCTAAGTTGATTTTATACATTTTAAAGTAGAAACTGATTCTATAACCCAAGCTAGACTTGGAGGAAAATTGGATTGATCAACTTTTCTTCATTTATTATGCATGTTTAATGAAGAAACCTTACTCAGAGTAAGATGTAACCTCCAGGGCCACCTCACCAGGGCCATCAGAATTGAAAAGGGTACCAACAGTGGTGGGATTTTTTTAAAAAATTACTACCGGTTATGTGGGCGTGGGTTGGTGGGTATGGTGTGGGTTGGGCGGTATGGCTTGGTGGGCATGACAGGGGAAGGATACTGCAAAATCTCCATTCCCTCCCCACCCCACTAACCTGCTTTCCAGTTCCATTCTCCTGTGCAGGGCAACAAAAGAAGACCCAGCCAATCAGCTGGGACTCAATGGGAGGCAGAGAATAGATGGGGGCGGAGACAGTCAGAGGTGGTATTTGCCGGTTCTCCAAACTACTCCAAATTTCCAGTACTGGTTCTCCAGCACTGGTCAGAATCTGCTGAATACCACCACTGGGCACCTCTGTTTGTCCTCTCCAAAACTTACTGGAAGACATCTCTATAATTTACTATTTGCGGATGATGAGGCAAAAATTTCAAGAACATCTAATGGTCTTAAAAGGGCATTAAGAACACTACCACAGCAGTACACTGGACATCAGCTAATACTCAATTATTAGAAAGCCAAAATCATAGCATTTGCCAAAAGTCCCAAGAGCCATTCCACAAGGTCTCCCCTTTCACATCCTTTGCTAATAAAAGGAAATCCCATGGGGCTACATTACTGAAAATGTATAGGGGAATTTAACTGACATCCTCAATTGTTTTAAGGCAAGAGAGAGAGAGATGATAGATGGATAGATGGATAGATGGACAGATGATAGATAGATAGATAGATAGATAGATAGATAGATAGATAGATAGATAGATAGATAGATAGATAGATAGATAGAAGAGAGATAGAAAGATAAATGATAGTGATAGAGAGATCATAGAAATAAGAAGAGGTAGAAATGATAGAGAGATGAGATAAAATACTTGAAGTAACACCAGTAGCACAACTTCTTTACGAAGCTCAACTTTATAATTATGTACCACTAGAACTCAGATATCCTCTTCTGCTTTTCTAAAGTTGGGTCTTCAAGTTCCAAAATGTGTCTCTACTGCTATCCTGAGGTTAGAGACAGGACTCTTCTATGACCACAATAAAGATTTGTTTTGATTTGATCACTAACATGATAGCACAATTGTGATATTTGAGGGACTCCTACAAAGACAAACTATGTTCCAAAGCACCAAAAGGCAAGATGAGAAACAATAGTTGGAAACTAACCAAGGAGAGAAGCAACCCAGAACTGATGAGAAATTTCCTAATGGTGAGAGCAATTAATCAATGGAACAGCCTGCCTTCAGAAGTTATGAGTGTCCCAACACTGGAGGCTTTCAAAAAGAGACTTCATTTGTCTGAAGTGATATAGGATCTCCTGCTCAAATTAGTGGGTTGGACTTGAAGACCTCCAAGGTCCCTTCCAACTTTATTATTCTAAGCCCTATGTTGCAATTTAAGGCATCGTAAATAAAGATAAAAGTAATGTTTCCATTGTGAAAAATTGTTAAGCATTTCTATTTTTCTTATGCCCATTTTGGAATGTTTGAAAATATCTTTGACCTTCACAGTAATGAAAGTTTCTTCCTCCACGCTTTGTTTAATTAGTAAACTCTTGAATTGATTCATATCAAAAACCAATTCTGACTTTTTCAAAATTAAAGAAAAAAAGATTGTTACAAGGTGAGCTTTCTTTCTTTACATATTAGTTTTGTTTAATTTGAAAAGACCTTTCAAATGTCATAATAAAAATGTTTCCCTGAACTTTCGTTCAGTCAGTTCCTGTTTGAAAAGTTGGTGTGTTATTTTATTCTTCAGTTCTTGCTTTCGCTTTTTTTCCTTTTTATATTTTTTATACTTATTTATTCTTGTCTCTGGTATATGTTGCTTTAGATAGGCATGGTTTGGGTTACACTATATTGCAATTGTGATTATGATTTATGTTAATCAGATTGTAGGTTACTTTTTTGTTTGTTTTATATCTTGTACAAAATGCCAAGAATATTTGATTGCAGTGGGGTAGAGGTTTCAAAAAAATACATCAGTTTAAACCACTTTAGAAGGTCTTATAGAAGTCTTTATTGTCCAAGTGTGGTTGGACACACAAAGAATTTGTCTTGGCGCAAATACTCTCAGTATACATAAAAGAAAAAATGCATTTGTCAAGAATCATATGGTACAACACTTAATGATAGTCATAGGGTACAATAAGCAATCAAATCATACTAGGAAACAGTCAATATAAATTGTAAGGATACAAGCAACAAAGATACACTCATACAGTCACAAGTGGGAGGGGATGGGTGATAAAGAGGGATGAGAAGATTAATAGTAATAGTAGTGTAGACTTTGTAATAGTTGAACAGTGTTGAGGGAATTATTTGTTTAGCAGAGTGATGGCGTTTGGGAAAAAACTGTCCTTATGTCTAGTTGTTCTGATGTGCAGTGCTCTATAGCATTGTTTTGAGGGAAGGAGTTGAAACCATTTATGTCCGGGATGTGAGGGGTCTGTAAATATTTTCACAGCCCTCTTTTTGACTTGTGCAGGGTACCGGTCCTTGATTGAAGGCAGGTTGGTAGTAATTGTTTCTATAATGCCTTGGTAAGGCCACACTTGGAATACTGCATCCAGTTCTGGTCACCATGATGTAAAAAAGATGTTGAGGCTCTAGAAAGAGTGCAGAGAAGAGCAACAAAGATGATTAGGGGACTGGAGGCTAAAACATATGAAGAACAGTTGCTGGGATTGGGTATGTCTAGTCTGATGAAAAGAAGGCTTAGGGGTGACATGATAGCAGAGATCCAATATATCAGGGGTTGCCACAAAGAAGAGGGAGTCAAGATATTCTCCAAAGCACCTGAAGGCAGGACAAGAAGCAATGGGTGGAAACTAATCAAGGAGAGACCCAACTTAGAACTAAGGAGAAATTTCCTGCAGGACAATTAATCAGTGGAACAACTTGCCTCCAGAAGTTGTAAATGCTCCAACATTTGAAGTTTTTAAGAAGAGATCAGATAACTATTTGTCTGAAGTGGTGTAGGGTTTCCTGCCTAAGCAGGGAGTTGGACTAGAAGATCTCAAAGCTCCCTCCCATCTCTGTTATTCTATTTTTTTTCCTATTTTAATATGGAGTCCCTTCCCAATGCCCATTAAGTTAAGTTTATCAACTCTTCCATTCATTGATTGATTGATTGAATCTTCAAGTCAGTCATGAATCCTGATGACTGCCTGGACAAGTCCCTGCTGTTTTCTTTGAAAGTTGTTTTTCCCCCAGAAGTGGTTTGCCATTGCCTCCTTTCCAGGGTAGTGAGACTGGCCCAAGGTCGCTAGCTAGGTTGTGACTCTAATTTCCAGATTTCCAATTTCTAACTGGTACCCAGAGGTGGGATCGGACCAGTTCGGACCAGTTTGGACAAAACAGATGTTAAATTTACATCTGGTTCACTGAACCGGTAATTGAACCGAATGGATGGCCCTGCCCACACCTCCCCTCCCCTCCCAGGATTCTCCACATGGCCCATTTGGGATGCAGGTAAGTGCAGGGTCTGTGCGGAGGCTCTGGAAGGGCGAAAAATGGGCCTTCTGGAAGTCCAGTAATTGGGCCTTTTTCTGGATTCTGAAGGGTCTCCAGACCCCAGGGGAGGCCATTTGCGCCCTCCCAGAGGCCCGAGGGAAGCCTCCAGACCCTGGGGAACGTGAAAAATGTCCCTCCTTGAAGTTCTGGAAGTCTGGAAATGGGCCTGTTTCTGGCTTCCGGAGGGCCTCTGGACCCCAGAGGAGGCTGTTTTCACCCTCCCAGAGGCCCAAGGGAAGCCTCCAGACTCTGGGGAAGGCAAAAAATGACACCCACCCCCGGAAGTTCTGGTAGGCCACATCCACCATGGCCACACCCACCCAAGCAACCGAGCAGCGAACTGTTTGCTGGGATTTTTGAATCCCACCCCTGCTGGTATCTTAACCACTGCACCAAAGCGGCTCTATTCCACCTAACATACATAAAAGCTAAGGAAACATTGCAGAAATATTGGATGGTGTCTGATGTTTCATGCTAGATATTTCTGAATTATAAACAAAATTTGGATGCTCTGTAGAACACTGTAGATTTTCTCTCTTGCCTCCTTTCAGTCTGGTGTTAATTAGAGATGTCTTATACCTCGTACAGAGAGGGAGAGACCATATACACAACATAAATATATTAAAAACCGGGTATTGATTGCCTGCATCCATTATAATGTGGATTAGTTTGAATTTAGTAATACTCAAATTAAATTCCATTGAATTAATTGAGACTATTCTACAGAAAACTAAATCCTGAAACCAGTGCAAGGTATCCCATATATTCTTCTGATTTTTTTTTAAGTAGAGGGTTTAATATTAGCTAATACTTAGTTTTAAAAGCTGTGGAAACAGGAGAACTTTATGGCAAATTCAAATTGAGAAGACAATACTAGGAAAATCATTGAAATTTGAATTTAGGTGTATTAAGGATAACAGAATAAGGGACCTTGGAAGTCTTTGGGATTCTGGATTCAAGAGTTCATCTCTAATAGTTTGAAATAACTTCTTAGCAATCATCGTGTTGATATTAAGTCAATATGAAATTAATAAACAAGTAGAAAAAATAATGTTAAAGGGAATAAAGACTGATAATATGCAAAAAAAAACTTAAAGACCTATATTATCTAATCATCTTTCTATCTAATCATGCGTCTCTTTGTGAGTTTCTCTCCCTCCCTCCCTCCCTCCCTCCCTCCCTCCATTTTATCTTCTGGGTTTTGCAAAAAATATTTTTATTTCCATCTCAAATGGATTTCTTATAATGATTAGCTAGTTTTAAATGTTCCAGTGTTCCTGTCCCATCCCTTTGGACAAACACTAAAAGATCCGAATAGATCCAGAGAAGTTCAGTTTGAAGATATGAGTTAGCTGTGTGAGTTGATTCCGTAGGTTGATTCAATTTGGAGTCTCCCATAGTTTTCAAATCCCTGAATTCTGACTTCCCATCTCAAAGGTGTGGCTGATTATCATATTCCTACAGAGAGCCAGTTTGGTCTAATGGTTAAGGTACCAGGACAATTTCTGAAAAATTTTGACAAGAAAACTTCAGGGATGTCCAATCAGGAGTGAAAAATGGACTTGAAGGTGTGTGTGTGTATGTCTTTGTCTGTGTTTATCTGTATATAATATTGATACTTGTATTCCATATAGAATCATCTTCTTTTAATGACCCCATAATCCCTTGTGGGGTGGAGTCTGGGCAACTAAATGGAGGTGAGTGTTTACTGGCCAGATACCCTTCCTGTCGCCAATGAGGAGTTTTGTTCAGCAGATGCATTCTCATTGTGCCCAGAGAGAGAAATATCTGCCTCCACCTAGGATTGAACTCACAACCTCCTGAACCTCCACCTCTAGGTCACCATTCCATATAGAATGCAAATATAAAAAGTACTTTCTGATCTTCACGCTGGTGTATTTTTTTTCCCTATCTGAGAATTATGAACCAAAGCAAAATAATGTTTCTTAATCAGCTAAGTATTGTTTAGGTGTCGGAGGAACTATTTCAATTTCTGTTAACAGAATGTAACAAATGAAATTTTATTACTTCTAGATCCATGCACCTGGCACTAGAGTTGAAACATTTAATTAAAGTTCTCTCCAAAAATGTCATATTTGATCAGCTAGGATTAAAATGAGACATTGTCAGGCACAGTCTTGTACTAGTTAATTTTTATATTTCACCTCAGCTTCAAAAAATAAAAAAGGTGCCAGTTTCAAAGCAAAGAATTGTTTAGCAAAAAGAGTGCCTAGCTGTATATGAACATTGTTTATTAAAAATAATTTGGTTTTTTAAAATGTAATCAAATGTAACGCCAATCAAATTCAAATCATATATAGTAACTGTACAGCCCTCAGTTTATGGCAACTAAGCCCAACATTTGTTGCTGAGACATTTGTTATGACCTTCTTTGCCACATAAGTGTTATTGCATACTCTGAAACTTACCAGTTTCAGATAATACAGTAATTAATATCATAAAAATAAGCTTCAAAGTTCTCTCTCTCTCTCTCTCTCTCTCTCTCTCTCTCTCTCTCTCTCTCTCATACACACACACACACACATACACACACATTCTGGGTGTAAGAAAAAACAGAAATATTCTCAAAATATTTCATTTTTCTAGGAGCGGGTTGGGTGCCAACTTTCTACACTAGTAACCATGTGATTTGCTTTAATGATGGAGTTGGCACTTTTACTACCCCTGTAATTTGTAAAAGTATCTATCAGTGTTAGGAAACTGCACAGGGGAGTAATAATAATAATAATAATAATAATAATAATAATAATAAGAAGAAGAAGAAGAAGAAGAAGAAGAAGAAGAAGAAGAAGAAGAAGAAGAAGAAGAAGAAGAAGAAGAAGAAGAAGAAGAAGAAGAAGAAGAAGAAGAAGAAGAAGACGACGACTGAGGGCAGAAGTTGAAAATAATAGAAGCGCTATGCTCATTTTTATCAGTGTTTTATGGTAAGTATTGGAGGAAAACACCAAAGAGATAAGGCAAATTTACAATTACTTTCTTGTTTTATACATCTGTGAAAAGAGTCGTTCTGAAAAGATTAGTTATCTCCTAATAAAAGGCTTGAGACCAAAGACTGATTATCAGCACCAAAATGGGGGACATTAAAATTCCATGGATAGTTTTCTTCAGCAAATCCCTCATACCTGCCTGCTCTTTGTATTTTCCTCCCAACTTTAAAGCACGATATTGCCAATCTTCTTTTTTTTTCTTTCCATAAAAATTCCTTGATTGTGTCAAAGACCTGGGGTGTGTTTTTTTTGTTTGTTTATCCTGAAGTCTGAGAAGAGGATTGGAAGAATTTATCAAGGTGTTTGCACTTCATCTTCTTTTCTGAACTGGGAACAAAACAATTGGTGTGCATCACCTAAACCATTTCTCATCAAAGACTGTAACTTGGTAAGAGCTGATTGACTGAGGAAACTTTCTACGGAACCTTCCATGACATTTCCGGAACCTTCCACGACGTTTCTTCAGGATATCATTTGAAAGCTTTCTGAATAGATGGCCTATTGGGGCACTTTGGAGCCCAGAAATTGAAAGAATTTGAAGAATAGGTCCTTGTTACTAAAGTCACCCTGACTGTAGAACAGAGTTAACTAACAAGTTTACTAACAGAGTTGAATATAACTCAAATGATATAGCAGGAATATGGTCATAGCCACGAACAATTCTCCACATTTTTCTGCAACAGAGAAAAGAATGAATTGATTACTCAAAATCAGGAAAGACAATGTGTCTCAAGTATCAGAAATAAATGCTGGATTGATTTCACTCATCTCTCCAGATCACATGCTGTAGAGGACTCACTAAGTGGAAAGGTTCATAGACTTGTACACTGTGTATCTATAACACTGCAAGTATTATCCAAACCATTTTAATAAACATTGAATGAAGTTTCAAAATGAAGTTATAGCATTCACATAAAGATTGTTGTTTTGCTCCCATTCAGGAAAAGAAATTCAAACTAATTAACTAAGAAGTTGTAATATATCAGTGTAGTATACGTGCACATCCAAATGGTGAGGTCTTCTGTAATTGACAAGTGATATTTTTTTTTAACAGCCATATTTTCCAATATTTTTTTAGCATTGTATCCAATGTGTGGATTATTACTGAAATTGCCATTACCATTTTATGCCGTAATCATTTGATTTTCAAATCTTGATACCTTGTGATCTTCTATTCTGCAGGATCCAATCTTGGTCAATCATGGGGACCAGAGGTTTAATCTTCTCATCTTTCAAACTTCTCAGGGAACCTCTCTCACTTCTTCTTTTCTACTATCTTATAGTATTGCCACATCAATTATCCATACTTTCTTCTTTTCAACCACAATTTTATCTGGTATCTTAAGAGCAAAGACTTTGTCAGTCTGTACCTGGGAATCCCACAGTATCTTGACCTCTTTCTCAACTCTGCATTCCATCAATTTTTCACAACCGGCCTACAATAATTATTAAGATGCTCAAGTGAATCATATTGGTGACTGTGTTACGTCATTGTTTATCGTCTGTTTACGTGATCTCAAATCAGTCTTGCATGATCACTTTATCTGATTCTTATTATTATTATTTTAAAAAAATATTGGAAAATGTATCTGAACTCACAGAAAAGTAGACTTAATGGAAACAATGGGATTTGCATCTGAGCAGAGACTCCCTTGAGTTGAGCCCATCTAGTTGAAGTTGATGAATGAAGTTTTCTTAGCAACAGTGCAGAAATAATTGGCTCCTGCCTCTTTCCAAGATGTTTATCTGATTTCATAGTCTAACCTATATCCCTGGGATTTCCTGGAGATCTTTCAAGGGCAAAGCATCAGGACCATAGATTAAGTTGAAATTCAGAAAATTTGTTGCTCAATTAGTCAATTAAAGCTCATCACTAAATTGAGGCCAGATAAGAGTGGATGGAATTCAAAGGGGAGGAGAGACTTGGATATCTTGTGGCAAAGTAACGACTCTAAGCTGCTGACTTGTTTAACTCTTAAACTCTTGTTTAACTCTACCACTCTTCTTCTTGCTGTTCTACAAAATCTTTCATACAAAGACTAGCCAGATCTGTCCCTCCATAATTTCCCAGCACTCTTCACTCTTTGTCTGCTGTTTGCTAAAATGATCCTGTAGTAATGTACACAGAAGATGTAGAAAGTAAGCTGTGGTCCTCTCGTCTATTTCATTTCCTTTCTTTTAAGGACAAGATTATTTTCTTCATCACTTGGTTTATCTTTTGTTTTTCTAAGCACCAAAAGCAGCTTTCTTTCTCTACCCACGGGATATATTTATAATGAGGAAAAGAACAAACAACAGTCTTTTTTTGGGGGGGAGTGGCAGTGGCTGGGGAAAATACATCTGCCACCTCCCTTCACACACACACACACACACACACACACACACACACACACACCTCAATACTTCTAACCCCACCTCAGGAAAAAGAAAAGACAAAAGCAAAGGAAGAGCAGAAATTGCTGTAAACAACAGAATCTTAATTCAAACCCTCCACATTATGTATGACAAAAGAGGTAGGGTTTTGTTCTTAAGAATGCCTCCTCAGCAATTCTTTAGCCAACCCGAGCTTTGCTTCAGGCAGAATTCTGCCTTTTTTTTCCTTATTCCTGGAAGAAGAGGCTGCTATCAAACTAACATATATCCCTTTGGCCATTTGTTGAGATAGGAACATGGGCCAGGGTCAGTGTCTGTCTGTCTGTCTGTCTGTACGTCTGTCTGTCTGTCTGTCTGTCATCTGTCTGTCTGTCTGTCTATCTCTATAATATATCTATCTATCATCTATCTATTTATCTATCATCTATCTATCTATCTATCTATCTATCTATCTATCTATCTATCTATCTATTTATCTATCATCTATCATATCTATCTATCTAAATCTGTCTCTATCTATCATATCTATCTATCATCTCTATCAAATTTGTCTCTTTCTCCATCTATCCAGTTGAAGGAATGTAGTTTTAGCTTTCTTTTTTGGAAGTGCTTAAAGCATCTAATAGGGCATGAGATACAGTAAATGTTTTTTTTTTTCAATTGATGGCTTACTTAAAGAATGTAAAGACTTCTGTTGTGGATTTGTTTTCAAGCAAAATAGTTCCATTTGCCCAAACTGCAGCTATATGATAAATAGATAGATAGATAGATAGATAGATAGATAGATAGATAGATAGATAGATAGATAGATAGATAGATAGATATTGCACAGAGATATTTGTAACCAGACGACACACTTTTAATGGAAGATGGAATGTTTATATTAAAATAAACATGAAAAGTTGATAAAAAATTTAAAAACTGTCTCACTCAACCACAGAAATTTTGGGGTCAATCGTGGTCATAAGTCAAGGACTACATGTACAAGCATTGTTATGTCCTGAGGACTCAAGGAGTTCTCACTCAGGTCCACTCACTTTGTGTGGGCGTTATTCCCCCATTCCCATTGGTCGGTTCTCCCCAGCAGCCAGCTATAAAAGCAGGCTGCGGGGTCCAACTGGCTGCTGATTGCTGCGAGCCAGTTCCAGGCTTGGCAAGCACGGTCAGCCCTTTATTTGTAAAATAAAGTACTGTTGCACTCATGCTCTGGTTCAGCCTCTCATTGCTCAAACTTAACACTGGCGACGAGGATGGGATGGCTACCAGAAGCACCTTGCAACCGCTGAGTCACTAGCCACCCCATCTACAGCCCAGAGAGAGAGCGATCGGCTGGCGACAAGGGAAACGCTGATCCGCAGCCAGAGAGAGCGGTCAGCTAGCGAAACGAGCGATCAAAAAGAGCAAACGCAGATCCGCAGCCAGAGAAAGCGGTCTGAGTCAAATAGTTAGAAGCGTCTGTAGCCGCTTGTTAGCCTCGCTACGGGGAAAGTGAAGCGCTGCGAGCCGCAGCCGCTCTGCATTTGGCGCGAAATTCAAACGGGTGTCATTTGAATTTCGAGCCAGTAGGAATCACAGCACAGCGCTGTAGAGAGTCACTAACGCTCACTTTTTGGCGCGAATCAAGACACCTCCAACGGCTAGCAGCCAACGTGGTAACCCAGAGAAAGAGAAAGAGAGGGTAGCAAGAAACCTCTCCAGAGCTGATATCACTAGTAACTCACGAGCGTTCGTAGTCCCAGAGAGATTTTTCCGCAGGTAGCCCAGCCGTTCCAGCACCATGAGTTCCAATCCAGTATTCCCGGCGTTTAAACCAGACGAAGAGAAGTGGGAATCGTATAAGAACCGTTTCAATCATTACATCGATGCGGTCGGCCTGTCGGATGCGGAGAGCATCGGAAAAATCCTATTTCCTAATCTACTGCGGAGCCACCGTTTACGATACCGCTGCAGCACTCGTGGCGCCGAGAGAATTAAAAAATGTTCCGTGGTCCGAGTTGCTTGAGATCCTCACAAACCACTACGCTCCCAGGCCTTCACAAATCGCCAGGAGGTTCACGTTCCGAATGAGGAAGCAATCAAGTAAGGAGACCATCAACCAATATATGGCCGCCCTCAGAACAGCAGCCCTGCACTGCGGGTTTGGAACATACCTGGAGGACATGCTCCTCGATCAATTGGTTTGTGGGGTCAAGGATCTCAACCTACAGAGGCGTCTGCTGGCTAAGAAAGACCTCAACCTCGCGCGCAAGCGGTAGAGGAGGCCCTAGCAGCCGAGCTAGCAACGAACTCAGCCACCGAAATTCAGGGCCCAAGCGCCAAGCTAGCAGCGTTCCCAGTCCATTCCGAAGAGGTGGAAGCGGAGGAAGGCCACAACGATGAGAACGATGTCCATCGCCTCACCAATGACAGACGGTCGCAGGTAGGGGCCAAACAAGAATACACCGGTCCACCCAAGCACATCATCCTGTGCCTAGCCTGTGGGGGATCACA
This sequence comes from Pseudonaja textilis, assembly GCF_049901715.1. Lineage (NCBI taxonomy): Eukaryota > Metazoa > Chordata > Lepidosauria > Squamata > Elapidae > Pseudonaja > Pseudonaja textilis. Next base: position 53,356,322 of record NC_141995.1, read on the forward strand.
TCAAAGGGCCACCTGCAAGTTTAAAGGAGCCGCTTGCAACAACTGCCATAAGAGGGGGCACATTGCGAGAGTCTGCCAAGCCCCCAAAGCGCTGCACAAAGACCCCGTCCTCGCACTCGGGACCACAGAGGCAAGTATTAAACTGTCGCACGCACCGCCTTGCCAGGCGTACTTGCCACTCTGTTAGTAAAATTTCTCTCTCCGTTTCCCTAGAAGGTAAACCGTGCCACATGGAGGTTGACACAGGGTCAGCGCTCTCAATAATCTCGTGGAACACCCTCAAGAGACTCCACCCCAGCCTATCTACTACCCAGCTTCAGAGATGCCAGTTCGGTCTGAAGGACTACCAGGGGAAGGCCATTCCCGTGATCGGCAGAGGCAAGTTCTTTGTCAGTTTTAGAGCTTTTAAAGGCCACCTACCTCTAGTGGTAGTTAACGGCAATCTACCCACCTTATTGGGGCTCGATTGGTTTCCCCACCTCGGCCTAGGGTTAACAGGAGTCCATGCTGTCTCAACCTCAGACACTGACTCCTTATTCGCTGACTACGCAGATGTGTTCAGCGAGGAGCTGGGGTGTTATAATGGAACCCCATCTCGTTCACCGTTGACCCCAGGCAGTCCCAATCAGATTAAAACCACGTAGAGTTCCATTTGCTATTCGACCAAAACTAGACGCTGAATTGGATAAACTACTAAAACAAGGGTCATTGAGCCAACAGATTTCGCCAAGTGGGAGACGCCCATTGTCACACCCTCAAAAAGATGGTAGCCTGAGAATTTGCTCGGACTACAAGACAACAATCAATAAATATTTACAAGTTAGCGCCTACCCCGTGCCGTCATTCAGCACTTATTGCACACATTCGAACCGGGCAGTATTTTTGCTAAATTGGACATGTCTCAAGCATATCAACAGTTCCCTGTTGATAACCAAACAGCGGAACTTCAGACCATCGTCACTCACAGGGGTGCCTTCCGATGCAAGCGTCTCCAATTTGGCGTAAAGTGTTGCCCGGGTATTTTTCAATCCCTCATGGACGGGATTTTACAGGGCCTACCTGGTGTAGTACCCTACTTCGACGACATCTTGGTCTCGGCCAGGGACAGACCCCAACTCTTCCAGAGAGTGCGAGCAGTGTTAGAGAGGTTCAGACAGCATGGCCACAAGTTAAAAAAAAAGAAAAATGCGCCATTGCCACTAGACAGGTGGACTTTCTGGGTTATAAAATTGACGCCTCTGGCATTCACCCCCTGGAGTCCAAGGTCAGGGCGATCCACGAAGCTCCCACACCGACCTCCAAAACGGAGCTACAAGCTTTCTTGGGACTCCTAAACTTTTATGCATCCTTTTTGCCCCATAAAGCCTCAGTAGCCGAACCCCTACACAGATTACTAGACAAAAAGTCACTGTGGCACTGGGGGCACAAAGAAGACCAGGTGTTTAACGCCGTCAAATCACTACTTACGTCAGAGGCAGTGCTCATCCAATTCGACCCCAACCTTCCTTTAGTACTGGCAGCAGACGCATCCCCTTTTGGAATTGGGGCGGTCCTTAGTCACCGACTCGCCAATGGCGCCGAGGCCTCCATTGCCTTTTTTCTCCAGGACGCTCTCGGCCACGGAGCGAAATTACAGCCAAATAGACAAGGAAGCCCTAGCAGCTGTTGCAGCCGTGAAAAACTTTCACGAATTCCTTTTGGCCACTTCTTGAACTGGTCACCGACCATAAGCCCCTCCTGGGCCTACTGGCCGGCGACAAACAGACACCTCAAGTCCTCTCCTCGGATGACAAGGTGGACACTTTTCCTAGCGGCCTACTCATACAAACTTATCCACCGCCCGGGCAAAACTCTATCCCACGCTGACGCGCTCAGTCGCTGCCCCTTACCCGCTCCGGCTGAAGACCCAGCTCCTGTCAATGCCATTTTTGAAATCACCCAGTTGGACCTGCCCATCACCGCCCTTGACATCGCCGCCAAAACCAAGGCAGACCAAACGTCGCCCAGGTGCCCGACTGGGTGAGGAGGGGGTGGCCGGGAGGCAATGTTGATAACAAATTCGCACCCTTTAAGACTCGCATGCAGGAGCTGTCCAGTTTGCAGGGTTGTCTACTGTGGGGCACTCGAGTGGTCATCCCGACCTCGCCATGCACCCGAGTCCTGGAAGCGTTGCACGAGGACACCCCGGCATTGTGAGAATGAAGGCGTTGGCACGCAGCTACGTGTGGTGGCGGGTCTAGACGAGGACATTGTCAATTGGGTAAGTTCCTGCAGCATTTGCCAGGAATCCCGTCCTGCTCCCCCATCGCCACCCCTACCAGATGGGAGAGCGCCAGCGCCCTTGGTCTAGAATCCATATCGATCTGGCCGGCCCTGCATGGAAAGATGTTCCTAGTGGTCGTGGGACGCTTATTCCAAGTGGATAGACGTGGCGCGGCTATCCACGACCACCACACTAGCAATCACCAACGTGTTAACGCGCCTGTTCGTTACACATGGACTACCCGACTCCTTGGTCTCCGATAATGGCCCACAGTTCGCATCAGTAGAATTCAGCCGTTTTGCAGCCAACCTAGGCATTCGCCACATTTTCACAGCCCCATTTCACCCTGCGAGTAATGGGTTGGCTGAAAGGGCCGTCAGGACCACCAAAGAGGCCCTCGCTAGGTTTGGCAGAGATGACTGGCACCACAAACTCTCACGGTTCCTGATGAGCCAGCACTCAACCCCTGTGCAGTCACCAATAAGTCCCCAGCGGAACTTCTGATGGGCCGGCGCCTGAGGACTGTATTAGATAGACTGCACCCACAATACTGCCCTGACTCTCCCTCGCTTCCACTTCGGGGTTAGACATTTTATGTTACAGGAGCCGATATTCGCAAGGAATTTCGCTGGGGACCCACTTTGGATTCCGGGCGAGGTCATCGCCGTCACCGGGCCGAGATCATATAGAGTCAGGCTGGAGGATGGTCGCGTCTGGAGGAGACACATAGACCAACTCAGAAGGCGCCTCAGCAACCTCGCAAACAAGAATCCAGAGTCTCCAGTCGAAGGGGAACCGTCCCATCCGCCACCCAGCCACACCGCACCCAGTGACCAGTCTGCGCCAGCGTCGTTCCGGTCAGCCCAAACTCGGACAACAGCGCCCAGAGAGTTGACCAACCGAATCCAACCCACGAGAGTTTGACTCCAGAAACCAACCCGGTGGTTTCCGAGGATGCCCAGTCCAGAGAGTGTTGGCGACACTATGCCAGCTCAACCGTCACAGACTGATACTGAACAGTCAGACAATGTTCCCGAGTTGCGCCGCTCCGGGCGCCAACACAAACCCCATCTACCTCAAGGACTATGCGTGTTCGCATCTGGGGGAAGGGTGTTATGTCCTGAGGACTCAAGGAGTTCTCACTCAGGTCCACTCACTTTGTGTGGGCGTTATTCCCCCATTCCCATTGGTCGGTTCTCCCCAGCAGCCAGCTATAAAAGCAGGCTGCGGGGTCCAACTGGCTGCTGATTGCTGCGAGCCAGTTCCAGGCTTGGCAAGCACGGTCAGCCCTTTATTTGTAAAATAAAGTACTGTTGCACTCATGCTCTGGTTCAGCCTCTCATTGCTCAAACTTAACAAGCATGTTCATCAAATGGACTTCGGCCTGGTTTAGAAGGTTTGTTTTCTGTCTACAAAAATCACAGGTGAGGGTTTCATAGTGGCAAATCATTCCTCTCCTCAAGAAATGTGACTGTTTACCTCAGGAGCGGAAATCTTTCCACCCCCAATTATTACAAAAATTGCCAGGGATGGTTGGAAATATACTCCAGAAGTATTTGAAGGACACACAAATCCTTCGTTCAGTTTTCCCCTGACAGGAAATCTCCCAAAACTGAGGAATTTGCATCTGATGTTAGATGTCTACATTTTGTATTTCTGTTTTGATCCCTTCCTATTTATTGCTGAAAAGAGGAGGCTTTTTCCTCCCCATTTTTGTTTACTCTGATTTACTGTATATTCCTTTTCTTAAAAAAAATCTGTATTTGAATAGAGGGATCTGTCTTTTCACAACCTGCTTTTTAATTTGTGCATTCTGTGGAGTCGCCTACATTCACCAGAGAAGAGAGAAAAGCAGCAGTGCAAATTTGGCAAGGCGGTTGTCCCCACCTCTTCTCCACCTTGGAAAAATAGAAACTCCATGTAGTGGGGAGCGGGGGTGGGGGGGGAGAGAATTAAATGTCAGCCCTAGGGCAAAATATTCAGAAACCTCATTTGGCACCCTAACCAATGTCTTCATTTTCTAATTTGGAAAATGTATGATGGGAGGGGAAGAGAGAATTGCTAATGTACAAGAGGAATGAAGTATGAATAAAACTGTGTTTTGCCACGATCAAGACACCAGCTCTGCGAACACCTGAGAGCATAAAACAGTGTATTTTTTTTTCCCTTGGCTTCTGCAGCTGCAGCCTGATTAAAATGCAGCAGGGGTATCTATATAATAAACCAATACCAGCTACCACAAAGGCAGGTGCCAGAGCCCTCATTTAGAAAGCAGAGGAAATGAGGAACTGCAAAGAAAGAGAAACAGCCGGTGTAATCTGTCACTGCAAATCCTTCAGCTTAACGCCTTGCTTGTCCTTCCCTTTATGACATGACATCAGGTGCCTCCTTAACCAATGATGCTGGAAAAAAGAAGGACATTTATACAAGAGCTTCAAGGTATTATTCCATATCCCTTCATTAATATCATTCTTCTCTGGTGACACGACCTGCCTTGTCTTGCTAATATGCAAACTTTGTGTTTAATAGAAAAACCTTGGTTCTGTTGTTACTTCTGGGGCAAGTGTTCATTTTCATAGGGATTGATGTATTTGCTTGGTATAATTTTCTCTAAGCTTTCTTTTTAAGGGATGCAGTGGCTTAGTGGCTAAGATGCTGAGCTTGTCGATCAGAAAGATCAGTAGTTTGGCGGTTCAAATCCCTAGCACCACGTAATGGAGTGAGCCCCCGTTACTTGTTCCAACTTCTGCCAACCTAGCAATTCGAAAGCATGTAAAAATGCAAGTAGAAAAATAAGGACCGCTTTGGTGGGAAGGTAACAGTATACTATACACCTTTGGCATTAAGGGATGCGGGCCACATGACCACAGAAATGTTTTCAGACAGTGCTGGCTCTTCGACTTTGTAACAGAGATGAGCACCACCCCCTAGAGCCAGTAACAACAATATATGTGCAGGGGAATTTTTGCCTTTAAGCTTTCTTTAAGTAAACTTTTTTTGGATTTTACATTAGAATAAAAAGGTAACCTTTTTGCCCTGTCCACTTGTGTCTGATTCCTCACCATTTCCCAGCTGAGAAACCCTGCATTGTCTGAAGACATTTGGCCAGCATGACTATGCTCTGAGGTACAGGGAACTCTGTTACAGTACCTACTCACCAAAGTGGTACCTAGTTATCTACTTGCATTTGCAAGCTTTTGAACATTTGAATAGCTGGTAGCTAAAAGCTGCATGGAAGTATGCATGTTTGTTTGGGTTTGTGCAACAGAGAAATTTAAGGGAGGAACAACAGGTTGTATGAGCAAATGTCTGATTTTTGATCATGTGGCCATGGGGATGCTGCAACAGTTGTAAGTGTGGAAAAAATGGTCATAAGTCATTTGGAGATTCTCAGTCATCCAGGTCATGGTTGTTCCAAAGGTGCTTTTTCAAGAGGCAACTGGACTTCCTGTTTTTTCTTTGAACACATTTTGCTTCTCATGCAATAAGCTTCTTCAGGAAGCTGAAGAAGCTTCTTGGATGAGAAACAAAACATCTTCAAAGAAAAAAGAGAAACTCCAGTTGCTTCTTGGTCATAAGTCACTTTTTTCAGTGTTACTTTAACTTTGGTCACTAAATGAATGGTTCTAAGTAGAGGGCTATTTGTACTTTATATGACCAACACCACAAACAAACATTCTCATCAACAAGACAAAGAACAGATCGACGTTATTTCACTTATCTAAACCTGATTTTTTTTTCAAATACTGAAATAAATGCAGCTGTGAAATGATTTGCCAAGCTTCATTCCTAAATTTTGCCTTCATGTTTGTGAAAAGTAAAGTAAAAGTAATTCAAGGCACTTGCTGATTAAAGTTGTTAACTCAGAATGTTCTGGCTGTGGATCTAATTTTCTGGCAGAAAAATGATGAAGATCGTTTCCTGTTTTTGAGCTATGTTGTTTTTCCTCCTGTTGCTTTGAAATGTTGTTTTTTTTTTATCCCCCAAATCATGCTCAGTGCCAGCTCTCTCCCCAACCAAAGATGGACTTTTGTTCTGGGCAAGGAACAAAATACGTCAAACAGTGATCCGTTGATTGGTCTTAACTGAACCCCAAAATCTCTCAGGAACATCATTAGGGAAATTAATTGCCCGGAATGGGTTGTTTAGAGGCCAACACTGAACATCTTCTATAAGCAGCAATTTCATGCCACTTTAAAACCTGTGCCAAAATTTGTTCAGTTTAACCATGTCCCACTCTTTTGTTTCATTTAAGGATTCTTCTTTCCAGCTTTTTCTGGGAATAAATTTTATTAATAATAACCTAATTAGGGTCTGTGCTTCCAAGCATTTATGAAATGTCTACTTTGTTGGCTTTTAAAACTGTATTAGCCTACCAAATAGGAAGAAACACCAGAGAAAGCTTTTCTTTATTCTTTTTTACTCCATATGTTAATTATTAATTGATAAACATGTTAATCATATGGGATTTTTTAAATGTTTGTTTACATGTGTGTTTTTTAAAAGTTAGTTCTTAAGTAGTCAACAGAGACAAAGCTGAACGATAAATCAAAAATGGATATGAATTTAGGGGATTTCTGAAAACTTTCAGGACAATCTACAGCTCTAATAAAGCTTGGACTTTGCTTAGCTTATGTAAATTTAATTAAAATGGATCATTAGATGCATTTTCCTGAAGGTATCAATGAAAATAGCTTACTTGTCAGATGAATCAACCAAATTGGGCTTGTGGATGAAAACTGCAAAGGCTGGATTTAAGAAGGCTGGGAGGACAAAGGCATTTAAATCAGAATCTACTGTTCTCTGTCCACTTATAATACCAATATTATTATTATTATTTATTATTATACCAATAATTTATAATTTGGTCAACTTATCTGCAATTGAAATCTTAATGGAACTTTATAAAACAAAATATAAGCATCTTGTTTCAAGAACCATTCAACAACATTTTCTGTGAAAAACTCAAATATCAAAGAGACCAAAAATTTTAACAGAAATTTAATTAAAGTGTCTGTATTATTTAAATCATAAATAAAAGGTCATGTTGCATCATCTCCTAATGATTTCTTAAACTCATCCAAGGAGTGAGTTGTGAGGCTAAATCTTAGGAAGAATTGCTAAAAGTACTGGGTCTGTTAGCTTAAGAAGAGAAGGGTAATGTCAGCATTCCAGGGAACCTCCGTTCCAATCAGTAACTCCGAGACAGGCATAATCTCAAAAGTACCTTTATTAGAATAGCACTTGACACTTCTGTGGAATTTCAAAACTAAAAGTTTCCCAGATTTCCCACAATGTCCCAAACTACAAACCATCCCCCTTTTCCCCATCATCACATCACATGAACCAATCCCAAAGTAAGTTCCTTTTTTTCCTGCACCACACTCCATGACCTTGAGCTAACAAAAGAATTCTATTTTGTCTTCTAAGAGCTACTCAGTTAAAATCACCCCCCTCCCACTTTCTCAATTTATGTGGCAGCGTTGAATAAGGTTTCCAAAGCTGACAGGTAAAGGAAGACATGCTGGCATACTTGCCACAGAAAAAAGAGTATGGATTTATTCTTCAGACAATCTCAGTGTAGAACATGAAGAATGAATGAAAGCTTTACGGAGAGAGATTCAAATTTGAAGTAGCAAATTTCAACACCATAAGATCTATTCAGAATCAGAGTAGAGCTGGAAGGGACCTTGGAGGTCTTCTAATCGAACCTCCTGCTCAAGCCGGAGACCCTATACCATTTCAGACAAATGATTATTCAATCTCTTCTTGAAAACCTCCAGCGATGGAGCGCCCGCAACTTCTGAAGGCAAAGCTGTTCCACTGGTTAATTATCCTCATCGTTATCAAGTTTCTCCTTAATTCCAGGTTGCTTCTCTCTTTGATTAATTTCCATCCATTGCTTCTTGTCTTGCCTTATTGAGTAATAAAGTATTAATTAAGTCATTAATTAAGTATTACATTAAGTAATTAAGTATTAAGCAGAAAATAGCCAACTGAAGTCATAGGTGCTTCATCATCTTTTAATTAAAAGTTGATTAGCCATTTGTGTAGAATGCTGGAAGAATGCTTGCCCATTGCATGAGTTGGACTAGAAGCGGAGATGGTATTCAGCAGGTTCTGACCAGTTTTAGAGAACCAGTAGTGGGAATTTTGAGTAGTTCAGAGAACTGGCAAATACCACCCCTGACTGGCCCCACCTCCATCTATTATCTGCCTCCTGAGTCCCAGCTGATTGGCTGGGTCTTCTTTGGTTGTCCTGCACAGGAGAACAGAGCTAGAAAGCTGGTTACTGGGGTGGGGAGGGAATGGGATTTTGTAGTAACCTTCCCCCCCAGGAGTGGGGAGGAAATGGAGATTTTGCAGTATCTTTCCCCTGCCACGCCCACCAAGCCACACCCACCAAGCCACACTACACCCACCAAGCCACGCCCACAGAACCGGTAGTAAAAAAAATTGAATCCCACCACTGACTAGAAGACATCTACAGTCTCTTCCAAACCTCGTGCTTCTGCTGTTCTAATTTCTCTGGCAACAGAAGGGAAGTGGTTTGCCATTATTCTGGTTTGAATTTTGATTTCTCCAGTATTCTTTCCCATACTGTAGGGTGAAACAAATGGGTAGTAGGTAGTTTATACTACTCTTCAGTGGTAATAAACTTCCTGAATTGCACTTCAGAGCATGAATATGCTGTTCATATGCTGATTTATTTATGAGCCAATTCTCTATATTGCTGCAATCTCACTGTAGACTCCCAGCAGCTAACATAATGGGTTATAAAAACATAATAAAATGTGACAATTTACAATAAACATCAAACTCACAAAACAGCAATAACTAACCTACCAAAAACCAAAAAGGCATTCTTTTATCTTTCTCTGAAAGCTCTCCAAAACTAAAGCTCTCCAAAACTCCAAATTCTAGTCAACTGATGGACTACCTTCAGAGGTACCATTGCCAGATCCTCTAATTAGAAAAAAAGACTGCAATTGCTGCACCAATCAGAGTAGGACAGAGCTCCATCAGTAACTATGAATCCAAATGGCCATGAGCTTGCTGTTTTAGAAAATACCACCCAATCCAAACTTAAAGATGGAGCTGACTGAGACCTTTGCTAGACTAACGTCTACCCATCTTGGTAGGGTTTCGCATGTTTGATGCTACCCAGGAGCAATAAGCCAAGACTTCTATAGCACTTCTCTCCATGCTTCATCATCTTGAACTACCCAGTCAGGAAAGAGCAGACACTTTGAAAAAGAGGTTCTCTGACTCCTTGGGAGTCAATCTGCTGTTGGTCATCCATCAGAATATTTAGACCCAGAGTAGAGCTGGAAGGGACCTTGGAGCTTCACCTGGATCTACCAGGGACTTTGCGGTATCCCTGGGATCGACAGGACGCGCTCTTCACTTTCACCGTCTCTTCGGGACGGTTTAGATCCGATAGGACCATCCAGGAGCAAAGATATCGGCAGCGATCTCAGACCTCCTGAAGAGATGGTGAAAGTGAAGAGCGCATCCTGTCGATCCCAGGGATACCGCAAAGTCCCTGGTAGATCCAGGAGAAGCTCTTCTTGCCAGCGGCAAAGAGGCAGCCATTAAAGCTGCTGAAGTTGGGACAGCTCCAAAACGGAAGAGAGCAGAAAGAGAGAGTGTGCCGGTTTGGTGAGAACTTTTTCTTTATTCTAAGATCTGAATGGATACCCTAAGGAAAAGAAAGAATCTGTAAAAGTTTTGACAGACGTAATTAAGCGGAGATTTTAAACAGGAATGTCAAAGTAATGTTTTGGTGTTTTATTCTCATTGCTGGATTTTCTATATATGATCTTGTATTTTGAAACTGGACTGGTTTTTTCTTTTATATCTATTTTTTTCTTCTCCTTTTTGATTTTATAATATTTTAGGCTAGAGACTCCCTTTAGTTATTTCATTTTTTTAAAATATCTTTTTTCTTTTTTTATTAATTCTTATTATATCCTGCTCAGAAAAGGAGGGGGAAAGTGAGAGCAAAGAAACTTTGTAACACTGCCAACTAGAGGCTTGAAAATATTCTATTTCCCTGTGACCAGACAAAGCTGAGAAAGCTGAGAAAGAAAGAACTGAGACTCTTTTTCAAGGACATTGCTATTTGATAAGATAGAGGGAAGAGCATGGGAGAGTATTATTGCAGGTGCTCTTCTGGGTTTCTATCAACAGCTGGAGTCTGGTCTTGAAACCTAGGGGGGAAAAAAAGGTGATAAGTTTTTGGAGAAGAGAGCTATAATAAGTGCCTTGGATAATTAAACAAAGTGCAGTGTGCCCTTTTTACTTTTTCTAAGTTGTGCTATCCCTCCTCACCAGCTTTATTGTATTTCATTTTATCTTTTTTTTCTTGTAATAACTATTTGGGTTTTTGGCTTTGTTGGAGCTTGTCTTTGTTTTTCTTTTATTCTTTGGAAGTCCAATCTCTATGTTTGCTTTTTATTTTAAAGGGAAAGCCTTTAAGTATTAATGGTTTTTTTTTAAGGGAATAGCCCCTTTTCCCCCTTTCCTGGTATTTTTGTTTTTTCATCTACCTTTCTGGTTTATTCTTATGCATTCTTTTCTATTTGATACCTTTCAATTGGATTAAAGTGTTGAAGAACCTGAAGAATTTTTCCTTTTTTTTCTTTTTTCTTTTCAAGCCTTTTTCTTGATCTAAATATTGCTTGGATGAAGGTATACAAGAACCTGAAGAAATTTTGTGCTCCCTTTTTTTTTCTTTCTTTTTTATCATTATTATTTGGCTTCTTTTTTCTCTATTTTTATTTTGAACTATAATTGGTTACTTCACAATTGGATTAAGGTTTAGAAGAACCTGAAGATTTTGAATTGCTTAAAATGAGTAGGAAATTTACAGCTCCTGGTTCTTCAACTTCTACTTCTTCCTCTCCACCATCCAGAGGACAACGTTCAATACAGACAATGTTAAAGCAAGAAAAAGAACAAGAAAAAGTGACTCTGCAGATGATTATGCAAGGAATTCAAAATATTCAAGCAAAATCAGAGAATATTGAAAAGAGAATAGAGAACATTGAACAAAGAACAGAGAACATTGAACAAAGAACAGGGAAAACCAATGAAAAAGTGGAGAACATCCAACAAATGATGTTGAAGTATGATGAGAGAAAAAAATTGAAGAAGAAGATAAACAAAGAGACAAGAAGATTGGAGATATTGATAATAGATTAATGGTGGTTGAACAAGATAAAAGTGGTATGTTGAGATGGGAGATGGATAGATTAGAATTCTATTTTAGATTCCAAAACGTAGAGGAAGAAAAAGGACAAAACTTAGCTGAGATAATGATAGAAATACTGGCTGAAGCTTTGGAAATAACTCAAGAGAAGATGATGGATAGAATAGATGAGGTTTATCGAGTTTTCACAAGATATGCGATGAGAAATAGCTTACCAAGAGAAGTTCACATTAGATTTACAAAGAAAGTCATTAAAATGCAAATATTGCAAGTGGCAAAAGAGAAAACATTGAAATATAAAGACAAGGAGATTGTGGTCTTGGAACAAATACCCAGAAGAGTGAGAGAGATGAGAAGAGAATACCGATTCCTGATTAAAATGCTACTTAAAAAAGAGGTGAATTATAGATGGCTGATTCCAGAAGGTTTAATGTTCACATGGCAAGAACAGAGACATAGAATTGACTCAATTGAGAAAGCGGAAGTATTTTATACAGAATTTTTTGGAGGGAAAGAGGAAGAGGCAGAAAAAGAAATCTCTCTAATTGAATTCCAAGAGGACTGCCAAATGGTGACTGAAAAAGAAGAAGGTGCAGTAGATGGAAAGGTGGAAGCCAAAGAACAACGTGAACTAAGATCTACGAGAGCTGCAAAACCTAACTATAAAATATAACCATGGAAGAGAAAAAAAATGATTAGAATTAATGTAAATGGACTTAACTCAGCCGTTAAAAGAAGGAAAACCTTTCACAAATTGGAGAAATTAAAATTTGATATAATCTGTCTACAAGAAGTACATATTAAAAAAACAATATGAACAATTGTTGGTACAGCCAAAATTAGGGAAAATATTTACTTCCTTGACCCAATGTAAGAAAAGAGGAGTGGTTTTATATATTAAAGAGACCACCCCAGTAAAATTGATCTATACTGATTATGATGGAAGAATACTAATGGTGGAAATAATGGACAATAATATGAAAACACTCCTGATTGCAATTTATCCTCCAAATGACAAACAAGAAGAATTCTACAAAAAACTACATATGAAAATAATTGAACTGGGCTATGCTAATATAGTTATGATGGGAGATTTTAATGGAATTGTAGACAATAAATTGGACTATACAGCACAGAAAACAATAAAGCGAAACAGAAAGACTCTCCCTAAATCTTTTTTTTAAATGGTAGATGACATAAACTTAAAAGATACATGGAGAGAAAGAAATGCCAAAACTAAACAATACACCTTCTATTCAAATAGACACTTATCATGGTCCAGAATAGATATGATATGGATGTCAACACAATTAATAACTAATATTCAAGAAATAAATATTGAAACAAGTACTTGGGCAGATCACAATCCAATGACAATTAAATGGAAAGGACAAAAAAGAAGATCTAGATGGATGTTAAATAATGCTATTTTAAAAGAAAAAGACTTCACCCAGTGGATGGAGAAAGAACTGGCTTTTTTCTTTAGAGAAAACAAAAAAGGAGATACATCAATTCAGAATATATGGGATACAATGAAGGCTTATGTTAGAGGCTTGATAATAGACTATACAAGGAAAAGAAATACTATGAAAAGATTAGCCTCTAAGGCCTTAGAGGATGAGTATAAAAGACTTGAAAAAGAGCTACAGAAAATGCCACAGAAAAAGGACATCAAGCTAAAAATGGATATAGTTAAACATAAAATGGGTCAAATAGAAAAAGAAGAATTAGCACAGAAAATTAGAGGTGCTAAACAGAATTACTTTGAAGACGCAAACAAACCAGGTAGATGGTTAGCATACAAATTGAGAAAGGAGAAAGAATCAAGGAAAATATCGCAATTAATAGATGACCAAGGCCAAGTTTGCTATGGTAGTGAAGAGAAGAAGGAAATCATACGAGACTTGTATGGGAAACTATATATGCAAGAGAATATTGATGAGGAAAGAGTCAAACAGTACTTACAGAATGCTAATTTACCTCAGATACCTAAAGAGATTGAAACAATGTTAGAAAGCAATATAACGATGATGGAGTTAACTGAAGCACTCAAGAAGCAAAATAATGGAAAGGCACCAGGCCCAGATGGACTTCCGGCAGAATTTTATAAAACATTACAAGAATCGTTGAATCTTCCATTGCTAGAAGTTATGAATGAAGTTATGTTAAAGAAGAAGATACCTAAATCATGGTCAGAAGCCTATATTACACTTATTCCAAAAGAGGAGACCAACCCATTACAACTTAAGAACTATAGACCAATTTTTCTACTAAATGCAGATTACAAAATCTTCAATATTGGCAGAAAGACTTAAAAAAAAATTAAATAATTTTATCCATCCTGATCAAAATGGATTTCTGCCAAAGAGACAAATTAAAGACAATATGACAGTAATCTTGGACACCTTGGAATACTACGAGGCACATCCTGAAAAACAAATGGCTCTGATATTTCTAGATGCACAGAAGGCATTTGATATTGTGAATTGGCGATTCATGTTATTACTGTTGGAACAGATGGGTTTTGCTAGAAAATTTATTCAAGCAATAGAAGCTATATACTATAAGCAAACGGCAAAGGTAATGATAGAGGGAGAACTGACAGACTCTATCAATATAAGAAAAGGAACAAGACAAGGGTGACCACTATCACTTTTGTTGTTTGTGTTAACTTTGGAAGTGTTAAACAGAAATATTAGAGATGAAAAGAATATAAAATGAATGAAAATCAAAAAGGAAGAATTTAAGCTGCAAGCATTTGCAGATGATCTGGTTTTCATTTTAGAAGACCCTTTAGAAACAGCATCAAAATTGATAGAAAAGATAGAGACATATGGAAAGGTGGCTGGTTTAAAAATAAATAAAGATAAGACAAAGATTTTGACAAAGAATATGCTATCAAGACAAAAGGAAGAACTGGCAGACCTATTGAAAATTCAAGTCACGAATAAGATCAAGTACTTGGGGATGTATTTGACAGCAAGATGTAGTATATTAAAAGAGAATAATTATATTAAACTTAAACAGCAGATAGCGCTAGATTTGGTGAAATGGGAAAACTTACAACTGTCACTAATAGGGAGAATTTCAACAAGCAAGATGAATATATTACCCAGAATTTTATATTTGTTTCAGACAATTCCAATTAGGCTTGGAAAAGACTACTTTGAAGATTTAAATAAAATTGTGTTGAAATATATATGGCAAGGTAAGAAAGCGAGAATAAAGTTAAAACTTTTGCAAGATGCTAGAATTAGAGGAGGATTTGGTTTGCCTAATTGGGAATTGTACTACCAAGCTATAAATTTGATGTGGGTTAAGGAATGGATAATACTAAGAAATGCTAGATTGTTGACATTAGAAGGACATGATTTGTTGTTGGGGTGGCATGCTTTTTTATGGTACAAAGGAACTAAAACACAGGGGTATTTTAGAAGACATTATATATGGGAGTCTCTGTGATTAAACTGGGAGAAGATTAAAAGACAATGTTATTTGAAAATTCCAGTCTGGTTATCGACTATTGAAGCATTTTCTTATCCTATAATATACAAAAAGGAACAAACAGTTAGATATGGTGAAATACTGAATGAAAAGGGTGAACTTAAATCTATGCAAAAACTAGAGGAACAAGGTATAAAGATGAATTTAGAAAATAATAAATATATAAAGATGTACTCCTTTCTTATTATATCTACAAAATGATTTTAGGATAGATTTGGGATGATAATATGAACTGTTATAAAATAAATTAAGTAAATTATGGTTATCTTGTAAAACATGAATGAATAAAAGTATAATGAAATGATTGATTAATAATGATACTAACGTATTTAATTTTTGATTGACAATATGAGATTATATGTAATGTAATTGTAGTTGAAGACTACGAAATGGAAGCACAAAACAATTTGCAAACCAACCGGCACACTGTATGTACACCTATGGAAGATAACTTGATGTTTTGATGTTTTGTTTGTTTATGTTTGTTTTTAAAAACCAATAAAATAAAATAAAAAGAACTGAATTTAGCTGGCCACTTCTTCCAGATGAAAATTGACTTCTGTATCCATAAAACTCTCTTTCCGCTGTTCAGACAGAAGTGGCCCATTTTTCCAGGATGTTGTGCCAGTGTTCTGACCCAAGCCTTGTTCCAAGGAAACAAGCACAAAACAGAGGTAACTGCAAAACCTTTTAATGATTCTTTATGAATTCCATTCCTTCACAGTTAAAAGGCTGTTTCAAACTAATTGTCCCTGATAAGAACGAGCCTTGCCAAGGTTGTGCAAGGCTGCCAAAAACACTAGATAAAGTTGTCAAGCAATATTTCAAACACAAAGAGTCTTCAAACACCAACCAAGATATTTTGAACATCCACCAGGTTTGAGTGCAAAAACTTCTTTGCTTCCTGCAAAGAACTCCGGTTTCTCAGCTGGCTTTTATCTCTTAAGAAAGGGGCCATTACCTTGCAGCCTTACTTCCAAGTTGCCTGTGTTGCTGCAGCTGAACATAATTCCCAGCATTGAAATAAAAAGAGAATTGTTTTAACTAAGCGTGTGTTTAATTACAGTTTCAGGAAGCCTTGGTCAGAACCTCACACTTATGCCTGTTGCAGCATCCCTATGATCACATGATCAACTTTCAAAAGTCAGAATGTATTTTTGATGGTTGCAGCTTCCTGGGGTCATGTGAATACTCTTTGCAACCTACCCAGCTAGTTTCTGACAAGAAAAGTCAGGGGGGAAAGTTGGATTTGCTCAATGACCGTGTGATTCACTTAACAACCAGGGCTCGAAAAGTCCTAAAATTGACCATGACTCACTTAAGAAGTGCCTTGCTTTGCAACAAGAATTCTGGTCCAATTTTGGTTGTAAATTCTGCATCATTGGTAGTCTGCTCCGATTTGATTTGACCATGCCACTGTGCACATTTTAAAATGATTTCAACCCCACCCCAAATAAACAAGTATTCAATTAATCATACCACATTCAAACATCACTGACAAATTTAGTACAATCTATTAAAGTGGCCTTGGGCATTTTGAATGCAATGGGGGAAAAAATAGATTTTTCTTTCACCTGGATTTTGCACCGTGTCAATAATGTTCAGTCTTCCTTACATCGGAGAGTCATTGAATTAAATGGTATTTACTTAACAACCCCACTTTCCTAATTAAATCTATTAAGGTTGGATGTTCAGTGTTCTTTTTCCCTAAGATATGTGGGAAGTGCACCATTTGATTTCATTTTTTAACTGTATGATGTCTTATAATTTTGATTTGCTTATTTTTTTTAAAAAAGACAGTTAAACAGGATCTTACCCAAGAGCTCTTCCATAAAAATAATTGGGGTTCTACAGAGCCCTGATAATAACTGAAGGGGGATAAATACTTCGTACATTTTCACACTGTATATATCTTAGCAACACAGATAGGGGGGAAAGATAATTAAATGTTACTGTCACATGAGAAAACTGCTATCATGGAATATATAGGTATATTACGCACACATATATGCAGGGGTTTGTGTGTTTTTAGTGTCTGTGTGTGAGGAGGGAGAGACACACACAGAGAGAGAAACACAGAGAGAGAAACATGCATACATTTAGTTTAATCAGAGATTCAAAATGATGTGATAAATCCAACTGCGATTGAAGAGAAATCTAATGGCCCAACAATCAAGTATTATTCTCAGCTTTGTGCATGATCATAATGAATACATTTTAATAGAGATGAAAAAGGATGATTTATGGTGTATATGTATGTGTAGTATATGTAGTTATGGAGTATATGTAATGTGGAATTCTCCCTCTTTCTCTGTCTCTCTCTCTCTCTTATCTGTCAAGATGATAGGTGGTAGATGGATCCATTTAGATTTTCCACAAGTTTCATATTCAACTACTTTGGTATCACTAAATCTCTAAGCTATTTTTCAAAATGTAGAAATCAACTTTTTAAAAGTCATATAATCTCAGAATTATGAGGTGGATAGAGAAGAATGAAGTCCTGAGTTTTGGGATATTTTATTCATACTACTTGGTTATTGACTGTATATTAAGTCAATGAGGCCTAGGGTCAATATGTGTTTCTAAGTAGCATTTTATGATTTCTTAAATGTATTATTTTCACTGCAAGCATCCCCATTATATGCAAATGTTTTATTGTTATAATTTATCAAACATCCATGTATAATGCCAAGGCAAAGCTGCTAGGCACCTAAGATAGGGAATCCGTGTGTGCTAAAAGAAACAAAAGTTCACATGCTTATTTTGGCAACATGAGGTGTCACTTAGTTGGAAAAGGATATGTGCAATTAATAAACAGATAAAACAAAGAGCAAAGAAGCATATGTGCAGACAATCTCTCTACCACGGTTCCTACAATGGTATCACTGCCATAGAACGTCATGTGCAGGTGTATTTTTGAAAATGTGGCAAGAGAGCTGTTTCTACCCACACCACAAGGCAGAAACGGAAGCACAGGGAACATTGAACAGATTGATTGCCATAATTTGGAAAATAAATGTATCCTTTGAATAGGTTTTCTGGCTACCTCTTTGATAGGCTGGGCAGGTCCAACTGTCTTATTTTCATTATCCGTTGAAAAAGTGTAAATCAAAATATGTCAGCAGCAGGTTTCCATGTCTGAGTGTATATCTCTGTGGCTGCAGTCCCACCTGCATGAAGAACTGCATGCAAAAATAGTATTGGACATGATTTATCAGCCCAAGCCATTAGCTAAAACGTTGCCCATGTAGCTCAGCTGTCTAAAATTCTATCCATAAACTTGGATTTCTGTCATGAGAAATATTAGCACCCAGTGGTGTGATTCAACCGGTATAACAACCGGTTCAGTGAGTGCGTGCACACCGCATTTAGAAAAGACATTTTTTAGCTATAATACTTACCTTCTGCTGCAGCCCCGGTGAGTAAAACAGCTGATGAGCAGCAAACCGCTCTTCCGCGCAAATCAGCTGTGCTCAAAAACAAGGAAATAAAGCCCAGGAAAAGGGCAGGAGTGTGTGTGGGCGGAACCAAATGATCAGCAGAAATACCAGTTTGCCTGAACCGCTCTGAACCGGTAGAATCCCACCCCTGTTCATACTGATTTTATCATTCCACATCTGGAATACTGCATCCAGTATTTGGTCACCACACTATAAAAGCAATGTTGAGACTTTGGAAATACTGCGGAGAAGAGCAACAGAGATCATTAAGGGCCTAGAGACTAAAACATATGAAGAACGGGTTGCAAGAATTGGGTATGGCTAATCTAGAGAAAAGAAGGACTGGAGCAACAGGATAGCAGTGTTCCAATATTTGAGGGGTTGCCACAAAGAAGAGGGCGTCTGTTAAGTCTGGGCGGTGGGTCCCAAGGAGAGACGAGACTCGAAATAGTGACAACAGCTCTTTATTTGGAAACCAGATCCCGAGACAAGACTCCCAGCCGAGGCAGCTCCTTTTATAGAGCTGGCTGCGGCTAGGCAGCCTATGACATGCATTTGAGCTTGTCGCGCTTGGTTTTACCCAATCGCGGCAGCCAAATAAGAACCAATCAGAATGCTTAGTTTTGTCTAATCATGGCCCGGCTTTTCCAGACCAATAGGAATGCAGGCCTTGAAGCCTGCTAGTATGGAACAGGGTCAACCTATTATTCAAAAGCATCTGAAGGCAGGACAGGAAAGAATGGTTGGAAAAATGGTTGGAAGTAACCTGGAATTAAGGAGAAATTTCCCAACAGTGAGGACAATTAACTAGTGGAATGGATTGCCTTCAGAAGTTGTGGGTGCTTCATCAATGGAATTTTTTAAGAAGAGACTGGACGGCCACCTGTCTGAAATGGCATAGGGTTCATTGCAGTTGTTAAGTTACGGATATAATTGTTAAGTGAATCTGATTTTCACTCATTGACTTTGTTGTCAGAAGATTGCCCAAAGGTCATATCACATGATCCCAGGACACTGCAATCATCGTAGACATGAGCCAAGCATCTGACTTTTGATCAAGTGATGACAGGGGTACTGCAAAGGCCATAAGTGTGAAAAAATAGCCACAAGTCACTTTTATAACTTCAAACGGTCACGAAGTGAACAGTTGTGAGTCAAGGACTATCTGTATTCAACTATCAGTCAGTTAGAACACTTTCCCATGGCGGATTGGACTTAAATGCCAACACTGTGATGTGATAGGCTGGTTGTCAATTGAAAAAAAGAGAGAGAGAAGTTAACTGTAGATTTTTAAAATGTGCGGTAAGTTACAGCATCAAGATATTTTCCTCAGGAAGAACACGTAAAAGAAACAATGGTGACATGGTCAAAAAAATTCGGTTATAATATTGAATTGGCTAAATGGCAAAAGCTTTGGACCACCAATAAGGCAGCCACGGCATACAAGAAAAACCTTTATAAGATGTTTTATAGGTGGCATCTTCTGCCAGCAAGGCTTTCCAAAATGTTCAAAAGTCTATCTCCAAATTGTTGGAAGTGCAAAGAGGCATCTGGCACATTTTTTCACCTGTGGTGGACCTGCAATGCTGCAAAAAATATTGGAGACTGATCCAGACATGGGTGGAACAAATGGTGGGAGAGTGTATTCCATTTAAGCCAGAATTTTTATTCCTAGGGATAATACCAGAAGGATATAGGAAGGATTTAATTTGTCTAATAATACATGTGTTGACGGCGGCTAGAATAATATATGCACAATACTGGAAAAAGGAAAGTGTACTGCCAGAAACAGGGATAATAAGGAAAATTATGGCCTCTGCAGAATCAGACAAGTTAACTCTAGAATTAAAAAAAAAAAAAGGGAGAATCTGAGGACTATGAAACGTGGAATAAATTCCATCAGTTGTTGCATAGAAGAAGGCAGGGTCAGAACATAAGTAGCTAGGATGATTAGAATAATTAATAAACAAGGTATCAAATAAGGAGACTGTAAATGGTAAAGTAAAATTTATATAGGTATAACAATTGTAATGCCAGAACGGCCTCACCATGTTGTATTCTTATAATTGATTTTTTTTTAAATATATTTTTCCTCAGATAGTGGAAGAATTATTTTTAATATGAAATCAATGGAATAATAATTCCAGAGTTTACCTTATTGGTTCCCTGAGATTTCTTTTTTATTTCAGCAAGAGTTAGATGTCACCCAGATGATGTTCAATGCAAAAGTGATATTCAGCCGGTTTGGACCAGTTCTGGCGTACTGGTAGTGGGAAATTTGACTGGTTCGGAGAAACAGCAAATACCACCTCTGGCTGGTCCCACCTCACCCATTCCAGGAGTCCCCACAAAAACTATTTTGGCTCCCAGGTAAGTTGAGGGAGGCTTACTAGGCCCCAAATGGGGTGTGGGGGTTGCGGTGCAGCCCCTCCATGGCCCGTTTTTGTTCCCAGGAGGCTACAAGGGGGCTTACTAGGGCCACAACAGGGATGTGATGCAACCCCCCCCCCACAGCCTGATTTTGCTCCCTGGGGGTGCAGGAGGCTGAGTGCTGCCTGTCACCCCCCTGGCCACACCCACCATGGCCAAGCCCACCCAACCGGTCATTAGGGCAGAGAACAAATTGTTAAATTATTTGAATCCCACCACTGGTTCAATGGCCAAAAAGATGCCTAAATTCAGAAAATCAGAAAGGAGATGATTTTTTTTTCCCACCAGGCTGTTGATGGACGGAAAAACAGAAAGCGAGGGCTGTGTAAATTAACAGATGGTCTTTTCCAGCACCACTGCCAAAAAAGGATAGGAAACAAAATGGTGTTGAGAGACACCCAATTAGAATATATTTTTTTTAATATTTCTAAAAAGGTTTCCAATAACTAACTAATCACAGTGTATTTAGTTCAGCCTGCACCCTGTAACTTTACATTTGGTCCTAACGAGTTTTGCATGTGTGTGTGTGTGTGAGGTAAAGCACAAAATGGAAGGGAATGACAGAAGTCACTCGTGAAACTCAAAGTACTGTAAACCGGTTAGAACTGAACATACATGTGGTCCTAGACTTACAACAGTTCATTTAGTGACCATTCAAAGTTACAACCACCACTGGAAAAAGTAAGACTTATGACCGGATGCCACACTTATGACTGTTGCAGCATTCCCATGGTCACGCAATCAAAATTCAAATGCTTGGCCACTGACTCATATTTTGCGACCTTCTGACGAATGAGGAAGCCAGATTCACTTAAACGTGTTACTAACCAATGGTGGGATTCAATTTTTTTTACTACTGGTTCCGTGGACGTGGCTTGGTGGGTGTGGCTTGGTGGGTGTGGTAGGGGAAGGATACTGTAAAATCTCCATTCCCTCCCCACTCCTGGGGGAAGGTTACTACAAAATCACCATCCCTTCCCCACACTACTAACCTACTTTCCAGCTCTGTTCTCCTGTGCAGGGCAACCAAAGAAGACCCAGCCAATCAATTTGGACTCAATGGGAGGCAGAGAATAGATGGGGGCAGGGCCAGTCAGAGGTGGGATTTGCCGGTTCTCTGAACTACTCAAAATGTCCGCTACTGGTTCTCCAGAACTGGTCAGAACTTGCTGAATACCACCTCTGTTACTAACTTAACAAATACAATGATTCACTTAGCAACTATGGCAAGATAAATCATAAAATGGGGCAAAATTAACAACTGCCTCACTTATCAATAGAAATTTGGGGCTCAGTTGTGATCATACGCTGAGGACTATGAGTACTATTGACAATAATAGCTTAAGTAAAATTCCTTTCTGTCTCTGAATTACTGAAAAAAATTCGGGGGGGGGGGGGGGGTGCTTTAAAGTTAGAAAGTTAGAATGCCCCCGTCAAGTAAAACTATGAAAAATTTGCAAGCCTTGCCAAAATGCTTTGACCAAATTCACCCTCTCAAAACCATCCAGGTGCCGAGGTCCTGAGAAGTGTAAAATGACTAAAAACAAAATTCATATTATTTCTTTTCTCCATGCTGATGTTTCATCTCTGGATGGTTCCCCACCGGCTGAAGAAACTATATTAACGAAGCAGTGTTACATGTGAAATAATATTGGACACGTGGATATTGCTTTCTGTGTCATGAAACGTGTCTGAATGTCCTTGAAATGAGAAGAGCAACAAATATGATAAAGGGTTTGCAGCCCAAATTGAATGCTGAACTGCTATGGGAACCAGGTATGTTTAGCATAACTGTCAGGCACAAAAGGCCAGGTCCAAATGTGAAAATTCAATTTTAACTGATTTATTGCTAAATCCTATGAACAGGAATCTTCTCAAGTTAGGTGAGAGTCAATGGCATTCAAGGGGGGAATTGGACTTATTTCTATCGTCTGTTTTTGTTGTTGTTTTGTTTTTCTGCAGTGGTTTGCTCTTCAAAATTGTTTTAATTTAGTTTCTGAATGTTTTGTTATCAGACTAGGTAACCTCATCAGCAGGATCTTTGTTAGTACAAATTGGGGTCTGGTTTATCTCTTTGGGGAACTCCAAACAACCCTTTTCCTTACAATTTATGCCGCCTCTGATGTGTCAGACCTCCTTTTAAGGAACATGTGTGATATTATGGGATGCAAATATGTAACATGTTTGACTACATCATGTAACTGATTTCCGATGCAAAGGGGAGGTTACTTTTAGCCTTTCCAATCAATTTTCCTCTTGCAGTTTCTTTGTTGCGTTAACTATAAAAAGGAATGTAAGATGTGTCTCAAGGTTCTCCTTTTTTATAGGGAGATCCCACTTTTTCAGGGTGCCCTAATAAACTGCTTTTAAATGATCTTATGGCTGGGTTGTTTATTGGGAAGGTAAACCAGAACAGAACCTAGAGCCAGATTTGATTACACTCCAGTTTTTACAAACCTTACATTGGTTTCCATGTAGACTTCATTGAATATGAATGGCCTTTTGGCAGATCTCCTGCATGGTTGGCCAGAGAAAGCTTTGGAGCTTTTGAAATGTTCTCTGAATTATACAAGGACCAAAGCTTCCATATTTCCTTATCACCATTATTGAATAAGAGAAAGAGACAGAGAGAGGGAGAGAGAGAGAGAAGCAATTTGGAGAAAAACAAACAGGAAAAAAAAATTGCAATCCCACTAATCTGATATAGAGTTTTATGTGTATCATGCCATTTCTACTTTCAGAGCACACAGAGAGACACATATGCTCAGGGCTGGGATTCTACCGGTTTGGACTGGTTCTATAGAACCGGTTGTTACGATTCTGCGCAGTTTGGACTGGTTCTATAGAACCGGTTGTTACGATTCTGCGCAGTTTGGAGAACTGGCAAATTGTGCCCCTGGCTGGCCCTGGCCCTCTCCACTTGCCCCTTCCCTTCCCACCCAGTTAGTCCTTATTGCGCATGCACGACATCACTGACTGTATTCTCCACCACCCAGTCACTCCTTAAGGTATTTTTTTTTCTCCTGATGATCAGCTGTTCTGATGACCAGCTGTGTCAGGATCCTCCTTGCTATCTTACTGCTTCGACCAGGAGGCTTCCCTGAGGCTCAGGAGGCCAAAAAATGCACCCTAGAGGGGGCTGAATGCCCCCCTGTGCTCCATTTTTTGCCTTCCTGGGCCTCAGGGAAGCCTCCTGGGAACAAAAATGCCCCCTAGGAAGCTTCCCTGGGGTCCAGGAGGCCAAAAAAAAAAAAAATGGAGCACGGGGGGTTGCTGCAAAAAAGAAGAAGCCACGCCCACCCAGTCACAAGGCCATGGCCACCTAGTCACTCCCACCTAGCCATGCCCACAGAACCGGTAGTAAAAATATTTGCATCCCACCCCTGCATATGCTGGAACAATCATGACACTAGTCAGATAAGTGAAAACAGCCCTCCTGAACACAGCAGAGATGCAGAAAAAGCAACATAAATACCGTTTACCCTCTGACAATTACAGCCAATTTTACATTTGCAGCAAGAGCACATTTTAAACCAAATGGGGAAATCAAATTGAGAGAGAGAGAGAGAGAGAGATGCTTGCATCATGCTATAAAGAACGACGGCCTTCAAAGAGACAATAGGATGCCTTTTTATCTGAAGGACATGTTGATAAATTTGTTAGAATCAAGAAAATAGAGCATCGTTTGAGTCAATTATTGCTAAAATACAACTTGCTTTATTAAGTTTGCACAATGGGTTTTACTTGTAAGTGCAAATAAATTACTGAAATTAGAATGGCAAACTGCTTGTTATGCTTGAAGAAGGACTGAACATTGTTCAGGTAACAAAAGCACACTTAAGCAGCTTTCTCAAATATTATTAGCCTCTTATGCATCTGTATCTCCCTCAAAATGTAATTTCTGCTAAATCTGCACCTGTTTAAGGAAATTAGCCTGTTTTTTTTTCACATCAGTGTATCTTCTCCAATGGCATAATTTGAAGACATTTATTCCAAATATCAGTTGAAAAATACAACGTGTGACAAGTGCACATTCAAATAATCATAGAATATTGTAATCCTGTTATGGATCCAGGCACCAAAACAACTTCAGTTTTGAAGAAGAAGAAATCACTTTTGTACAGACAAACAGTATCTATGCTTTCTCAAATTCCACTACACAATCAGTTTTATTGTAAATTGAATTAAGAGTATTTGTTTTAAATATGGTACAAGGATTCTATTCTAGAATAAAGAACATGGAATAATAGAGATGGAAGGTACCTTGGAGGTCTTCTAGTCCAACCCCCTTCTCAAGCAGGAGTTCCTATATTATTTCTGCCAAATGGCTGTCAAGATCTTTTTGAAAGCCTCCCGTGATAGAACACCCACAGCTTCCGAAAGCAAGCTGTTCCACTGGTTGATTGCTCTGACTGTTAGGAAATTTCTCCCAATAAGTTGCTTCTCTAATTAGTTAATTTCCAACCACTGTTTCTTGTCTTTCCCTTTCATGTTTTGGAAAATAGTTTGACTCCCTCATCTTTGTAGGAGCCCTTCAAATAATGGAACAGTGCTATCATGTCACTCCTTAGTCCTTCTTTTCATTAGATATACCCAATTCCTGGTAACAATTCTTCGTATATTTTAGCCTCCAGCCCCCTAACCATTTTTTTTAAAAAAATTATTTGGGTTTTCACAAAAACAAAATACAAATAAAACATCTTTTTTGAAAATAGCATGGTCCCAGGTTGTCACTTCTTCATACAGACACAAAACTCAATTTCATGCTCATTTTTATATTCTATTCCATATCTTATTACCATTTTATATTTTCTAGATAGTTTTTCCCCCTCTTCAAATTTTCTCAACTTTGTTTTAATTATCTCAATTCAAATCATTATATTTATACTTTTTGTCTGTCCTGTTACAATTTCACATTATCTTTTCTTATTAAGCAGATTTTTCCCTGTAGTGACCAATTAGAGTATGACACCTTTTTATCCTTTAATTTTATCCATTCAAGCTCTTATTTAAGCTTCAATGTATAGTTTTAATATTATAGGATTCAATATAATACATAACTTCCAATCGAATTCTGCTTGGTACATTCTTAAAATAGACACTATATTCTTAAAAAGAAAATATATATCTCTATCTCTATCTCTATCTCTATCTCTATCTCTATCTATCTATCTATCTATCTATCTATCTATATTTGTTTTCTGAGGTTCTTGCGGGTATTTGTATGTGGATCTTTGGTTGTTCGGGTTTTCTCCCGCGTAAGATTCGAAGTATCTGGGCAACGTTTCGATGAAGTCTCATTCATCATCTTCAGGCTTCTGTCTCCGGCTCTGTGCTTCTCAGAGTGAATGAGAAGCACTCTGAGAAGCACAGAGCCGGAGACAGAAGCCTGAAGATGATGAATGAGATAAAACACATTCCATTCCAATTCAATTCTATCATTAATATGCATTAAAATCTTAACATCTTTAAAATTTCTTTTCAATTGAATATCATACTAACTTGGGAACACTTATAAACTTTCTATAGTTAATTCTTTTTTTCCCATATTTCTCATTTATATTTTTATAAATCATTACTAATAATTAAAAATGTTCCCTTTTAATTCTCTCAATCATTTTAATTCATTTATTTATTAACAAACATCCCACTGCATTACAATAAATATTTTACCCATCATCATATTTTCTAAAGTTATTTCTATTTGTAATATAACAAAGCTATCTTATGTACCTTTGCAGAATCCCTTTTACAAATAATTTTTCACCCATTATCTCTAAACAAACTTATGGTTACAATCCTTATATCTTTTCCCTGTTTCTCCATTTCTTGTTTCTGTCTTTTACAACTTCTTTTCCTTGCCTTCTTCCCCCTCTTCTTCTCCCCCCTCCCCTTTTTACCCCCTCGTCTCTCTACTTCTAACTCTCTCATCTGTAATCCCCTCTTCTGTTGCTTTCTAATACTATACTTATCTTTCAAATTGTTCTTCTTCTTTTTGGTTGTTTTTTCTAATCTTAAACCTTTCACTCTCTTTTCCCCCTTTGATTTTCCACCCCCACTTAAAATTATTTGATCATTAAAGATGATTGTTCTGCAAGCGTTTCTTGTTGCTTCTCATAGTTCTAGATCTCCATTTCTAAGAACTGAAACACGAAGCCAAAAGAACTTCTCCCTTCTTGTGCGTCTTCTTTCCATTTTTTAAGTTCTGTTTTCAGTTCTTCTAAGAGTGATACCATTTTAAAAACTTTTAAACAACCACCCAGTTAAATTTAGTCATCTAGATGCAAAAACCAAAAATCACCAAGTAATTCAAACAATCCAAGGCTGTTTCTACTTTCTTCTTTTTTCCACTTTCTCTTCCTGGGGTTCTATTATTTTGTTACCAAGTCTCAATTAAAGTGTATCTTTGAGGAATCTTGTTAAAATTTCACTGTAAGTTCCTTTTAATTACAGTTCCATTCCTTAATTCCAGGCAGTCTCCTCCATTTTTCCAGATCCTGCCCTTCTATACTTTTTTTTCCTCCTTTCCAGCTTTTAAAAACTTTTAAATGTCCAGAAATCTTTATTATTCCTTTGACTTTTATTTTCAGCTTAGATGCCTATTAATGTCAAAGTGGATTTTTTTTTCAGTTTCTTGCTTAAGTCTCTTAGCTGTCAGTATAAGGAAGGGAAGAAAAAAAACCTAATCCTTTCCCTTCTCTCTCTCCTTTGCAGCTTCAAAATCTTCTTTGGGAATTATGTTGTTAAGTTTTAATTCCAGGGTAGCTTATTTGTTGCTTTTGCTGTTTGACCCGGTCAACCAAAACTTTCTCTTCTTATCTTCCTCCTGCACATTCTTTTCCGGTCGAGTTCTTCTTTGTGGTGGCCATTTCTGACCACCGCTACAACCGCCTTCGGGAAAGGGAGTAATGGCCATCTCTCCAGAGGAGAGATGTGGCTCTTCTCAACCCTGCAGGCAGTCTCCCCACCTCTTCACCACCTCTACAGGGTGGCTTAGCCCCGAAACCAGCTGGCTCGGGGCGCTCCAGCGGCAAGCACGGATCAAAGCCTCGGAGAGACGAGGTTTTGGTCTGTCGCTGAAGAAGCTCAAACCGGAAATCCCCTAATCATTTTTGTTGCTCTTCTCTGAACTTTTTCCAGAGTCTCAACATCTTTTTATATGTTAAGTTCCATGTTCCATTATGTTCCATTCCAACATGTTTTTAATCTGAGTGTAAAATCATCATTACCTTTGACAAATTATTACTAGTTCTCCAAACTAACTTCCTTTTATTGATCTGTTGGTCTATCAACAAAAGGCAACTCAGTCTCAACAATACACCACACTTGTTCAAACCTATATATAGATATCATATTGGATTACAAAAAACAGCCAACAATGCAACAACCACACAATGACAGGCAACCAACAGCAAAAAACACCCACAAGATGATAGAACATAGGGATAGTCATAACGCGGTGACACAGATTGTTTGTACCCCCAAATCTTATAGCCTGTATCACAAATATTTCAGGACGGAGAGGTTATGACCCAGGTAGGCAAAGCAAGGTGGGCATCTAGAGCAGGGATGTCAAACTCGAGGCCCACAGGCTGGATCCAGTCCACGGGGTGCTTAGATCTGGCTTACGAGGCCATGCTGGAAACAGTAAACGATGGACCTGCAGTGCCTCTGCCAGTGAAAATGGAGTTTGGGTGGGTGATGTGCAGCTCTCCCAAGCTCTATTTTCACTGCCGGGAGCTAGGAAAACAAACTTAAAACAAAACAAATGGAGAAATATTTCCCCTTTTGCATTTGAGCATGCAATAAGGGATGGGAAAAGAGAAAAAGAAAAGAAAAAGAAGAAAAAATGGGAAGAGAGCAAGGAAGGAAAAATAAGGAAAGAGGGAAGGAAGGAAGGAAGGAAGGAAGGAAGGAAGGAAGGAAGGAAGGAAGGAAGGAAGGAAGGAAGGAAGGAAGGAAGGAAGGAAGGAAGGGTATTATAATGAGAGTGAGGGAGGGTCTGAGGGAAGTCCTGCCTTAGCACTTTGCCATCACAGGTGCCCCTGACACAAGTGATGTCAATCTGGCCATGCCCTCCCTGGCCACACCCTCCTCAATGTCAAACACAGCCCTGATGTGGCCCTCAATTAAATTGAATTTGACACCCCTGATTTAGAGAGTTCTTTATTTCTCTCACCAAATGCTCCATCCAACAGCCATCCAATAATTGATAAACTCCATCTCCATGCTACCCTGAAGGCAGCCACCCTCAGCCTCCCAAATTACAGCTGCTGTAGTACAAACTAAGCCCACAGAGTAGGAGCATGCTCACCAGGTAAGGACCAGGGTTCCAAGTCCAGTCCCCAAGGCAGAGTCCAGGCACAAGACAAGGGCAGTCCTCAGGACAGGAAACAGGTCCCAAGCAAGAAGCAGGTCCAAAGGCACAGTGATGCCAAGGCCAAATACCAAACACAAGAGAAGGGCTAGGTCTTAACAAAAGGCTAAGAGCAATCTTCCAAGCGAGGCAAGGCAAACAGCAACAGGCTCAAGTCCAGAGGAGTATAAGCCAAATGTGATGACCCAGGGTGGAATACAAAATAAACACAGTCACAAAAAACAGGTGAGGCCCCTTTTATTCCTTCACTTTGCTTCCAAGCTCCAAATATCCTTGACTGGAGACAAAAAAACTCCCACACAAGCAGTTACAAGAAGGAGGAAATGCCATTTAAATTATAAAGAGTAAAAAAACAACACAAACCAAGCAAGATAAGAGCTTGAAAACATCCACAGATATCAGAACACACACTGGGAAGGACACCAAACTCAGAGAGGAACAATAAACTAGAGATATTTCTACGCTTTGTTTCCAGCACTTGCCCATACACATGTCTGTCCTCTTATCCAGTTGTCACAGCTGCAGCCCATGAAGACGATCAAGGCCCTCTCCTCCCCAGTAGACCAGGTCTCTCCCTTATCCTCTCCTCCCTGCATGCCCTAGGATGGAGAGGGGATGGGCCTGGGTCCTCCTCTCACTGCTCAGCTGGCTTCTGCCCTTCCCCAGCTTCCTCCACAACCTCCGGAGCCACACTTCCACTCCCTGTCGGCTGTTCCTCCTGTTCCTCAGAGTCAGTCTCCACCAGGGGTGTTAGATCTGGGAGGATGGTTCAGAAATGGAGGCAAGACTCAGATTACAACAACAGCTCTTTATTAGTGACTTCAGATCTGAGCGAACTATCCCAGCCACAGCAGCCCCTTATATAGGGCTGGCTGTGGCTAGGCAGCCAATGAAAGCGATTTGAGTTTGCCGCTCTTGGCAGGGCCAATCGCGGCAGCCCGTTTACTAGCCAATTGCATCAGTCTGCAATGACCAATCACGATCTGCTATTCACGGGCCAATCAGAGTTGCAGGCTTCTGAGCCTGCTAGTCCGGAACAAGGGGCATGACACCAAAGAAAACATTTGTTCTTGGCAAAGACTAACTTCCCACTGCTTCTCCTTAAGTTACTCCCCCTCCAAGTGGCTTTCTCCTGAGTAGTTTTGCAGCCCTTCTCTGGGCTTCCCTATGCTCCACTCTCCTTGCTCTTGGATCAAATGGAGTAGACAGCTGTTCCTTATCAGAAGAGAATAGCTGTCTATTAACACCACTCCTGGTCAGCAGCCAATCCTCCTTTGTGTCTGTGCAGGCAGGCAGCCTTCTATATGGTCAATCACCTCCCTCAATGCCTGAGGGGACTAGGACAGCATCATCCCCACATCCTCTTGAGTGCCTTCCCTCTTGGACGGTCCCAGTTCTTCCTCCTCCTCTGAACCAGGCTTCGGTAGGGCCAAGACAGGATATTTTACATCTGTCTCCTCTGGCTATGCACTGAAACCAGTGTGCAATTCAACCATTGTAACAACCTGTTCTGAACTGGTAGAATCCCACCCAGACTCAAACATTCTGAAAACACAATCACAATGCTATGATCTTTCCTTTCATACAATGTTAGTTATTTTATCTAGTACTATTAAGGTTTATAACTTTGATAGCATCCTCGTAAAAGGCATGGAAGCTCAGAAGGCCTCTATAAAATAACACAAAGAATGTGAATTACAAAAAAAAAAAAAAAATAGCTACAGGCAGATGTTAGTGGAATGGGAGAGCTTGCCACGACCAATTTGCAGTGAGACAACTCACCGCGGCCAACTTGCTACAGGACCATTTGCCATAGGACAATTCAACAAATGCAAAAGTTCTTTTAATTTTACTGGAACCATGGCCAATAATAATAAAATAAAGGAAGTCAACCCAGAAATACAAGTTACAATATTTTCAACAAAAAGGTGGTCCCCAATAATAAAAGTAACTTAATGAAACAATTAATACAGCGTTGAATTTTCCCATGGTGAGCTGTCCCACCGTGTGTTAACTATATCAAGTTGGCCATGATGACATCTCCTAGATCTGAAGTTAGTTAGTGCCATCAGACAAAGTCCAAATACAAGTGATTGAATGGGTTGGTTCATTCACTTTAATTCAAGTGAAGTGAAGGAGTGGCCTTAAGGTTTTCTTTTGTTTTGGATGCTTTCCCTTGTAGCTGCATTCAACAGTTCTAATGGTAATGAAGAAACAAATGTTCCATTATTTGGAAGATCCTATTGAAAGTCAGAAGAATGAGAAACATTAGACCTTAGTCTGGTATTTATCCTGTGCTTGCAAGCCTTAATCCCTTTCATAAATAGGAACGAAATAGCCTAGTAAAGGTCTTCTATTTTATACCAGGTAGCTTTTCATGATCTATGAGAAGACAAAACTATATTAATGACTGCTAAGGAAATCTTAGGAAAAGAGAAAAATGGCTCTCTAGATTTCAACTGTACCTCCTTAGAGTGTAAGACTAAGTAGTTGAAAAGGGCATCTTTACTCAGAACTTCGTGAACATGACTAGATTGAACCTTCTCTCTGTCTCTCTGTGTTTGTCTCTCTCTCTGTCTCTCTCTCTCTGTCTCTCTCTCTCTCTCTGTCTGTCT
This sequence comes from Pseudonaja textilis, assembly GCF_049901715.1. Lineage (NCBI taxonomy): Eukaryota > Metazoa > Chordata > Lepidosauria > Squamata > Elapidae > Pseudonaja > Pseudonaja textilis. Next base: position 53,388,165 of record NC_141995.1, read on the forward strand.
ATCTGTCTGTCTCTTTGTTGCTGTCTGTCTGTCTCTCTCTCTGTCTCTCTCTGTGTGTGTCTCTATCTCTGCCTCTCTGCCTCTCTCTCTCTCTGTGTATATATATACACACACACACACACACACATAGTCCACATTTCAATACACACATTCCATCTCTATGTGACATTTTCTCCTTTTCAATATGATTTATGCCGCTAGCATGAATATTAAATATATGAGACTGCTTGGAGCAATGAATTGAGGTGTGCATTCATTCTATAGGGGTGTGTGAAGAGATACAATTTATGTAATGTCTAAGGGTATACGAATACATTGACCTTGGTATTTTATTATAATATAAAGCTGTAATGTGGCTTTTTCCCTAATTTTCTATTTTCCATTTGGATTCTGTGGTCTTGTATGTCCTTCATAGAGGGTCAAAACTCAATCAGCCCAAAGGTTTTATTTCACCCACTTCATGGCAAGAAATTATGATGCAGAACCTTAAATTTTCTTAAAGTAATGATCTCAATTTGTTTGCTTTTTTTCCCCCTCTAACCAATTTTGAGACTTTTTAGATTTGTCCAGGCTCAAAAATCTGTCTATAAATCCAACTCCTCTCATTTTATATCATTCCGAAATGGATTTATTTTGGACTCATATAACTAGGATGAGGTTTTCCCTCTTGAAATATTCTTTTCTAGATGGCAAACCTGACAAACTTCAGATGATCAGTTTAGCATCTGTCAAAAGTTGTGTGCATGTTGTTATAGGTGTACCTCAATCTGATCTGATGCCCTGAGTTGCTAAGAACGAAAAAAAAAATATTTATGAAAAATAAGAAATAGTAACTGTGAAATTTGTTGAATATGTTCTATAACTGAGAAATGCATAATGTGCCCGATTTGAACCAACATTTATTTCACAGTGCTAACATCTGAAACCACTAATCTGGTGGTAATATTCTTTTTTATATATGCACAGTTACTACAAGTGGAATGGTGGCTCGGTGGTTAGGATGCTGTCAGCTGAAAAGCTGGCAGTCTAGGTTTGAAGCCTGAGTGCCACGTGATGGCGTGAGCTCCCGTCCTCACTCCATCTCTTGCCCACCTAGCAATTTGAAAGCATGCAAATGCAAGTAGATGAATAGGCATTATTTAAAATTAGAATTAGAATTCTTTATTGGCCAAGTGTGATTAGACACACGAGGAATTTGTCTCCTGTGCATAAGCTATCAGTGTACAGATAGATCATTATCATAGATGTTGTAAAATAACATTTATCATGAAACATTAGATACAACACTTAGTGATAGGCATGGGTGCTAAATAACCAATCAACATAAAACATACTAGGATACTAAACAAAACAATATAAATTGTAAGATACAGGCAACAAAGTTACAGTCATAAGAAGGTATGGAGATAGGTAACAGGGAAGATGAGAATAAATGATGGTAATACTGCATTTCTGGATAGTTTGACAGGTTTGTGCGGATTGGTTGTTTAGCAGAGTCATGGCATGGGGGAAAAACTGTCCTTGTGTCAAGTGGGAACAGAAGTCTCTGTGACATCATGCTGACCATATGACCGAGGAAGTGACTTAAGATACCACTGGCTTAATGGAAATGAACACCATCCCCTAGAATCAGCAATGAGTAATGAAGTAAAATCCAAAGGGCCTCCTTCATCTTTTCAGATATACCCATAGTTATTTATTTCAACTTAAAAGCTGAATGTTCTAATCCCATGATGGTGAACCTATGGCACACGTGCCAGAGGTGGCATACAGAGCCCTCTCTGTGGGCATGTGAGCTGTTGCTCCAGCTCAGCTCCGCCGCACATATGCGCACACCTCCCACTGGCCAGCTGGTCATTGGGTCTGAGCATATGCGGGTGTGTGTGGAGTGCTTGTGGGGGATGCATGTCCATGCCTGGGTTGGGCACATGTGTGAGGGCATGGGGGACACATGCGCATGTGCAGGAGACACAGCGCATATGTCGGGATGCATGCACATTGTATTTTGGGATTGCGCATGCACACACAAATTCATGTGGACACGAGATGCTTTGGGCACTCGGTGCCGAAAAGGTTAACCATCACTGTAAATCTAACCTGATTATTTTTTTTCCCAGTGTGAAAATCTACAGGTTGTGGACCTCAGCCTGTGCTCTATTTCTGTTCTGACCCAAACCTTGTTCGGAGGAAACAAAAATGAAACGGAGCAAAACCTTTTAATGATTCTTTATGAATTCCGTTCCTTCCCGGTTAAAAGGCTGCTTCAAGCTAATTGTCTCTGATAAGAACGAGCCTTGCCAAGGTTGTGCAAGGCTGCCAAGAACACTAGATAAAGTTGCCAAGAAGTATTTCAAGCACAAAGAGTCTCCAAAAACAAACTAAAAGAGTCCGAACGCCCTACAAGGCTTGAGTGCAAAAACTTCTTTGCTTCCTGCAAAGAACTCCGGTTTCTCAGCTGGCTCTTATCTCTTAAGGGAGGGGCCATTACTTTGCAGCCTTACTCCTGAGTCGCCTGTGCTGCTGCAGCTGCTCTTTCCTTTGAGCAGGCCTGTGCACATGTGCACTGGGCACAGGCTCCTCAGGAACCTCTTCATCACTACTGCCAGCCTCCACAATCTCCGAAGGCAGTGCTCCACTCCCTGATGGTCTTAGCCCATCCCTGCATCACACGCAGGCCCCTCATCTGAGACCTCACTCTCCGAGACCTGAGCCATCTGCACCTGCTGCTGGCAAACCACAACAATTTTTCTTCCAGTAGCTTGCTGGATGGACAGCAAGACTGCCAAAGAGCAAACTGAATAAAGACTTAAGACTAAGAAAGAAAAGAGCACAGTATGAAAATATGGTAACTTGGTGTTTTCATCCATTTTTAACAGTATAACAGAGTTGGAAGGGACTTTGGTGGTCTTCTAATCCAATCTCTTGCTCAAACAAAAGTCCCTATATCATTCCAGGCAAGTAGCTCTTCTTAAAAGCCTCCAGTGATGCAGCACCTCCAACTTCTGAAGGCAAGCCATTCCATGGGTTAATCATTCTCACTATTAGGCGATTTCTCCTTAGTTCTAGGTTGTAAATTCTAGAATTTGCAGTCTAAAATCTACATCACAAGGTTCTCTTCTTGTTCAGTTTCCATCCATTGTTGCTTGCTTTGCCATCTGATGCTTTGGAGAGTAGTTTTACTCCCTCCCTGTGGTAGCCCTTCAAATGTTGGAAGACTGCTATCATGTCAACCCTGGTCCTTCTTTTCACTAGATTAGACATACCCAATTCCTGCAACCATTCTTCGTATGTTTTAGTGGAATACAGATGTTTTAGCAGAGGAAGGATTTTTATCTATGCCTAGATAGACTTTTATGAGTTTGGATAACTATGAATGCAAGAAGTAATCTGATTCCCATCTTAGAATGGAATGGAATGGAACAGAACAGAACAGAACAGAACAGAATAGAATAGAATTATTTATTGGCCAAGTGTGATTGGACACACAAGGAATTTGTCTTGGTGCAAATGCCCTCAGTGTACATAAAAGAAAAAATACATTCATCAAGAGTCAAGAATCAAAAGGTATAACCCTTAATAATAGTCATAAGGTACAATAAGCAATCAAATCATGCTAGGAAACATAAGGATCATAAGGATACAAGCAACAAAGTTACAGTCATACAGTCACAATTGGGAGGTGATAAAGGGTTGTTGTGACTTGGAGGTTTGAGCCTGCTCTGTTAGAAGACACAGACTTGAGCATTGAGGAAGAGGAGGATTTGGCCTTGAGGTTTGAGCCTGCTTTGCTGGAGGACACAGACTTGAGCCATGAGGAAGAGGAGGATTTGGAATTGCCTTCCTTCCCAGGACCTTCCTCCCTGGTTGTGCCTCAGGTGTCAGCAGATAATCAGGAGAGCGTAGCGGAGCCTCTGGCTGAGGATCAAACTGAGGAATGTTGGTTTGATGCGAGGCAAAGATGCAGGCGTAGGCGTGAGATCCAACGTAGAAGGAAAGGACAAATCAGGGACTGAGATGAGAGACTGACATGCCCCTCAGGGAATAAAAGTGGGCGTTTTAGCTCTGGATTCTCGTCCAGGACAACTTATTAATTTGGGATAGAAGCTTCTGCATTTTTCCTGTTTGTGACGTCAGCTTGTGATTTGTGCTTCCTTATCAGACTTGGCAGACAGCTGGCGTGAGACTGCCAAGAATGTTTTTGGTTTAAGGAAGTTAACCCTGTAGTTACCAGACTTGCCTGCTTATTTGTGTTTCAGTTGGAAGTTTGGACTTATTACTTAGTTTGTCCAGGTGAGACATAACAAGGAGTGATGAGAAGATTAAAAGTAATAGTACAGCAGACTTTGTAAATAGTTGAATAGTGTTATGGGAACTTATTTGTTTAGCAGAGTGATGGCATTCGGGAAAAAACTGTCCTTGCATCTAGTTGTTCCAGTGTGCAGTGCTCTATAGTGTTGTTTTGAGAGTAGGAGTTGAAACGGTTTATGTCCAGGATGTGAGGGGTCTGTAAATATTTTCACAGCCCTCTTTTTGACTTGTGCAGTATACACAATTATTTTGCTATGTCTCATATCTCCCTGTATGATTTTTCTTTATTAAATGTTGCTTACTAATTTAGTGAATGCTGTGATGAGACTGAATTGAAGGCTTTTGGCAATAAAAAAATTAAGAGTCCGGGTATGCCAACATACATAATTCATGCCAACACTTTGTTTTCTGGGTTTTATGTGCCAATGGATGCTATACAATAGTTTGGATTCAAAAGAAATGCCTCCTTTAGAATAGGTGAAATGTTCACATAGCAGTTCCTTGAAGCAGGTGCGTCTTTCCCTGTTCTCTGTTATTGTGATCATGTTTTGACCCAGCTCCCAAACATAAAGGGAAAGGAGGTCTAGCAGCACCAGCCCAGAGCCTCTCTCTCTCTCTCATACACACACACACACACACACACATGGAGACACAAACATCAGGCTAACAAAGTCTCTAATTCCTGTGGAAAGTGAAGCTCGCTCCCAGGAGTCTCTTTACCCACATTCTTAAAAGAAGTCCTGGAGAGTGTGCTTGCTCTTACCCCGCAGCAGACACACACACACACACACACACACACACACACACACACACTCAGAAGGTGTGCCCAACTCTCAGCAGTGCCGATTCCAAGAAAGAATTCCAATAACATTCCTGACAGGATTCAGAAGTTCAGAATATCACTGGCTGATCGACAGGAGACAAATAGTTGTCTGCCACACCTATTCCTCTCCAGCACCCTCCCTGCCTTTTATCTCCAGAGCTAGGGTGGGGCTTAGCTACCAGCGGTGGCTCTTCTGTCCCCAGGACCATCCCATAGAGTCCCACTGTTCTCCTCTCCTCTGCCTTCTGCACATCCGCGCATAAGCACGGGACCCAGATGTTCCTCCTCTTCCTCACTAGCCCCCTCCGGACCTGGGGCTGTTGACTCTCCATCTGAGGGCTAATGGATGACCCAGGCTCCACCTCTGTTTTTGTCTCTGACAGCTCCATTCCCTCTTCCCCCTCAGAGCTCTCAGGTTGCCTTGATGCTGGCCCCAACTCCCACTCTACCTCCTCATCTGATTAGGCAGCTGGAGGGGCCAGCAGCTGACAGGCCACAACAGATCTCTTCTACAGTCGTAGGATAGTCCCAGGAAAAGACACAGCTATTTTAAACAGTTTCAGAGAGGTGGCATGTGCATGAGCTCTGAAACACCTTTTCCCCTTGAAAAGGGAATCTGTAAACAGCTCTAATATTAAGCCATACACTCTAAATTCTCCATCACAACTGAATGCTTCAATTAACAATTTAGTTTGGCAGTAGCTAACTTTGGATTTTAGTTTACAGTGATATTATGCACTGTTTCCAGACTTGCACATCATTCCCATCTGCATATTGTTTCATACATTGAACACACACACGAACATGTGTGTGTCATTATCTCTATGTGTGTCATTAAGAAGAAATTGCATCTGTGGAAGAGTTCCAGGTGATGAGCCCATTTCAGATCATGGCCTAACAACTGAGTTTTCTTTCTAATATAAAATGTCAAGTTTAAAGACATTTAAGTTGAGAAGGAAGAGGAGAGAAAGGGTGAAAAGCAAAACCAGAAAATACAGTTCTGTTACTCTCGCAATCATTGGAGCGATTGGAGTTGTGGTAGTACTACCAGTAGGGATTGTAGTGTTATTCCTTGATAGGAACAAGACTAAGTTGTGCCTATGGTGGTAAGAATAAGGCTGATGTTTCTGTTCTGCAGAGGAGGAGGAGGAGGAGGATTGGTGGTCATGGTGATGATTGTGGTGGAGGAGGAAGAGAAGGAGAGGAGGAAGAGGAAGAAAAAGGGAAGGGGAAGAGGAAGGGGAAATGGACGGAAAAAGAGAAGGGGAAGGGGAAGAGGAAAAGAAGGCACAATTGCTTCTTTTTCACCATGTGTACTTCGGCCTTGCAGGGCGGTATCTGAAGGAGACCTAAGAGCCAGGCAAACAATAATTAACTGAGATGTTATATGTTCTTTGGAAAGCCCAACTTTGTCAAGTTAGATATGATGACAACATGCCCACAGCCAAGAAGCCTTAATTAATTAGACAGGTTTGTATAGAACAGCGTGAAATTGTAAAGTAGCCAGTTTCTTCCCCCACCTCCGGGCCTCCATACTTTCTGTACTGTGGTGACTAATGTGTATTGTTTCTCCCCCCAAAGCCCCCTCCCTGTGAGAAACCAAAATTGCCTTCTACAAGGTCCCATGCTGGCTTAAAAGCGCAGGGTAAAGTCATCTCTTGCTGATCTACATTAAAGGCCACTGAATGATCTCCTCTGATAATAGTGCCATTAAGACATCCCCCACGGTGCATATTTGTGAACGGAGATGTTTTCTCATTAATAGGATGGAAGTTTTCCCTTCCCACTTTTCTGACATGGCAGCCACCCAAGCGGCTTGACGCCATTTACTTAATCAAAGAGGAGTAACCAGAGTCTCATTTGGAACGAGAACTCTGTAGTGGAGAATGCCTCTTGAATGAAAACAAAATTAAAGAATTCGCTCAGACTGCCCTTTCAACACAATCTAGCCCTCAGACCTGTCACTATGCATGGTGGAACCTTAGCCCCCCGTTCTAAAATGGTTCTTTTATTGTTATTTCAAGAACAGACTGGACAACTGCAAGCCACAAAGAAGAGGGGGGTCGGATTGCCAACATCCAATGACGGATATGGAAGAAGAAGGAGAAGGAGAAGGAGAAGGAGGAGGAGGAGGAGGAGGAGGAGGAGGAGAAAATCAAGAAGAAGAGGAGGAGAAAGAGAAGCAGAAGCATCAGCAGAAGAAGAAGAAAAAGAAGAGGAGGAGGAGGAACAGGAGGAGGAGGAAGAAGAGGAGGAAGAGAAGCAGCAGCAGAAGAAAAACAAGAAGAAAAATGAGGAAGAGGAAGAAGAGGAGAAGCAGAAGCAGGAAGGAGGAGGAGAAGGAGGAGGAGGATCCGAAGGCCAGATAAGGAATAACAGATGGAAACTGAAGGAGAGATTCAACTGGGAAATAAGGAGAAACTTTCTGACAGTGAGAACCATCAACCAATGGAACAGAAGCTGCCTTCAGAAGTTGTGGGAGCTTCATCCCTGGAGGCTTTCAAGAAGAGGCTGGACTGCCACCTGTCAGAAATGGTGTAGGGTCTCCCGCTTGGGTGGGGGGTTGGACTAGATGACCTTCAAGGTACCTTCCAACTCTGATTATCTGTCATCTGTATGAGTATGTATTTTTTCTTAAGGCTTGGCTTGTTCAGCCAGAATTAACCTCTCTTACCCCTTTCTTCAACTTTCCTGCCCTTAGCTACTGCCAGGTCTTGGTCAGAGGAAAATAAATCCAAAGGCTGCCCTTGAAATTATTTTAGAAGCTGAAAGCCCTGGTCTCTACCCTTTAGTGCTCTAGCAAACTGCTCATTCTCAGGATATTTTCTTGGTTTCTTTTCCCTAATGTTAATTTCTGGTGCCTGAAATATTAGAAGAAGAGAGATGTCTTTGTTGAACAGATATATCTTTTAGTCAACTCATATGGTTATAACTGCCAACCAGTTACAGACGACTAAACCCGTCTATGTCCTTCTGCACACAATGATGGTCAAGAAACTTACAAAACCATAGATCATTTAGCTGTGGTCTCACCATCACCACTCTTCCTGATTTGTGCTCATATCACATCTTTATTTTTACTCAAATGAAATGTAAGATGACCTGGGACAAGTTGCAGTAAAAAAAATAGAAAACCGAAATTAAGAGTATAAAAGAGTAAATAGAAAAAAAATAATAATGTAGATGCTAAATCTGATTTTGGATCCAAGTAAGAACTCCATAAGGAGATTGGGGGAGGGGATAGATTGCTATGGAGATATTTCAATCTATCTTTTTCCAGTCTATCTGTCAACGACTTCTTCAATTTCAACCACAATAACACACGGGCAAACAACTGATACAAACTCAAGGTAAACTGCTCCAAACTCGATTGCAGAAAATACAACTTCAGCAACAGAGGGGTCAATGCCTGGAATACTCTACCTGACTCCGTTGTTACAGCCTCAACCCCTCACAGCTTCAACCTCAAACTGTCTACCGTGGACCTCACCCCATTCCTAAGAGGTCCTTAAAGGGGGCGTGCATAAGTGCACCAGCGTGCCTACCGTCCCTGTCTTACTGTCCCCATTTATCTGTATTTACTTCCTTTGTTCATGTTTATGTTCATACCTATACTCGTTATCTTGTTCATGTTTGACAAACAAATAAATAAATAATAAACAAATCTCGATACCCAGTTTAAACAAATCGGAATATTCTTTATTGGCCGAGTGTGATTGGACACACAAACTCTCAGTGTACATGCAAATCACAAAGTGATAAGTCCTAGATCATAAATCATAAGATACAATCTTTAATCATAAGATGCAAACCAGTGATAAATCATAAGATACTAATAGGAGAAGGTAGTAGAAAAGATGAGAGGTCAGAAAGATGAGAAGCCAAGAAGGATAATAGCAATACAGCTTTACTACATGAATAAATTTCTTTAGGGAATAAGACAGTGCTGAGGGAGTTAGGTGCTTAGCAGAGTGATGGCATGCCAAGGTGGTATTCAGCAGGTTCTGACCAGTTCTGGAGAACCGGTACTGAAAATTTTGAGAACTGGCACATACCACCTCTGACTGGCCCCGCCCCCATCTCTTCTCTGCCTGCCAAGTCCCAGGTGATCAGCTGGGTCTTCTTTGGTTGTCCTGCATAGGAGAACAGAGCTGGAAAGCAGGTTAGTGGGGTGGGGAAGTTATGGAGATTTTACAGTATCCTTCCCCTGGCATGCCATACAGTCACACACTGAAATGGGCATGATTTTCTTCATATGTTTTTCATCATACAAAGATGGGCTGTTATTTGCAGACTTGCCAAACCTACATAGCTCCAGATGATAGCATCTAGCTAACTTTGGTAGATGTCAAACAATTGAGCAGGTTTAATACTTGGAAACGAACAGAAATTCAAGAGTTGTGAACAAGATTTAGAAGTGTTTTTTTAAAAAAGATAAAAGATTTTAAAAAATTGCTTGTTACTAAAAGATTGATTGAGTTCCTGAAACACCCCACCCCTCAAATCGAACAAAATTTAAAGGAGAGTTTTCTTTCATTTTCTTTTTTCTTTCTTTTTTCTTTTACCAGTGGATGTGGTGAGTGGTAATATCACAAAAATAAATACATTCCTTTAATAAAAAAACAATCCTTTCCTTTAAAAGTTTTTCTGTTTGTTTCAAGTGCCTTTTTTCTGTTTTGTAGCAGAAAATGGTGAAGTATGTAGTGATAAGATTGATTCTGAGTTTCACAGATTATATGTAGGAGGAAGAATGTAATGAGGTCCTCCGTGCTTTCTGAGCTTGGTGGTTTTCTTGCAGGTGTTTCATTACCAAACTAGATAATAACAACAGTGATCTAGTATCAACATCAACTAGGTAGCATTATCAACATGTTCTAGTGGTTGTTACCTAGTTTGGTAATAAAACCCCAAAACTTTAACCTTAGACTGTCTACTATTGACCTCACCCCTTTCCTAAGAGGTCTGTAAGGGGCGTGCATAAGCGCACCAACGTGCCTACCGTCCCTGTCCTATTGTTTCTTTTATTTTTCTTATATGTACCCATTTCATGTATTTATAACTATGTATACACTTATACTTATTATCTTGTAAACAATTGACCAATCAAATAAATCAAATAAATAAAATAAAACCACCATGCTCAGAGACCACCAACAACCCCTACAGTTCATCCCTAAGCTACAAATATTATCTTTTGTAGGAAGAATTTTGTAAAGAAGAGAGAAAAGCAACAAAGATGATTAGGGGACTGTAGGCTAAAACACATAAAGGTTGCTGAACTTGGGTATGTCTAGTTTAATGAAAAGGACATGATAGCAGTGTTCCAATATCTCAGGGGTTGCCCCAAAGAAGAGGGAGTCAAGCTATTCTCCAAAGCACCTGAGGGTAGGACAAAAAGCAATGGGTGGAAACTAATCAAGGAGAGAAGCAATTTAAAATTAAGAATATATTTCCTGACAGTTAGAACAATTAATCAGTAGAATGACTTGGCTCTAGAAGTAGGGAATGCTGCAACACTGGAAGTTTTTATGAAGAGATTGGATAACCATTTGTCTGAAATGGTATACTTTCCTGCCTAAGCAGGTGGTTGAAGGTCCCTTCCAACTCTGTCATTCTGGTTTTATTCACATACCAGAGTGGCTATTCTATTCTATTCTATTCTATTCTATTCTATTCTATTCATTGCATCATTCTATTCTAATTTCTATTCTATTCTATCCTATCCTATTCTAATTTCTGTTCTATTCAATTCAATACTATTCTATTCTTCATTCCATTATTCTATTCTATTATTCTATTCCATTCCATTCCATTCATTCCATTATTCTATTCTAATTTCTATTCTATCCTATCCTATCCTATTTTTGCCTCTGTTCTATTCTATTCTATTCTATTCTATTCTATTCTATTCTATTCTATTCTGTTCTGTTCTGTTCTGTTCTGTTCTGTTCTGTTCTATTCTATTTTATTCTATTATATTCTGTACAAGGAGTCATTTTTAGAAGGAGCTAATTATGAAAAGTTAAGTCTAAGACAGTGGTCAAAAGGCGGTGATCAAATCCATGCAGCCAAAGCCTGATCTCACACCAATCAAGATGGCAACCATGACTATGAAATCAAGCCCAATCCCTTTCTGGAGAGATTATTTTGTGCGCCTCCATCCCTGACAGTGACAGAATTTTAATGACTTAATTCATCATTACATTTATTTGTAATCTAGTCTTTGTAATACGGATACTTAATAATGTGGATTACTGAACTATGACAGATATGCCAATCATATCCAACTCTGAGCAGCCTTACACCTCCACCTTCAGTTAAAAACAGCACAAGAACAGTGTTGCAAACATCACATTCACCAAGGAACCCCACAAAACTATCATTTAAAACAGACATTTCCATTCCAGGATAAAGAAAGGCAACACACAGCATATCAGCCTCAAGCTCTACTAGCAAAGCCATATTTGGAAAGCATTCAGCTATCCTACCAGAGAAGGGGCTAATTGGATCTCATTAGGTCAGATAATAAAATGTTGTCAGGCATAACCATTCAGGATTTGCCAGCTGAAATCCTAGTTAAAATTATTGAAGGCAAGTGGAGAAAGATCTTTAAGCTAATTAATCCTTGTTGACAAATTTGATTCTTTGAGGGGGCAGGGCAGGGGAGAAACGAAAGTAGGATTTGTGATCAGTTGTGGACTCACAACTCTGTTCTTGAGAGTCATGGAAACGGAGGACAAATGACATGTCCATGAGAGAAGGATGAGAGAAGAATTTCTCATCACATTACAGCAGCTTTTAGAACAGGTATGTTTGAATTCCAAAAACTTTATATAACATTCTTTCTACTTTATGTCTCACAGAAAAAATAATAACATTTATTCTCCATATATCCCAGAAAATAGACATAATAATCTTATCTTCCAAGATCAATCTATTCTTGTTCGGAGGCTGTACTGAATCAATATGTTTGACTGAGTTATTCACTTTACAATTCATGGTGCTCATCCATCCTTCCAAATTGCTCTAATTGTTCTATGGAACAAAATACATCACAGTTATTTATTTGTACCCTGCCTTTATTATTTTTACAAGGCAGCGAACCTATCCAACACCGCCGCCTATTTTCCCTCACAACATAGCTTGTAAATTTTTAGAAACCTAAAAAAAGAAATAGCATTTATTATTATTTTTAATACTGCTGAAACTTAGGGTGCAAATAAGATCTGATGGATTGTTTTTGTCCATGTTAGCTATACTTTTCACCTTTTATTATTTTAGTTTTAGTACACTTCGTTGACTGAGATTATATATAGAACTTTGATTTAAAATATTATTACCTGTAACGTTCAGTGTGAGCAGATGAGATGGAGATAAAAGTAAAAATGAGATTCTGCCTCGATCCTTGTGATCTTTCTAACCCATCAACCAAAAACATTTTGCTTTAGGTGACCTAACTGGCTGTTCTCTCTAAACTGAAAGCAAACCTGTTGATCGCTGAATATAATATTTTCCTCATTAATTCCATACTCCCTCAAGTGCTTTATAAAGGTGGTGAAAACAGAGCTTTCTTGGATATAAGAGAAGTAGTTGCCAATTCTTCACACACACCAGGATTTTGGAGAAAGAAATGGAGAACAGAATCTCATGTAGATCCAGAATCAGATAAAAAATACTTATTTAAGTGAAAATCCAATTTCAACCGTTTATTTTTTTCAAAACAATTTGAAATTCTCACAAAAGGGTTGTGAATATAGTTTCCTGGGAAGTGAAAGGGCAACACATAGCCGTTCCACAATTTGTTGTCTCTCAACATGCATTGCCTTATCAGAAAAAAAATGAAAGACTTTTTTTTCTTTTCACTCAGAAATCCTCAAATCAGTTACCACAAAGGCAACAAGTGGTTTTAACTGCAAAGTACAACTGAACAGGATGAAAGGAATATGCCATACCCAAATCTAGAAATCTTTTCAAAACACAACACGGGCATTTTTACACTGGATTTGACCTCTTTTTCAAAATGAGCTTGTGCTTTAAATTCAAAATCTCCATACAAATATGACAATATAAAGAAAGGCTTTAAAAAAATCTGCTTTGTTATGTCTTTCAGGGATCAAACCAAGCATGAATGTTGTTCTGTTCTTAAATATATTAAGTTATCCCGCATATTTTCTGCCTTTGGTGTTATAGAATGAACTGACTCACCGAGTTTAATTTGGCTTTGCCTTCTGAGAAAAAAACAATTGTAAGAGCCCTGCTGGCTGCAGAGAAATTAATGGGAGAAAAATTAACAGTTATCATAAAAAAGTGAGTTAAGACTGTGATAAGATGATGTCACTTGGTTCTGTTATTTGTGTATGCTTACATATTCTGTCCAGAAGTGAAATCAATCCTAAATGATCAATGTTCCAAGCCTATAGCTAAAGAATATCGAGTAACATGTATTAAATTCAGACAAAAATATTGCCCAGCCCTTGTTTTATAATAGTAGAATGTATATATTTTATTTATTGAGTTGTGTCCCACTTTTGTTATTCTTACAAATGTCTCGAGATGGTGAACATATCCAACTCACCTTCCTCTTTCTATTTTCTTCATTGCTACAACCAATGAATTGGGTTGGGCTGGCTGTAATGGGACTAAGGTGGGACTAGAATTCATGGTCTCCTGGTTTCTAGCCTGGTATCTTGACCGCTAGACCAAACTGGCTCTCTATGTGAGAATGATCCAGAGTGTTGAGATGGGCAATCAGAATATTTGATTTAAATCTGAGACTTAAAGGGCTGAAGACTATATTTTCATCCATTCAAGCTTCATTTAGATTTCTGAATGGAATCTAACAAAGAAGGATGAGCTTTTCCATAGCTCCTTCCTTCCTTCCTTCCTTCCTTCCTTCCTTCCTTCCTTCCTTCCTTCCTTCCTTCCTTCCTTCCTTTGTTTATTTATCAAACATGAACAAGATAACAAGTATAGGTATGAACATAAACCAGGACAAAGGGAGTAAATACAGATAAATGGGGACAATAAGACAGGGACAGGCACGCTGGTGCGCTTATGCACGCTCCCTTTAAGGACCTCTTAGGAATGGGGTGAGGTCCATGGTAGACAGTTTGGGGTTGAAGCTGTGAAGGGCTGAGGCTGTAACTACGGAGTCTGGTAGGGTGTTCCAGGGGTTGATCCCTCTGTGGCTGAAGTTGTATTTTCAGCAATAGAGTTTGGAGCGGTTTACTTTGAGTTTGTATCAGTTGTTTGCCTGGATATTATTGTGGTTGAGGCTGAAGAAGTTGTTGACAGGTAAGACGCTGTAGCAGACAATTTTGTGGACTATGCTTAGATCGGACTGCAGGTGGAGCAGTTCCAGATTGTCCTGGCCCAAAATTTCGAGCCTGCAGGCATAGGGAATTCTATTGTGAGTGGAGGAGTGCAGTACTCTTCTCAAGAAATACCTCTGAACCTGCTCAATCATGTTAATGTCCAATATACAGTGTGAATCCTAGGCGGACAAGCTGTGTGCGAGAATTGGTCTGGCAAAGGTTTTGTATGCCCTAGTTAACAATTCAATTCCACCCTATTGTACTCCTTAGGAGGGTGGAAATAGCAAGGAAGGGATTCTCCTCAAAGAATATTGATCTGCAAACCCTAAATGACTTAAAATATTGTATTACAGTCCATTTTTTGAAACATTTCCTCTATGCCACTTTTAAGACAGAGAGCAGAGCTAAGAAACTACCTCTCAACCTGTCAACAATTCATAAATTGCTCATAGGGAAGTTAGACTGAACCAGTGAGAAGATATCTTGATCCATCTTAAAAATAGTAAAATAAAAATAAAATTTGTTTAAAATTACGTTCTTCATTTGAGGGTTTTTGTGGGGAGGTAGTCCTTCCAGTCTGGCTAATTGGCTATCTACTCATGTGAACACCTCAACTCTCATGTGAACAGCACAACATGGCAACCAACACTCAAGCTTAGAAAGCAGCAGGAAGCCCACCTAATTTCAGATCTATGTCCAATATCTCTGAAATAAATTAACATCTCGAATCTATTCACTTTAAAGGGCTGATCTGACGAAATCTCCTGTGATTTAAAGCAGCTCTTTGAAGCTTCACTGCTTGATACCATGCAGAAGATGAAAATCCTTCCTTAAAACATTTATCCCACTTACTGCTTTGTTGTTTTAAGGTACAAGGGCTAAATATGAATTAAAATGAATTATTGTAAAACTGGATTCCCCCCCTCTTCCACTCTTTAATGGGCAAGTGTCTTTGATTAGTACCCTTCCTTGATCTACTGCAAATACAGGACCTGATGGATTGATATTAAGTTTATTTGCTACTCTAATCTCAAAACATCTTACTCACAACATCTTACTCTAACAAGGGTGTCAGACTCCATTTCAGAGGGCTGGGGAGGCTTGGTCATGAGGAATGTGGCTGGGAAGCATGGCCATGGTGGGCATGACACAGGACTCGTGTTGGAAGTATCTCTGGTGGCCAAGAGGTAATGAAGGACTTCCCTGAGACTTTCCCTCACTCTCATTATAATCTCCTTCCTTCCTTCCTTCCTTCCTTCCTTCCTTCCTTCCTTCCTTCCTTCCTTCCTTCCTTCCTTCCTTCCTTCCTTCCTTCCTTCCTTCCCTTCTTTTCCCTTCCCTCTTCATTCTCCTTTCTTCTTCCTTCCCTTCTTTCCTTAATTTTCTTCCTTGCTCTCTTCCCAACTTTCCTTCTTTTTCTTTCCTCTTTTCCCTTTCTCCTTTCCTGTCTGTCATGCCCTTGGTACAGTCAGACTCTGAGGGAGAGGAGCAACAGCCAACAGGGAGTGGAAGTGTGGCTCCGGAGGTTGTGGAGGAGGTTGGGGAAGGGCAGAGGCCAGCTGGGCAGTCAGAGGAAGAACCAGGCCCATCCCCTCTTCATCCTAGGACATGCAGGAAGTAATGCAGAAGGGGACAACTTGGCTTACAAGAGAGGAAGTAGCCATAATCCTCCTCATTGGTTGCAGCTGGGGAGATTAGTATATAAGAAATTACAACCCAGCATTGCCAGAAGCAAAGCGTGTGTTATTTTGGGCTGAAGTTATCTTGGTTGGCATCCTTCCAACAGCCTGTGCCTTTTTATCTCCTTGAAGTTGGTAATTACTTATCCTGGTCCGTTGTGGAAATTTCTCACTGTAGTTTGTTTGGTTTTTTATTTCACCTCTATCTGCTCGTTAAGTTTGGACTGTATTGCTTTCTTTTGAAGTCTATTTTTGAATAGGTTTTATCTCCAACTGAGAATTATTGAACAGTGGGGCCAAGTTGGAGGCATTAAAGGATATTTATGTACATTTTCGAATTTGTACACTCTGGGTCATCACACTGTCCCTTCTTGCATGCTCAGATGCAAAAGGGGAAATCTTCTCCTTTTGTTTTGTTTTTAGTTTGTTTTGCTAGCCCTCTGCCAGTAAAAATGCATACCTCACGGTGTCCCATTTTCAGCCTGCATGGCCTCTTGTAGCCCTCTGCCAGTGAAAACGGAGTTCAGGGGGCCATATGTGCCCCCCGAAGCTCTGTTTTCACTGGCAGAGGGCTGCAGGAGGTTGTCCAGGCTAAAAATGGGGCCATGGGGGCCATTTTCGCTAGCAGAGGCACCGCCAACTGGTCCTTTGTTGTTTCCACCCCCCCTCCAGCCAGTTCTAAGCACTCCATGGGCTGGATTCGGCCCACGGGCCTTGAATTTGACAACTCTGCTCTAAGACATCCACACTTTGGAGTGTACAGGAGGCATCTAAGTGTGTTTTATGCCTCCTTCTTTACGTTTGAGATTTCCACATTGCTTTTTTTTGGTTGTAACTAGAATTGTAAGTTGCTCCTGACATAAAGTGCTGCTTTTTGCTACTTCAGATTATCATAAGATGGGAGGAGAGCCACTAAAAAGACTTCCAGCAGGTGCCGAGTACAAAATGCCAGCATTATTTAATAGTAATTTATTAAAATTGTGTGCTGCCTGATTCCCAATCATTCTGGGTCATTTATATTAAAATTAAAGCTCAAAATTCACTTCTTCACCCAGGTTTTCTCAGCATGACTGTTGGAAGTGGACTTCCCGATACTGTACAACTTTTGAGTATAGTTTATTGTCCTGTATTTTATCTTTTGAGATTGCTTTTAGTGTTCCTTCTTTCTGTATTCCATTGCTGTGTAAATTCTCTGCAGAATGCTCTGGCGTAGGAGACAGTATGCAAATGTAGTAGAATTAATAAATAAATACTTTCACCTTATTAGGCTATAGTTCTGGGGTGTAACTGGTGACCAGATCTTTATTACCAATTCTAACATGAGATTTGGTGAATTTGAGGTCTGCTCTAAGCTTCAAGCTGGAATGAGATGAAGAACAATAAATGAAATTTCAAGCAAGCTGAACTGAATGGAAGAGTTGCGATTATGTATTTTTTTTCATTTCGGTGCTAACTTGCTAAGATACACTGTTAAGTTTAACACACACAACTGGCAAGGAGGTGACAGCTCTGATTTGCAAAGGTTTCTACTTATAATGCTGCCTGCAGCAAACTTACCAGTTTCCTGAAGAAAAAAAATATTACAAAAAAAACCAGGGCATCCTAATTTGCATTTGAATTAGCCCCAATACAATGCATTAATGTGACAAGAAGCATGGAGCATTTCGGATTTAAAGTGTGATGCTGCAAAGATGATGGCAGATGCATTATTGTGTATAATACATCTTCAAAGAGAAATAATTGCAGCAAAATCTCACTAGAGCAGCATTATTATAGCCTCCTTTTTAAGCGGACATCGCAATTCTAAAATGAGACCGAGGGTTTTCAGATTCTGTGAGCTGCTTTCTGAACATTTTATTACTTATAAAAACCAAAACAGCTCATTCTATGTTTCTAAAATTAGGTATGGAGGAATGTTCCTGGAAAAGAATACTTGGGTAAGGACAAGATCTACCTGTTTGAAAAATCCTAGTTATATTTTCATAAGCGGACCGTCATTTCAAACATTGCATTAGTTAATAAAATGTCTTTTGAAACATTTAAGATTGTCCTGATGCATTTTCCAGAATAAAAATAAAATTGATATAATGGCAATTAAAGTAGGAAATTTTCATTTTAATAGAACATGACTTTGAACTCATGGTTATTCATGGACAGTATATCTTTCTGAAAATACTTCACTTTGAAAAGAATTACTTACTGCAGTTCCGTTAGTTACACTTGCAATTTTATTTCATTGTGCAAATATGACTCCTTACCATTCTGAAATAAAACATATAAACATATGTTAGATAAAACCTAAAATAAGCTACATATTGAGAAAGAAAGAAAGAAAGAAAGAAAGAAAGAAAGAAAGAAAGAAAGAAAGAAAGAAAGAAAGAAAGAAAGATAGATAGATGGGGGGAGGAAGGAAGGAGGGAGGGAGGGAGGAATAGCAGCCCTGCAAAAATCCAGATGATAGGTGAATGTCAACAGAATAGCTTCCTATTGCTTTGTAGGGGCCAACAATAATTTTGCAACCAAAAACAGTAGATCTATTGTAAGATATATTCCATCAGGGCCTATTGTAAATGTCCTAACTCATATTAGGTGAATATTGCTGCCTTAGCTTGCCAACTTTCTCCAAGTTGAGTCAAAACATTTCTAAGTGAATCTTCAAAGTCTTGGAAAGAATACAAAGAATCAACACGATTAATCCTGCATTGTTCTGTAATTTGAGTATTTTAACATAGTTATCATCAGAAGAATTTGAGGAGGGGTATATCGACATACAAGTGCCCCCAAATATATTGAATACCATCATATAACATATTCTGATAAACTAGAGATTTCTGTGAAGGGTTTGCATCAGTTTAACATCCAGAAGATTGTACTTCAAACAGTCAGAAAAGAACTTTTTAAGTACCATGGTAACTTTGTTCACATAGTTGTGTGAAAAAAAATGGTGCTTGAATAGTTCGAGCCTTCTGGAAATATGCATACCTTTGTGTCTGTTCCAAGCTTTAAAGCAAATATTTTATTATGTTCTGACCAAAGATTCCTGAGACCATAATTAAACATACACTTAATCCAAACAACTCTTGTTTTATTTCAACGCTGGGAATTATGTGCATTCCCAGCCCATAATGAGTCCCAAACAGTTCTTCAAGATAAGCACCCACCTTTCTCTCCTTTGAATTACTGCCAACAACAAAAGTGCCAAATTAACTGTAAAAAACCAACCGAAGGCCAAAGTCTACACAGAGGGTTTAATCTGAACAGAGTGAACGACTTTGCTTCCTGCAAAGGTTTCTCTACTTTTGCACCTCCTTTATATTTTAGGGGAGAGGCAATCACCTCCAAGCCTTACTCCCAAGTCGCTCCTTTTGTCTCAGCTGCTCTTGCCTTCTAGCAGCTCTGCGCACACGCCCACTGGGAACAGGCTCCCCTTGTTCCTCTGCCTCGCTGCTGCCAGACTCTGTAGTATCCAGAGTCAGCACCCCACTCCCAGATAGTTCCGGCTCCATCTCTGTATTGGATGCAGGACCCTCATCCGAGTCCTCTCCAGACTCCTGGACTGGTCCACATTCTTCCTCACTGTCTGATTTCACTGCCGTCTGCACAGGCTGCCAGAGAACCATAACATATTAAAAGAAAACAGTGGTAGGGAAATACAAATGCATATTAAATTCCCCTAGCTAGTCAGCTTATGGGCCAACCCAGGTAGTCCTTGATTTACAATAATTTATTAAGTAACCATTCAAAGTTTCAATGGCACTGAATTAATAATGGCTCTGACCCCTCCCCTCCCTCCCTCCCTTCCTTCCTTCCCTCCCTATCTCCCTTCTTTGTCCCAAATTAGAGATATTCCAGAGCATCCTGGTAAGCTAGAAAAAAGTGGGATAAATAGTATCACCATCGGATGGATTTATTTTATATATATATAAATTTTAGTTTTACATTTTTCTTTAACATAAATGAGTGCTTAATAAACAGTGTATTGTCAATTTACTTATTTTTAATATCAATAATAGTAACAATATTTACTTGTATAATGTGGTATTCCTCCAACTTCTAATTTTTAACCTTTATTGTCTAATCATTTGTAAAACAAATCCCATGTTAAAATATATTCTGTATCTTCTTTATCCTTTATCTTTAATGTTAACCTATCCATTTCCGCACAGTCTAATATTATTTTAGTTATGTCTTCATCTGTGGGAATTCCCTCATTTTTCCAATATTGTGCAAATACAATTCTTGCTGCTGTCAATACATGTAATATTAAATATTTTTTTAAAAAGGAAAAAAAAGAGCTTTTAAGATGAATATTTCTTGACATAAATGTTTTATGTGGGGTTTTCTATGGGTTTTTTTTTTTTTTTCAAAAAATGTGTATCATTTTGGGAGATCATCCTCTGAATTGCCTTAGGCTCCACAAACGAGGATTTACTGCCTGATGTCTCAAAAGGAACATGATGTCAACTCTTCAAGATAGATAAGGTAAGATATCAAAGCCATGTAAGTCTGTACTACTTTGATTGTAAAGGTTTAGTAACAGAACCTCATAGAAAATGTTTCCCACCTCCCTCCCTTTATCTTTGTATAAAAAAGGGGTGGAGACTTGTCTTATTCACATTTCATTTTTATCCTAGGTTCAAGCCCCTATTATTTGACCATTGCCTTGGTAGAAGTCCTCTTGTCTTTTAAAGATACTACTTGCCCTCTGTAAATAATCCAATGGACATGAAGGATTAGATGATCATTTCTTGATATAGATAGGATCTGCTTGGGCATTGGAGAAAAACTGAGTCTTTAGTCACCTTATTCATCAGAATCTATCTATCTATCTATCTATCTATCTATCTATCTATCTATCTATCTATCTATCTATCTATCCATCTAAAAACCAAGCACCACTCACTCATCATGAAATCTGCAGAACCGTAAAACCTACAAATTTGAAATTTGGCACATATGTTCCTCTTGGCTTCTAGGTGCTTGTTAAGAAAGGATTTTTCAAAATGACCATCAGAGCATTAGTATTTTGTATATTGTTATTAACATGCTCTGATGCTAAGGAGTCCTACTCCCGCTCCCCACCTGAAAAGAAATCTGTTCCAACTGCCAGTTGCCTCACATTCTGTTTCCTCAGTTCAAACTGGCAGACGTTCCACTCCCTCACTCAAGAGCGGTCTGGGGCTCCTTACAGTACTAAACAGGGGTACCTCAACAAAATGTCTACACCTCCGTCTATGGAACTGCTTCTGAACTCAAGGCAGCAGGAACAATATTCAATCAGATTGTTTGAAAATTAGTTAAAATATAGTGAAGGGGGATTTTGGTGACACCATTGTCCTCTTCCCTTCTCTTCCCCAGTCACTTTCCAATTCTTCAATATTTATGCTATGCTTTTCATATTTAATATTAAACACTGGATATTTTTTTTGCTACAATTGGTTTATGTTATTTCACTTGTTGTTTTTAATTAGTCTCCTTTCTCTTCCTCAAAGTTCTGCTCCAAATGTCCAAATCTCCTTTCCCGTGTAATGTGCTGTATACAGGACAGCCGTTCCTGCTTAAAATTCATTAAACTTCTAGTAAGAATTCAATTTTGTCATGGCTGCAGTTTTGCTAGCTTTGGTCTCTCCACCTTCTATCCTCAGCATATTTTCACTTTCCCAATGTTGTGCCAACTTCTTTCTTGCTGATATCAGCACATATCCTCATAAGTTGTGATCCTTTTTTATCCATGAGTGTTAGAATTATTTCCCATTAAAATATTTGGGGTTTCCTTTCAAATATTTGGATGGAGGAGGGTTTAGTCTAGTGGTTAGGGTTAGGGTTCAGGCACTAAGCTAGAAAGTGGGAGACCATGAGTTCAAATTTGCCTTCAGCATGAAAGCCTGCTGGATGACTTTGGGCCAAACACCAGGAGACTGGGAGTTCTAATCCCACCTTAGGCACGAAAGCCAGCTGGGTGACCTTGGGCCGGTCACTCAGCCCAACTCACCTCACAGGGTTATTATTGTGAGGACAATAGGAGGAGGAAACATTTTAGACGTGTTCACCATCTTGAATTATTTGTAAACATAATAAAGATGTGATATATATAAATAAATGTCCATGCTTGTAGCAGGAAAGAAGGGTCAAAGAGTTCAGACTCTAAATAAGAGAAAAACCTTTGAATTTTCTAAAAGGTAAGGGAGAAAAATGCTTTGGAATCTCTCTTACTCTCTCTTGACCCCGTAACTGGCACAAAAATTGCCATGTTGTGGGTTTTTGGAGATCACCTCATCTACCTGAATATTTGTAAATAAGCTCAAATATTACTAAAGCTTCCACTGACCTGTTTTCAAAGAAAACCAGAATAAGCAGTTTGCCCCTGAAATTTTTCATCAAAAGAGGGGAGGGGAGAAAGAAATAGCTCTGTTCAGGAGATTTGTAGAATCCTAGTATTATATTTAAGTTTTGTTTGTTTTTCCAATTTCCATTAAGCATTCTACCATGCTGTGGTGGACTGCTTAATGGATGTAAAAAGGAACTTAAAAGTAGTTTAATTTGTCTGCCACCCAACTCTCAAGGATTCTAGGCAGCCCGCAACAATCAAGCAAAGATATTACAATACATAAATAAAGCATAACAGATGGAAGGGGGGAGAGAGAGAAAGAGAGAGAGAGAGAGGGAGGGAGGGAGGGAGGGAGGAAGGGAGAGAGAGAGAGAGAGAGAGAGAGAGAGAGAGAGAGAGAGAGATTTCAGATCTGTTCTGCAAGATTTGGTTGTTCTTGGATAAAAGCATGTGTTCTGTGAAGTGAACCAATACCGTCACAATTTTGTCACACATATTAAACTCTTGAAACTATAATATCCTTCCCCCCCCACCTCCTATGCTTAGTTGCTGGTTTCAGTGTTGATTGAAATAATTGGGTTTTCTTCACTGACCTGTTGCACAATGCCTTTTAAATGTCTGTAGTTTTTCTTTTAAGCCTTCATGGTGAATTATTCCTTTTGAATAAATAGAGCACTCGGGGGCTGCCAGGAACACGCTGTTCCCCAAAAATACAATAATGGATTTTGTGTGCGATGAAATGCAGGTAGGTTGCTGAAGTGTTACCTGTATTTTTTGAATGCTTGGCATTAGCGCAGAATGCTTTCAAGTAACCCTCTGGAGAGTGTGAAAAAAAAAAGGGGGGGTGGGGAAATCATCTTTCTTGGAAAATAAGGGTAGCATTTTAAAATTATTGCAATCCTACTGATAAGCGATATTTATGTCTCCCATTAGGGAGAAACATAGAATGTAGAAGAACAGAGTTGGAAGGGACTTTGGAGGTCATCTAATCCAACCCCCTGCTCAAGCAGGAGACCCTATACTGTTTTATATAAATGGTCGTCAACTCTTTCTTTGAAAGCCTCCAGTGATGCAGTGACAACTTCTAAAGGCAAGCCATTCCATTGGTTGATTGCTCTCACCATTAGGAAATCTCTTCTTAGTTCTAGGTTGCTTCTCTCCTTGATTAGGTTCCATCCATTGTCTCTCATCTTGCCTTTTGGTTCTTTCTTCTCTGTGGCAGCCCTTCAAACATTGGAACACTGCTCTCATGTTACTCTTGGTCCTCCTTTTCATTAAACTAGACATACCCAATTCCTGCAACCTTTCTTCATATGTTTTAGTCTCCATCCCCATAATCATTCTTTTGCTCTTCTCTTCACTCTTTCCAGAATCTCAACATCTTTTTTTTTTTTGTATTATGATGACAAGAACTGGATGCAGAATTCCAAGTGTGATCTTACTAAGGGTGTTCTGACCAAGGCTTCCTGAGACAGTAACAAACACACGCTGTTCCCCAAACCTTTTTTTTATATGCATTCACAGCTCGTAATGAGTCCCAAACAGTTTATGAATAGTCCAACAGAAGTCTGCCACAGTCTTTCGGGATAAGGCTAATAAGCAACCACCTTTATCGCCCTTGAAATGCTGCCAACAACTAAATTGCCAATTAGCTGTACAAGGCCAGAGTTTAATCTGACCAGAATGAACAAAGTTGCTTCCTGCAAAGGCTCATGTCCCTTTGCTCCTCCTTTATATCTTATGGGAGGGGCCAATCACCTCCAAGCCTTACTCCCAAGTCGCCCCTTTTGTCTTAACTGTTCTTGCCTTCTGGCAGCTCTGCACAAGCGCACACTGGGAACAGGCTCCCCTTGTTCCTCTGCCTTGCTGATGTCAGATTCTGGAGGGTCCGGATGTCAGCACATAACTCTCAGATGGCCCTGCCCCATCTCTGTGTTGGATGTAGATCCCTCTTCTGAGCCCTCCCCAGACTCCAGGACTGGCCCATGTTCCTCCCCACTGTCCGACTCTGCTGCCAGCTCTGCAAGCTACCAGCAGATCACAACAAAGGGCTTTGTAAAGTGGAATTAGAACTTCTCATGATTTTAATGAACGGTATTCATGATTTTATTGTTGCAAATACTGATGATACGATTAGGAAATATCAGAAAGAAAGAACCTGAAACTAAGAGAGGGTTTTTTCAATAAAAGTCCTCAGCCAGATATGGTGTATGAGTAGCAGAAAAAGAACACAATTTAGTTTTGACTCTGTTTTCAGTTTTAATTATCTTTCTTGTTTCATGTCCACCAATAGCATTTGCTCTATCACCTAAGTCAGTGGTTTATCTTCAAAAAAAAAAAAAAAAACCCAAACCCTTCTGAGGAGTGGTCCAGTCTACTGCTGGGGAACTGTCGGAAACAGGTTTGTGTTAAATATTGGTGGCAAAATAATAATAATAATGAAAAGTTCTACAACATCTTTTCTTCCAAATGTTCTTAAACAAATACATTTGATGCAGTCATGAAAATTTGCCCCTTTACATAATATTTGATGGTTGTAAAAGCTCCTTTTGATGTTTTTTTAGTATTGAGAAACTTAATAGAGAGGGATTATGATGATGACAGATGATGATAATGATATAGATAGATAGATAGATAGATAGATAGATAGATAGATAGATAGATAGATAATAATACAGTTGGAATTGAGGGTCTTTCTAGTCCAAACCCCTGCTCAAGCAGGAGATCCTATACCATTTCAGACAAGTGACTGCCCAGTCTCTTCTTAAAACCCTCCAATGATAGAGCATCTACAACAGGGATCTCCAAACTTGGCAACTTTAAGACTTGTGGACTTCAACTCCCAGAATTCCCAGACCGCATGGCTGGCTGAGGAATTCTGGAAGTTGAAGTCCATAAGTCCTAAAGTTGCCAAGTTTGGAGACCCTGATCTACAACTTCTGGTGGCAAATTGTTCCACTGGTTAATTATCCTCACTGTTAGGAAGTTTCTTCTTAATTCCAGGTTCTCTTGTTGATTAACTTGTTTCTTAATTCTCTCCTTGATTAATTAGTTAGTTGTTTCTTAGATAGATAGATAGATAGATAGATAGATAGATAGATAGATAGATAGATGATAAAACATCAGTTCAAAGTTTCATTTACAAGGCAATTCTATCAAATAAGTCTTTTAAATAACTTCTTGATCAACAACTTCAAGAGAATTCAGCATTTTTACCTGGGCAAACCTTCAGATCAAATCTGCTTGATTTAATGATTCAAGACAATGATTTGAACTCAATTGATTTGAATCTCTAGATCCAATAATCAAACTTCAGCGAAATGAACAATTCAAATCCTGTCAGTTACTCAACTCAAACCTTGCCATTAAAAAAACTTACCTCAAACTAGAAAAATCAAAAACTCCATTCTTTTTCCCTACATTTATATGTGCTGCCTTGGCAACCCAGAGAAGCAGGTGGCTTGCTTTGCTTTGGATTTAGTTTCTGGGTAAAAATGGGGAGAGGAGAATCCACAAAATAAGGATTTAATTTAATCAAATCACTTCAAAGTTCAATCTCCTAATCACATATTTGCACGGCCTTAGTAAACAATGTCCTGAAAGACTTTTCCTTCAATGCAAATGGTAGATGAGAGAAATACGTTTTGCTATGGCCCTTCAATGATAAGAATGAAGAATGGGTACAGGAATTGTATATGCTTAGTTTCGTGAATAGGATAGAACAGAACAGAACAGATCGGAACGGAACGGAACGGAACGGAACAGAACAGAACAGAACAGAACAGAACAGAACAGAATAGAATAGAATAGAATAGAATAGAATAGAATAGAATAGAATAGAATAGAATAGAATAGAATTCTTTATTGGCCAAGTGTGATTGGACACACAAGGAATTTGTGTTGGTGCAAATGTTCTCAGCATACTTAAAAGAAAAGATACATTCATTAGGAGTCAAGAAGGAAGAAAAGAAGGACTAGGAGAGACATGATAGCAGTGTTCCACTATTTGAGGGGCTTCTACAAAGATGAGGGTATCAAACGATTTTCCAAAGCAACAAAAGGCAAGATGAGAAACAATGGAATGAAACAAACCAAGGAGAGAAGCAACCTAGAATTGAGGGGAAATTTCCGAACCATGAGAACCATCAACCAATGGAGCAATTTGCATTGAGAAATTGTGGGTGCTCCATCACTGAAGGTTTTCAAAAAGAGTTTGGACAGCCACGTGTCTTAAATGATATATAGGGTCACCTGTTTGGGCAAGGGGTTGGACTAGAAGATCTCCAAGATCCCACCCAGAAATACTTTGTGGCAGATAAATATTGCTGTCAAATATTTAAGAAAAGAAAATACGTATAACAAATTAGTTTACCGCATCACATATTGTTTGGCTGGGTGTTTTTCTTTTGTGTGTTGTTATTGTTGTTTTTTAAAAAAAGTTTCTGTGATATTTTCAGCATTAGGGATCACCAGTCTGATAAATAGAGTGGCTACATTTCATCAGGCAACTAATGATCCACTTTTGGTTTGGTTTCTTGCAGGCTTTTGTTGTTTGTTTGTTTGTTTGCTTGCAATACCAAGATGAGAATATTTCCTGGAATAGCACACACCACAGGCAATGAAGGCCTCCTTTTTGTTTGCTTTCTTTTCATAAAGGAGAAAAAAAAAACCTATTCGCTTGTTTAAAAAATAAATAATTATAATATCCATGCTCTTTTGATCGCAGGCCTGTTTGCTTTCGGGGCTCATGTTGTAATATTAACAAATGGCATTTCTTCGAAGTAGAGTATAATGATATAACCTTATAACTCAAAGCACATGCAGAATAAGTCATCCTTGCTTGCTCTATGTGGTTTTCCCTGTGCCATTTCTCTGCCCTTCCAAGCTGATTACTTGTGTCAGCAATTAAATCTCCCCCCAATCCATCACAAGTTATAAACAGTGGAACTGCAACCAGTAGTACGTCAGTGCCATTTACTTATTTAATGCATAAATGTGGACTTAATTTCTATGACCAACTGCTAGCATTTAGGTAGAATCACCAAAACTCTTCCGGGTTTTGAATTGGAAGCTCAGATGGTGCACTCTTGTAAGAACATATGAACCAAGTAGCAATAGTAACAGCACACAGATATTGGGAATTTTACCTGAAGGTTACAATAAAGAATTGACATATTTGATTATTAATGTTTTAACTGCAGCTAGAATTGTATTTGTTCAAAATTGGAAAAAAATGAGACAATTCTGATAGAGGAGGAAGTGGTTAAGAAAATAATGGAATGTGCAGAAATGAGTAGATTAACATTAGCAATTAGACAGCAAGAACAAAAAGAGTACTATAAGATATGGGATTTATTTTATCAATGGTTAGACAGAAAAGTAGGAAATTGAAGAATAACATAATAGTAAAGTTATGTTACAATTGATTATTTCTGAATAAGTTATATCATGAATAAAAATTAGTAAGAACCGAGATTTGTTCTTAAGGATAACATGGAACTGAAATTAAAAGACTAATGATGGTATATTAATAATATAATATGATATGAAAAGTTAATCAATACAAAAGAATGTAAATTTAAGAGGAAAATATAGATACTGTGCACAAGATATATGTACCAAACCGACACACTATATAACTGAAAGAAGGTTTTATTTGTTGTCTTGTATGTTCGTTGTAAAAAATAGAAAACATTTTATTAAAAAAAGCAATAGCACTTAGACTTATATACCACTTTATAGTGCTTTACAGCCCTCTCTAAGCGGTTTACAGAGTCAGCGTCTTACCCCCAACAATCTGAGTCATCATCTTACCAACCTTGGAAGGACGGAAGGCTGAGTCAACCTTGAGCCAGTCAGGATCGAATTCCTGATCCATTTGGCCAATTAATCTACCCTCAAAAATCTTGACTCCCTCTTTGTGGCATGACTCTATGATTCTCTTATTCCTTGGATATGAAGATATTATTCCTTGTCATGAAGCAATGCCAGAGGTGATTGCCTGGAGAACTAAACTGGACATCATGTTATGAGGTCACTGCCATACTCCAGTAAGAGTTTTGTATTTAATTATGTAGCTTATGTATATATGTTTACTTTTCTTGGTCATGGTCTTAAGATGCGCTAAATAATTCTATATCTGATATCCTGAAAATTCCCTATCAGCATCTGTTTTTATTTTTAGTTGGGAAAGGTGTTTGGTAGTTAATTTTCAGCAGGAAAATTCAGGAGACCTCCTGATATTCTCCTTAAACACATACAGCCTCGCTTACACCAGTGTACACCTTACTATTTATATTAAGTGAAAGAATCCTTTAAAAGCAGTCAAGAAATTAAAGCAGGGAGCAAATGGGATGAACAATATAATGTTTTAAACCAGGGGTGCATTTGAAATCAGGGCTTTCAAAAAAAAAAAAAAAAAAGACTGAACAACCATTAGTATGAAATGGTATAGGGTCTCTTCCTCCAGCAGGGGGTTGAAATAGAAGACCTCCAAGGCAGTGGTGGGATTCAAATTTTTTTACCACTCATTCGGTGGGTGTAGCTTGGTGGGTACACTTTGCACGCATATGCGCCCAATGTGTGCTTTGCACACATGCAGAGCAGGGGGGCAGATTCTACCTGGTCGGACTGGTTCTATAGAACTGGTTGTTATGATTCTGCACAGTTCAGAGAACCGACAACTTGCGCCACTGGCTGGTGCTGCCTCACCCCGCCCACTCACTCCTTACCTGGCAAGCTTGCCTGCTAAGTTGCTATTTTTCCTTCCCCCCCACCCCGACCATCAGCTGTTCTGCTGTGCCGGGAAATTAAGATTAACTAGAAAGCAGGAAATCATTGGATTTCTTGTTTTCAAGCTAATCTAAAAGCAGAGCTGAACCTTTCTTAGGACAGAAGCTTCTATTTTTCAGTGCAGACTCCAGTACCAGATTGCAGAAAGATAGATCTCTGAATGAATCTGTGGTTCTGTAAGCAATTCAATCTGCCTGCCTGGTTTGCCTGATTTTGGATAAAAGTTGCTCCTTTTTTATATAAAAAAATCAATATTTACATCAATATTTATAATATTTACATATAATCCATGCCCAGCTAGTCACATGACCACCAAGCCACACCCACAAATTAGGCCATGCCCACAGAACTGGTTGTTAAGAAGTTTGAATCCCACCGCTGGTGCAGAGGGTTTCCTTCTGAACTTTTCCTGCAATCCTGCACTCTTACTATGTGTTCAAGAGCTGACACATGGCACTCCGTTGTGCCATACGAAGCAGCTGTGATTTAAAAGCAGGAAATAAAGGTCAGTGGGCAGGCAGGCCCAGCAGCTGATTGTCGGAGTGAACCAGATTGTTCCCAGATGATCCTCAGAGCTACCAATTCAGCCAAACCAGGCCAAACCGGTAGCATACCACCACTGCTCCAAGCCCCCTTCAAACTCTGTTGTTCTGTGTTCTAGGATTAACACTCTTTGCAAATTCAACAGGAATACATTGCCATCTGCTCCTACCCACCAAGATGCAAAATCAGCCTTGTATGGCCCACTTACTTTCACAACTCTTCCAAGGCAGCATAACAATTCCTAGCCCTTTGCGTGTTCATAAACATAACCAAAAACTGGATGGTTTTGTGTGCAGTGCCAATGTAAGAGCTGCATAAATATTTACTTCACTGAGTCATTTGTAGAAACGCTTAAGCGTGATGATTGACACTGAAAGAAAACAAGATGGAAATAAGGGTAAGAAATGACAAAATGGTTAGAATAAAAGTTTCAATCCTGATCAAACGTAATACCTCTTTCTTGAATTAAAAGTTGGTTCTAGATAGCACCACTGACAAAAACTACATAGAACATAGAATAATAAATTTGGGTGGGACCTCAGAGGACGTCTAGTCCAACCCTGTGCTCAAGTAGGAGTTGCTATATCATTTCAGACAAATGGCTGTCCAGTCTCTTCTTAAAATCTTTCAGTGTTGGAGCACCCACAACTTAGTGGGCTTGGCTTGGTTGGTGTGGCAGGGGAAGGATGCTGTAAAATCTCCATCCCTGTAAGTCACCTAACAGCTCTTTGGGTTGGACAATATATAAACCAGGATAGACATTTTAATACTGTATCTTTAAGAAAATATAAAAGTGTAATTGGGTGTGGTTTCTCAAACGGCCATTAGATGGAGCCAGAAACCTGTGTTGTCTTAGTCTTAGTCTCAGAAGAGAGTGTGTCTGAGTGAGTCTCTGTTTTCCTTCTGTTGGAGAGTATTGCCGTTCCTCCATTTTTCCTAATTTACTGATATTCATGGATTTGATGTAAGTCTGATACTAAACTGTTTTTGACACTGGACTTTGTTATTGGAATTATCCCTGAATTGTACACTGACTGATCTTACCTGTGAATGACTTTGGACTGTGTTTGAACTTTGCTTAATGTTTCTGAAAATAAAAACCTATATTTACTGCACAGTGCGCTGTGTGTGTATTATGCAAACACTACTCTCGCAAAATGCCCATTCTTACCCCACTCCTGGGGGAAGGTTACTGCAAAATCCCATTCCCTCCCCACCCCACTAACCTGCTTTGCAGCTCTGTTCTCCTGTGCGAGGCAACCAAAGAAGACCCAACCAATCAGCTGGGACTCAGAAGGCAGAGAAGAGATGGGGGCGGGGCCAGTCAGAGGTGGTATTTGCTGGTTCTCCGACCTACTGAAAATTTCCACTACCAGTTCTGTAGAACTGGTCAGAACTTGCCGAATACCCACCTCTGTTCCTATTGCACACAAAGAGAGATTTGCTTTTATCCATTGATAAGAATGACCCTATAATTTAAAGAAAACTTAAACTTCCATCTCTAATGTTTAACCACTTATTGCATCCGAAAATAATATTGTTGTTTTTTAAATCAAAGATGTTTTCTCAGTTCAAAACATCATTCAAGGATGTTTTCTGGAAGATGTAAAATTTAACTTAGACTCCTTTCCAAAACAAATGGAACCCTTAGTGAATCATGAGATGTGAAACGTCACAGAAAGGAGTGCAAAATACTGCTTCGATAGAAGGCAAATGGTATACAATATTTTACGGTTTTTTTCTTGTTTACTTTGAGGCTTCCTAAATGCTTTGGCTATTTCCTTAAACATAAATTTACCTCACTATTTTAGTTTAACAAGGATTTGGAAAAGTGCTCTATGCTGATTCTCCACAAGATAAATCACATAGCTGTATTTAACAGCCTCCACGGGAGCTCTAGGATTAAATGGGTGGAAAAGAATACCTGCTTATTTTTCATGAGGTCACTTAAGAACATTTAAGCAAGTTGCTCATCATGACAAATTTTAACTAACTATTGTTGCTGCCTCTTTTTTTCTGGGTTGCGTGAAATTATCCCTTGCCAGTTCGGCTAGGGATTTTTCAGCAATGTAGCATCATTAGAAAATTTGCCTTCAGTTTCACTTTAGCCAAAGTTAATAAATTCTGATTATGGATAAGAAGAGGTCAAGCAGATCAGATCAACGTGTTCCCTAATTCACCTTCTCCCTATTAGATGGAGTGGGAGGGAGGTTTCTCAAGAACTCCACAATCTTGGTCATAAAAAATAAAGATGTATCTCTTTGTGGTACAATATTGTGTTTCCTGTGATCGTCATCATCTTCTTCTATTTCTTCTTCTTCTTATGACCTCATAATCCCTTGTGGGGTAGTGTCTGGGAAACTGAAGGGAGCTAGAGGAATTTTTCATGGCCAGATGTCCTTCGTGTTGCCAATGCAGAGTTTTGTTAAGCAGATGATAGCAATAGCAATAGCACTTAGACTTATATACCGCTTTATAGTGCTTTACAGCCCTCTCTAAGCGGTTTACAGAGTCAGCATATGGCCCCCAACAATTGGGGGTCCTCATTTTACCCACCTCGGAAGGATGGAAGGCTGAGTCAACCTTGAGCCTGGTGCGATTCGATCTGCCAAATTGCAGTCAGCCGGCAGTCAGCAGAAGCAGCCTGCAGTGCTGCACTCTAACCACTGCGCCACCCAGCTCTCATTGAGCCCAGAGAAAGAAATATCTGCCTCTGTCTAGGATTGACTCACAGCCTCCTGACTGTGAGGCGAGAGCTCTGCCTCTAGGTCACCACATCACTCATTGTATGTTTCCTGTGATGCTCACTACAAATATTCATTCACGTTGCCTTTCCAAGAGAATAGAGAACAGAGCCTAATCATTTTTTTTTCAAATTTTCCCATTATAGGTAGTCCTTGACTTAAAATCACCATTGAGTCCAAGGCGCCTGTTCCTGAGCAACTTTTAAGTGACTTTTCCTCCATGTTATGACTTTTCTTGCCACCGATGTTAAGTGAATTACTGCAGTCCGTTAAGTTGGTAACACAGTTGTTAAGTGAATCTGGCTTCCCTGGTGACTTTGGAATACTGCAACCATCAAAAATATGAACTAGTTACTAAAGATCTGAATTTTGACCCTGTGGCCATGGAGATGCTGCAACAGTCATAAATCCCTTTATTCATTGCTGTTACAACTTCAAACTGTCACTAAATGAATGTTTGTAAGTACCTATATTGCCTGCAAAATTGCCACTTCAGATTTGGACTCCAGAATCTTCCAACTACCATAACTATCTCTGAAAAGCCAGATAGCTGTAGGAATGCTACATTCCTTGTTTATAAATATTTTTGTTGTTTTGCATCACAAATTCCAGTTCTATATTGAACAGTGTGTTTTCTAGGTGTCCATAGTGTTAAAATATAAACTTCATTATAATAATGTATGTACAAACATATATAAGACTAGCTCGATGCCTGTGCTTCGCTACGAAACTATGTGGTCTGGCTTTGTTTTGGGGGAGGAAAATAAAGGGGGGAAATTTCTGCCTCTGCCTACCAGCATCCATCGGTATTCATCTGGCTAACATCCTGTCAGTGTGTGAGAGAGTTGAGGGCTGTTTGGAAAGTGAAACAGCATTTGCTGTGTGAGCAAGAAGGAGACAGCAAGGAGCTGGGCATGGCTTAGCTCAACTGTTCTTTACTAAAGCTGCTTGGTGCTGTGAAACTAAAAATGAAACTGAAACTCCTCTCCTCAGCTTGTGTTTTGCAATTGGAAGAGATTTCTTTTCAGATGGGGGGGGAGTAGAATTCCTTAGCATCAGAGCGTGTTAATAATAATATAGAAATGCTAATGCTCTGATGGTCATTTCAGAAATTCTTTCTTAATGAGCATCTAGAAGCCAAGAGGAACATATGTGCTAAATGTCAAGTTTGTAGGCATTATGGTTCTGGAGATTTTGTGATGATGCGTGATTGGTATTTTGCTTTTATATATATAGATAATGTCAATCTTTGTTAGAAAGTGTACAATTTTCCATATTGACATCAGTCATATAGCCATCAAAATATTTGCTAAAAGATTTTCTTTCCCATGTAATCCATACTTTCACATAAATCCATTCATCTAACCTCTGTATCTATCTACTTATCATTTGTAGAAAGGTTCCCATGTATAAAATATTCGGAATCTTCTTCTTCTTTAATTTTTAGAGTTACCCTACCCATTTCTGCACATTCCAGAATCTTTTTGATTATATTATCCGTAGGGGTTTCTGTTTCTTCATTTTTCCAGTATTGTGTGTCTACAATCTTGGCTGTCGAATATGTAAAATTAAATATGTATTACCTTTATTGTAGTTTTTCTGGTAGCATGACCAACCGGAATGTCTCAGGTTTCAAGTCTATGTATTGTTTCATCATAGTTTCCAGCCATATGCGAATTTTCTTCCAATATTTTTTTGGCAATAGGTATGCTACATTCCTATTGGTGGAAAAATCTGCTTTGCAACATTAGGTCTCAAAAGGAAACCCAAATCTTACAAGTTTGATATTTACATGAAGGTGTTTAAGTCTGTTTACAATCTTCTTTGAGTTCCTTTACACAGAATATGAAATAAGACTTTCGATGAATGGAGAAACAAAAATTATAGAAGCTACATCTGCTTTTCAGAAAAACTTAGATCCTTCTTAAGAATAGATAGGATCTGGGATCTCAAAGAGCTCTAAAGGAGAGATTTTCCCAAAGATTTTCTGCTCGTAATCCTGCAAATTTAGTTTATAAAAGGATATTTAGGGCTTTTTTAGATGGATAATAAATAAAACATTGTGAAAAGAAGCAATATTGGAGGATTGTAGAAAAGGAGGAAAAGGATGTTTTGAAAATAATTTAAATAAAGCTACTGATTTAAGAATGACTTTGGGATGCAAATAAAAATGTTTTTATCAGAGCTCATTTTATCCAATATAATACGAACTCAAAAAGAATGGCGGAGAGAAACAGCCTATTTTCGATGAGATAAATAGAGGAGGAGGAGGAGGAGAATTAGAGAAGGTTAGTATGTCTCATCAAATTAAACTTTTAAAACACCAATTATCAATGTTAACAGTAAGAGAAATGGAGCTCAAAGTGAGCTACATGAAGCCAAAAAACCCTGAAGTTGCAAATAAACCAGGGAATTTGGCTAGCAAATTAAGGAAAGAAAATGATACTGAAATTCAATAAAGAGGCAATGGATAATGTAGCTATGAAGAAGGGGCTTCATCAGTACCATTTTAATTTGTGTAAAGGAAATGATATTTTTTTGAAGAAAATATATGAATAATTTTTTAAAAAAGTCTAGCAAGGATTACAGAGAAACAAAGACATGTTATGAATGGACCTATAAAAGTAAGGAGAAGTTCTAAAGCTATAAAAATGATTAAACCTGAAAAATTGTCTGGACCAGATGAATTGCTGAGCTCTTACTATAAATGTTTGGAGGGTAAAAATATTTGTAAATAAGATTATTTCAATTTTACAGGGATAAAAATGCCAGATACTTGGAAAAAGGCTAACTTAGCACAAGTACCTAAAGAGGAACAAAATTTGACTTTAAATATAAGTGGGATCCAGACAATTTTAATGTATATACTAACAATGCTAAAATGGATTCAGTTTCATTTATCTTAACATTCAAGTAATTACATGCAATTAACTTGATTACTCCCCAAATGTTTCATTATTTTTCAGTCCTTAGTCTTGAAATTAATATTTTAATGGTGTGTTTTAGAAAGATTTCATCACACTTACTATATTATGTCTTTCCCATTACAATGTACCAAATACCAAATGCACAGGTATAGTATATGTAGTACCTGTGAGAAGGATTTTGGAGTCCTAAGTGGACAATCACTTAAATATGAGCCAACAGGGTGCTGCAGCTACCAAAACCAGGCTTAATAGCAGTAATTGTGAGAGGGATCTTGGAGTCTTAGTGGACAACCTATTAAATACAAACCAACAGTGACAACCAAAAAATGCAATGCAATTCTAATTTGCATTAACATAGGGATAGGCTCAAGATCACGTGAAGTGTTAATACCACTTTATAATGCCTTGGTAAGGCCACACTTGGAATATTGCATCCAGTTTTATTCACTACAATGTAAAAAAAAGATGCTGAGATTCTAGAAAGAGTGCCGAGAAGAGCAACAAAGATGAATAGGAGACTTGAGGATAAAACATACAAAGAATAGCTGCAGAATTGGGTATGTTTAATTTAATGAAAAGGGCTGACAGGATAGCATTATTCTAATACTTAAGGGGTTGCCACAAAGAAGAGGGAGTCAAGCTATTCTCCAAAGCCCCTGAGGGCAGGACAAGAAGCAATGGATGGAAATTAACCAAGGAGAGACCCAACCTAGAACTAAGGAGAAATTTCCTGACAGTTACAGTAGAACAATTCATCAGTAGAACAACTTGCCTTCAAAAGTTATGAATGCTCCAACACTGGAAGTTTTAAAGAAGAGATTCTCATTTTAAACATTTTAAATTTGTCTGAAATGATATAAGGTTTCGTGACTGAGCGGAGGAAGGTTGGACTAAAAAACCTCCAAGATCTTGCCCAACTCTGCTTTTCTGTTATGTATTAATTCATTATGTTGTGAGAAGGAAAAATGTCTATGCAATGCCATCAAGATAGCAATATG
Organism: Pseudonaja textilis; assembly: GCF_049901715.1. Lineage (NCBI taxonomy): Eukaryota > Metazoa > Chordata > Lepidosauria > Squamata > Elapidae > Pseudonaja > Pseudonaja textilis. The sequence goes on from NC_141995.1 coordinate 53,424,621, forward strand.
TTGATGGGTTCCCATTTTAATCTCACCTACACTGACTCACAAGAAATCAACAGATGCACACTCCAATAAAGGAAAACGTAATTGCCATGCGTTGAAGAAGAGAACATTTTCTTTGTAAATGAACTTATGAGATTTACTAGTGTCAGATATAATTCATGGGCCTGAAATATGGATTTGTTATTGCAATCAGTGTATTTCCTGCCCATAACTTAAAACACATGTGCCAGAATAAAATGACCAGACCAATATAATTTAAATGCAAAACAGCTCCACTCACAAGAAACCAATATGATTTATTATTACCAATAAATGCTATTGCCATCAGCCTGATTCATTATCAATCTGGTCAAAATACTATGTGCACTAATCAATATGAAATAAGGGTTTGTTTATTGTGCCACATGAAAACCAGTCTATTATTCTCATCTTTAAAGGTTGGCGGCAGCTTAAGTTAATCATAGGTAGCTCCTAATGAAATCAATAGACTTAAGGTCATTTTCCCCTAATGTTTCACATTGATTCTAATGAGATCTCATTGTGTTTAAATTCGTTTGGATCCATTCTTGTGTTAGTTTCTTCAAAAGCCAAATTGATGGAATTCGATATGTCTTGAATGGGAGGCTATCAGAAAATCCTGGGGCTTTAGGATACAATAAGAAATAGCTAAGATTTGCTAAGATTTGACATGGAAGAGGACATAGTAAAAAGGTCTAAGATAGCATGAGCAAAAAAATTTGGACACAACATACAATTAGAAGACTGGGAAAAACTATGGAGTAAAAATTATACATTAACAAGATCTGCAACATATAAGGAGAATCTTCACAAGATGTTTTATTGTTGGCATTTGGCACCAATGAGATTGGCAAAGATGTATCCCAATATGAATCCAAGTTGTTGGAAATGTAAACAGAGCCAGGGTACCTTCTCCCACATGTGGTGGCTATGCCCCAAAGCCAAAAATTATTGGGTCAAAATATGGAGTTGGTTACAAGAAATAATGAAATGTCAAATAGACTTCAAACCTGAACTGTTCCTTTTAGGAATAATTAAGGGGAAATGTAGTAAAAAATAAATGATAAACAATAATAATAAATGATATCACACATAACAACAGAGGCGAGGATTGCATTCGCACAATGTTGGAAGCGAGATAGTATACTGCCGGAGGAATTAATAATCCAGAAGATATTAGAATGTGCTGAGATGGACAAACTCATTCTAGAGCTAAAAGGCAAAAAAGAGTCAGAGTACTATGGTATGGGATAATTGGTATGAATGGTTGAATAGTAGGAATAAGAATAGTAGAGATAAGAAAAATGTATATACATGTATATAAATGAATATAAATGTATGGAGATTTGTTTATGTAACAATGATGCCACAATGTTGTTAAAGATGAGAATGAGCTATGTAAACATGAAAAAGCATAATAAAAACAAATCTAAAAAAAGAAATTGGGGGGAAAATCCCAGATAAAAACAATGGTAGGCCATCTTCATAATGTACTCAAGATGCATTCATGATTTGAGGATTTGAGATGAACTTGAATGAACCTTCAGTTTTACCAATATTGTAAATCTATTATACAATAGTATCTTAATACTCAACTGCTTTGAAACTCATCAAATTTGGTACATTTTGACATTTGGTTTCAATATTCACTTTTTTTTTTTTTTTTGGTACTCAACACATGAGCTAGAATTTGTCAGTGTTGGCTGTCTTGTGACTCACCACATTATTCCTTATGGAAAATGTATTTGGTATTCATTGTTTTTAGTATTCATCTCATTTCCCAGAACCAATTAGCAATGAGTATCAAAGTACCACTGTATTACTTTGTTCAATATAACCACTGCGAAGCTCAGTAGGTTTATCAAAGTAGGTTTCAGTTAACATTTTGTAGTGGGTTATGCAAAAGTAGTTTATGGAAAGAGAAATTGCCAACTGACCCAGATTCTGATAAAGGTGCCAAGAGATCCATCCTATGTAAAACCTTCTGTGACAAATGTGGTTTACTTTTGATTTATTTGATTAAAGCTGGATGATTAAGATTTAATTGATATATCTCTGGTAATTAACATCTCCTATCCCCAGTTCTACCTGGAAAATCCAAGCAAGCGGAATGTCTCTCTTTAGCAAACATTTTCTAAATGGGTGCCAATTCACTGTTACCTTCTTTTTGTTGGAAATGAGAATTTGGTATGTCAGTATAAATGTAAAATCAATACAGCATGTGGGGAAACAGTAAGAAAATGGTAAAGATGACTTCATAATGAAAGGATGTCGACTGAAAAGAAAAATTGACCAGTATGAAAGAGATAAATCAAAATGATTTGGTCATATAGATTGAATGAATGAAGATCAAATCACAAGAGAAATAAATAAAGGATGAGAACATGGATAGAGAGAAAGAGAAGACTGAAAAAATTAGGTGGTGGAGTGCATGATGATTTTTAGTGTGATGATTTTTAGAAACACAGAGGTGAGAAGGGATTTTTAAAAGTAGACAATCATTTAGTGAAAGGAAGCAAATATAAAAAATCTGTGAAATTGTTTTACAGAGTCATGTTGGCATAAAATAGAATTAGCTGTATTTCTTTTCATTCCTTCTTATAGTATCCCCTGCTTTTAACCTGTTTTACTCACTACTTCTTACTCAACTCCTTTGTTTGCATCACATTGCTTATCCCAAAGAAGAAATAAAGGGATGATCATATTGATTGATTAATTGATTGATTATGTGCCATCAGGTCAATATTGATTTTTCGTAACCAGAAAGTTAGATTGTTTTCCATGAGGATCTGTTCCTAACATATTATTTTGAGTCTCCAAATGGTATATCCATTGCCACTGAAACTGAGTTCATCTACCTTGCTGTCAGTGGATGGACCTCTTCCAACTCCTCCTCCTCCCCTAATACGTCTGTCTATCTGTCTGTCTACTGTCTATCTATCTATCTATCTATCTATCTATCTATCTATCTATCTATCTATCTATCTATCTATCTATCTATCTATCTATCTATCTATCATCTATCTATCCATCAATCCTCTATCTATCTATCTATCTATCTATCTATCTATCTATCTATCTATCTATCTATCTATCTATCTATCTATCTATCTATCTATCTATCTATCTATCTGCTATCTTTACTTATCCCAGATCTTATCTGTTCTTTTATAGACCATTTTTTTAAAAAAAATCACTTTGTCAGTTTACTTCTATAGAATATTTGGGTGCATTTTCCAGTTATTTCAGTAACTAGTGATCAGGCATCTCAAGTGTTAAAAAGAAATATTCTGGCCTCTTAAAGAAAAAAAGAAACAAACAAAAAATAGTCTAAAAATAATGAAATATGTTCTCCTAGCTCTATATTATGTGTTGATTACATTGTGCTAACTGAAGCAAAATCACACTGAACATTAGCAGCAAGCATTGGAACAGCATTATGCTTCACAGGAACTCAAATGGGGATCTCTTAGATTTGAAGGAAAATAGTGTCATGATACTATTCTGAATAAAATGCAATTTATTTGCTGAAAATGACTCCTGTTTGGGCTCCTTCTTTATCATCTTTCCTGACAGTAGATATTCTTATCTGCAGTTTAATCTGCCAGAACCTTTCCTAACATAATATACATCTTGCAATTCCCAATTTTAGCACAAAACAAACTTTATACTCTCAAAATGACATGGAGGGGAATAGACATGCGGGGGTGGGGAGAAATCAGTTGTTCAAATTATTCTGGAGAGTTATCATGTTAGAGATCACTATTTTGGAGTCAAACTAGATGGGAGGGTGTGAAATATGCGGTGTGAGTGAATAGCCCTTCCACACATAGAAGACAGCTTCTGAATCGACACTTCATTCACAAGCATCGAAAATGTGGCTTGACTGTGTATAGATTAGACAAGTTGTCAGCTTGGAAGCCATTTTTCTTTGAGGCTTCTGGGCTGCCACATTCAGTTCCTGGGAATTTGGGAGGGGGACTTCGAGGAGCAGTGGAAAATTAGCCACAACAACATTCCTTTCTCAGAGAGTCAAGGACATGTTACTCTGCAACTGGAGGGGAGTGACTGGGGGATAGTCTCCAGTTGGAACAAAGTAATGATTGGACCATGTGATGAACTATTGGGTGCAGACAGGAGTGGGCTTCAAAAATTTTAGCAAAGGATTTTCTGCCCAGTTGCTGGGTTGGTGTGGCCATGGTGGGCATGGCCTAGTTGGTCTCCTGCACCACGGTGGAAAGGAGGGTCATTTTTGCCCTCTCCAGGCTCTGGAGGGTTTTCTCGAGCCTCCAGGGGGGCAAACACAGCCTCCCCAGGTGGGAGGCCAGAAAGGGGCCCATTTCTAGTCTTCCTGAACTTTCAGGAGGCCCATTTTTTACCCTCCCTGAGCCTCTGTGTGCGCCCTGCACTTATCTGCATCCAAAATGGCCACGTGGGGGCTCCTGGGAGGGGCGGAGTGGGCGGGCTCAGCCAGGAGTGGGATTTGGGGGTTCTCTGAACTGCAAAGAATCTTTGCTAGGGGCTCTCCAGAACCCCTGCAAACCCCCAGCAGCCCAGCCCTGGGTGCAGGGTTTGGATTTTGGATTCTCCTTGGGCTAAAGAAAACCCGGAAATCTCAGATTCGGGTTTTCCTCAGATGCGCCAATATGACATCCGTAATAAAATGGATCTTTGAGAAGATGACAGTCTCAGAATCTTTTCATTTGGAGGTTGTTACTTGGAACGTTGACACGTTCCCCATAACGGCACAGAAACTAGCTCTTTATTTCAGGTAGCAAATCTTGCTAACCATTGTCTTTCTCCTTTCCTAGATACTGAACCAAAGCTGGCTTTGTGGTGATTGCCCTGTTGACCCAATGAATCTCCACAAGCTAAATGTTTCTACTAAAAAACATCAGAAGTTCAATTCCCTTATTTCTTTTTCAGAGAACAGAATCTCTTTTAAACTCAACCGACATTAAACTTAACTGGCATTCAGTTGGAATATCAAAGAGATGTACTATAGTTTCATTTTTATAGGACCTTGTCATGTTCACTCGTTCTCTCCCACTCCTTCATCCATTCTGCCTCACTACTTATTTCACAAATGAAGTTTTCTCCTCTCTGCTTACCTGTCATGTCTCCTCCATCCATCCATTTATCTTCCTTACTCATTCAACATGCAATGTCCTTTCACGTCAGATCTCACCTCCCAGACCCGTCCTGCCTCCATGTTCTCTTCTTCCTCTCTCTCTTTTGAAAACCTCTGTATTTCAGATAAAGTGGCCAAAATTCTTCCAAAACTGCTTTTTCAAGAGGACTTTCAATTGGACTTTCTGGTATTTCTTTGAAGATGCTTCGCTTCTCATTCAAGAAGCTTCTTCAGCTCAGACTGGATGGTGGGGAATGGAAGGATCTATCCTTCTTGCAGACATCTGGTCATTTGCATTCTTTTGGTGAGTCATTAAGACCACTTGGAAGTTTATCTGTGTCATCAGTGTCACCTGAGTGGTGCAAATGGGTGTGGAGTCTTCTTAGAACTGTTGAAAGGACTGTGTTGTAGATTGGAGATAGAGATGTTGTATCGCTCCCTGTTCAATTTTTAAAACAGAATGCAAATGACCAGCTGTCTGCAAAGTGTATAAATCCTTCCATTCCCCACCATCCAGTCTGAGCTGAAGAAGCTTCTTGAATGACAAGCAAAACAACTTCAAAGAAAAATAAGAAAGCCGAGTTGCCTCTTGGAAAAGAAACACCTTCAGAATAACCATTTTTATTTTATTTGGTTTGTCATTTGCTTACAAGATAATAGATATAAGTAAAAACATAGCTATGAATACATGGATACATATAAGAAAAATAAAAGAAACAATAGGACAGGGACGGTAGGCACATTGGTGCGCTTATGCACGCCCCCTACAGACCTCTTAGGAAAGGGGTGAGGTCAATAGTAGAAAGTCTAAGGTTAAAGTTTTAGGGGTTTGGGGAAGAAACCACAGAGTCAGGTAGAGTGTTCCAGACGTTGACCACTCTGTTGCTGAAGTCGTATTTCCTGCAATCAAGTTTGGTGCGGTTAACCTTGAGTTTGTATCTATTGTTTGCTCTTGTATTGTTATGGTTGAAGCTGAAGTATTCATTGACAGGTAGAACATTGCAATGTATGATTTTATATACCATACTTAGATCGGACTGAAGGAGGCGTAATTCAAGGTTTTCTAGGTCTAGAATTTCGAGTCTGGTGGCATAAGGTATTCTGCAATGAGTAGAGGAGTGGAGAACTCTTCTTGTAAAATATTTCTGGACTTTCTCAACTGTGTTAATATCAGATACGTAATGTGGGTTCCAGACTGATGAGCTGTATTCAAGAACTGGTCTAGCAATTGTTTTGTATGCTCTAGTTGGTAGTGTGATATTACCAGAGAAAAAGCTATGTAGGATTAGGTTAACAACTCTTAATGCCTTTTTGGCTGTGTAGTTACAGTTGGCTCTAGCACTTAGAATTAGATCATTAGAGATGAGTACTCCAAGGTCCTTGACAGAGTTTGGATCATCAACAAGGTCTTGACTATTTAGCTTGCATTATTTTGCCAATATGTAAGACAGAGCATTTATATGTTGAAATTTGAAGTTGCCGTTTGTTTGACCATTCTGATACATAGCCAAGGTCTTTTTGAAGGGTAGCAGTATTGTCTGTGGTTTTGAATAGCTTTACATTGTCAACGAAGAGAATGCAGTTGCTCTTAATATGATCACAGAGGTCATTTATGTAGAGTATGAAGAGAGTTGGTCCTAGAACACTGCCTTGGGGGACACCACTGTTGAGAGGTACAGAATTTGATAGGATGCTCCCAATTTTGACCATTTGTTGTCTGTTTGATAGCAATGCTTCTATCCAGTTATGCAGGTGTCCAGAGATACCATAAGATTTTAGTTTTAATAGTAGTTTTTCATGTACCACTGAATCAAAGACTTTACAGAAGTCTATGTAGATTGTGTCTATTGCTTTGCCCTGATCCAGTTGTGTAGTCCATATGTTTTTGCAGTGTAAGAGTTGTAGATTGCAGGATATTTTTCTGAAACCAAATTGTTTATTAGAGAGTAGGTTGCTTGTCTCTAAGTGGAAGATAATGGATTGGTTAATAATTGATTCCATGACTTTACAGGTGATGCAGCATAAAGAGATAGGTCTGTAATTTTCAACTAGGCTGGGGTCTCCCTTTTTGAAGATGGGGATGACTGTGGCTTGTGACCATAGTTTTGGCAAGGAGCTGGTCCTGAAAGATTTTTTGAAGATTATGCTTAGAGGTTCGGCTATGGCAGTAGATGACCTTGACCTGGATGAGTGAGAAACTCCAAAGACATTTGCCATTTGCCATTAAGGCCAGCATTTTGACAGAGGAGCACAATTCAAAGAGCACTGATGATGCCCCCTCGAATGATGGATGAAACGCTTGCAACCAGTCATCTACAATTATTATTTTCTTTTTTTACAGCATTCTGTAGTTACTTATAACTATTGTTTCTCATGAAGCTTACTAATGATTTTCCAAAGGCTAATAGGTTAAGAGTTGTCTGGATCACATCTATTACCCTTCTTTAAGTAAAAATAGAATAGAATAGAATAGAATAGAATAGAATAGAATAGAATAGAATAGAATAGAATAGAATAGAATAGAATTCTTTATTGGCCAATTGTGATTGGACACACAAGGAATTAGTCTTGGTGCAAATGTTCTCAGTGTACATAAAAGAAAAGATACATTTGTCAAGAGTCAAAAATCATAAGGTACAACATTTAATGATAGTCATATGCTACAATAAGCAATCAAATCGTACTAGGAAACAGTCAATATAAATTGTAAGGATACAAGCAACAAAGATACACTCATACAGTCACAAGTGGGAGGGGATGGGTGATAAAGAGGGATGAGAAGTAGTAATAGTAATAGTAGTGCAGACTTTGTAATAGCTGAACGGTGTTGAGGGAATTATTTGTTTAGCAGAGTGATGGCGTTTGAGAAAAAGTGTCCTTGTGTCTAGTAATTCTGGTATGCAATCCTCATTTGTCGGTAGGAGTTGAAACAGTTTATGTCCAGGATGTGAGGGATCTGTAAATATTTTCACAGTGCACTTTTTGACTCGTGCAGTATACAGCTCCTCCATGGAAGGCTGGTTGGTAGCATGATAGTTTACACACATCCTCAAATCACCAAATTGGAGTCATCTGATTGAATCAGTGCATCAAACTGAATAGACAATTCATCTTTAAACTTCAGCTTGAGGAGTGAATTGATCAAATTGCCTTCACATTGAAGCTCTTCTTTTAAAACTGATACAGCTGTGTTGAAGAAGAGATCGGCAAAGTTTGATTATTATGGTAGCTCCTCTTCAGATCACTAAAATGATCGAATTTGGAGTTGAGAACTAGTTTAATGTAGTGGTTAAGGCATTGAGCTAATAACCAGGAGACCGTGAGTTCTCGTGGGAGGAGATGGGTGAAAGGAAGGGAAGATTAATAGTAGTAGTAATAGTAAGGCTTATTTATAAAAAAAAAAACATATTAGGAAACAGTCAATAAAATTGTTAGGATACAAGCAACAAAGTTACAGTCATATAGTCATAAGTGGGAGGAGTTGGGTGAAAAAAAGAAAACAGTAATAGTAATGCACACTTAGTAAACAGTTTGATCATGTTGAGGGAATTATTTGTTTAGCAGAATGATGTTTAGGGGGTTTTCTACCTAATAATGAAATAAAAGAGACTGAGATGGAAAGCCACCATACAAAGGTGGACTTTAAATATTCCAAGGGGATATATCAGTGATGGGATTGGATCAGGATATCTGAGAGGAAATAAGAGTTTACATTTCTCTCTACTGCAGATTCAATTAAATATTCGAGATGTGAGAAAGTGAGAGCCCAGGGTTGGAAATTGACAGCTAAATTTTCCCCTGGAACGGAATATTGAAGAAGACCAGAATCCAGAAGTAATGTTTCTGAGAAAAAAAAGAAGTGTGTCTCACCTCTTCTTTAAAAAATAAAATAAAAAATGCTAATAATGTCCAGATGTTGACTAATTGAAAATTGCTGCCAAGAGGCTAATACATTATTTCTCAAACTACTATTAGAAGACTGAAGAAAAAAGAACATTCAATTCAGTGCTTATTCAATTGGACTTAATTCAGTTATGTTTGACTTTGTTTCCCCTTGCTTTGGCTTTCTTCTCTATTGATCTGAGCCTTTGAATGCATCTGGGATGGAGGCAGAAGCAGGACATTGCTTGTGTAACTATATTAAATAATGGATGGAACCTCTCTGTTTATCCTGGTGAGAAAGCAAATTTAATCAGCAGCGGATACCTCTAAAACAATTTGTGTTGGAATGGAGAGGTGTATTAAAAGAGCAATTTATTGGAACTTAAAATCAATACACTTTTGCCATCGTTGCAGAGTGGTGGGTTATTGTCTTTGGTGGTTTGTGTACCCAGCAGGGAGAAATATCTTAAATTGGCTTAAGGATACCTGGTCATATTTTGCCCGACCCTTGGTTGTTTATTACAATCCAATAGGAATTCCTCCTATTGGAGGAAGAATTGTGCTATAGCAAAGTGCGCCATTACAATACAATAAGAAACACCGAACATTTCTTCTTCTGCTCATTTCTTTTTTCATACCAATCTATTTTCATTTGAAATTGCCTTTTACTTCCAGTGCGGCCTCATCAATTGGGACCAAGATTAAGGCTGCTGGATGCTTCAAATAGATGTCTCGTTTAGAACAGAGGTCTTCAGACTTGATAGCTTTAAGACTTGTGGACGTCAACTCCCAGAATTCCTCCTCCAGTCATGTTAGGAATTCTGGGAGTTGACGTCCACAAGTCTTAAACATGACAAGTTTGAAAAACCTCGGTTTAGAAACATGGGACTCTTTCGCTACATGAAATAGTTTCGAGGAGTCGCCCTCCCTCGTCTCTATGAATGACTGCTTTGTCAACTGAGGCAAACTAACCAAATCAGACCTCACTTTGGAGAGTTGTAGAGCAGAATCTAAGAGGAGAATGAATCCCCACCATCACCATTCACAAAGGGCATGTGAGAATGGATGTCTTTGAAACAGCTGAGTCGGGGTGGGATTCAAAATTTTAACAACCGGTTCTGTGGGCGTGGCTTAGGTGATGGGCGTGGCTTGGTGGTTATGTGACTGAGTGGACATGGCTTGGTGGTCATGTTATTGGATGGGTGTGGCCAACTCAATATCACTCACAGCAAGGCACCATCTCCTCGCCTAGTCTCTCATGACTGTGGGGACCCTATATCCGTGTTGGCAAACCTATGCCACGTGTGCCGGATGTGGCATGCTGAGCCACTTCTACCGACATGTGAGACCTCACCCAGAAGAGCCCCACTGCGCATGCGCCATCCAACAGCTGATTGTTGGGTATCTGTCATGCATGAGCAGGGGGGGCACGAGAGACATGTGTCCATGTGCAGAGACATGCGGCGCATGGAGGGATCGCACACGCATGTGGAAATGGATGGCATGTGGGGTAATCACAGCTGTAGGGTGCACAACAGGGGGATTGCGCACACATGCACAGATGCACAGCATGCTGCAGGGGATCACGCATGCATGCGCAGGGGGCATGGGGATGGGCAGTATGCATTGCCTTCTAGGTGCTGGCATGTGAGTGCGGGCGCACAAGAGCAAGCGCAATTATTGGCATGGGAGCCAAAAAAGATTTGCCACCACTGCCCTATACCACTTCAGATAATGTTGTCCAATCTCTTCTTAAAAAGTTCCAGTGTCGGCTTCTGAAGGCAAACCATTCCACTGATTAATTGTTCTAACGTTTAGCAAATTTCTCTTTAGTTCTAGGTTGCTTCTCTCCTTCATTAGTTTCCATCCATTGTTTTTTGTCCTGTCTTCAGGTGCTTTGGAGAATAGCTCCAGAGAAGTTCCTGAGACAGGAAGTCTAGTCCTGCCAAGAATGTAATAGGGATAACGGAGAGGCAGTTTCTGTAACCAACACCAGAATGTTTCCTTCCTGCCTTCCTTACAGGATTAGGCCAGGAATTTCTTCTAACAACCAGTTCTCCGAACTGCTTAGAATGTAAACAACCAGTTCTAGCAAATAGGTGCAAACCAGTAAAATCCCACCCCTGGACTACATATATCCCATCCCTGAAACCTTCTTCATATGTTTTAGCTTCTAGTTCCCTAATCATCTTTGTTGCACTTCTCTGGACTGTCTATGGAGAGTTTCAGCCATCCAGGTCATGGTTGTCCCAAAGATGCTTTTTCAAGATGTAACTGGAGTTTTTGGTTTTTTGAAAACCAGAATGTCCAGTTGCCTCTTGAAAAAACACCTTTGGGTCTTCTCTGCACTCTTTTTAGAGTCTTTTTAAAAAAAAAATTAAAATTTTTTTCGTGGAGACCAAAACTGGATGCAATATTCCAAGTTGGTTTTACCAAGGCATTGTACAATGGTATTAACCTTGTGTGTGATCTTGACTCTGTACCTCTGTATATTTCTTTCACTTTACACAGACACAAGCACACACACCATAATATATATTCAAAACCAACAAACTAACAAAACTATCTGAGTTTGGCCCATCACATATTTATCAATGCCTACATGGAAGTTGATGAGCTGAGCAAAAACTGATGGGAACTGTCATGCCCCTGTTAGAATCTGACTCTGAGGGAGAGGAGGAACAGCTGACAGGGAGTGGGAGTGTGGTTCTGGAGGTTGTTGAGGAAATTGGGGAAGAGCACAGACTGGCTGGGCATTCAGAGGCAGAACTAGGCCCACCCCCTCTTCATCCTAGGGCATGCAGGGAGGAGTCAATAAGGGAGAAGTGTGAATGGTGTGGTCTACAGGGGAGGAAAGGGCCTTGATCCCCTTCATGGGCTGCAGCTGTGAGGACTGTTTAAAAGGACAAACTGTGCGTGGCCCATTGCTGGAAACAAAGTGTGAAATAGTTCTAGTCTTCCAGTTCTTATCTGAGTTCTGATGTCCTTCCCAGTGCATGTATTTCGATATCTGTGGACGTCTTCAAGCACTTATCCTGCCTTGTCTTCTTAATTGCTTCAGTGTGGTTTGTGTTGTTTTTTTCTATTTATAATTTATATGTATTTTGAGTTTGAATGGAATTTCTTCCTTTTTGCAACTGTTTGTGGGGGAGTTTTTTCTCTAGTCAATGATAATTGGATCTTTGAAGCCAAGTTGAAGGAATTAAAGGGACTTCACCTGTTTTTGTGATTTTGTTGCTTTTGTATCCCACCCTGGGTCACCACAGGAAGTTTTGTAGTAGACTCAGAGAAACTAAATTTGTCTTTTTAAAGCTATCTTTATAACCATTGAATTTTCTTGGGGTTGGCTTTTATTATCTGGAATGAATCATCTTTCCTTCAATAAAAAAATATTTGGAAATTCTTGTATATCTAGCCAAAGGTTGACATAATTTAATACATTACAGATTGTGAAATGTAATTCTGGACCATATACATGTCCAGAGAAAATAACATCTCATGCAAGCAGATCCTACAAGATGTGAACTATCCTTTTGTATTTTTGGCTCACTTCATATGTAAAATTTTAAATACTGTAGTTTTGACTGTCTCTATGATGAGTTAATTTGTAACTTTCATATTTCCCCTGGTTTTTTTTTTCTATTTTCAACTAAAGATGGAATTAAATGGTCCAGGTTATTTTCTGTTACCCATCCTACATCTTGAATATTTAATTGAATCTGTAATAGCAATGTAAACAGTTTTGATGAGACAGTTCTATAACATGTCACTTGTATTGCAATTAATCATTAAATCTGCCCCTAGTTTTAATAGTTCTGGGGATGAATTTCACCATGTTTGATGGGTTGCTTCTAAGAGATGGAACTCATCATTACAAAATGAAATTAGAAAAGCTTTCAGCTTCTTGTCATGATTAGCTATAAATAAATATTAGGTCAAGATTCTTAGTCACTCTTGCGCTCTTTTTCTACCAGAAAAGGATAGATAGTGGTGCTCCAGTATTTGAGGGGCTGTCACAAAGAAGACGGGGGTCAACCTATTTTCCAAAGTACCAAAAGGCAACCAAGAAACAATGGATGGAAACTAATCAAGGAGAGAAGCAACCTGGAACTAAGGAAAATTTCCTAATGGGGAGAACAATCAGCCAGTGGAACAGCTTGCCTTCAGAAGTTCTGAGAAGCTTCTAAGAAGAGACTGGCAGCTACAATTACTAAGCAAAGGGCCCACATGGCTAGTACCAGTTTCCATCCTGATTCTTTTGGAAGTTGTGGGAAATGGGAGGATTCATTGTGTTAGATGTAGCACAGCAGTGAGCAACATTTTTGAGATTAGGATTGCAAAATCTGCCTAACCTTTGAAGCATCTTGAAGAAGGTTCTCAAGTGATGATTGGCCTCGTTTGCCTGGAAGCTGACTCTTCTTCTTGGTTCGGAATATTTTGAGGTATATCCAAGTATCTTCTTTATTCTGAGCAGGTTGGTTAGGGGAGATCTCATTTATGTCCTCCAGGTTAGGTTTCCCCCTAACCAGACTGAATAAGCTATATGAATAAGCAGCAAAACCTTTTTCAACCAACAAGAAAATAGCTCCAGTTTGTCAGGACTCAATGTGTTGACCCAGAATGTAACACAAATGTGACAAAATCCAAAATGTAAATAAATGTCCTTTAATGCCTCCAATTTGGCCCCACTGTTCAATAATACTCAGTTGGAGATAAAATATACTGAAAAATAATCTTCAAAAGAAAGCAATACAGTCTGAATTTAATGAGCAGGTAGAGGTGAAATAAAAAAAACAAACCAACTACAATAATGAAATTTCCACAACAGAACAAGAGAAATATTTACCAAATTCAAGAAGATAACAAGGCACAGTTTGTTGGAAGGACATCAACCAAAATAACTTCAGACCAAAATAAAATATGCTTTGTTTCCAGTGTTTGCCAGGTATGGTATGCAGGTCCAAACTCTTATGCAGTTGTCACACCTGCAGCCCATGAAGAGGATCAAGGCCCTCTCCTTCCAAGTAGACCATGTCTCTCCCTGATCCTCTCCTCTCTGTGTGCCCTAGGATGGATAGGGAATAGGCCTGGGTCGTCCTCTGACTGCTCAGCCGGCCTCTGCCCTTCCCCAGCTTCCTCCACAACACTTCCACTCCTGTCGGCTGTTCCTCCTCTCCTCAGAATCCGACTCTACCAAGGGTATGACACTCAACTTCCAGATAGCATCTGGATGGCTGAGAATCTTCATAGACATTCGCCCATAGGAGAACTTTTAGGAATTTTGGAGTGGTTACAAGGAAGAAGTCCCAAAGGTGCTTTTTCAAGAGGCAACTGGACTTTCTGATTTTTCTTTGAAGACATTTCACTTCTCATCCAATGTACAACACAGTGCTTTCGACAGTCCCAAGAAGGCTCCCCACACCCATTTGCACCATTCAGGTGACCCTGATGACACAGATAAAACTCCAGGTGACCATAACAACCCACTATCTTCAACGAAACAAAACCGAAGTCCAGTTGCCTCTTGAAAAAGGATCCTTTGAGAGGCATTGTTTTTGAGCTGGGAGAAGATTAAAAGACAATATTACTTAAAAATTCCAACATGGATATCAACTATTGAAGCTTTTTTTTATCCAATAATATATAAAAAGGAACAAACAGATAGATATGGGGAGTTATTGAATGAAAAGGGTGAACTTAAATCTATGCAAACGTTGCAAGAACAAGATGTAAAAATGAATTGGTTTTCTTATTTACAAATACAATCTAGATTCGATAAAGACTCCAAGGCAGAAGGTATTTATGATAAGTTGACTGACTTAAGATAAAATTTTGATGGGTACTGATGAAAAGGTAATTAAAAAATATCTATTAGAATTTAATTTGGAGGAGGAGAAAGTTAAAGAAAGGATGATTGTTTTGGAGAAAATTTTTGGATATGGGATTGATCTGGAAAAATGGCAAAAATTGTGGTCTCAAAATTATAAAATGACAATGTCAATTGCATATAAAGAAAATTTGTATAAGATGTTTTACAGGTGGCACCTAACCCTGATGAGAATTGCAAGAATATTTAAGAATAAATCGGATAAATGCTGGAAATATCATCAAATACCTGGTTCATATTACCATATGTGGTGGACATGTTCAGACACAAAGAAATATTGGACTAAAATCCACACATGGTTGGAAAAAATGATAAAACAGCATATAGATTTTAAAACAAAGATCTTTTTATTGGGAGGCATACCAGACATATACAATAAAAAACTGAAATATTTGATTGTAAATGTCTTGAAAGCAGCTAGAATTGTATTTGCGAAGAACTGGAAAAATGACAAAATACCTATGCAGGAGGAAGTTATCAAAATAATTATGGACTATGCTGAAATGAGTAAACTGACATTTGAAATTAGAGAACAAGAAGATAAGCAATTTTATATGATATGGGATTTGTTTTATCAGTGGTTGGATAAAAAGGCATGGTAATATAATAGACTAGATAATTTTGTGATAGAAATCTAATAGATTGATATAAAACATGATACAGATATATATAAACACTGGTTGAAAGTATAACATACATTTTAAGATAAAATGTGGAACATCTCGTATAAAATGATGGAATAAATAGTTTAGTCATGGATGATTAATAACTGATAATTATACACTGCTCAAAAAAAAAATAAAGGGAATACAAAAATAAGACATCCTAGATCTGAATGAATGAAATATTCTTATTAAATACTTTGTTCATTACATAGTTGAATGTACTGAGAACAAAATCACACAAAAATTATCAATGGAAATCAAATTTAGCAACCCATGGAGGTCTGGATTTGGAGTTACACTCAAAATTAAAGTGGAAAAAAACACTACAGACTGATCCAACTTTGATGTAATGTCCTTAAAACAAGTCAAAATGAGGCTCAGTAGTGTGTGTAGCCTCCACGTGCCTATATGACCTCCTTAAAATGCCTGGGCATGCTCCTGATGAGGTGGCGGATGGTCTCCTGAAGGATCTCCTCCCATACCTGGACTAAAGCATCCCCCAACTCCTGGACAGTCTGTGGTGCAACGTGGCATTGGTAGATGGAGAGAGACATGATGTCCCAGATGTGCTCAATTAGATTCAGGTCTGGGGAATGGAAGGGCCAGTCCATAGCATCAATGCCTTCATCTTGCAGGAACTGCTGACACACTCCAGCCACATGAGCTCTAGCATTGTCTTGCATTAGGACGAACCTAGGGCCAACCACACCAGCATATGGTCTCAGAAGGGGTCTGAGGATCTCATCTCGGTACTTAATGGCAGTCAGGTTACCTCTGGCGAGCACATGGGGGCTGTGCAGCCCCCTAAAGAAATGCTACCCCCACCATTACTGACCCACTGCCAAACCAGTCATGCTGGAGGATGTTGCAAGGAGCAGAACATTCTCCACGGCGTCTCCAGACCCTGTCACGTCTGTCACATGTGCTCAGTGTGAACCTGATTTCATCTGTGAAGAGCACAGCGTGCCAGTGGTGAATGTGCCAATCTTGGTGTTCTCTGGCAAATGCCAAACATACTGCACAGTGTTGGGCTGTAAGCACAACCCCCACCTGTAGATGTTGGGCCCTCATACCACCCTCACAGAATCTGTTTCTGACCATTTGAGCAGCCACATGCACATTTGTGGCCCGCTGGAGGTCATTTTGCAGGGCTTTGGCAATGCTCCTCCTGTCCCTCCTTGCACAAAGGCGGAGGTAGCAGTCTTGATGCTGGGTTGTTGCCCTCCTACGGCCTCCTCCATGTCTCCTGATATACTGGCCTGTCTCCTGGTAGAGCCTCCATGCTCTGGACACTACACTAACAGACACAGCAAACCTTCTTGCCACAGCTAGCACTGATGTGCCATCCTGAATGAGCTGCTCTACTTGAGCCACTTGTGTAGGTTGTAGACTCTGTCTCATGCTACCACTAGAGTGAAAGCACTGCCAGCATTCAAAAGTGACCAAACCATCAGCCAGAAAGCAGAGGAACTGAGAAGTGGTCTGTGGTCACCACCTGCAGAACCATTCCTTTATTGGGGGTGTCTTGCTAACTGCCTCTGCTTTCCACTTGTTGTCTATTCCATTTGCACAACAACATGTGAAATTGATTGTCAATCAGTGTTGCTACCTAAGTGGACAGTTTGATTTCACAGAAGTGTAATTGACTTGGAGTTACACTGTGTTGTTTAAGTGTTCCCTTTATTTTTTTGAGCAGTGTATAAACATAGGTTAGTTTGACAATGTGAAGATTGATATAAATTGTGAGTAAATGACTACAAAAGTATAGCACAAAAGTTACATAATCAACTGACACACTGTATGTATATAAAATGGAAGAGGATTTTATGTTTTTATGTTTTTGTATGTGTATGTTTGTGTATGTGTATGTTTGTGTTTGTGTTTTAAAATAAAAATCTTTATCTAAAAAAAAAAGAAAAAAAAACACATTTGGGACAACCATGGCCTGGATGACTGAGAATCTCCCTAGACATTCAAGGAAGAACAACTTACAATGAGAAAAAGAAAAGTAATTGTGTTGGAAATCTTTGGATTGAAATAATGGTTAATGTTTCTTCAATGAAATACAATACATTGCACATTTAGCTGCTCTTGAACCTAAGTGGCCGGGCCTCCATGAGAGGAATGACTTTGTAAAATGCACAATTCTTTCTACCAGTGGTGGGATTAAAAAAAAATAAATCTACTACCGGTTCTGTGGTCATGGCTTGGTGGGCATGATGTGGTGTGGCTTGGTGGGCGTGGCTTGGTGTGCGTGGCAGGGGAAGGGTACTGCAAAATCTCCATTCCCTCCCCACCCCACTAACCTGCTTTCCAGCTCTGTTCTCCTGTGCAGGGCAACAAAAGAAGACCCAGCCAATCAGCCGGGACTCAGGAGGCAGAGAATAGATGGGGGTGGGGCCAGTCAGACGTGGGATCGGCCGGTTCTCCAGAACTACTCAAACTTTCCATTACCGCTTCTCCAGAACTAGCCAGAACCTGCTGAATACCTACCTCTGCTTTCTACAGTATATAGCAAATGGTTGTAATTGATTTGACTAACTTTCCTCCTAAGCTGTTTCTGCTTCAGGAGTTTGTATTTCTGTATATGTTTCCTCCATTTTATCAAATTGCAGAGGTTCAGTGAAACAACCCATGTTTGAGGACGAAATGGCAATGAGCTGTGTCTTCCAAAATTCTCAGGCATGGCGTGCCATCAACATGATACATTGTTCTTTCTTTCGCTGGGATGGTAAGCCTGATGGCACAACAAAATGGACTGCAACAGCTAATCATCCATGCCTGATTCAACATCCGATAACTTTGGAGAAATGTGGAGTGAAATGTGACTTTAAATAGTTGTTTCTTTACGTGCAGCAAAAGATATCCGCGCCGAAGCTTCAAAGCCGTTTTAAGCATCAGCACAAACACACTCTGGAATTATTGCGATCTAACATCCTAAATCGCAAATAAACCAAATAAATAATGCAATACCAGCAGAATAAAAATCAACCTACAAAATCACCAACCGTTTAAGGGTATTAACTGTTGCCGAATAAAACTTGTGCAGCAGGAGTTATCTTGTCTGAAAGGAGGAGATTGACGTAAGATTCATCAGAGCAAACTGTGGCATAGAGTAATTTTAAAACCCCTTTTTACATTATGAGATAACTCTCTCTCTCTGTGTATCTCTCTGTGTGTACACATACACACACACACACACAAACACACATATATACATACTCATACATAGATATATACATGTACACATGGAAACTGAACAAGGGGAGATGTAACCTGGAAATAAGGAGAAACTTTCTGACAGTGAGAACAATCTACCAATGGATAAGAAAGTTGTGGGAGCTTCATCACTGAAAGCTTTCAAGAAGAGATTGGACAGCTATTTGTCAGAAATGTGTAGGGTCTCCCGCTTGGGCAGGCGGTTGGACTAGATAACTTATAAGGTCCCTTCCTATCTGTTATCTGTTTTCCTTGTCTGGCCTATAGGTGCTTTAGAAAATAGCTTGACCCCTTCCTCTCTGTGGCAGCCCCTCAAATATTGGAAGACTGTATCATGTCTACCCTGGTCCTTCTCTTCACTAGACCAGCCACGCCCAGTCCTGCAACCATTCTTCATATGTTTTAGCCTCCAGTCTCCAATCTAAATGACTACTACGTCATATACAGGAAGTCCTCAACTTATGACCACAATGGAGGCCAAAAGTTCTGTTGCTAAGTGAGACAATTCTATTCACCTGATTGTACAGCCTTTCTTTCCACAATTGTTAAGTGAATCACTGCACTTGGTAACCTCATAACATGGTTGATAAGTGAATTTGATCTATCCCATCGATTTTGCTTGTTGAAAAGTCACAAAAGGGACCCCAGCATCATAAATATGAGTCAGTCTGCCAAGTGTCTGAATTTGGATGCCACAATGGGTTGTGTGAAAAATGGTCATTTTTTTCGAAGTCCTTCTAACTTCGGTCACCAAATGAACTGCTATTAACCAAGAACGACCTGTAGTTCCCATTTATTTTCATAAACTGTAAGATCATGTTTTCATCATTAAAGGTAAAGATTCCCACTACACGGGGGTGGGATTCTACCAGTTCTGACCAGTTCTATAGAACCCCTATGTTAACTTTCTAAGCAGTTCGGAGAACCGGTAGTTAGAAGCAATCTCCTTTTGTTTTTTTTCCACCTTATTACATTCTTGCCAGTACACCTAGACTTCCTGTCTCCAGAGCTTCTGGGGCTTGACTTTCTTAAAGGGGAAGGGTTGCTTTAAGATTTTTACACTGCTGTTGGGAGGAAATACTTCCCTGGACAATCAACACTTTGAAGAAATAATTGAATAATGAAGCAAAGCTTTTAATGAAAGGGAGCCAAGATGAGTGACATTCAGCAAGGCTTCTTGGCTAGCTAGAAAGATTGACATTCAAACATGAGTGAAGTGCCCCTTGACATGAGTGATGTTGAGTTGGCCATGCCCACCCAGTCAGATGACCACCAAGCCACACCCACCAACTAACCCACGCCCACAGAACCAGTTGTTAAAAAAATTGAATCCCATCCACATACGTGCTAGTCATTTCTGGCTCTAGGGAGCGGTGCTCATCTCCGTTACAAATCCAAAGAGCGAGCGCTGTCCGAAGACATCTCCATGGTCATGTGGCTGACATGACTAAACACCAAAGGTGCACAGAACACTGTTACCTTCCCACCAAAAGGGTCCCTATTTTTCTACTTGCATTTTTTACATGCTTTTGAACTGCTGGGTTGGCAGAAGCTGGGACAAGGAACGGGAGTCCACTCGGTTACACGGTGCTAGGATTCGAACCGCTAAACTGCTGACCTTTCTGATTGACAAGCTCAGCATCTTAGCCACTGAGCCACTGAGCCACTGCGTCCCCTGTTTTCATCAATACCGATCCTTAAAGAATCTTTAAAGAAAAAAAATAAATAAATTGCTTTTTTCCCCAAAGTTGCCCAGATTGAAATGTTACGTAGAAGCCAACTCTGGTGGAGATGTGCTATTAAGTGTTGTGAAGTTACAGAGGGAAGTAAGATGGGAATTTTAGGGATTTGCTCAGCTGCAAATTTCTTACTCAGGTGTTAGCTTTAGGCAGGGGTGGGATTCAAATTTTTTAACAACTGGTTCTGTGGGCATGGCTTAGTTAATGGGCGTGGCTTGGTGGTCATGTTATTGGCTGGGCATGGCCAACTCAATATCACTCACATCAAGGCATGCATCTCCTTACCTGGCCTCTCATGACTGTGGGGATGCTGCAACAGTTGTAAGTGTGAAAAATGGTCATAAGTCACTTTTTTCAGTGCCATTGTAACTTTGAATGGTCATTCCACACAAGCAAAGTACCAGCAAAGGAGGGGGAAAAAACTCCAGAGAAGTTCCAGAGACAGGAAGTCTACTCCTGCCAAGAATATAATAAGCGTTAACGGAGAGGCAGTTTCTGTAAGCAACACCAGAATGTTTTCTTCCTGCCTTCCTTACAGGATTAGGCCAGTAATTTCTTCTAACAACTGGTTCTCAAAACTGCTTAGAATGTAAACAACTGGTTCTAGCGAATAGGTGCGAACTGGTAGAATCCCACCCCTGGATTTAGGAAAACTAAGTAACTTAAGGTATCTGGGGTTCAGCCATATACATTTACTACTTAATATAACATCATAATTTAGCATCCTGCTTGTGGCTCACAGGAAGTTCATTCTGGTTAGGTCAAACATTGCAGCATAAAGTTGCAGTGCAGGGTATAAGGAATAATGCTCTGGTATACAGAGATGGCCTAGGAACACCTTGAGGTGAATGAAAAAATGCATTATATTCATGGTAGGTGTAACAAAAGTACACTGTACATCAGAAGAAGGACTAAGAGCCTTTCTAATATTACATTGGAATATTTAATTGTTGCAAATACAGTACATTTCAGAAATTTAGAGTTGCAAACTTATTGCATTTCAGAAGTTTACCACTAGGCTATCTTGGAGATGCTAAGACTTTGGATGAGACATCTGTAGAAGCTCAATTGTTCTGCCACTGATTCATGGTTGTTAACATTTTAAATGTGTGATCTGCCCCATTTTATTATGCTCTGTATAGTATCAACCCACAAAAATCCTTTCAATCAAGGTGGCATCACTATCTGGAACATTGCTGGAAATTAAGGCTGAACTTCATCAAAACGTCCATCTGTCTGGACTCAGACATTGGAGAAGACCTTGATTCTTGTACAAAGGCATCAAATGGGTTTTCTAGTCATCTGACATTTCTGGACCAGGAGAAGTCTATTGAATAATGTATGTTCTTCAGTTTGACATGAATGAAGGTCTTTCCTGGGCTCAGTTGCCTTGCTGATGTGGCGATAAGGCAACGGATGCTTTACCCAGAAGAATTATCAGCTTCTTATATCTGATATATTCTCTTCCCATTTCCGCTCCTACAGTGCTTATTGATCGCATGATGAAAAGCATCACATTCTTTGAAGCAGGACACATTTCAAACTGTAAAACCATGCTAACGCACCAGTGGTAGGTTTCCAAATTGTTTACTTCCGGTTCTATGCACAGTTCTATGCTATCTTTCCTTTGGAAGACATTTCGCTTCTCATCCAAGAAGCTTCTTCAGGAGTGAAACATCTTCAAAAGTAAAAAAAAAAAACACCCAAGAAAGTCCAACTGCCTCCAGAAAAAGCCCCCTTGGGACTGTCTGAGAGAATTGAGTGACAAATGAGGCACTAATTTATCTACCAGCTGCAAAGCAATTGATTCAACAAGCAATTCAGTCTGTCCTGTGTGCAGTGGTGGGATTCAGTGCAATCCTAAATTGTATCTAATGCAATCCTAAATTGTATTAACAGAGGGATACAATCAAGATCAAGGGAAGTACTAATATCACTCTATAAAGCCTTAGTAAGACCACACCTAGAGTACTGCATCCAGTTTTGTTAATCACATTATAAAAAAGATGTTGAGGCTCTAGAAAAAGTACAGAGAAGAGCAACCAGGATGATTAGGGGACTGGAGGCTAAAACATGGGAAGAACGGTTGCAGGAACTGGACATGCCTACTCTAGTGGAGAAAAGGACCAGGGGAAACATGATAGCAGTCTTCCAATATTTGAGGGGCTGCCCCAGAGAGGAAGGGGATCAAGCTATTTTCTAAAGCGCCTGTAGGCCAGAGAAGGAATGATGGATGGAAACTGAACAAGGAGAGATTTAACCTGGAAATAAGGAGAAACTTTCTGACAGTGAGAACAATCAACCCATGGAACAGAAGTTGCCCTCAGAAGTTGCCCTCAGAAGTTGTGGGAGCGCCATCACTTGAGACTTTCAAGAAGAGATTGGACTCCCATCTGTCAGTAATGGTGTAGGGTCTCCTGCTAGATGACCTACAAGGTCCCTTCCAACTCTGATTATCTCTTAAATCTGTTTTTACTACTGGTTCTGTGGGCGTGGCTTGGTGGGTGTGGTAGGGGAAAGGATACTGTAAAATATCCAGTCAGAGATGGTATTTGCTGGTTCTCTGAACTATTCAATATTTCCGCTACCGGTTCGCCAGAACTGGTCAAAA
Organism: Pseudonaja textilis; assembly: GCF_049901715.1. Taxonomy (NCBI): domain Eukaryota; kingdom Metazoa; phylum Chordata; class Lepidosauria; order Squamata; family Elapidae; genus Pseudonaja; species Pseudonaja textilis. The sequence continues at coordinate 53,447,770 of NC_141995.1, forward strand.
CCTGCTGAAGACCACCTCTGGTTGGATCCCTCCTTAACATCAGTGATGCTGTTCTTGAAGACTTCACTTGGAAGAAGGTAAGAATCTGCATGAAATGTGGCCCTGAAATGTGGCAGTGTCCGCTGACAGTCCCTCTTAAAACAAGAAGTGATGGGTGGAAGCTTATCAAAACCAGAATCCAGCCTACCAGAATTCCCCAACTTTCCAGCTTTGAGGAGCTGCTGGGGTAGGGGAGGAGTTGGTTCTGCATAGCTGGTGGGCAAGCCCACTGCTTGTGCAAATGGAGCACACACACCCATGTTTGCCCGCTACTCATGCAAGTGAGTGATATGCACTTGCTTACCATTTCCACGGCCTGGTTCCAAAGGGCTGAAGGCCTGGTGGTGAGCCATGGCTCAAGAGTTGGGGACTCCAGCAACCTAAAATTAAACAGCAATGTTTTATCTGTGAGAACACTCAATCGGTGGAACAGCTTGCCTTTAGATGTTGTGGGTGCTCCGACACTGGAGTTTTAAAGAAGAGATTGGGCAGCCATTTTGTTTGACATGGTATAAGGTTTCTTGCTTGAAGAGGGAGTTGGATTAGAAGACCTTCAAGGTTCCTTTCAACTCTGTTACTTCTCCTCCCTTCCATCTTCTCTTCTCTTCTCTTCTCTTCCCTTCCATCTTCTCTTCTCTTCTCTTCTCTTCTCTTCTCTTCTCCTCTCCTCTCCTCTTCCCTTCCCTTCCCTTCCCTTCCCTTCCCTTCCCTTCCATCTTCTTTTCTATCTTCTCTTCTTTTCCATCTTGTCTTCTCTTCCCTCTTCTCTCCCCTTCCCTTCCATTAAAAAATCAGGGTGGCCAAACGTATTTCAGAACTAAGTAGAAAAGTGTACTGATCTTTAAATCTTCACAGAATATTATATAAGTAAAATAAAATAAGGATGAGGGTGATACAATTTGTTTTACATTTGGAACTGGAAAGAGCCCCATTTCTCCAATTGGAAAATATCAGGTTATTTTTACCCGGATGCTCTGGAAATGGTTAAAAAAAAAATCTTGACTGTTCTGAAAATTAAAATGGCACTAACCAGGAGAGGGGAAGACATAATAACAAAGTGTGAGTAAGAAAAAGAAAGAAGGTGAAGTAAAATAAATAACACATGATTAAGACCTCAATAAAATTGAGACATGTGAGGATAAAAATGTGCATTATAACAGTCTAAATGGAATAATAAAGCAACAGGTTAATACTGATGATTCAGTGGCAGCAAATATTATATTTGAGACCAAGGTTATGCTAAATAAATGACTTAAAATCTTCTGTACTCAAAAGTTCCCTTGGTAACCATACTAACTCCGTCTATCACAATTTCCAATTTCCTTATCCCCGAGACAACCATGCTGTGTTCTACTTTGACGCCTTCTTTTTTGTTTTGTTTTTGTTTTTTAATAGTTCAGAAAGATCTCCAATTTCCTCGCCTAACAGAACATCTCCTAGTTGGCATTAAGGTGGTTTCTTGAGAACATGAGGGCTCAGGAAGCAAAGAGAGTAGAAACCATATAACAACGTACGCAAATTGAAAACTAGTCACAATTGGGGTTGGCGGGAGGGATGGAAGCATTGTTCTCCTCCTTTTGACATCCGCTGCTGATATCTTCATTTGTAGGTTTGCATATCCTGAATCCACAATGAAAGTTGCATAAAAATTCAGATCTCAGCTGGATTTGGTACAATAATAAAAAACCTTCTGTGAGTTATGTTGAACATCACCGATGATCTCTTTTTTATTTCTTCTCTCTCTCTCTCTCTCTCTCTCTCTCTCTCTCTCCTCCAGTAGTAGTTTCCTTGGCAACATCATGGAGGCAATTTAACATTGCCTTCTTCCAGATGTTTCTTTCTGTCTTGCCCACAGCACAAGAATTTTATAGTGGCATCCCATTTAAATACTAAAAGGTTCAGGGGATCTACAGGGGAAGGTCTAAAAAGACAGTGACACTGAAGTTCTGCTGGGTTTTTTTTTGTCTGCATTACAAACGTGACATGCATAAAAACACAGCAAGAGATTTGATTATGCCACCGTGGCCATCATTTTGACTTTTTTTTTTTTTTGAAAATCTTAGAGAGTCTAATCCTGTTTACCTTTTATTTCACCCAGCCCATGTCAGTTAAATACTGCCATCAGCTATAATTCCCCAAATTTGACTTTTAGTTAATCTTAAAATTATTTACTCCACAAATTAACATGAAAGAAAATTCAAAATCCAGAGGATAACTGTATTCTGATTTGGGTAAGAGATCAGAAAATTGGATTCAGATTGGTTTATTTTAGGTATTAATCAGGTAATTTTAGGTATTAATCAAGAAGCAATGGGTGGAAACTAATCAAGGAGACAAGCAACTTAGAACTAAGGAGAAATTAACAGTTAATCAGTGGAACAATTTGTCTCCAGAAGTTGTGAATTATCCAACACTGGAAGTTTGTAAGAAGAGATTGGACAACCATTTGTCTGAAGTAGTGTAGGGTTTCCTGCCTAAGCAGATGATTGAACTAGAAGACCTCCAAGACTTCCAACTCTGATTCTATTCTATTCTATTCTATTCTATTCTATTCTATTCTATTCTATTCTATTCTATTCTATTCTATTCTAATCTAATCTAATTCTATTCTATTTATCCCATCCCATCCCACCTTATGCCACCCTACTCCATTCCATTCTATTCTATTAATTCTAATTCTAATTCTATTTATCCCACCCCATCCCACTCTATGCCACCCTACTCCATTCCATTCCATTCTATTCTCTATTCTAATTCTAATTCTAATCTATCTATCCCACCCCATCCCACCCTATGCTACCCTACTCCATTCCATTCCATTCCATTCTATTCATTAATAATTAACCAAGTGCCATGATCGCAATGTTCCAATATTTGAGGGGCTCCTAAAAAGATGAAGGGGTCAAACTATTTTCCAAAGCACCAGAAGCCCAAAACAAAAAAACTATGGATGGAAATTAATTAAGGAGAGAACCAACCAAGAACTATGGATAAATTTAGCAAAAGCAATCATTAAGCTAGCCTCCGGAAGTTGTGGGTACTCCACAACTGGATAGCCACTTTTCTGAAATGATATAGGGCCCCCTTCTCGAAAAGGGGGTTAGAAGACCTCTCAGGTCCCTTCCAACTCAATTATTCTATGTTCTATGAAAGCTGAATGTATGGTACGCAGCTCTGAAAGAGTTAATTGTTAGATTAATTTTCATTTGCATTGGGCAGCAGTAAAATCATTTTCACAAAAGCAGACCACATACTCTATGCTAGTGTACTGGAACCCTTGAGGCTTCTGAATAATACCAATATAGGCAGGATGTTGCTAAATGCAGAATATTTAGAAATTACTGACCTACTTAGGTCAGTTCTTCATTCCTCAAAGAAACTACCCTAAACTATCCTCAGTTTCCTGCCCACATTGTGATTAAGTCATCACATTTTGTCTCTTACATGAAAAATCCAATCTCTCTCAGAGAAGATTCAGTATCTTCTCTCTCTCTCTCTCTCCCTCCCTCCCTCCCTCTCCCTCTTTCTCTCTCCCTCTCCCTCTCTCTCTCTCTCTCTCTCTTGCTGATATCTCATCCTTCTCTGAGAAATGCCATGCATGATTGACTAGTGCCTTCTCTGAATAACAATTGTCAGCATATTTTAAACTCATTTCCCTGATATAATTTCCTTATTTCCTTCTCTTGGCTCTTAAGGTTTTGGCAGGTGTAACAGTCATGATTTCGCTGGGCATACTTTGATCAAAACATGGTTAATCCTTTTACATTTAGTGTCAAACATGACCCATCTTAACATCATATGCAAAAGATATATAAATAGATGACTAGATAGATAGATAGATAGATAGATAGATAGATAGATAGATAGATGATAGATTAATAGACAAACAGATAGATAGATGGATAGAGATAGTTGATAGCTAACTAGATAGCTAACTAGATAATAGATAGATAGATAGATGATAGATAGATAGATAGATAGATAGATAGATAGATAGATAGATAGATAGATAGATAGACAGACAGGTGGATGGATGGATGGATGGACGGAGATAGTTATAGCTAACTAGATAGATAGATAGATAGATAGATAGATAGATAGATAGATAGATAGATAGATAGATAGATAGATAGATAGAGATAGAGATAGAGATAGAGATAGAGATAGAGATAGAGATAGAGATAGATGGATAGAGATAGTTGATAGCTAACTAGATGGATGGATGGATGGATGGATAGATAGATAGATAGATAGATAGATAGATAGATAGATAGATAGATAGAGATAGTTGATAGCTGACTAGACAAATACATATAGATAGATAGATAGATATAGTTGATAGATATAGTTGATAGATAGATGATAGATAGATATTTTTGTTGTTGTCCACAAGCAAAAAAAAATCAGATTGGTTTTCAAGCAGCAACTTTACATTTTAAAAAGTCAGCTTAAAGGATCACTTAGATGCAAGAAGAAGGAAGGAAGGAAGGAAGGAAGGAAGGAAGGAAGGAAGGAAGGAAGGAAGGAAGGAAGGAAGGAAGGAAGGAGATTATAATGAGAGTAAGAGTGGGTTTCAGGAAAGTCCTGCCTTAGCACTTAGCCAGCACAGATGTCCCCAACATGAGTCCTATGTGATGCCCCCCATGGCCACGCCCCCCCAGCCATGCCCCACACCCATTCTGGCCCTCCCAGATCAAACATAACCCTGATGCAGCCCTCAATGAAATTGAATTTGACACCCCTGCATTAAAGGATGCATTTTGGTGAGTGGCAATAATAAGGCCAATTAATCTATTAAGCCAAATCAAAAGGTGAATGATTCCAACATAGTATCATAAACTGCCGTTATTATTTGAAGAATTTTTGCTAGGCTAACTCACCAGAATTTGGGCAAAGCAAAAGTATTGGGAGCTGTGCTGGTTTTAATTAGTTTTTAGTCTATACTTGAGTATTTATGTCATTATGGATTTAAGTTGTTTAAGTTAGTCATCCTCTTTTTTTAAAAAAAAATCAATGCATCTTGGCTAAGTACTCATTGCCTGAGTAATTATGCACCATTTCAAATTTGCAAGTTATTTTTTATTTATAAAGTACTGAAGATGTTGGATTTTGAAGTCCTTGCTTACCAGACCACATTATGTACCCCTGATCAGATCAAACATTCCAGTTTTCTACAGCTCGCAGCTATTTAATTTCTTTTAAAAACCACATGTCTTCCCTCATTACATAAACATTTGTAAACAGTGACTGAAGAAAAATTTCCCTTTCTTTGACAATGAAGGAGATCCCAGATTTGTGAAAAAGACTCTAAAAGAGCTTGGTTGGAAAATTTATGAGCAGATAGTACTTAATATATTTAAATACTTGGCCTTAAATTGTACAAAAAAAATGGTGTGTCTGTTTCTTTTGCCAGTTTTCTACACATAGGGGAAATAGAATTGTATACCCAGTTTTCTATTCTTTTAATGTTTGGAGCACAACATATTTTAGGTATAAAACTAAACTCTTACAGCATTTCCGGATCCCTTCATAAATGAATTACTACATTTCTGTCAAACAGGCAACAAATAGTAAAAATAGAGAGCACTATATCAAACCCTGCTCCAGTTAACAGCGGTGTCCCCCAAGGAAGCATCCTAGGACCCACATTCTTTATACTCTATTTAAATTACCTTTGCGATCACATTATAAGCAACTGCGTCCTCTTTGCGGATGACATAAAACTATTCAACACCACTGACTGTCCTTCAAAGAAACCTTGATTATGTGTCTGAATGGTCAAACAATTGGCAGCTCCAAATCTCAACCAACAAATGCTCTGCCCTTCACACTGGTAAAAAAAATTAGCACACCAAATGCAAATTAGGCAGATATGACCTCGTTGATGATCCTCACTCTGTCAAGGACCTTGGAGTACTCATATCAAATGAGCTAAGTGCCAGAGCTCACTGTAGCAGCATTGCCAAAAAGGCATTAAGATCTAATTTTATGAAGCTTCTCCTCTGGAAATATTGAATTGCTAACTAGAGCATACAAAACTTTTGCCAGACCAATACTTGAATACAACTCTTTAGTCTGGAATCTGCACTGTATATCAGACATTAATACAATTGAGCAAGTCCAGAGGAATTTCATGAGAAGAGTACTACACTCCTCTGTTCACAACAGAATAACCTATATCACTAGGCTTGAGATTTTGGGCTTGGACAACCTTGAACTATGCTGCCTATGGTTAGCCTTAAGCATTGCACACAAAATTATCTGCTACAATGTCCTACCAGTCAATGACTACTTCGGCTTTAACCACAACAATACAAGAGCACACAACAGATACAAACGCAATGTAAACCGCTCCAATCTTGATTGCAGAAAGTACGACTTCAGCAACAGAGTGGTCAATGCCTCGAATGCACTACCTGACTCTGTTGTTACATCCTCTAACCCCCACTCCTTTAACCTTAAACTATCCACTATTGACCTCACCCCATTCCTAAGAGGTCTGTAAGGGGCATGCATAAGTGCAACATCGTGCCTCCCATCCCTGTCCTATTGTCCCCATTTAATCATACTTATTTTCTGTATTCTTAGTCATGTTTATACTTATACCTATTATTTTGTAAGTGGTTGGCAAAAAAATAATAAATAAATAAGTAAATAAAATAATATATTTTATGCCAAAGGGCTAAGATTCGGGAAGATGGAGAAATTCTTGTCCAAAGCAATGAGAAAAAGGATTCTCTGACATCCCAGAGAATTATCTCTTTGCTAATCTGAGATAGAGGAAATTACATCATGCAATAGTTTTAATGGAGGGCAAATGTCACTCTATTAAACCCATAACCATGACATTTCATGAGGTAAGATAGTAAATTCAGTATCTTCGCTCTCTCTTTCTCTCTCTTTCTCTCTCTGTCTCTCCGTCTCTCTGTCGCTCTGTCTCTCTCCTCTCCTCTCCTTCCCTCTCTTTCAGTCTTAATTGTTCTAAAGATTAAAATACTTTATCAATAAAGAACAAGAAAGAATGTTGAACAGATGCATGTTCAGAGAGAGGTCACAACAATGTTTGAAGGAATAAGGGAAAGTTTCACATACTGTGGTAAATGCTTTTGAGGGGGGTGGGAGGAAGTCCCAGAGATTTATGAAATTTCTATTATTCAAAAAAAGTGGGAGAAAAATTCCTTACTCATGACATTAGCTACTCTGCAAGACATATACTGTGCTTTCCAGAATAAATTATTTCTGCACATTGCATTTCTTCAATAAGCAGCTGCTCTATCAACCTGTCACCTAGCTTCTGTCTTTTAATTCAAATATATCTGATTTGCTTCTTTCAAAACATTGAAAGTGTTTATTAAGGGATTCCATCCACTAGGGCCTCTATAGTTCCAATATAGTTTTTTTTTTAAAAAAAATGCAATCATGTAATCCATCTGTTCACTGAAAACTGTGATGGAATGTAGTCCGGATTCCCAAGAGGGAGGAACCGCATTCCAGACAAAATAGAGACAGCAAAGTTTAGACTGTTATAGAGATAGAGATAGAGATAGAGATAGAGAGAGAGAGAGAGAGAGAGAGAGAGAAATTTATACACACATACACACACACATACATATACATATGTACATATACATACATACATAGTTGTAGGGGACCTTGAAAGTCTTCTAGTCCACCCCCTACTCAAGCAGGAAATCCTATATCAGGGCTGTCAAACTCTCAGCCCGCAGGCCAGATGCATCACACACTGGCCATGCCAATGTCTGATTTAGCAAAGTGCGGGGGAATTAGGATACGTCATGTCTCACTTCCCTAACAACATGAGTTTGACACCCCTGCCCTATATCATTCCAGGAAAATGGCTGCCCACTTTCTTCTTAAAAGCTTCCAGTGATGGAGCACCTTCTGGAAGTAAGCTATTTTCCACTGATTAATTGTACTATCAGGAAATTTCTCCTAGCTGGCTTCTCTCCTTGATTACTTTCCACCTATTGTTTCTTGTCCTGGCTTCAAGTGCTTTGGAGAATAGTTTGATCCCCTCTTCTTTGTGGTAGCCCCTTAGATATTAGAACATGTTAGCAAGGCACCCCAGTCTTTCTTTTCGTTAAAGAGAATAGAGAGAGACCACAAACATTTCCTAGTCAATCTTGATTGACCTCCAAAATCCAGATGGGTTTGGATGTGGCTAGTGCTTGGGTGAAACACCTCCAGAAATAGTGGGGCTAAACTAAATAAGAATCTGGAAACAGTTCCTGGCAATGACAAACAACTTCCATATTACTGCTAAGAAAACTAACCTAGTTGTCACCCTGAAGTCTCCAGCAGCCAAATTTAATCAGGACACTTGATTTAAGCATCCTGAAGAATATTTCTTATTGGCTTCACAATCTGGCCTAGTCTGAATTTCCTTTATTCAGCAGGAAATAAGATTGGACTCATTTAAGATTAATTATGCTCTGCGCATAAGGCAGAGTCTGTCCATTTTTCTGCATTTTCCACCCACACAACAACAACAACAACAAAAACCCCATGGTGTACATTGTCAATTCTTATATATATTTTTTTCTTCAAATTATGCTGAAGAAAAAGCCCCACCGTTTTCTCTAGCTCAGGTATTAATTTAAAATAATCATGAAGACTTTTCCTTTCATCAGCTGATAAATTTAACAAATCTGAAAAACAATGCAATTTAATCAACTTGTCAGTTATCAGCACTATCCCACAGTCAATACTGACTGTGTTTCAGTGTCAAATATCAATGATTCTACCGAAAATTGAATTAACAAGACAATCAAAAATTTTCTCTCAGGAGAAACAAAACAAAACACATACAGGTAGACATCTCTGCTTAATACTCAGTCCATATAAAAGCAGGCAGATGAAATCTTGTAAAGGGTTCAACGGGGGGAAAAAATCACATTTATTTTTAAAAATACACAAATCAGGAATAGATTTGTTAAAAATTTGAATTATTTAGATCAGGATTCTCAAATTCCTGGCCTGTGGGCTGGATGTGTCATGTACTGGCCAGGCCCACACCCGGTTTAGCGAAGAGGGGAAAAGTCCCAATACATCAAGTGATGATGCTGTGATGATGTGAGTTTGACACCTCTGATGTTGTGGCCTGTTGGCCACCGGCCCCTCCAGCAACCGAATGAGAGGAGGAGGAGGAGGAGGAGGAGGAGGAGGAGGAGGAGGAGGAGGAGGAGGAGGAGGAGGTGGTCTGGGAGTCAAAGTCAGCATAAGGGCAACCTGAGAGCTTCAAGGGGGAAGAGGGAATGAAGCTGACACACACACACACACAGAGAGAGAGAGAGAGAGAGAGAGAGAGAGAGAGAGAGGGAGAGAGAGAGAGAGAAGCAGAGCCTGGGCCATCCGTCAGCCCTCAGATGGAGAGTCAACAGCCCCCAGGTCTGGATGAAGCTGATGAGGAAGAAGAGGAACAGCTGAGTACAGTGCTTGTAGCATGACTGCAAAGAAGGCAGAGGAGAGGAGAGCAGTGGAAATCTATGGGCCGATCCTGGGGAAGAAAGAGCCACCACTGCTAGTGAGGCTCCACTCTAACTCTGGGGATAAAAGGCAGGGGGCGGAGATAAATAATGTGGCAGATAACTATTCATCTTCTGGCCGGCTGGACTTGTTAGTCTGTGAGAGAAACTTTTTGCCGGGGCTGCCGGCATTCCTAATAAAGGAATCTTTTGAGTTCATGTCAGAGGGTTTGTTGTGTTTTGGGACCTGGATCAGAACACCTGATTTAGATGAATCTAAACTTGGGCTGAGACTGCCTATCTCTCAGTGGTCAAGAATGTGAATATCAGGACTTTCGATGGCCAAAATTATGATTGTGTGTGGTTTTGGGCCATGCTCGCCGCTGGAGCACCCCGAGCCACCCAGATTTGGGGCTGAAGCCACCCCGTAGAGGTGGTGAAGAAGGGGGAGCCATCAGTGGGGTTGAGGAGAACCGCATTTCTCCTCATTGGCTGGCCATTACTCCCTTCCCCAAAGGTGGTTCCAGCGGTGGTCAGAAATGGCCACTTCAAAGAAGAACCTGACTGGACAAGATTGTGCAGGAGGAAGTTTAAAGGAGAAAGTTTGACAGACCAGGTTGAATGGAGAACATCTATTTAAGGTACCTGGAACCTGAATTTTAAAGACTAATACTATTCCTAAAAAAGATCTTAAGCGGCGAAAGAGAAAGGGAAAAGAAATGGAATTGGCTTTTTTTCCTCTCACATTGACAGTTTTAATTGATTTGAAGTGTTAAGAAGAAGAGATTAGAATAAGAAATTGATATTAATCCACTGACATTAATAGGCTATTTCTAGCTGAAAATAAAGTGTCAAATGGATAAAGATTCTTGAATATATATATTAAAAAAGAAAGAAAGCAGAGGAGGGAAAAAGAAAACAAGCGGCTGGAATCTGGAAAATGGAGGAGACCACCTGGATCTTTAAAAAATAAATAGTGGAATTTTAACAAGGCTTGCAAAAGATAAATTGTAGCTGAAACTTTGTTACAAGATAACAAAGCCCCTGGAAAGAGAAAGTGAGAAAAGAAGTAAGAAACAGTTTTGGATTATTGGAAGATTTCTGGAATTTTGGATGGTGGATCCTAATGAAACAAAATAAAATCAATTGGGGGTTGTTTAATTTTTTTTAAAATGGCATCACTCCTTGAAGAGTTAAAAATGAGACTTAAAGAACAAAAAGAAGAAGCATAAGAGGGAAGAGGATCTTTTGGCTTTGTATTTCAATTTTTAGAAATGGAGATCTTGAACTATGAAAAACAACAAGAAACACTGGCAGAACAAGAAGGCCGGGATAAAGAAGAAGCCATCTTTAATGACCATGCAACTTTAAGCGGGGTAAAAAAGGGAAAGGGGCGAAAGGGAGTTAAAAACTTAAGCATTGAAGCAACAACCAAAAATAAAGTAATTTGGAAAGCAATCATAATATCAGGAAGAAGCAGAAGGGAGGATCACAAGGGAGAATCAGATAGAAAAGGAAATAAAAAGGGGAGGGAGAAGAAGAAAGGGAAGAGGGAAAGGAAAAGAAGCTACAAAGGACAGAAACAAGATATAAAGGTACAGAAAAAGTGTACAAGAATTAAAGGTATAAACCTATTTAAAAGACACAGAGACAATGGTTAAAATGTAACTTAAGGAGAGGATTCTGCAAGGGTGCATGGGATAGCATTGTTATATTAGAAGTAGAAAAGGTTAGAAAATATGTTTAGATAATTAAAGGGATAGAAAAAATTTGTATTGATGTGTAATGGAATATTTATTTATAAAGAAAATAACAATGTCAACGATTTAAAAAGAAAGTTAAAAAAACTGAAAAGAAACATGGAAGATTTTTATCAGTTGACAAGATGAATTTGAATAAGAATAATAATTTTATTGACTACTGTTAGTAACTATCATTTTGTTTTTTATTCAAAGACAGTAATAAGTAAAATATGAACTATAGACGGTTAAAGTGAAAGACAACTGATATTACTAGGTAATGTTTGTTAAAAGAAATAGAAATGTAAAATATTGTTATTAATATTAATGGCACAGCTGTATTTGAATAGAATAATTATTCCATTTACTATTGTTATACATATATACACAGATATATATACATATATACTTTTTTCTTTTAAGAATTTAGTGTGTATTTTTAAGGGAATGTACCAAACAGAATTCGATTGAAAATAGGTATGTGTTATAAAATAGAGGTTAAAAATTGAATGCTATAACTGTAAAGGTGTAACTTAAATTTTTAAACAAGATTTGAAAAAAGATACAAAGGTACTACACTCCAGTCTAGTAATTGCAGGGGAAATTTTGTTTTATGAGAAAAAAATAATATGAAATTGTAAACAGGACAGACGAAAGTATAAAAACATTGATTAGAAAGATTTTAAAAATTAGAAAAAGATATGTAATTGAATTAAGAAAGGAATGAGATAATTTAAAATAAGACTATAGGAAGTAAAGAAAGGGAAAAGCTTTTAAAAAAATTGCGAAAATAGTTATAAGATATGGATTAGAACGTATAAGATAAATATGCATTGAGTCATGCTGTTCTCAAAAAAAAAAAATTATTTGTATTTGTATGTTTTGTGTAAACTTAAATAAAACTTTTATAAAAAAAAAAGAATGTGAATATCAGAACCATCAATGAATGCAAAGCTTTGATGTATTCTGAGAGAAATGAAGTTGTTTTTCTGGTCCCACTTGCATTTGTGTTTTGTGTTTTCTTCCATTGGGATGAATGTGAGGGAACTGTTTTATTCTACTGTTAATGGTTCTGAAATAAATCAGAAACAAATTTGGGGTACACATTTGTGGAACATTCAAATCTAAAGCCTATCAGCTAAAAGTGGGCTCTGAAGTTAAATCTTTCTTCAGGCTGTGCAGCTCAAGAGATCTAAACAAAACACATGGCTCCTAGGAACTGTACACTTGTAACATTAATGAATTCAATTTCCATTTGTATGTTCAGTTATTTCTTCAGATACTAAACATGACATCCAAAAGCCATTTCAATTAACAATTCATGAACTTTATTCACAAGAACAATCGTAAACATTGTCAACGTTTTTCTGGAAACATTAAAAAGTTTCATGCAAATTAACTTAGAGAATTCTCAGTAGGCCATACAAAATATTTTATTGCATTTTATATAGCTTTGGAAGAAGAAATTATTTAGCGGCACAACGCAGATTAGTTGCAAAGAGGCATAACTGATTATCTGGAAAGTGAGGGCTGCATTCACAATTCCAGGGTTCGAAAAGCTACACTACTAATCACAAAAGGAAATTATTGTGGAAATATATAATGACATTTAATATCTGTAATTGTGAGCACTGTGAGAAAATCTAGAATATAAGACTGGGCGACGGAGCCCATCAGGGTGCTTTGTTTGATTATTGTTGCCAGAGAGGTTGGAGGTTGATTTTACTGTTTCTATATTAAGTTTTTATATTTTGTAAAGTGTCCAGTTAGTGGCCATATAAATTCTCTAAATAACTCAGGCCTAAAGCATTTCATAGACCTATGGCTGCTGGAGGGGGTTGCTCATGGTTGGGCTTAGATTTTCCTTTTAGAAGCTGGAGAAGTAGAAGTTATTCCCATTTCAGACAAATGCAATTGTGTTCCAAAATAGCTTAAAAGAACCCCAAAAGGCTACCTTTGCTTGAAATTTCTGCTTTAGTTCAGCCTCTTTTAAAACCTGTAGAACCTTTGCCATTTTGTTTGAAGCTCCTTTTAAGAACAATTCCCTGAACAGGAAAGGAAATAAGGTCAAAAACTCTATTATAAAGGGTACCTACAGCAGTTTCCAATTGTCTACGGACTTACCGAGTATGTTGCTACAACTGGCCTTCACCTCAGAGAAAGCCCAATTACTACATTTTAAGTATTCATATTATGCTTGGCCTCTCTGTGTTAAAAGGTTTTTGTCCTACGAAGAAGGACTTTCCACCGTGTTAACATACTTCAAGGCTATTAAGCAGTTTTATGTAGCTTGAAGTGATTTCATCCCTCTTGTGTTCAGGATGACATGCATTTGGTGATCCTACACAATTGCAAAAATGTAAAACAGATGCTGACTTCAGCATCTTCCAAGAGGGGAGAAATGTATACTGCAAAACTGAATATAATACTTTATCTGGAAGTTTCTTTCCTGTTAAAAGTTCTAGTCAGTTTATGCCAAGCCTTGCTAAATAGCTCAGGAAAGAAGGTGAGATAAATAGATAGATAGATAGATAGATAGATAGATAGATAGATAGATAGATAGATAGTAGATGGATAAGTGTGTGCGTGTATGTGCATTTGTGTGTGTGTGTGAGGGGGGGAGAGGGAGACGGGGGTGGGAAATCCTCTTCTAATATAGAATATTCATAGCTCAACATTGAATTTTGGTTTCCTTTGTGCTCTCTGAGCTTTGTTATTTTCTTGAAGGTGTTTCATTGTCCAACTAGATAATGGCGTCATACTGATTAGAATGCAGTATTGCAGGATAATTTTGTCGATTGCCAGGAGTTCGATCTTGACCGTCTCAAGGTTGACTCAGCCTTCCAAAGTCAGTCAAATGAGGACCCAGATTGCTGGAAGGTGGGGGAGATGCTGACTCAATAAACCACTTAGAAAGGGTTGTAGAACACTGTGAAGTGGTATATAAGTGCTATTGCTATTTCTAAAGTCAAACATTCCCTCTAACACTGAGAGAGCAAGCCACTTGTATGTAAACAAAGAGAAAAAACAAAGGCCTTAGAACTTACTGCTGATATTACCTGCAAAAAAAATAAACCACGTTCAGAGAGCATAAAGGACCTCACAGTATGTGCTGCATTTCATGAGCTGTGATAGCGCAGTGGTTAGAGTGCAAGTACTGCAGGCTACTTCTGCCGACTGCCTGCAATTTGGCAGTTCAAATCTCACCAGGCTCAAGGTTGGCTCAGCCTTCCCTCCTTCCGAGGTGGGTAAAATGAGGAGCCAGATTGTTGGGAGCAAGATGCTGACTCTGTAAACTGCTTAGAGAGGGCTGTAAAGCACTATAAAGCGGTATATAAGTTTAAGTACTATTGCTATTGCTACATTCCTTTTTTTCATTGTAGACAGAAATAGATCAAGAGATATATCATCTTAAGCTGTGTGTCCTCCTGAACAGATTTCACAGTGAAATAAAAATACTGTGTATATGTGTGTGTGTGTGTGTGTGTGTGTGTGTAACTTTCCATTGTTCTCAATCAAAAATTGCAAGGCTAAAAAAACACCCAATCACCCCATACAGCTCGAATTTAAAAAGATGCATCCTGAATATTGTGTGTTAATCATGGTACATGTGCTTGAAAAGACAATTTTGATTAAGGGAACTTGAAGGGGGGTGGCAATTTCACAGAAGTTATCAGTAACAATGGTAGCATAACCATTTGATACTCAGAAAAAAAATTAAAGAGAAAAGAATTGTTGCCAATTTATATGAATAATAATAAAATATAGAAAATGAGATACAGTAAGAAAAAAAAACTTGATAAACTGCCAAGATAAATCGGATCGTATTCTACATAAAGCGTCTCACACACAACATGCACACACACACAAAAAAACCTTCACATAGTCAATTGTCCTTATTTTGAAGATGAGCATGCTGTGGATAAATGTTTTCAGGTGGAATATCGAGATTTTATTGAAACAGCTGTTTTGAACATTTGCAAAGTGTAAAACCCTTCAGAGATCAAAAACTATGGCAGTAAATCATTCTGAGTTTTTTTGTTTCCAGTGATTCAACAAGGTAAGGTTTGGCAATGCACAATTTCACTTGAATATGCAAGGGAAAATTATATTTCATGATTTGCTATCTAGAGTCATAAAAATGCATAATGAATTCAATTAAATATGTCTCACAGCCAAGCGGCAGTGGATAAAAAACCCGTCTCTGTCTTTCTCTCCCCTGAAATATTTGAAGAAATTTTATGACCTGGAATTGGCTACTGCATTAAAAGAAGGGTGAATACTGAAAGTAGAATTGCAGAATTACAACTTTATAATACCCTTACAAATAAATTAGCTGGAGAATTAGCCAGTTTTAATTTAAACATAAATGTTTTCACTTTTTAAACCCTTTCTCTCTCCTTCTATCATCATCACCTCTCTTTCTGTCTGTCCGTCCATCCGTCTACCTACCTACCTACCTATCTACCTATCTAACATATATCTACCTTCCATCTAATCTATCATCTAATATCTATATCTATCTGTCTATCTCCTTATCTATCCATCTATCATCTAGTTATCTATCATTTATTTCTATCTACTGTATCTGTGTCTGTCTGTCTATTTATCATCTGTCATTTATCATCTATCTATCATCTATCATTTAGTTGTCTATCATTTATCTATCTATTATCCCTATCTACTGTCTGTCTATCTGTTTGTCTTTCTGTCTATCATCAGTCATTTATCATCTGCCTATCATCTATCATCTATTAATCAATCTGTATGTCTGTCTCTTTAACATTTATCTACCATCTATCTAATCTACCACCTATCATCTGTCTGTCTATCTATCTATCTATCTATCTATCTATCTATCTATCTATCTATCTATTATCTATCTATCTATAATCTATCTGTAATATTTTTTTAAATAATAAAGGATCAGAAAGTGTGTGGGGTTTCTAAGTTAAATTTAAAGTATTGTATGTCAGAACATGCAGTTTATGCTATTTTTCTCCATTTTACAGGGAGGGGGAAATACCATTGTATGTTTATCCGTCTTTTTGTAAAGAAAGCTTTGAATGTTTGTGTTTCGTTGGAAGCCTAACACTACTTTATTTCTATTAAATTGGAGTTTGTTCTATGGTATACTTTGATGGTCACTAAAGTGTACAGTATAATCAAAGATATTGGCAAAAGTCCCAAAAATTGTACATTACTGGGTTTTCTTTGTTTTTACAAAAACCCAAACAACTTAAAATTTACAATAAGAGACACCATTGGGACAATTCATAAGAACTACACGTTAATTGGTTTTCAAGACATGAATCAGGCATATATTCTGTAAATATAAATATCTTTAGAGTAGACTGAAGGCTTTTAAAGTTGAGTAAACTTTTTTTTTAAGCGAAGCTCACCCAAGGATTTCAGTTGTGTAAAGCATATATCATACTAACTGAAAAATAAACTAACATCCAGAAAGAACCTTAGGCAGATAGGATTCATATTGAATTGTGTGTGTGTGTATACACCTTTATATAAATTTGTAGAAATTGCATAGTAATATCTCAGATACTTTGGATAGACAACGAATTGGAATAATGGAATAATCCATTAATGGTAATTAGGATGTGCTGCCATTTCATTGTAAGGTATCTATGGAAGTAGGTAAGAATCAGAATTTAATTTTATTTCTATTAAATACAGGACAAGAATTATTCTTTAAAGAAATACCCTGTTCAGTAAAAATGAATATTAAGAGAAGGAAGAAAATACCTATGAATCTCTAGGGAAGAATAAGGGGAGCAAAACTTAATATAGCTTCGGAATTGATATATATTTTGAGAGTGTTTTCTATGTTAATTTCACTTAGATACTTTGAACAAATTAGTAGTTAATTTGTTATGCACTAAACAAACACCAAGGATTCCTTTTTTAAAGCCATAGCTTTCCTATAATACTGGAGATTTTAATTTACCAGATTTTAAACTATACCATTGGGCCTCCTTGTTTACTTCAATAAAATGAAAATTATATTGAATATGTACCTTTGTGGGTTCAACTGGAGAGTTATTATCTGGCAGCTTTGATATCTTGGCAAATACTTGGTTTCAACTACAAATTCAATAATATGTCCCCTACTTGAGGCAGTTAGATATATTTGGACATTGTTGAATGAAGAATTAAAATTGGATGTAAATTCCTATGAGAAACTCATGTGCCGCAATAGAGTATATCTTATTTTATATAAGGATGTGGGAAACTTATTTACAAAAAGAATCCATTGAAAAATAGGATAGTTAAGCCAAATCAATAAATTATTACTGTTAAAAGTTGAAAGGTTGTGCAACGAATAATATGCCTAACATAGTTGAATGGTGATATATTCAGTTAAACTATGCATTACAAGTAGTCCTCGACTTACAACAGATCACTGTTTAAAGTAACAACGGCATTGAAAAATGTGACATATGACCAGGGGTGGGATTCAACCGGTGTAACAACACCTGATCTTCAGAGCTACCAGCCCGAATTGGCCCAAACTGGTGGAATCTCACTGCTGCTTATGTCCATTTTTCACAGTTACGACCATTACTGCATCCCCCTGATCATGTGACTAATTTAGCAACTGGTTCCTATTTATGACCATTGCTATCTCCAAGGTCATGTGATCCCTTTTTACCATCTTCTGTTAAGAAAAATCAATGGGGATTCACTTAACAGCAGGGTTACTGACTTATCAGCTGCAGTGATTCACTTAACGACTGAGGCAGGAAAGGATGTCAAATGGGGCAAAACTCACTTAACAAATGTTTCACTTAACAACAGAAATGTTGGGCTGAGTCATAAGTCAAGGACTGTGTCAACTTGTAAAACATTCCTATGCCTGTTTCCAAGTTGCCATGAGAAAGAGGGGGAAATACTTGAAATAGCATACAGCAAATAAAATCAGAAGCACATTCCAAGCTTATCTCACAAAGATTGTAACTTAGGCAACCGGGTATTCAGCCCTCAAAAATCTTTTATTGGAGAAAGTGAGTGATGACACCCAGCCTATGAACATGTTTCATTGGAGAAGCTGAATTATGATACACCCAGGGGGGTGGGGGAAAACAGGGTCATAGGTGATTGTAAATTACGTGTCTCAAAGTCGGTTTCCTACAGGTCATGCCGTTATGTCACTCCTAGTAAATCTTTTGAAGTTTTTTGAAGCTTGGCTCGAATATCATTTAATTAGTGCGATCGCCGGAATCCTGACAGACTGTATTTTCATTCACAAATTCTGAAGCGATAGTAGTTATGAAGACATTGGGAAACATTTTTATAAAATGTAAGACAACAATTGAATATATATTTTTTTTAAAAAAAAAAAAGGATTAATGCATCTGGATAATATGTAAGAAATTTGAAATGGAGAACTGGATTATTTTAGAAATATCCTTCAAAGAATATTAAATATACTTCTTACGCTCTGAAGTCAATTATTCTTTTTCAACAACACTCCCCAGCTTTTTATGTTTATGTTTTTAAATGATTAGGTAACTTAATTACATCTGAAAGCACTTTAGTGTACAAAATTTGACTTTGCCCTTGAATATTGCTTTTTAGTTAGTTATTAGCACTTTATGGTAAAGCAGATATTTGGGAGTAAGTTAAGATTTAAAGAAGCTTGTGTATTATTAAATTATATTCCCCAAACTTGTCATTTCTGTTCTTAGGAGGTGCTTTTGATATACCACACTGGAATATAACAAAGTAAAATCATGAATTCCTAAAAGGAAATCTAGGCTTAATTGTCATTTTTCTGCTTTTGAACTGCCTCTTCATCCACAGACAAGAACAATATGATTCTCTGAAGACTAGATTCAACATATTGTTTAAAATTGGATTGGAGTAATTGTTATAAAGATATAACTAATATTTTTATACTGTAAATACAAATACATATATTTGTGTATAAATATACAGTATATGCAAACTAGAGCCAGACTGATCTAGTGGTTAAGGCAAATTAACTAGAAGCTAGAAACCAGGATGCTGTGAGTTCTAGTCTCACCTTAGCCATGAAAGTTGTGTAGAAGAAAAGTAGAAGGAGAAAAGTGTGTTGGATATGTTTAGCCACCTTAAATTATTTGCAAAAATAATACAGGTGGGATTTAAATGACCAATTGCATTGTTTTTTGTTTCATTGATAATTTATGTTGTTTTTTGTCTTTTTTTTAAAAAAAAAAGTTTATAATTTAATTTGAATGGTTTCAATGATATTTGCAAGTCCAGTTCCCTATTTTTCTTTTTGACTGAATTCTTCTAGAAAAACCATCAAATTATTATTTAACAAAAGAACAGTTAAAAGAAACATCAAATTTAACAAGTCCAAATTCCATGATTAAAATTATAGACTATTTATTTATTTATTTATTTATTTTATTTTTATTTGTCGGTTGCTTACAAGATAATAGGTATAAGTAAAAACATAGTTATGAATACATGGATACATATAAGAAAAATAAAAAAATATATAAAAGAAACAATAGGACAGGGACGGTAGGCACATTGGTGTGCTTATGCATGGCCCCTACAGACCTCTTAGGAAAGGGGTGAGGTCAATAGTAGAAAGTCTAAGGTTAAAGTTTTTGGGGTTTGGGGAAGAAACCACAGAGTCAGGTAGAGTATTCCAGACATTGACCACTCGGTTGCTGAAGTCGCATTTCCTGCAATTAAGTTTGGTGTGATTAACCTTGAGTTTGTATCTATTGTGTGCTCTTGTATTGTTATGATTGAAGCTGAAGTATTCATTGACAGGTAGGACATTGCAATGTATGATTTTATATACCATACTTAGATCAGACTGAAGATGGCGTAATTCAAGGTTTTCTAGGTCTAGAATTTTGAGTCTAGCCTGAACTTCTGACTACAAACAAACAGGAAGTCCCAGTAGAGTAGAACAGGAAGTCATCAGATAATGCATCATTCATTGATTAGATTTAAGATTAGTTCAATGAATTAGAAAGAGGAGGAGCACGAGGAGGAAGAGGAGGAAGCGAAAAGAAGTCCATCCAATTGTGTCCAGTTCTTGATGGTTCTATGGACCAGTCCTCTCAACATTTGGCAGCTTCTTTCTCTTGATTTTTGTTCTGACTGTTGTTGGCTTTGATAGTGTCTAGTCATTTTTCTGGTGGCCTCATTTCCTTTTACCACTGACCATTCTGAGCATAACTGCCTTTGAGTTTGATTGCATGACAGGACTGAAATAAGTAAGACAGGATTTTTATTATTCTGCCGCTCCAATAGTATTCAGCAGTCTATAGTTAGCTTAATGGCTCCTCAATTGTACGGACTTCCCTTCACTTATTTCATCCTCTATTCAAGCCACACCATAGATGATCATCTAGTAATCAAATCTTACATTGTAAACCCTTGCTGTTATACAAGGGAAATTAAGAACAGCCAATAGATCTGTCCATTTATTCCTACACCAAGATATTTTCTCCATATCCATCTTGTATTTCTGTCCAGCTCAAATGAAAGGGTGATACCAGAGGAGAAAATTACACATAGAATTGCAATTTTGGCTGATTGTCACAAGAATATATATTTTCTGCTCTACAAATGGGAACTGGAAGGATTTTTTTTTTATCACTCTTCTAAGTCATTTTAATTTTTTATTCCTTGAATTGTCACCAATTGCTTTTCGCTCTATTACACAAAATTGGGCATTCTTTTGCTTTTATTAAACTGATCCTTAGGAGAATGGAAGGTGTAGAATTTGGCTCCCACCCCTTGCTGAACATGGCTGAATCAACTTTATAATGTTCTCATAATCCCATCAGACAGCATTTAGTTCTCTCTGTTACACTGCCATCTGATTTATCTTTGGGTATAAGAACAACAGATGCATTTATTTCTTGCCAGAGCTCACATTTTATTACCCTAGAAATATTGTCAAGCTGAGACCTTTGACTTATAGGGAATGAGAATGATCTGGAGAAGATGGTAAACATCTTTGTCATGTTAAGGACACATTGGAATGATTCCCAATGGTATCCAAACATCCTAGATGGCACAAATATGAGAAAATATCATTCAGGGGTAAGGAAAGGATGTAGATGTAGAGGAGATGTAAATATACATGATGTAGATATACATGTAGATGTAGGTGTAGAGGATGTAGATGTACATGTAGATGTAAATGTAGATACAAATAATATAGATGTAGATACAGAGGATGTAGATGCACACATAGATGTAGATTATGTACATGTAGACAGAGGATGTATATGTGCATGTACATGTAGATATAGATTATGTAGATAATGTAACTGTAGATGTACATGTAGATACAAGAGATGTAGATATAGAGGACGTAGATGCACAATGTAGATGTATATGATGTACGTGTACATGTAGATACAGATGATGTTGATGTACATATAGATACAGAGGATGTATATGCCGATCTAGATGATGTAGGTGATGTAATTAGATGCACATGTAGATGTAGATATACATGAAGATACAAAGGATGTAGATGTAGATGACGTAGATAAAGTGGATGTAGATACAGATGTATGTAGATGATATTGATGTAAGTGTAGATAAAGTAGATGTACATGTAGATATAGATGAAGTAGATGTAGATGCAGATGTCTGTTGCTATTGTCCTGGCATGAGTCAGCAGAGGGAGAGAAAAAAACTGGGAGGAAAGGAGCAACTATGTTCTCAAAGTACAGCTGTCATAAGGGCAGATGATTGCTATCTAGGTCTGTTGTGGGGCAGATGTGGGCAGCATTCTCATTGGCCAAATCTAGCACATAGTGTTAGGGAATAAAGTGCTGGAGATCAGAGGAACTGTTGGAGAATTGTTGGAGGAAAGGCTTCCAGTTGGAGGAGAGAGAAGAGAGGGGAAAGATGGAAAGACACATTGCCATGTTGGAGCCTAAGCTTCTTTGAGATATCAAGGGCCGTCAGAGAGAGCGTGAAGGAAGTTGATGGATGGAGAGAGGCATCAGTGGGTGTGGGTGTATGAGTGGGTGTGGGTGCTGGACCATTGGAGGAGACAAGCGGTTGTGGTCCCAGAGGGAGCACAGGTGAAGATAGCAGCTAGAGGCTTCCATGGGAACAAGAGAAGTGAGAACCCGGACTAAGCAATGGGCTTTGGTCCAAATCCAAGACAAACTGGAGGAAAAATATATTGCCTGCCTGGAATCTTTGGGGAAGCCCCAGACCAGTCAAAAGATCCTGAAGGAGAACATCATGCAACATTTATGAAAGGAGTTAGACATATTGCAAAGCAACTCAGCTGGTTTCTTTCCTTCCTATCTCACCCTCACAGTGAAATGCTGTAAGGGAAGAGAAAGAGGGAGGGGATGAGTTGATAGGAAAACTTGATTGTGGACACTTTGGAGTATTAGTTGAGGGATGTGGTGGCTCAGTGGCTAAGACGCTGAGCTTGTTGATTAGAAAGGTCGGCAGTTCGGCGGTTCAAATCCCTAGCACTGCATAAGGTCCCTTCCAACTCTATTATTCTCTTATGTACTTTTGAATTGCTCCATTTTACCTTATCATTTCCGTAACTGGCAGCATTCTAAAATGCAAAACAGTTATGTTATTATATGTCTCAGGGGATCAGAAGACTTAAATCTCTTATACGTTGATCAAATCTGGGGCAGCATCCAGTTCTTTAAATCACATTATCGGTCAACCCTCTTCGAGTTGGTATGTTCTACTGGGCAACTTCTGTAGTTTCTAGCAATAAGATGGTCCATTGAATCTGCTAATTAAGCTGCTAATTAAATTAAGAGAGACCTTAGATTTCATGTGATTTTATATATGCTATTGTTGCTCTACCACTGGAAAAAAGGACACAGATGTACATAGAGCTAAAATGATATTGTAACAATGTGTTGATCCCTGATCATAACAATCAATTTGGTTTGTGATCTGTTCTTTCTGATCAAAGGACCATAATAATATTACTTGACTGAGTCAGGGAGAAGAAAAATATCTTTTAATATAGAGAGCATTAATGAGTTATCCCTGACTATCATTGTTAGGAATCGCACAACGAATCATGTATTTTTGGGTGCCAAAATATGTTAGAATATCATTACAGGAACTTTTACAAAGTAAATGCTTGCTTTTCTCTTCCTAGGAAACCAATTTGTATTCATGAATTGGGATAGATGCCCAGTTCATTAGATTTTCATTTTTAATATGAATCACCTTCATTTACATACTCCATAAAAAGACACAAACTGAAACACAATCGTTTGTTGTGCTTCTTCAAATTTTGCAGTGCACATATCCAGCCCCCAAAAATGCATAGTGAAATCCTTAGTAATGTTTAAATTATGCTCAACGTTGCAGGCATTAAGCTAATTTCATATCAAATGTGTTTATTAAGGATTGTGGTTTCAAACGGTTATATTAAAGAGAAATGAATATAAAGAGACCCTCAGATTTAATGTATGTCCTGATGCAGTATGGAAAAGATGTATTGCTGACTTGAAAAAACATGACTGTCAAACATATACACTAAATGCCAAAATAATATAGGAAATGGTTAAGAATTAATTTTTACAGTCTTTGGTCTCAAGTACAGATTACTAGATATCAAGTTCCATATGTAATAAATCAAAGAACTGCTAATAAATTCTTTCCACCTGAATTCTAAGCAGGGGTGGGATTCAAAAATCCCAGCAACCAGTTTGCTGCCCAATTGCTTAGTGGGCATGGCCAAGGTGGGCGTGGCCTCCTAGAACTTCCGGGAGGGCCATTTTTCACCTTCCTGCTGGTCTGGAGGCCACCCCTGGGCCTCTGGGAGGGCGAAAACAGCCTCCCCTGGGCTCTGGAAGCCCTCTGGAAGCCAGAAACAGGTCCGTATCCAGACCTCTGGAAGGTCCACTTCCCTCCTCCAGAGCCTCCACATACTTACTTGCATCGAAAATGGGCCTCTTGGGAGGGGGGAGGGGCAGGGTGGCTGGGGTCAGCCAGTTGATTGAAATGCCGGTTCGGCGAGCCAGATGAAAATTCAACATCCAGTTCGCCTGAACCGGTCCGAACTGATAGAAGATTATAATATTTCAAATCATCTAATGTGGTTGCACGCTAGTATAAATTCCCAATGTAATGAAGCAGTTAAAGCAGTAACTATTGGTCTTCCCTGTTTTGTTTTTTAAATTCCAAACTTCATTTCCAAACATTTTTTTTTTTACAAACGCATGTAATTCCTTGCAGATTTAAATCCATGCCTTTTTTCTTGTAGGATACCATCAATGTAAGTGCATTCATGGAAGGAATACAACACTGAACATTTGCCCTGAGATCAGGAACAAGGAAAAGAAAGAAAAAAGTGACAGGTAAAAACTGACAGGAAACATATTTCTTTTTTCTAGGTAAAATATGTGTAAGAGTAGATTCAGAAAAGCATAGTGGGTAGAAAGAAAAATGCATATTCTAAGCCCTTCATTTTTCTTTCTGTATTCCCAATCTCTTCTGAGGCTGGTTCTGTTCATATTCTACATTACCATACAGAGTTAAATAGTTTATCATCCACAGATTATTGAGGTTTAGGTACTTAGCTTCTGCACATCAAAAGGTGAAGCAAATGAGAACCATGAATAGCACATGGGCCATCTGTGCACTCTTCACACGCTTCACACATTTTAACAAGACTTGAGCAGAATTCAAGTTTAACAGAAAGCAGCTAAGAATGTAAGAAGTACAGAAAGAAACTGAAAATAAGGAATTTGTAGTCAAGAGACCTAGTACAAATCTTGGACTTTTGTTCAATTAAAAGGGCTTTATTTTGTTTTTTGTTTTTGTTTTTTTGTTACAAATAAATTTTATTAATCATATTTTCATCTTAAAAACACATTTCCACTCATTACAGCATTCCAGTATCAGTGTTCACTCACATTGACATACTTTCCAATTATGTAGGTTGCTATTATATATTACATAGTTGTTTCTGCATTCAACATAAATCAAATATTTACAAGATTACAAGCAGTATTCATCTCATCTTACTATAGCTCCTATGTACCTTCATCTATCAGCTTTGTGTCTACCTTCCAACCAATTGTACCATAAATTTCAAATCTCATAGTACTCCATTTCTTCTCTGTCTATTAATTCCATCGATAACCTATCCATCTCTGCACATTCTAAAATCTTTTTTATTATCATTATGTCAGAAGGAGTATTGTCTTGTTTGCAGTTCTGGGCAAAGGCAATTCTGGCCATGGTTATTATATGAAGTATTATGTATTGGAATTTTTTACAGATATTATATCTTAATATACCCAATAAAAATGTATCTGGTTTCATCTCGATTTTTTGTTTTGTAATTTCTTCTAGCCAATTCTTAATTTTGGGCCAATATTTCTTAGCTTTGGGGCAGGCCCACCACGGATGGAAGAAAGTTCCTTGTTTTTTGCTGACCAGCATTTTGCTGACCTGTTAGGCAAGATTTTAGCCAATCTTGCCAGGGGTAAATGCCAGTGATAGAACATTCTATACAAGTTTTCCTTGTAGGCTGCTGACATTGTTAGTTTGTAATTTATCTCCCATAATTTTTCCCAATATTCCAATTTGATACTAAATTTTTGGCCCAGGTTATCATGGTCTCCTTAACTGTTTCTTCCTCCATTTTAAATCTTAAAAGATAGTTATGCATTTTGATGATCATCCTTAGAAG
This sequence comes from Pseudonaja textilis, assembly GCF_049901715.1. Taxonomy (NCBI): domain Eukaryota; kingdom Metazoa; phylum Chordata; class Lepidosauria; order Squamata; family Elapidae; genus Pseudonaja; species Pseudonaja textilis. The sequence goes on from NC_141995.1 coordinate 53,473,716, forward strand.
GGCTTTATTTTGATTACTTTTGCATAGACCATTGGATGCTAACTCAACAATATCATTTCCAACATGTAGTCTGCGACGGAATCGTGGAAGGACTGTTTTTCCAACAACCAAGAGTTCACCACATTTTGACCCAAATTGCCCTAAGAACCAAAACCAAACCATAACAAAAACCTAAAGTAAATCTCCACCCCGCCTCCACCCTCCAAAAAATCCAGGCATTGCAGAATCCAATCTAAGGACTAAAGGTTTCTTCTTTGAAGTGTTCTGACTGATGCTGGAGCAAATTATCAGAGATCCTCTCTCTTTTTGGAGAGAGGATGGGCTCCAGCATGAGCCCAAAAGCTTGGGAGGGTAAACCTTTGGATCTGTTATGGCCCACCAGTGGCTAGCGGAGCTGGTGGCAGATTCAGACAGTGAGAAGATGGGGGAGGGAACATGGGCCAATCGTGGAGTCTGGGGAAGGCTTTGACAAGGCTCTGCATTGGAGGCAGAGATGGGGCCATGGCCATCTGACATTATCAGCTGCCTTCAGAGTTGGACATCAACGGGGCAGAAGAGCAGCTGGAGCCTGTTCCCAGTGTGTGCATGTGCAGAGCTGCCAGGAGAAGGGAACAGTTAAGGAACAAGGGTTGATTTGGGAGTAAAGGTTCAGGTGGATGGTGAATGGCCCCTCCCATAGCGAATAAAGAGAAGCAAAAGAGGAATGGTGTTTGCAGGAGACAATTAGTTCAATTCATTAGGGTGAAGATCTGTTCCCGACTTCTTGCCAAGTAATTGCTGCTACAGCGTGGCATTTGGAAGATATCAGCCTGGCAACTCTCCCAGCCTGATAAAGGTTTGTAGTTGTGAAATCTCATGAAAGTCTGTTGGCTGGGACTTTGCTGGAGAAGGATTCCCTTTAATCTAAATAAAAGGGGTTTTATCGGGACAAGGAGTCTGCTTCATGATCTTGGGAAGCCTAGGTTCAAACAGGTTCCAATCACTGACTCGGATCGTGTCCTGCAACATTATCCTGGGACATGCCTATTGGCCTTCATTCTCAAAAACAGGAATTCTCAAAACTCAAAAAGAGAGTCAGTTATGCTGCCTGTTATTGCTCATCCACAGCGTATCTAGATCAACCCTCTGCCCCGCTTAAACAGTTTTCATAAGCTACTTATGTCGCCTGAGCACCATTTAAAAGGCAGCTACTACGGGTTCCCTCATCCAAGACAGAAACTAGTTTTGCTATTCCAGGGAGAGGAGAAGCACCATTGTTGAAACTCCACAGCATATTCAACGTGCATTATTTATTATTTGCATTCTCGGTGTTTCTTTCCCGAACAGCAATACAAAGTTAATTAAAAACACTCCCTGTTGAGATAGCTTCGGTTTCATCTACCATTTCAAACAATTAATTAACTTTTGTATACTCTCAGGTAAGCCAGGCCGCTAGCTGTGCAAATCACTTTTGTGATGACTGAACGGCCTTATTGGTGCCATGGGAATGTATCCTACTGACATTCCCGTGGGAAATGCACAAAGTAGCCTGATGCAGAAGGAACAGCAGCCTGTTGGCATGAAAGCCACATTTCCAGAAGCTTTTATTGTGGGCTTAGAAAGCATTTTGGAGCAGTGATTGAGACGGGGAACCGGAGAGCCTGTTAAATTTCACCTGCCAAGTAAACCTGATTTTCTTATGTAAGGCGAGAAAGAGAAGAATAAGTAATTGAAAGACCTGAAAGCTACAGTTGCTAGAGTGCTTCACCATGGAGGATTAGACTAAAAAAATCTGCATGTTATTTGCAATCCAAAGGAAAAGGCAATTCTCCACTTCCTTAAATTAAATGTGTTGGGGTGTACTTTGATCAAAGCAGGCCATGACAAAAAAAAAAAACCCAAACCCTTGAACTCTCCCCCCAAAGCCATACAAAGTAGACATTTGTTACCTATTCATGATAGTTTGAAACCAGGTGTCTACCTATGAAAGGCGCTGATGGTTGATATGGGTTGCTCCGGCATCCTAGGTATCAACCAAGCATCTTCTTAAAATGTACAATGTTCTGAGTAGCTCAGTTTTGTTTTGTTTTTTGCAATTCCACTAGGGTTATTGCAGGAAGCTGCAATTTCTCAATGTATTTTGTAAAATTCTTAGACGTGGTACTAAGTGCCCCGATGACAATGGGTATCGCTGTTACATTTTTTTATCCATAATCGCATAGTTTCGATGGCCAGGTCACAATATTTTGTGATTTTTTTCCAGTTCTTTTTCATTGACTCTGGCATCTCCTGGTACAGCAATATCAATAAATTGTACACTTCAGTTTTCAACAACTGTGATATCTGGCATGTTGTGTTCCAAATGACAATCCATCTGTATTCGAAAATCCCACAAGATCTTCACCTGCTTATTTTCAACAACTTTTTCCTCTTTATGTTGTTATTATCTCTTTTATTCATTAAACATGAAACTCGGTCAACTGAACATTTAAAAATGTATCAAAAATATAATTGACTGGCGCTAATGTTGATATGGGTTGCTGCCAGCATCCTAGGTATCAACCAAGTATTTTCTTAAGATGTACAATTATATTATTATTATTATTATTATTATTACTATTATTATTATTATTATTATTATTATTATTATTATTATTACTATTATTATTATTACTATTATTATTATTATTATTATTATTTATAGTCAGCCCTTCAATGTAGGTTAGGGCAGAAAACACACTATAACAGTCTCCTGGTTTTCCAGCCTTCTGGCCTAACCACTAACTCGGTGATCACGCACACATACACGCACTCCTAAAGTGCACACATCTAACTTCTGCATGCAGCTTTCCCCACACCAGTTGAGGCCTGCAGCACCAATTAGCTGAGAGGATAAAGAAGAGAAAAGCACAGGGGCAGGTGGCAGGACTGATCCTGCGCTTTTCTCTTCTTTATCCTCTCAGCTGATCGTCGAGGATTTATTTCCTCCTCTCAGATGATCATTGGAGGCTTTTTTTTAAAACTACCAGTTTGGCGAACTGGTCCAAACCGGTAGCATAACCACTACTGCACATCAAACTGGGTCTCGGCTGCACAATTCTGAGGATACAATACTTGCTTTGAAGGCTTTTAGGGGATGTAGACACCTAAAGTCTGGAATAATGGCCTGTGAAAATACTCTGGAGGAAGAGGAGGACAAACAGCCCCTCAAAGCAGAATTGCAATTGAAAGAAAGGTGGATTTCCTTGGAAAAACTGAGAAAGAAGACCCTTCCCAAATTAAAGTGACTTTTATCATTGGTCACTGCCTTTTTGATGGACACCAATCTGAGGGGATCAGTATAATAAAATTGATGAACTTCATTCATACTAGGATCTCAAACCTCGATAGATAGATATAGATGATACATGCAATAGACAAGAAGACAGATAGATATTGTCCTTCAAGGAAATTGTTCATCCAGTGTCCAGTTCTTTTCTTTTCTATTTTCACTTCCTCTCATAACATATTAAATGTGAATATCATCGCTTGACACCATAGTAGCATCCCTGGACACTTTAAATGAAAGATTAACTAACTTTGAGAAAAAAAAGAAGATGCAACACAAAAAGAGTTACAAACCAACAACTGCAACCTAATCCACAAAACACCATAAATCCAATAAAGAATGATATCCCAATCCTCGTCAGAAAATGGGCATTGTTAGAAGTTACCCTGAACACCCTTTCTATCTATGCTGCGAGAGAGCCCAGGGTGGGTTGACTGCTTCCTATGATGTCATTTAACTGAGTCTGTACTAAGATATAAAAGCCAGCCCCCGATAGAGACCCCAGCTTTGGCGAAGGTACTTGACAGACTGAAAGCTGTCTCTGAAAGCCCAAAATAAATACAGAAATATGTCTTACCCTCTCCGGACGAATCAAGGGAGGGGCTGGGCTCTCTCGCAGCATAGATAGAAAGGGTGTTCAAGGTAACTTCTACCAACGCCCATTCTCCTCCATGCTGCATTGAGAGCCCAGGATGGGACATACCAAAGCTTGCATGTCCACGGGCAGGTCCTCGTCCAGCTCATCACATCGACTGTTGAACCACTCGTTGAAGCACCCGTCTGCCAAAGGCTGAAGTTGCCAAGGCAAAGGCATCCAGATGCTAGTATCTGATGAAAGGAGATGGAGATGTCCACATGGCCATACGGCAGATCTCCTCCAAGGATGCTTTGGTCGCCCAGGCAGCTGAAGTGGCCACGTTGCTGGTAGAGTGCGCAGTAAGACCTCGAGGAACCGGAAGGGCCACAGCTTTGTAGGCCTGATCAATGCAAGATCTGACCCACTTGCTAATAGTAGGAGAAGGGGTCTTGTGCCCCAAGTGAGAAGGGAAAAGGAAACAAACATAGCTTCTGACTTCCTGAAGGAAGAAATGCGCTTAATGTATATTCTAAGAGCCCTTCCTACATCTAGCATGCCACTGCTGCTCTAAGTCATGGTGCAGGAGGGGGCAGAAGCCAGGCAACATAATGTCCTGGGACCTGTAGAACAGGTGTTAACCTTTGGAAGAAATGAGGGGTCCAGACAGAGGACAACCCTATCATTGTGAAAGGAACAAGGTCCTATCTGATGGAAAGAGCAGAGAGCTTGGATACCCACCTGGCTGAAGTGGTGGAAACGAGGAACACTACCTTCAGAGTCAGGAAATGGAGAGACACTGTTCTAAGGGGTTCAAAAGGGGGGCTTCGTAAGGGCATTAAGGACCTCATGAAGATCCCAGGAAGGATACCTGTGAACCACCGGGGGTGCAGGCTGGAAGTCCCCTTTCAAAAAAACTTCCTGACTGAAGGGTGATGGGAAAGGAAGGAAGCCATGAAAGAACTGAGGAGAGGGCCTCAACCTGCCTGCGTAAGGTGTTGGGGGCCAAACCTTTCTAAAGATCATGCTGAAGGAATCTAAGAACCTCTGCCAACTGGGCTGAAGCAGGAGAGAGAGAGACCCTCCCTAAGGCACCCTCAGGAAGGGCCTTCCAGGTGGCATCATAGATGAGCCTTGTAGAAGGTTTGTGAGATGCCAGGATAGTGATGATGACCCTTTCAGGAAGATCAGCCACCCCTAGCCACTGCCTCTCAAGTGCCACATGGTCAGCTTGAGCCACAGGGGCTCCGGATGGATCAGAATCCCCTGATGAAGGGAGGTTAGATGAGCTTGGATCCTCCAAGGAGAAGCCCCTGATAGGTTGACCAGGTCTGCAAACCAGGGCGTCCTTGGCCAATAGGGTGTCAGGAGGAGGAGCTTCGCTCATTCCTCCAACATCTTCCAAACTACTGCCGGAATGATGGGAAGCGTGGGAAAGGCATAGAGGAGACTTTGGGGCCATCTGGACCAAAGAGCATTGGTCCCTTTTGTTCCCTGGCAAGGAAACCTGGTGAAGAATCTGATGACCTGGGCATTTTGAGGAGTGGAGAAGAGATCCACCTCTGGCATACCAAATCTTAGGGAAAGGCCCCTGAATAGAGACAGAGGGATGGACCATTCTGCCTGGTCAACTAGGCTCCTGCTGAGCCAGTCAGCCTGGGAGTTGTCAATCCTGGAGATGTGGTCCGCCAAGATTGACAACAGGTGTTTCTCTGCTCATAATACCAACTGTAGCGCCACTCCATGAGGGCTCTGGACCTTGTCCCCCCTTGCCGGTTGACATGAGCTATGGTGACCATGTTGTGCATAAGGACTAGAATATGAGAGCCAGTCACTGAGTGCCTGAAATGCTTGAGAGCTAGAAAAATGGCTCTGAGCTTTAGCCAATTTATGGGAAGGGCCAGCTCTGACCTGGACCAAGGTCCTGAGCTATCTGGTCCTGCATATGGGAACCCCAATCCAGGAGGCTGGCATTGGTGGTTATCACTAGCCTGTCTGGGACCCTGAAAGGGAGTCCCTTCCAGATTAACGGGGAATGCCACCAATTGAGAGATCTCCAGATTTGTGGTGGGAGTGGGACCTTGATGGATGAGAGGCTGGTTCCTGTTCATTGGTAGAGAAGCAGGAACCAATGGAGTGGACAGGAGTGGAAAAATCCATGGCTCTGGAGATATGACAGGGTAATTTGCAGATCCTGATGGGCTGCATGGATGGAGGAGGACAGAATCAAAATGTCATCCAAGTAGCACTGGATCTTCACTGGAACAGAATGCAGAGATGCCATCAATGCTGCCAGAACCTTTGTGAAGACCCTAGAAACCGATAAGAGGTCGAAGGGAAGTGCCCAATACTGGTAATGGGTATTCTGATAACAGAAATGGAGAAACTGGTGATGATGAGGCCAAATGGGGATGTGGAAGAAGCCTCCATGAAATCAATGGAAGAGAGGAGATCGCCCTCCTGAACGCTCTCTAAAATAGAATGCAGAGTCTGCATTTTAATTTGTCTGTATTTTACCAATTGGTTGAGAATTTTTAGATCACACCCACCCCACGAGGCTTTGGAAATGATGAAAAGGCGAGAGGAAAGCCCACGTCCCCGTTGAGAAGGGGAAACAGGTTGAATAGCTCGGATTTCAAGAAGGTGTTGAATGGCACCTGTTTCATGAGGTCTTGCCTTGAAATGTCCCGAGAGACAGGCCAGCTCAAAAAAAAATATTTTTTTGGGGGGGGAGGGAGGCATTAGGAAGTCCAATTGTAACCCTGACCTAATTGTGCTGAGCACGCAGGCATCCGTCGTCGACTCCTCTCATTTGGAGGCAAAGAAGGCTATGTGACCTCTGATGGGTGGGGAGAATGAGGGATTACTTAGAGTGACAGAAGGAATGACCTCCACTCCCCAAAGGGGCTGTTTACCAGTAGAAGGTTGTTGCCTACCAGATGCTTCCACACGTTGGTCTTGGTGTTGGGAGTACGGCCTCTGAGTATGGCCCTCTGGGGAAGTGGGATGAGGTCTCCGCTCGAAAAGCAGGAGGGCGATCAGGACCTGGGAGATAGTCAGCTCTCGTCCCAGAGGAAGAGAGAATTTTATGTTTATCTCTGGTTTCAATGAGATAAGGTTCCAGAGCATCGCCAAAAAGCTTAGCGCCCACAAATGGAACTGAAGCCAGTCTACTACCCTCCAAAAAGACCTCGACTATGTGTCAGAATGGTCAAACAAAAGGCAACTTCAAATCTCAACTAAGAAATGTTCTGTCTTACATATTGGCAGAAAAAATCAGAAAATAAAATGCAAGCTAAATAGTCAAGACTTTGTTGAGGATCCAAACTTTGTCAAGGACCTTGGAGTACTCATCTCAAATGATCTGAGTGCTAGAGCCCACTGTAACTACATAGCCAAAAAGGTATTAAGAGTTGTTAATCTAATCCTACGTAGCTTCTTCTCTGGTAATATCACACCACTAACTAGAGCATACAAAACATTTGCTAGACCGATACTTGAATACAGCTCATCAGTCTGGAACCCATATCATGTAACTGATATTAACACAATTGAAAAAGTCCAGAAATATTTCACAAGAAGAGTTCTCCACTCCTCTACTCATTGCAGAATACCTTAGGCCACCAGTCTTGAAATTCTGGACCTAGAAAACCTTGAATTACACCGTCTTCGGTCTGATCTAAGTATAGTATATAAAATCATACATTGCAATGTCCTACCTGTCAATGAATACTTCAGCTTCAACTGTAACAACACAAGAACAAACAATAGATACAAACTCAAGGTTAATCGCACCAAGCTTGATTGCAGGAAATACGACTTCAGCAGCAGAGTGGTCAACGTCTGGAATACTCTACCTGACTCTGTGGTTTCTTCCCCAAACCCCCAAAACTTTAACCGTAGACTGTCTACTATTGACCTCACCGCTTTCCTAAGAGGTCTGTAGGGGGCGTGCATAAGCGCACCACTCGTGCCTACCGTCCCTGTCCTATTGTTGCTTTTATTTTTCTTATAAGTATCTATCTCATGTATTCAAAACTATATTTATTCTTATACCTGTATCTTGTAAGCAATTGACAAATCAAATAAATATGAAAAAAAAAATCTAATATTCTACTTTATTTGTTTAGAGGCAATTATTTTCCACAGTAGAAGGTTTTATTTTATTTTTTATTTTACTTAATCCCCAGTCATTTATTTATCCCTCCAGCAAATCGGTTATTATTTTAGCAGTGGAAATAATTGTAAACAATCAAGTTGCATGCATTGAATGTGTGTTTCTTTTTCCTGCTTGTATCCTTGTCATTTTTAAAAACTATACTTTTATTAAGTATTTTGTGGAAATAGAGAAGCAAAAAGAAAGAGGAAAAAAATTAAAGAAACCTGAAACACAAAGTGAACTAACAGTGAATTCATGAGCATAAGAGAGTTGTGTTAAAACTTTCAATATTTCTTTAATGAATTTTAAGTAACCGAATATATTATATCATTTGGAAAACCACAGGGCATTGTTAAAATTCAAGCACTATATAAATATCAACAGCACCAATCATAAATGTGGTAGAAATAATAAAATCAGATTAAAAGCTGACCAGAGTCCCTGGTTAGTGAAAAGGGTGCCCTATAAATTTAAAATGTAATAAATAAATAAAACAGATGTGGATTTTTTTGCAAACCATTGAAGACAGAATTTTTACAGGTACAAATTGGCACCAGAGCATTTCTTCACTATTTTTACAACAAATATAGTTATTGGTTAAGAAGGACAAAATCAGGTTTTGTCCTCATTAATAAATATCCTGCCCATCTCATTTTGGTAAGACATTTTGGTTTTACCAATGACTGTCTCTCTGTCTGTTATGATGTATGTCTGTGTGTTAATATCACAGACCATGTCTGAAAAAAATATCCATCTGGTTCAGTTCCAAGCTGGGAGAAAGACACTGGAAACAGGGAGGCTGATTGGAAAGAGAGGTATATTGACGAAACAGAACCACATGTGATTCTGAGTAGCTGACAAAATAGAGTTAGGGGGAGAATTATATTTTCTTTGGACTTTATATTTGAGCTTCCATTCCTGTGCAAGATGTCCTTTAATACTCTATTGGCTGTTATTAGATTCCTTTGGGGTCATGTAGGAGTCATAGCTGGCTCTATAGGCAAAAGAGGAAATGCAAATCCTAGGTGCTTGTCTGAGCTAATTTGCTAGACCTCTGGCTTATTGTTTATCGGAGTTCCTAAGTTTGTTCTGAATTGGTGTTGGGTAATTCCTATTGTGGCTTAATGGCTTTTGTCCTGCTTTGGATCTTGAGTGAGGGGCTGCTTCTAATCATACTATTCTACCTTTATTTCAAAATATCTTGTCTTGAATGGATGACCAAATCTGCATTTCTAAAAGCTGGCCTCCTCAGTTTCTGCTTGGGAGCAGGGAGACTGGGGATGCTTCCTACCTCTAAAATAACATGTTTCTCCATTTCTCATTTAGGGAAATATAATATTCTGTTTTTTTAATATTCCTCAAAATATCTCATTCTTCTAGGAGAAGAAGGCTTCCCACAGTAAGCATGACATGAGTTTCCAATTAAAGTACTCTTTTACTCTATAATATGAGCTTCTTTTCTGATGGCAAAGGGAAGGTAAAACTTATATGTTCTTCATTTCTTCATCTGATGATCTACCAGCATAGAGGGAAAAGAATACATTAGCATTCATATTATATGCTTCCAAAATTTAGAAAATGCAATGGTCTTTTACAAATTCCTCAAGTAAAAGAGTGCCACATTTCCAACAGAGCAATGATCAAGAGAATTAGGAATAGCTATTTTAAATTTGGAATCCAACTCTTTTGCCACTATTTATTAAATATATCATTACCACATTTCTTTAATCTTACTTTTGAGAGTCTTTTTTTTCCCTTGTGTGAAAGCAGTATAAGTAGAAACTTGGTTCTTGTCAGTTTGCATTTATGGTAGAGTATTTTCTCTGTCCTTTCTAATAATACTTTCCAATTGAATATTTTTGGAACCATAATGAAATCATATCATCATAACATTGAATAACAACATTGAGGCTATAGTGTTAAACATAATATCTTGGAATAAAATGAGTGGAAGTGAAATCTAAATTAATCTGTTCATAAACCAAGGCAATGCTTTTGATGATGTGGGGAGATATTTTTTTCTGTTAAATGTGAATGATACATTCAACATAAGGGAAAAAAAGAATAGATACTGTATACAGAAGCCAATATATATAAAGTCTTCAAATTTAGCTCACCCTCTAGTGATTTTCCGGATACAACAGGATCTATTTTCACATGATTATATTGCTTGAGACCCTAGCATTCCCTGATGGCTGTCATCAAACTATTCACCAGTTGCAAACCCAACTTAGCTCCTTCCCTCCCTCCCTCCCTCCCTCCTCCCTCCCTCCCTCCCTCCTTCTTTCCTTCCTCACATACCAGAGATGATATTCAACAGGTTCTGACCAGTTCTGGAGAACCAGTAGTGGAAATTTTGAGTAGTTCAGAGAACCAGCAAATACCACCTCTGACTGGCCCCGCCCCATCTATTCTCCGCCTCCCGAACCCCAGCTGATTGGCTGGGTCTTCTTTGGTTGCCCTGCACAGGAGAACGGAGCTGGAAAGCAGGTTAGTGGGGTGGGGAGGGAATGGGTATTTTGCAGTAACCTTCCCCTGGAATGGGGAGGGAATGGAGATTTTGCAGTATTCTTCCCCTGCCATGCCCACCAAGCCAAGCCACGCCCACCAAGCCATGCCCACAGAACCGGTAGTAAAAAAAAATTGAATCCCTGTCTCTTACATACATACATACATACATACATACATACATACATACCAACCGTACATCCAACATGTACATATCTAGATGTACACAAAATAATTCATTACAAATGGCACTGTATCAATCCTATGAACTCCTAATTTGTAGTCGGCAACTGTTAAAGTATTAAAGTTGTTTTTCTTGCAGAAACTTCATTGCCTACCTAGGTAACATTATGAGAAGCAAGCTCCATTCATTTCATCTCAACCGTACAAATTGTCTCCTGTGTCTGCAACAAAGTTGTTGGCAATGGCCTTTCTTGTGTGATTGTTCCCAAACTGCGCTGTATCTTTCTTTGTTCGGGCCAAATTATAAAGCAGGTTGCAGTGAAGGGGTTTGTCCTTGGAAAAAGAAACCTGTTATTACAACAAGCAAGGAATGGAATCCAATAACATTGTTCAATGATAGATATATTTACATGGCATCCAGTCCCATCTGGGCAGCTTAGGTGAACTTGCACCCAAGTTGTGTTAGATGATTAACCCTTCAAGGGATTGGAGATGATGGAGATGGAGATGGTGAAAATGGTAGAGATGGTGGAGATGATGGAGGTGGGGGTGGAGGTGGAGGTGATGGAGTTGGTGGATAGGATGGAGGTGGAGAGGGAGAGGGAGAGAGATAAAAAGCAATCCAAAACTTGCCTCTTTGATAAGAGAACCTCTGTAAAATGGGCAAATAAGGACACAGGAGAGTCCTTTGGATTATCATTACACCACAGTTGGATACCATAAAACAGAAATATGTGGATTGGTGCAATCAGATCGTTAGAACCGGTGTGAACTGGCAGCATACAATCACTGGTCCCACTCCCTCCTTGTCCAGTTCACATTTATAATTTCCAAAAATGAAATTATGAAGTTTGGAAAGATAACATTTCAGGAATGAAATTTCATTGAACAAGGCTGATGGATCAGAGATGCTTTGCATTCAGAAAATAATTTATTCTATAAACACTGAAATTCAGAAACTGAATAGCAAAAACTATATATTGACAGAGAAAGGTTTTATTATAATGAAAAAGAAAAAGGATTTTTCAATGAAAAAATCTACAAAGGCAGTAAAAAAAAAAAACAAGTCTACCTCAAGATTCATTTGCATCCAGTCAATAAAATGCTGAACAATCCCCAACAATGAAACGGTTGTCTGAATATCAATAGCAACTAACAAGAAAAAAAAAAATCTGAAATACATGAAGGATATTATAGACAAAGAATACCTCATTTGAGATTTACTCCAAGAAAATATTTAAATGAATTTTTTTGCATGATGGAAATACAATTGACTAATCAGTTACAACAAAAATGATCAAAATGCTACTCAGCTTATCTTCGGCCTCATGAAAGGAATCACCATGGAACTAGGTTATACCTTGAAAGCAAACCGTTGAAATAAATCCCATTTGCCAAAGTGAAACATTAGAATGGAAAATAAATCTATTTCTAAAGGATTTTAGTGACCTACAACATTTAAAACAACCCAAATTGGGGGGGGAATGAAAATAAACATTGAAGCTTGGATGGGTAAAATGGTAGCAGAACTAATGCAAGAAAAACAAAAAACAAAGAATGTTGACGTCTTCTAAAAAAACCGAATAAATATGAAACTAGAATTGCGGTGACAATTTTTTTTTTTTTTCCAGAACTTAACTAAAAAGCCAACTTTGTCGGAAGAAATATCCGTACGGTTCAGTTCTAAGCTGGGGAAATGATGATGTGAGTTTGATACCCCTGCTGTCGAGCAAAAATACATATACACATACAAGCTGTAAAGCATGGATTTATAAGGGCCAGATAAAGCACCAAAAATAACTAAATAATTATAAAGTTTTAAAATAAATGTAAAAAGGACCCTGAGAGCAAACACAGAAGACTTGAAGAAGAGGAATCAGAAAAGGAGTGAAATCGGTTTTCTTTTAAACAGGCAAAATCTTTTATCTCCATTGCTTTTTAATAGGGCTGTGATTCCACTGGCAATAATTTTGAATAAAACACCAGTGGCTAATGAATTATCCAAGCAAAGTACAAAAGTCTCACGTATGCTCTAAATGGATGATTTGAAACCATATGGAAAACTATCTAGAGAAAAGCAATCACTTTTAAATATAGTTCACATATGTAAAGATGGCATCTAAGTGGAATTGCAACCCTGGCGGAAAAAAATATTGAACACTCAGATTAAACTGAACAATGGAATGATACTGAAATCAGAGCACTGACAATGGAGGAAATTTATAAGTATAAGAGAGTTTCGTAAGCAATCGATATTTTGCTTGCCCAAGTGAAAAAGAAAACCAACGCCACATTTGTAATATGGGTTTTAAAAGTTTTAAAACTGAAGCTGAGAAAACAATCTAAGTCATAAATACTTGGGCTGTCCCTGCAATATGCTACATAGCAGTATTGCACAACAGAAACCAGAAGTTTTAGACCACAAGAACTGCAAATCTCTGACAATACTTCATATATCTCATTAAAAAAATGACACATATAATTTGTATTTACCAAAGGAAATTGGTGGTCATAGTTTGTTGCAAGTGAACCAGAGAGTAGAAGGTAAAATCTAAATCACTGAATTGATAAAGGAAAGAAAAGTTAGGGAACTGGAAGCTAAAACATACGAAGAACAGTAGCAGGTATTGGGTATGTCTAGTCTAGTGAAAAGAAGGACTGGTGGGGACATGACAATGGTGTTCCAATATCAACAGGACTGGCACAAAGAAGAAGAGGTCAACCTATTCTCCCAAACACCAGAAAGTAAAACACGAGGCAATGGATGGAAATTAATCAAGGAGAAAACCAACCTAGAACTAATGAGAAATGTCCTGACAGTGAGAAAAATTAATCAATGGAACAATTTGCCTCTAGAAGTTGTGGGTGATCCATCACTGGAGGTTTTTAAGAAGAGGTTGGACAACCATTTGTCTGAAATGGTATAGGGTTTCCTCCTTGAGCTGGGGGTTGGACTCCAAGATCCCTTCCAACTATGTTATTCTGAATGCTAGAGAATTAGAAGCAATATTTAACACTAAGTAGTTGCTTCAAATGAATATTTGGAAAGACCTTCCTTCTACATGATCCATGGCTTTAGATTGGATCCATCCAGAAGGAAACAGAATGATTAATATTTGCAACACAAGATTAACAATTCACTAACAAAGCATTAACAACCACTGTTACAAAAATGAACATTAGGAAACAGCAACTGTTGATTATGCAAAGTTGATTATCATTGTTGACCACACAATGAGTACAGAAAATAAAACATGACATGAACAAGTGATAAAACAATGATATTTTGGTATTTATGTAAAATAAATGTGCCAATGATTTATTAGTATGACCATAATCTTTAAAATGTTCCAGAATAACCATGCAAATATTTTATGGGTCTTCTGAACTCAAATAAGCCAACAGCTAGAGCACAACATGACAGATGTCACAATAGTTGAAGAAAAGCAAGTTTTATTTAAATTATGTAGCAATGCTACAAGAAACTCACAACATCTCAAAAGATCCTAGAAAACATTTGTAGACCATCTGGACTTGCAGAAATTATGGAATTAAGTGGCATTTTTAAAAAAATTCATAATTAATATAGTATTAGATCTGTCACAGTAGAATTCTCCAAACAGCTGACAAAACTAGAATTATTTTTAATATATATATATATATATATATATATATATATATATATATATATATATTATATATATATATATATATATATATTTAGCGAGCTATGAATAATTAGAACTACAATAAACTAAGAACAGGAAAAAGGAAAAAGAATGAAAACTAACATTAAAACGTGAAATTGAAATTGAAAAAATAGAAAAAGAAAAATCAATATATAAGAACAATATACATACAAATGTGTCTTCTCATATTATTCACAGACATTAGAAAAAGCCATAGAAGATTATTGCAATATATGATTATTAGAAGGACAAAGATGAAAAGATTAAATATTATTCACTAAGAAGGAATGGCTGATGTAATTGAGAGATTTGCTACGATGGATAAACTGACTTCTTTGATTAGAGAGAAGACATATCTACATTTATTGGTGACTGGAAACCCCTTATGGATTCTTTTGTATAAAAAAAAACATGTTTTCAATTGATGGTTTCAATGATTAGAGAGGATATAGTTTCCAGTTTCAATTATTAGACAGGATAGATTCTAGAAAGGAGAGAGTTATGATGTACAGTAACTTGAGAGAGAGAGGTTACACAATTGTACTTATAAAATCAGAAATAAGTGACTTCACTGTATTCAGTTCAAAGAACAGCTTGGCTTGGAAGTACTGTACATATATATTATATAGTTATTTGGACAATTCTTAGTTTTTGAAATGAAGCTTGAATTGACCCTTAAAATTATCAACATTTGCTGAACATTTTTCTGAAAAGAATAAGACAACTTATTCTTAAAAAGAAGTTCCTGAAAGAAAAATTCCAATCATAGTTGGAAACTGGTTGGCCTACTTTAATATTACACATGTCCCTCTTCAGAATGGTCCTTTATAAATATCTACATGAGATAACAGAACAACACTTAGTAGCCAGATGCTGCGTAAATACAACTCCCAACAGCCCTAGCCAGAATGGATAAAGGATTCTGGGCCCCGTGGTTTCATAACTTCTGCATGGTAACAAATCCTTAATTCTTTCTACTCTACTAATTTAGAGATCACTTTGGATATCTTTTAAAACTAATGTATAAAATATTTCACATTTATTTATTTATTTGTCAAGCATTTACAAGATAGCAGGTATAGGCATAAACATAAACAAAGTAAGTACAAATAAATGGCGACAGTAAGACAGGGATGGTAGGCACACTGGTGTGCTTATGCATGGCCCCTTTAAGGACCTCTTAGGAATGGGGTGAGGTCCACAGTAGACAGTTTGAGGTTGAAGCTATGAGGGGCTGAGGCTGTAACAATGGAAGGTAAAGCATTCCAGGCATTGACCACTCTGTTGCTGAAGTCATATTTTCTGCAGTTGCGTTTGAAGCTGTTTCCCTTGAGTTTATTTTGATTGTTTGCCCATGTATTATTGTGGTTGAAGCTGAAGAAGCTTAAAATTTGTAATTTTAAATATTCCCTTACTCAGTAGCCCATCTGATATCCTAAACACCACTAAAATCTTATTTACTCTGTAAAAATCTTGTTCTACATAGCATTTTAGACATGAGTTCAGTTCTTTCACTTATAGCAGATAACCAGATCAGCAGATAACAAGAACACTAGATGTGTTCCATTGGAGAAACTGGTTTTTTTTTTCCTTTGCTGCCTGTCCTTTTCTTATAGATAGAAAGATATCCATTTATCTCTTCATCTACAGCTTTCCTGTGACTTTCTCCTAATACAGGAAATGGATTTCTTGACTTGATGAATGAGCACTGCCAGAGCTTCTATCTTCTGATGCTTGAATACCTGCTGCAATCATAATGGAACCTGCCACTTCCTAACAGGTAAACACATATAGCTTATCAAGACAAATACCTGGACTCTGTCTTTATTTCTATAGGGCTGCACCAAAAACTGGAAAACAAGACCTCACCAATCTATGAAGCTATATTCAAACATTCATGGGATATGTTGAGGTATAAGATTTAACAGCTGCCAGCTATTGTAAGGCTGATGCACTATAAGGCTGATGCAATAAGGATGAATCAGCATAGCATAAATATTGCCCTTTTAAGATGAAGAATGGGTTCACAGAAATCTTTTACCCTTTTAAGAGGTGTTTATATAAGGCTGACATTATAGCGGGTGTGTTCTCTCTCCTTGTACCCTGTATCCATTGCAGAGTTCTCCATGTAGAGTTAAGAAGATTGATTGCTTGCCAGGTATTTGCCTACCACATATATTTCTGCATATGTATATAAGCCACTGTTAAAATGTCTAAGTCTCTGTGTGCTATGTTTTGCTCCTGGGTTGTTTCATAAGAGTAGTCATGCTGCAAATGCTCTGACAGGATACTTGCAGGACACTATCATGTGTATATCTATTTGACATCATTGTGGCTTATACCAGATGTGATTATAAGCAGGAGCAGAAAAAAAATCTCAGTGTTATTTTAAGCAGTAAAGAAAAGAGGGGATTAAAAAAACAACAAGCTAAGACTCAGTGGTGGGATTCAAATTTTTTTACTACCGGTTCTATGGGCAGGGATTAGTGGGCTTGATGGGCATGGCTTGGTGGGCGTGGCAGGAGAAGGATACTGTAAAATCTCCATTCCCACCCCACTCCGGGGGAAGGATACTGTAAAATCCCCATATTCTCCCCACCCCACTAACCTGCTTTCCAGCTCCGTTCTCCTGTGCAGGGCAACAAAAGAAGATCCAGCCAATCAGCCGGGACTCAGGAGGCAGCAAATAGATGGGGGTGGGGTCAGTCAGAGGTGGTATTCCGAACTACTCAAAATTTCCACAACCAGTTCTCCAAACTACTCAAAATTTCCGCTACCAGTTCTCCAGAACTGGTCAGAACCTGCTGAATACCACCTCTGCTAAGAATTCTATAAAGGTAGGCAAGTTAGAAGAATATAAAGGCAGACAAGACCAAATCTTTAAAGACTATGCAGCTTTTAAACTCTTCTTACAGTTTAGGAATGTATAAATTACAAGGTACTTTAGTTGGTTTTTTTTTTTTTTCCTCTTCCTATAACCACTGCTGGAAACTGACAATGTCTCACTTGTAATAAAATATTTAGTTATAGAAATTAACTTCACTAGATCAAGATGTTTGAAGAGATTGAATTTCAATTTTTATAACAAGATTAATAAAATAAGAAATTGAATTAGTTATGATATGAGCTACTTTTGAATTTCGGCTGTAGGATTATAAAAAAAAGAAGCAAAAAAGGTAAATGTTTCATAATGAGATATTAAGAGTTTCCTCTTAAAAGGCAAGAACAACAGACATGACTGATATTTATGGACACTAGAAAATTATGAGTAGGAAGAAAAGTGAAGAAATGCACAGAATACACTATAATATATACATGTGGATGTATGTGGATCTCCATAATTTGGAATCCAAAATTAATTCCTTTTCCTAGGCTACAGTTGTAGATTTTTTACTGCCAATTCTGACTTAAAAAGCAAAGAAAATTGCTGTTTTTCAAAGAAATTTACTATGCCTAAAAATTAATAGATGTTCTAGATGCCATGAACAGTCAGAAAATGGTTAGTGTCTAAATTAGGAAGAACATATTCTCCTCTGCACATCAACTAATAGACACAAGTTGCAAATTAGGAGTGAAGAAAAAGTTGGCTATGATTCAAGCAGCTAATTCAGCCTAATTAAAAAAGTTTTGTTGCAGGAAGACTTAATTGATTGCTTGATTATCTCTGTCATTAAAAGCAATACATCACACCTGGCCAGCCTAATATCTTATCTCACCATAGAGCAGAATCCACTTTCCCCTTAACTGATTGCCAGTACAGGCCATGCCCTACTTCCTGAGTTCACGAATGGATGCCATCCTCTTCTTCCCATTCGCAGCCCATTGTATGTAGTACGTAAACCACGCACTTGGATTTTTCTGGCTTTAAATGAAATGGAACAAAACAAAACAAAACAAAACAGAATCATCTTAGAATTTCAGGAAAGATGTACTCCATTGCTTTGTTCTGTTCTAGTAGAAGCTGCAGGCCTGATTGGCTGAAGAGTCTGACGTGCCCTTTGCATCGAGTACCCAGTAACCATTTCATCCTGGGCTTCTAAGTTGCTAGGTTCTCCACAGTTTTATTATAATAGAAACAGAATAGAATAGAATAGAAGAGAAGAGAAGAGAAGAGAAGAGAAGAGAAGAGAAGAGAAGAGAAGAGAAGAGAAGAGAATAATGGAATGAAAAATAATAGAATAGAATAGAATAGAATAGAATAGAATAGAATAGAATAGAATAGAATAGAATAGAATATAGAATATAGAATATAGAATATAGAATACCGTGTTTCTCACAAAATAAGGCCGGGCCTTATTTTTTTGACCCCCCCAAACGGCTATGCCGTCTTTTTGGGAGTGACTTAATTGCCCTCCTTGCATCCTCAGGTGGGCAAGTGGCAACAGCTTGAATGTTGATCTCGGCGTTGGTGGGGCATTTCATATCGGGACACCTTCCGTCACTGTTGCTTTCCCTTCTCCCTTGCTGCCGTGGCATTTAGAGCAATGCCGCAGTGTTTGGCACAGCCACATGCAGCCAGCCAGGGCTCCTCCCTGCAACTGGAGCCCAGCAGAGATACTCAGCTTCAGGCGCTCCTGTCGCTGCCTTCCCTTTGCCTTCGAAGGTAAAGCCAATTATTTTAAAAATGACGCCCTACTACAACAAAGCCTTCCCTGTCCGAGAGGGCAGCTCAACCCCACGTGGGGATGCGAATCTCCCGGGACCGCAGCGCAGGATCAGCCCACCTCGGGAGAAGTGCCCAGCCACCATCCCTGCCTGGCGCCAGGCAGAGCGTGAAGAGCTTCGCCTGGGGCGCCCAGTGCAGCTGACAGGCAGGCCCTCCTTCCTGGTAGCAGAGCTCTCACCAAGGCAGCGAGCGCCTCTCTGACAGACACTCCGCTCATCCTGCCAGGGCCGCTCCAGAGCTGTGCGGGCTGGGCAGAGCCAGGAAAGCGAGCTGCGGGTGCGTGCCTACCTGCCAAGCAAAAGAGCTGGGCCGACCTGAGCTTGGCTTCCTTCCCAAGTCCCTCCAGTGTGAACCCGAAGGTGCCACTGGGAGAGGCTGCCCGAGGCAGTGATAACGCCCACCCATCCGTGGACAGGGAGGCGAGGTGATGGCAGCGCTGCTTTCATGGCGGTCAGAGAGAGCCCGAAGACCCCCGTCCTTCCACCCGTCTCCCAGTCTGTACCTGTCCCCACGCTTCTCCAAAAATGCTGCAGCAGAACGGGCATCAGGCAGAGGCACTGACTCGGTGGGGCTCAGCTCGGAGGAGGACACGGCGTAGGCCATCACCTTTCCTCCCTGTCTATGGATGGGTGGGCGCTATCACTGCCTCTGGCGGCCTCTCCTGTTGGCCACTTGGGGCTCAGGCTGGAGGGACTTGGGAAGGAAGCCAAGCTTGGGTCAGCCCGGCTCTTTCGCTTGGCAGGCGGGCGCGAACCCGCAGCTCACTTTCCCAGCTCTGCCCAGCCAGCACAGCTCCGGCGCGGTCGTGGTGGGATGAGCGGAGGGCCTGGCAAGGAGGCACTTGCTGCCTTGGCAAGAGCTCTCCCGCCGGGAAGGAGGGCCCACCTGTCAGCTGTGCTGGGCGCCCCAGGCGAAGCTCTTCATGCTCTGCCTGGTGCCAGGCAGGGATGGCGGCTGGGTGCTTCTCCCGGGGTGGGCTGACCCTGCACTGCAGCCCCAGGAGATTCACCTCCCTACATGGGGTTGGGCTGCCCTCTCAGGCACCCTGTTGTAGCAGGGTGTTGTTTTTAAAATAATTGGCTTTACCCTCGAAGGCAAAGGGAAGGCGGCGACAGGAGCACCTGAAGCCAAGTGTCCCCGCAGGGCTCCAGTCGCAGGGAGGAGCCCTGGCTGGCCATGCATAGCTGCACCAAATGATGCGGTGTTGCTCTAAATGCTGCAGCATCAAGGGAAAAGGGAAAGCAATGGTGGCGGAAGGTCTCCCGATACAAAGTGCCCCACCAACGCAGGCAGCACCATATCCGGGTATGCAACAAAAGTACTTCCTAACGGCAACCCCACCACCACCACCACCACCCCATTTCACATGTTTAATATAGGCCTTAATTTGGGGGAAGGGGCTTAATTTGATTTTATGCCAATAAAACATGCTGGGCCTTCCTATTGGTGGAGGCCGTATTATTGGAGAACAAGGGTAGAATAGAACATAGAATAGAATAGAATAGAATAGAATAGAATAGAATAGAATAGAATAGAATAGAATAGAATAGAATAGAATAGAATAGAATAGAATTCTTTATTGGCCAAGTGTGATTGGACACACAAGGATTTTGTCTTTGGTGCATAAGCTCTCAGTGTACATAAATAAAAAAATAAAATACATTCATCAAGAATCATAAGATACAACACTTAGTGATAGTCACAGGTTATTAATAAGCACCAAATAATACTTGGAAACAAATAAAACAATATAAATTGTAAGGATACAAGCAACACAGTTATAGTCATAAGTAGGAAGAGATAGGTAATAGGAAGAATGAGAAGAAGAATAGTAATACAGTTTTACTAAGTAGTTTAATAGTGTTGTGGGAACCCTCCCATACTACCAACTCTTACAATACTAGACAACACAGTATCAACAGTAGAGACCTTCAAATTTCTAGGTTCTATCATATTACAAGACCTAAAATGGACACCTATCAAAAATGTCATCAAAAAAGTACCACAAATAATGTTCTTTCTGCGCCAACTCAGAAAGGTCAAACTGCCGAAGGAGCTGCTGATCCAGTTCTACAGAGGAATTATTGAGTCTGTCATCTGCACCTCTGTCACTGTGTGTTTTGATTCTGCAACTCAACAGGACAGACACAGACTTCAGAGAGTAATTAGGTCTGCAGAAAAAACAATGGCTACCAACCTGACTTCCATTGTGGACCTGTACACAGCACAAGTCAAAAAGAGGGCTGTGAAAATATCTACAGACCCCTCACATCCTGGACATAAACTGTTTCAACTCCTACTCTCAAAATGATGCTATAGAACACTGCACACAGAACAACTAGACACAAGGACAGTTTTTCCCTCAAAGACCATCATTCTGCTAAACAAATAATTCCCTCAACACCATCCAACTATTTACAAAGTAAACTATTAATCTTCTCATCCCTCTTTATCACCCATCCCTTCCCACTTGTGACTGTATGACTGTAACTTTGCCACTTGTATCCTTACAATTTATATTGACTGTTTCCTAGTATGATTTGATTGCTTATTGTACCCTATGACTATCATTAAGTGTTGTACCTTATGATTCTTAATGAATGTATCTTTTCTTTTCTATCTTTTCTTTTATGTACACTGAGAGCATTTGCACCAAGACAAATTCCTTGTGTGCCCAATCACACTTAGCCAATAAAGAATTCTATTAGTTGTTTAGCAGAATGATGGCATTCAAGAAAAAACTGTCCTTGTGTCTAGTTGTTCTGGTGTGCAGTGCTCTATAGCATCGTTTTGAGGGTAGGAGTTGAAACAGTTTATGTCCAGGATATGAGAGGTCTGTAGATATTTTCACAGCCCTCTTTTTGACTCGTGCTGTATACAGGTCCACAATGGAAGTCAGGTTGGTAGCAATTGGTTTTTTTTCTGCAGTTCTACTTCTTTGTTGAAACTCTGTGTTTGTTTTGTTGGGCTGTAAAGCCAAACCAGACCATTATAGAGGTGCAGATGACAGACTCAATAATTCCTCTGTAGATTAAAATCTCAGCTGACCACCAGTGGTCTATTAAATCAATGAACTATTCTCAACCTCTGGAGCTGACATTCCATTAAATTTCTACATCTTTAACACCTACCCTTTCCATTTGCCAGACAAGGTTAAGCATCAGTGGTGGGATTCAAATTGTTTTACTACCGGTTCCATGGTCATGGCTTGGTGGGTATGTCAGGGGAAGGACACCATAAAATCTCCAGTCAAAGGTGGCATTTGCCGGTTCTCAGAACTACTCAAAATTCCTGCTACCGGTTCTCCAGAACTGGTCAGAATCTGCTGCATACCACCTCTGCTAAGCATGTTTTACTTGCTTTCCTGAAGCAAGCTGAGAGCAGAGTTTGCCTGCAATACTACATTCTAACCACTTTGTCACTACGGCAGACAGACAGAGTATATATCTATTATTTTAAATAATTATAATAATTAAATAATAATAATTATTTTTTTAAAAAAATAATTGATTACCTTATCCAAATGCAACACAACCTATTTTCCTTTCTGTGCTAGTAGCCTCTAAAACTCCCTTTTCTCAAAAACATGAGATTGCGATGCCTTTGCATTTTGAAATTCTGTCAAGTTTACATAGAGAGGGGAAATGGGATGTATCAATTCAGCTGTTAAAAAGTGTCATTTCCCCGAAATTCAGGTGCCCTTGTAGCTAACGTTTTGTTTGAGGTCTCCTGGTCAGCTCATGTATTGGGATTTGTTAATTAAAAAGAGTTGCTTTGCTCTCTTAAGATTCCCTGTAGACTAATTATTGAAGTGCTGTGGAGCATCTCAAACCTATAGCAATTGAAAAGTCACCAAAAGGACTTCCTTATATTATGAGATTTCCATGCCCCAAAGAGTTTTCTTCTGCTCTACAGAACATGCACAATGGGAAGTAGATTACCTTCTCTACAGGCAGTCTGGCTCAGAAGGAAAGAGAAGAAAAGTAGGAAATTGTTAAGGGGAAAAAAGCATACATATGTGTTCTGTCTCACCTTTCTTCTTTCCAAAAGATGAAAGAGTACAAACTCACACAAACACAAGCAGGCAAGCTGGCTCGGACTTCACAAGTTAATTCTTTGGAACTGATAATGTCCTTGGCATTCCAACACGCTCTGCCTGCCAAGTCCAAACTTATAACAAGCAAAAAGCTACTCCCAGAAAATTACAAGGCAGACCATAAAAATCGTTCACAAAGAAAACCTGAAGCAAGATTAAACTTTATCCCGTACAAAGTTCCAGCCGACAACACACTCACTTTTATCCCCTGTGGGGTGTGGCTCAATGACTCAGCTCACTCTCTGACCCTCCCACGCCTCCTACGTTGCTGCTCACGTTTCTCCCTACGACGCTGCTTAGGATCAAGCCAACATTCTTCTTCTTGACTCCCTGTCAGGGGCTGCTCTGATACGCCTTCCTCCTGATTAATCTCAGGCTGTTCCGCTCGGTTGTCTGATGGAACCTGAGGCATTATCAGGGAGGAAGGCATTGCCAGAGAGGAAGGTCCTAGGGAGGAAGGCATTCCCAGTTCCTCCTCCTCCTCATCTTCCGAGTCATCTTCCTCTAACAGCACAGGCTCGGGATTCGGAGCCATAACACATATGCATTAATATTTTCAGTATCCTTCTGGTGAATTAAATTCCCTATACAGTAGGTGTGAAGCAGGCACTTGTTATGTTGCTGTGGTGGGTTCCTCCTTCCCATTTACTCTCCCTAAATCTGTATTGAAAATGTAGCTATCTCCACTTCAATAAATATTTATTGAGCAAACTTGGCAAGGGACTAAAAAAAATACCTAGGAAAACTGAACAATCGATTGCTTAATTAATCTTGATATTATGCTTATTTGATAGTTCTGAAGAAAAAAACTGATATCATGAAGAAAGAATTCCAGGGTTTGGAATACCAAAAGTTGCCATTTACATGAATTCTGAAAAAAAACAAAACACAAATATAACTGAAGAATATTACAGAATATAAAGTGTGCGTTGAATGAAATTAAAGTTTGTAGATCTGCTTGCAAAGATCTAATCAGTCCAGTTGACCACTAGGTAGTAACAAAATATTACAGCTTCCCCCCCCCCACCCTAGATTTAGTGGTTGACACAGGCCAAACATGAAGGAAATGACTCTGAGCTATCCACATTGTGGATAAAATAGACAGGTTTATATTGCAGCATGTATATGCTGATGATGTATGCTGGGTTGAGTTTCATAATTGTTAATCAGTCTGCAAATTATGCATCATTTTCATAATTTGTCTGATGTTATGGCACATGTGCCCTAACTCTGCCTCCTATGGACACCTGTAAGTGCCATAACTCTACAATTTCAAAATAACCCAGAGAAACTTTGGGTAGGACTACTTTTTCTTGGCAACTCCTTCCTTCCTTCCTTCCTTCCTTCCTTCCTTCCTTCCTTCCTTCCTTCCTTCCTTCCTTCCTTCCTTCCTTCCCTCACTCCAGACTGAAATACACATATTTAAATACCTGAAACTGAGCATCAGGTTTCAATTTTTCCTTTGTTTTTTTAAATGAAGGATTATCACCCACCTGTCACATTCAAATCCTATTTTGATTAAAATATTAAGTAAGGATTCAGTTTCAGGTTTTGGTACTCCATATCATTTCAGATTACTCATGGATGACACTTAGTTTTTAACAATTCACATCCATGTTTTATTTCAGTTAGAATGTCAATAAAAACAAACAATGGAGGCAATACATTCTCCTGAGAAATTCTGATATTTACAGTTCCATTTTCTTGCCATTTATCATCTTTTTTTCATATTTTCATAGCTTTTGTTTTCAAAATTCAGGTTGTTTGCACCAATGCTAAATATTTCCAAACATTTCTGAATCCAGTTATGTAAAAGAGAATCAAGGATCAGTTGTCTATGGAGATTCTTAGTCATCCAAGTCATGATTGTCCCAAAGGTGCTTTTTCAAGAGGCAACTGGACTTTCTGGTTTTTCTGTGAAGATGTTTCGTTTCTAACCCAAGAAGTTTCTTTTGCTCCGAATAAGCCTCTTGGATGAGAAGCGAAATATCTTCAAAGAAAAAAAAAAATAGAAAGTCCAGTTGCCTTCTGAACAAACACCTTTGGATCAATAATCAATTGTTTCTCTAATTATTCACCAGTCATTGATGTGGAAGTTGGTTTTTGTTCACCTGGACTTCTTTTTAGTGTTATCAGTCAACAATGATATGCTGTTCCTCTTGAATTTCAGCTGATACTTTTTTGCTCAGGTGGATAGAGTTAAGTTTTAAATATGTGTCTCAAAATTGCAATTGCTAATATATGAGCTAGCAACTTGAACATTGTTGACAAGGAAGTATTTTCTCTGTGGTTGCTTGCAATTACATTTTGCATCTTTCTTCTATTATTAAATATCTTCTACCAGTTGTCATCCATTCTTCAACTTTTCCAATTTATGATATTTTATTAAATTGAGGAGCTAATCTTTCATGGGGAGTTGTCAGAAATTTAAGTCAAAATCCATGTACTTCATCTTTTCCTGGTGCACTCAGGTCCTCAACTTTTTAATAATTTCAGATGTTATGAGTGTATTATTCATTTTGACTGAGCCAATATTCTTCTGAATCTTTGGAATGTGCTTGTAATCAAATACTGAAGGATCAAGTGAGGTCTTCAGTCCAAAAAAGTTGTCCACAGATTTTGTATGGGATCTACTTACTCCCAAGTAAATAAATTGATTTGGTTTTATAGGGGATAGTTCTCTAATTATGCACTTGGAGCTTCCTTTACTATTAATATATTAAAAATGTAAAATGAGCTTATTTCAATGCATATCCCATTCTCATTCTTCCCATCCCTGAAACAGCTACAGACAAAAAGAAGTCTCACTACCACCTCCTGGTTCTTTGCATAAACTACGTGGTAAATCACTGCAACTGAAATGTGTTGTTTTTCACAATAAAACAGTATATAATCAACTTCCTCACCACCAAATCATACAATTTCCAGTGACAGGGCTAACCATAATAGCCTTTCAGAGACAGTTTGATTGTCTCTGTTGTGAGAGGTGAGGAAGTTTGCTCCTGGTTTCAACTGTGACACTACTGTTGGGTATTGTAACTTGAGTTCCTTATGACAGTCATCCCAAATGCTGGTTGAACAGAGAATGGGAGAAAAAACTGCTTTGACAAATTTGAATCAAAAAGTATTTTAGATAGCCTGATTGGGGAATAACTACATTCAGTGGATGTAGTTTTTGAAATGTAGGTCTCATGTTTTTTCATGCTTACTCAGTCCCTTCCAAATAAGGTACATTCACTACGTTAGTACTACATGGTCAGCAATAGTAACATTTGTGTGTGTTTTGGTAAGGATTATGTGAAACCATCAACAATAGTTTCTAAAGCATAGCTTATGAAGTGTGAAGATAGGAAAGTGATTCAACGGGAGTGTTCCATATTAGCAGGCTTGAACCCCTGCGTTCCTATTGGTCTAGAAAAGCTGGATCATGATTGGATGGCTTGAACGTTCCTGATTGGCTCGTACAGGGTTTGCCATGATTGGCTGAAACCAAGCGCGGCAAACTCAAAGAGTTGTCATTGGCTGCCTAGCCGCGGCCAGCTCTATAAGAAGAGCTGCTGCGCGCTACGGTTTTCCCAGTCTCAGAATCTATCTATTAAATAAAGAGCTGATGTTCACTACTCAAGCCTCGTCTATTCATGGGACCCACCGACCATACTTAACAGGGAGTCTATCTGTTGGTGTGGGAAATGTTCAGGCTGACACTTAGTCTTGAGTCCCTTCATATCCATAAGAGTTCTAAGTCGAGCTCACCTTGAATTCCACTGACTGTTATCTACCATCAATTTGCTCTGAGAATTAATAGTTCAGATTCTTGTAGACAGCATACACTTGCAATAAACATGTATATTTGTTTGAGGTACTTGGACTTCCTGATTTTCCCATGCTGGACAGTTGGGTCTACATGGCTTAAGTAGATTTTTATTTTTTATTTTGCTTCATGAGACATATGGGGATAGCAAGAAATTTATGCTTCTAGTACCCATCCTATGAAGTAGTATAAGCAGTTTTATTTAATGGAGTAATGTTCTGAATTAAGACCTTTTTTACACAACTACATAAATTGAAAATGATTCTCTTCCAATCAAAAATCTCATAGTTTTTTTTAGCATGATTTATTGAAGTAGATCGGGGGTGTCAAACTCAAGGCATTTGGGCCAGATCCAGCCGGCCATGTGGTCGGATCTGGCCGGCAGGACCATCCTGGTCTACTCAATGTGAAGAGGAAAGATTGGGCCAGCGTGGCTTCAGCCTGGTCTACCCAATGAGAAGAGAAAAGATCAGGACAGCCTGGCTTCAGCCTGGTCTACCCAATGAGAAGAAGAAACATGCCAAAAGTTTGGGGAGTGGCATAAAACTAGCCATGCCCACCAGTCAGCCACACCCATTCAGCCCCCTAGGTCAACCACAGCCCTCAATGAAATTGAGTTTGATACCCCTGAAGTAGATAGATCACAAGAGTTCCAGCAAACGAAGTACTTGCCGTTTAGAATCAACACATTCTATGAATATTAGAATGGCACAGGGCCTTTCTCATTCTCTTCCTAATGGCCTTCTGGTTTTTTTTTTTTTTTTTAAATCAATTATACAGAATTTTGCAGCTTATTTATATCTCTTAAATCACTATCTATTCCAGAACCACCTTTTTGAGCAAACTATTCTGCATTAATGCTAAATGGCAGCAAAGAGACTCGTTGTGAATGGCAGTGATAAAAAGTAAAGACCTTTAATTTTAAGGATGTGGTTGGTATGCTAGAGTGAGAAGGAAAATATCAAACATTTCATTGTAAATTACTAGTAATTTTGATGAAATTAAAAAAAAAATTAACCTGATATTTGCTATGAGCTTAATTATTGATATTTGTATTTTGGTTTCGTGTGTTTGTATATTAGTGCATGTGTGTTTGTATAGATAAATGCACTTGCATATTAGAATTAGAATTATTAGAATTAGAATTATTAGAATTAGAATTATTAGAATTAGAATTATTAGAATTAGAATTATTAGAATTAGAATTATTAGAATTAGAATTATTAGAATTAGAATTATTAGAATTAGAATTATTAGAATTAGAATCATTAGAATTAGAATCATTAGAATTAGAATCATTAGAATTAGAATCATTAGAATTAGAATTATTAGAATTAGAATTATTAGAATTAGAATTATTAGAATTAGAATCATTAGAATTAGAATTATTAGAATTAGAATTATTAGAATTAGAATTATTAGAATTAGAATCATTAGAATTAGAATTATTAGAATTAGAATTATTAGAATTAGAATCATTAGAATTAGAGTTCTTTATTGGCCAAGTGTAATTAGACACACAAGGAATTCATCTCCGGTGCATAAGCTCAGGTCACCTAGGCAGAGGCAGGCTTTGATACACTCCTTTATTGCTCTGTTGAATTCAACAACAAACAGCCCTGCAATGGCCAGCAAGTCTCCATAACACGCTTCCCGGAAGGCAGCCACCCACAATCCAACAAACAAAAGCCAGCAACCAACAAAACCAATTTGCGAAGACAGAAAGGAAGTCTAAAGACAAGGTGCAAATTCATGGGGCAAAGTCCAGAGTTAAGGTCCACAGGGCAAGGCAGGTCCAGGAGGTAAAAGGTAAGTCCACGAGGCAAAGGCACAAAGCAAGACACAGACAGAAATGAGAGTCAAGGCTGAGTTTTTCCAAAGCCAGGGGAGTGTAAGCTGAAGCAAATAATTGACAAAGACAATCTTCCCCAGATTCTTCTTAAGTCAACCCATGGCAGGCATTCCTTGTGAGGAAGGCTGAGGCAACCTTCTTCCGAGCAGCCTCACAGACCCCCTTTGAATTTGCCTCTGCTCTACTCACTGTGCCTTCGGATCGTAGGGAGAGGCAGCTGTTCCTCATCAAAGGGGATCTGCTGCCTTGCAAGACCACTGCCTGTCTGCAGTCTATTCACCCCTGTGCCTATGAAGGCAGGCAGCTCTCTGTTCAGTCAACCACCTCCCCCAATGTCCATAGGTCCTGGGATAGCATCATCCTCAGCCCTTCTAACGATTCCAAGGGAGACTTACCATCCCAGAAGACAGTCCTGGTTCCAACTCCTCCTCCTCCTCCTCCAAATCAGGATCCAATGGGGCCATGATATCTATACCCAAATAGACACTTAACCATTCACAGGATTACATATTTACTTTTCCTGACAGCAGGAATGATTGTGTTAGAGTTAGCAGCATGAATTCACATCCAGAAAACACACAGACCGATTCAGCAGGGTCATTAACTTCTTTATAGACCTATTAACATGAGTAAAGTTTACAATACCATTTGTAGATTCTTTCAATGTAACATAACACAAACTGGCAAGCAGCAGCAGCTCAGAGCAGATATCGGTTTCAGCAAGCAAACAAGTCTAGCTTCACTGTCAATTCTCAGCAAAGCACACAGAGCCAAACCAGGCCCAGGCTGTTAGCTCCCATTAGCTAGTGTGTTGCCATGCTAACTTTGTTAAACATGTCTCTGCCAGTTAATGAATATACTTGTAACAGATTATAACTTGCCCCTTAATAGACAGCCATAGAATGTTGGTGTTGCTGGAGTTAGAGCAACCCCATGCACATATACAATTTATGACCCACATTAAATGAACTATACGTGTTGCACATGGCAATATAGAGACACATAAAGTTTTGCAGCAGCAGATTTACATGAGGATATTCAGCTTTTAGGCTGTTTCTGTGCTTCCAGAAATTATTGTATTAGGTCTTAAGCAGCAATCAATACCCTTCATTAAGAAATTGGCTCAAAGTAATAAATGTAATGCTTATTATCACATGCAATTCTTAAAAGGAACAGCCCTGACATTACCAATGCCCCCCAAATTTCCTGAAACTTTACAAAATCCTTGTTTTCATAGTCTTTATTAAAATCCATGTACAGTTAACAATCATATAACAGAGGCTCTTTTTTAAAAAAAAAATGAAAAATGTATTAATATTTATGTCCATTATTACTGAAAAGCACACATCTTCTTAGTGGTCAGGCAGGGTTCTTTGCAAACTCCAGGAGATGCACCGCTGCTTCATTTATTATTAACTCAGCTCATAAATTCTGCTGCCATCAAAAATAGCCTTAAACAATATAGGCAGAGCACATTCTGAATTCTTGCTTCTGCTTCTAAAATTGAAAATAAAATAAAATAAAATTCTGGACAGCATCTAGACGTCATCAATTTTGAGGGGAAGATGACTGTTCTATGTCTCCTTTTCTCTCAGCAAATGATGGAGTTTTATAGCCTAAAGCAATCTGCAAATATTTATTATGCAACTGTCTAAACAAAATGAAGAGACTGAAGAGAGAAAGTAAGAAGAGAATGTGCACACACATGCAGACAGACAAAAGTGGATAATAGCTAAGAAGACTCTATATAAACCTTCAATTAGACACAAGCATTCCATTTTTTAATTTCTGCCCTCTTTATGATTCTTTTTTAAAAAAACCTTTTTCTTCACCTGGATTTAAGACTTGCCAGCAAGATGTTAAATCTTTACTGATGGAGAAATAAGTAGTTCTGTCACAGAAAAGTTCCAACTTAATTATTGAAAAATTCAGAATTTCTGATCACCCCTCATTTTCTATTTCATCTTTCCACGAAGTGCAGAGACAACTGGAGCTAATCAACTAATTATTTTCCACAGTAATCTCTTGAATTTAGTTGGGTTGACACACCCAAGCTATGCATTTCAAGTTGCTGTTTAAAAATGACAGTCTCCTTTTTTGGAGTTACAGATATTTCCAAACTTTTCTATGACCACTCTGTTTGTGTCAGGTGCCAGAAACATTAGTAGTATTCAAAGCACAGAAGAGTTTATTAATGCTACCTATAAACAAGAACCCAGACAACTAATGATCAATTGGTGCTAGATAAGGGTCAATGGAGTTCAAGGCTGGACTTGGATCTCTTGTGGAAATGTAATAATTCCAAACTGATGACATGTTTAACTCCTCCTTCCAGCTCAGCATGCTCTTCTGCTATGGTTTGTAATAAGAGAGCCACAATAATGCCCTGTTTCTGCCTTCCTCTATAACTTCATTCAGAGATTTCTCTGTAGAAACAAAGGCGGGTTTTTTTTTAAAAAAAATGCTTATTTCATGTGATAACTACCTCATCCTGTGCTTGTGTATGCTTGTTGTTATCTTCAAACATTTATGGGGAGAGTAACATCTGTGTAGTTAATTTATATCAGGCCATTCACTTGATGGCCACACCCACTCCAGCTGCATGAATGGGAAAAACATCACAAAACATCACATGATGACAACGTGATGCAGCGAGTTTAACACCCGTGATTTAGACATTCACTAAGGTTGGCATTTTGTTTTAGGTGTAATGGAGGCATAACCAAGAATAAAAAATGGGATAAATACATAGAAAACATAAATTAACATGAATTTATGAATGGCTATTTGAAATATACAATTAGTTAAATATTGCAGATATGACAATTAATATAGACTATATAACAAAAGAAGGGAAGTTAAGAATATAGAGACTGATACAAAACAGTACATGAGAATATTGAATAATTATGATTGATAATATGTATTAATATCAAATCATGTAAGAAAGCTAATAATATCAAAGGTGAAATTACTGTCATGTTTATTCTAAAACATAAAATAATCTGGAACTCTAATATATATATATATATATATATATATATATATATATATATATATATATATATATATATATGTGTGTGTGTGTGTGTGTGTGTGTGTGTGTGTGTGTGTGTATGTACACTGCTCAAAAAAATAAAGAGAACACAAAAATAAGACATCGTAAATCTGAATGAATGAAATATTCTTATTAAATACTTTGTCCATTACATAGTTGAATGTGCTGACAACAAAATCACACAAAAATTATCAATGGAAATCAAATTTAGCAACCCATGGAGGTCTGGATTTGGAGTTTCACTCAAAATTAAAGTGGAGAAAAACACTACAGGCTGATCCAACTTTGATGTAATGTCCTTAAAACAAGTCAAAATGAGGCTCAGTAGTGTGTGTGGCCTCCATGTGCCTGGATGACCTCCCTGCAATGCCTGGGCATGCTCCTGATGAGATGGAGGATGGTCTCCTGAGGGATCTACTCTCACACTTGGACTAAAGCATCTCCCAATTCCTGGACAGTCTGTGGTGCAACGTGGCGTTGGTGGATGGAGTGAGACATGATATCCCAGATGTGCTCAATTGGATTCAGATCTGGGGAACAGGTGGGCCAGTCCACAACATCAATGCCTTCATCTTGCAGGAATTGCTGACACACTCCAGACACATGAGGTCTAGCACTGTCTTGCATCAGGATGAACCCAGGGCCAACCGCAGCAGCATATGGTCTCACAAGGGGTCTGAGGATCTCATCTCCGTACCTAATGGCAGTCAGGCTACTTCTGGCGAGCACATGGAGGGCTGTGCGGCCCCCTAAATAAATGCCACCCCACACCGTTACTGACCCACTGCCAAACCGGTCATGCTGGAGGATGTTGCAAGCAGCAGAACGTTCTCCACGGCGTCTCCAGACCCTGTCACGTCTTTCACATGTGCTCAGTGTGAACCTGCTTTCATCTGTGAAGAGCACAGGGTGCCAGTGGCGAATTTGCCAATCTTGGTGTTCTCTGGCAAATGCCAAACATCTTGCACGGTGTTGGGCTGTAAGCACAACCCCCACCTGTGGACATCAGGCCCTCATACCACCCTCATGGAGTCTGTTTCTGACCATTTGAGCAGCCACATGCACATTTGTGGCCCACTGGATGTCATTTTGCAGGGCTCTGGCAGTTCTCCTCCTGTCCCTCCTTACACAAAGGCAGAGGTAGCGGTCCTGATGCTAGGTTGTTGCCCTCCTACAGCCTCCTCCATGTCTCCTGATATACTGGCCAGTCTCCTGGTAGAGCCTCCATGCTTTGGACACTACACTGACTGACACAGCAAACCTTCTTGCCACAGCTTGCATTGATGTGGATCCTGGATGAGCTGCACTACCTGAGCCACTTGTGTGGGTTGCAGACTCTGTCTCATGCTACCACTAGAGTGAAAGCACCGCCAGCATTCAAAAGTGACCAAACCATCAGCCAGAAAGCATAGAAACTGAGAAGTGGTCTGTGGTCACCATCTACCGGAAAAAAATACACACCAACTGCTTCCTAAATGCACAATCCCATCACCACCCTGCACAGATCAATTCCATAGCCAAGACCCCCATCTCCAGAGGGTTGCAGGAGGCCATCGCAACTGGAAACGGAGCTTGGGAGCCCGTTATCACTGGAAGAGCACTCGGGCCTCCACAGATGCCCCGACATACGTCAACATTGAAATGACCACACCCACCCCAGCCCCCCAAGGTCAAACACAACCCTAATGCTGCCCTCAATGAAATTGAGTTTGACACCCCCTACTCTACATCAAGGTAGTTGATTAGCATGCATCTTTCAAATAAATTAAATAAGAGTGGAGTGGAGTGGAATGGAATGGAATGGAATGGAATGGAATGGAATGGAATGGAATAGAATAGAATAGAATAGAATAGAATAGAATAGAATAGAATAGAATAGAATAGAATAGAATCATAAGGTACAACACTTAATAATAGTCATAGAGTACAATAAGAGTGAGGGGAGGGGTGATAAGGAGTGATGAGAAGATTAAAAGTAATAGTAGTGCAGTCTTAGTAAATAGTTGATGTGGCATTATTTTTTAAAAAATGCAAAAAAGAGAGATGGACTTTTTTCTTTCCTGATCATCTATAAGGACACCAGAACCTCACCTATACCCATACACACACACATAGAAAAACACTCCCCCAAGATTTGGAGAAATTTAATTTTAAAAGTTTGTGACTGCACAACTGGCTAGCTGTTACCTGCCTTTTGATTTCAATTTTCAAAATAAATATATAAATTCATGCCCACCCATCTACATTCTTTAGTAAATGGTATTATTTAGAATAGAATGTTGATTGGCAATTGTCCATATTTTGCATGCCCTTTTGTGTATTAGTAATAAATTTACTAGTAAGATTATGAGGACATTTAAAACATGAAGATGACATCTTTTCTATTGCAGAATGATGGCGTATGTAAACATTGTATTAAAAAAATGCCATGGAACTCACTGAAAAATGCACCTCTGCTAGCAATATGGGAAGTGTTTATGGCTGTAAAGGCCTGGGCATTCCTCTTGCTATTTTTCTCTGCTGCACAAAACAGATTATCAACAGAAAAAAAAATTCTGATCTTATCTATTTTTAACCACTATAAAAAAAAATACAGTACATATTTGGTGCTAACAATATGTTCCAAAGAATTTCAACCAGTGTTGTTCACAATAAATATTTACAAATATTTGTCACATTCATTTTGGTATGCAACCTGCTTGTGTAGTGCATAACATCACAATATTTCCATTTCAATGGTACTCTTGCTTCAATTTAGTGCATCCATTACTGTTCTTCCCTCTGTGCTTATCTGGTTTGGTGATTCTTATCTAGCTTTGCACCGATACGATATTAGCTTAGGCCTGGTTTGCTAATCCTTATTTACTTTATTTTCAGTTGCTGGCTGGAGTAGCCAACTTCCAGAAGATGAGCTCAAGATCCAGATGGATCTTGACAGACTTGAACACTGGGCCCTATCTAACAAAATGAAATTCAATGGAGACAAAACTAAGGTTCTACACTTAGGCAAGAAAAATCGAATGTACAAGTACAGATTAGGAGAAACGTGGCTCACTAGATATGTTGTTACTGCTGTCAGCTATCTTGGTAAGGTGACCAACCACCCTCTTTTTCTGTCCTCCCTTGAAAAGTGCCCTCCTACATGTCCTCCTTTTTGATATTTGAAGACTAATCTGTAAATCTCCGTATTTGATCGATGCCTATCCAATCCGTTGTCTGTGATGTGACATATTTGTCTTTGACATGATGATCCGTCAAGGCTCGGTACAGTGCAGTGAGACACGATTATGAGACGCATGCGCTCCACACAGGAGAATTGTTTTGAGAGAGTGCGCTGCGCAAGTGGCTTTGTTTTTTTCTTCAATTTATTTGTGTCCTCCTTTTCATTGTAAAAAAGTTGCTCACCTTATCTTAGCAAACCACCGAAAGCATTTTCGCTCACACGGTGCCATGCACTTCCATCAGCCTTCCTGTACAGCAAAAGATACCATTGACTGAATTGTTCCTGTGGCTCAGGAGACGTGCAGACCTTCAATGTTCCTTTTACACAGAAAAAAACAAAAAACATATTCTGCCAATAATTGCTAGGTATCCGGCCATTCTGACACAGCTTATCTCCAGTGGCTGTTTAAGGACAAATAGTCCATAACTACAGCACAGGTAAGGGAATGTGGTGGCTCAGTGGCTAAGACACTGAGCTTGTCGCTTGGAAAGGTTGGCAGTTCAGCGGTTTGAATCCCTAGTGCCACGTAACGGAGTGAGCTCCTGTTACTTGTCCCCAACTTCTGCCAACTTAGCAGTTTGAAAGCATGTAAAAAATGCAAGTAGGAAAATAGGGACCCCTTTGATGGGAAGGTAACAGTGTTCTGTGCACCTTCAGCATTTAGTTATGCCAGCCACATGACCACAGGGACATCTTCAGACAGCACTGGTTCTTCGGCTTTGTAACAGAGATGAGCACCACTCCCTAGAACCAGAAATGACTAGCACGTATGTGTGAGGGGAACCTTTACTTTACAGAGCAGGATAGATTCTGCGCAGCAGCACTGGGAATTCGTCGGAAACACATGTCTAATCCACCATAGTTATGTTATGTAACAAATGCAGCAAACCTTTTGCCCTGCTTATTCCATTCCCTTTTAGCATTAAATTGACAATGGGCCACACAGTTTATGGATTGTAATTTTAGTATAGTTAGACCATGTATAATTGACAGACTGGATTTTATCATAGTTGTTATTTATTATTTGATACTAGAATTTTTAATTGTATATTTAGTGAGTGTTTTTATCTATTCTGGTCTCTGGTCTATGCCTGTAGTAACTGAATTGAATTGAGTCAGCAGTGTCTGGCAGCAGCCAAAACAAGCCTAGGCTGCCTTAACAGAGGGATAGAATCAAGATCGTGTGAAGTATTTGTTCCAATTCCTAAAGTTTTAGTAAGACTACACTACCCAGTTTGAGTCACCACACTATAAAAAAGATGTTGAGACTCTGAACAGAATGCATAGAAGAGCAACTAAGATGATTAGAGACCAGGAGACTAAAACATACAAAGAATGGTTGCAAGAATTGGGCAAGTCTAGTCTAATGAAAAGAAGGACCAGGAGTGACATGATAACAGTGTTCCAAATCTTTGAGGGGATGCCACAAAGAAGAGGGAGTCAACCTATTTTCCAAAGCACCGGAAGGCAAGATAAGAAACGATGGATGGAAAGTAATCAAGGAGATAAATTTAGAGAAATTTCCTCCCAAGGAGAACAATTAACAGTAGAAAGGCTTGCCTTCAGAAGAGGGGCTGCTCCATCACTGGAGGTTTTAAGAAGAGACTGCAGTGGGGTAGGATCTTCTGCTTGAGCAAAAGTTGGACTGGAAGACCTTCCAACTCTGTTATTATGTCTCGTTTGCGTCAATCCAATTATTTCTTGTTGAACGACACATTCAGCTTAAATATATTTCAGCAACCGAGGTCAAAGCTGAAAGAAAGCAATTGCCTGGCCATCAACAAATGATGACAGTGTTGGAAGAAAAGTCTTCTAAGCCATACACGCACACAAAAAAAAAGATATTCAAGAAAGGACTTTTCTTCCTGCGTTGGTACTTTCTCAAAACAGACTGCATTCTTTTCTAGTTGCAATCAGGGAAAAAAAAATAAGTTAAAAGAAGCCTCGCTTGAAAAGCAGTATAGTGTTTGAGTAGCAAAAAATAAGAATTTAGCAGAAATTGCATATACTTGCTGTAGTTTAAAAAAATATATCTTTTAGAAATTGATGTTGAACATTCCGCAAATAATGATAGGCTGTACTGGGTCTCTAGAAGCAATGCCTGTGCAATAACATTTATATGCTATTTCTTTTTTTATGTAACGAAGAATACTCACATGAAAGAATATTTGAACTTGCTGTTAGGGTCAGTGAGTCACATAGATGCTTTTTCAGTGACGTATATGCTTGTGTAGCTAAGGAAAGCTTTTACAAAAGCGATCTGTATTCTATAAAATC
The DNA here is from genome assembly GCF_049901715.1 of Pseudonaja textilis. Lineage (NCBI taxonomy): Eukaryota > Metazoa > Chordata > Lepidosauria > Squamata > Elapidae > Pseudonaja > Pseudonaja textilis. The sequence goes on from NC_141995.1 coordinate 53,511,119, forward strand.
CTCTATTCCTCCCTTGCAGGGCCTTCTACAAAGCCCATATAGATGATCTCTAGGGTGACAGCTGGTTGCAATCTCAACCTTTCCTGAAGATTGAGTGTGTGTTTGTTTGAATGTAGATCCGTCCTTTTTAAGTGTCCACTGTACTCACACTACCAGTCAGAGCTAACTCTTGAATTTCATAAACTCCATGCACAATGAGGAAATTAATTTTTTTTTTATTAAATAATCTAAAATGTGTCAAAAGCAGTAGCATTTTAAAAATTTATTTACAGCTTTAGCTTAAAAAAAAAAAAACTTTGGCACCTTCAGTGAATTGTTAACTTTAAAGGGATTCTTCCTTTTATATATGTGTGCAGTGTTCCGTGGGCATGTATTAACGGTATGCTATACATTTTCCAAAAATGCTGTGGTTGAATTTGGAGTGTAAATAAATAAATAAATAAATAAACAAACAAACAAATAAATAAATAAATAAACCACCTTGCTTTTCAGACAATGGCTTATTTTAAATAACAGAAGAATAGAAAAACAGAGTAGGAAGGGACTGAGCTGGGGATTACTGAACCCCGGTCTAAGGGTAACATAACTTTATTATTGAAAGGTTTGAGTGATTACAACATACACTGAGAGATTTGATTAGTGTTCCCTAATAAACGTACTGAAGAGTAGATACATAGCTCTTGTGTTTATTTAGCAGTTCAAAACATTTTTGGTCCAGAAATCTCTGGATGTGGCAAAAGTAATTAAGAAACGAGCCATTTTTAATGGAAGGCCACAACTACGGGTTTATTTATTCACTTTTAATTTTACTAAGCTGGATATCATTAATATATTGCATTACTGGTTGACTTAAATTTGATGTGCAAAGTATCTGACTATTATTGAGTCTGTCATCTGCACCTTTATAACTGTCTGGTTTGGCTCTGCAACCCAACAAGACAGACACAGACTCCAGAGGGTAATTAGGACTGTAGAAAAAAACAATTGCTACCAACCTCCTTTCCATGGAGGACCTATGTACTGCATGAGTCAAAAATAGGGCTGTGAAAATATTTACAGACCCCTCACATCCTGGACATAAACTGTTTCAACTTCTACCCTCAAATGATGCTATAGAGCACTGCACACCAGAACAACTAGACATGAGAACATTTTTTTTTGCAAATGCCATCACTCTGCTAAACAAATAATTCCCTTAACACTATCCAATATTTACTAAGTCTGCATTACTATTACTATTAATCCTCTCATCACTCCTTATCACTCATCCCCTCCCACTTGTGACTGTATGACTGTAACTTTGCCACTTGTATCCTTACAATTTATATTGACTGTTTCCTAGTATGATTTAATTGCTTATTGTACTCTATGACTATTATTAAGTGTTGTAACTTATGATTGACAAATGTACCTTTTCTTTTATGTACACTGAGAGCATTTGCACCAAGACAAATTCCTTGTGTGTCCAATCTTTATTGGCCAATAAAGAATTCTATTCTATCTATAATATGTGCATAAGTCACAGCTTTTAAAAGTGTATTCTGTTTTTCAAGTATTCTTTAATAAGATATCTTACATAAAAATAATGATATTATGGAGAGGTTCCATATAGAGGTATGATTGAAAAACAGTTCAGATTTCAAACTGAATCAACTTTCTTGAAAATGAAAAGCTGAACAAAACTGAATCACCAAAATTCATCCAATTTGTTTGTATTGGAACCAATTTCAAGGAATCCAATACAATTTCCCAGCTGAATCATCATTTTTAATTGCAATCATAATCAAAATGATGATCAAAGTCCAATTAGATTAAGTTGACACCTCCTATTATTATGTAACATTTAGGAATATTCTTGATTGGCCAAGTATGATTGGACACACAAGGAATTTGTCTCCAGTGCATAAACTCTCAGTGCACATACAAACAACAATGTGGTAAGTCATAGGTCATAAACTATAAGATACTATCATAAATCATAAAGACACAAAAAACAAGTAATAAATCATAAGGTACCCATAGGAGCAGATAGTTGGAAAGATAAGAAAGCTCTTATATCACTTTCTCCAAATATCTCTTTTTTCAAAATACTAGTCTTGACCTACTTTTTAAATTCACTTTTTAATTTGTTAAATCCAAACCCTTCATACTTCACAATCTCCCCAATATATTCTCTCTTGTAGAACCATTCCTCACCCCCCAAAATATGTTTGCAAAAGGTGGATTTTGAATCTAATGAAAACTATGGTGCTTTTTTTTTTACATTCCAATTATAGTCCACTAGAATAAACAAATAAAAATAAGATCTAGCATTATGTTGGAGTTGAATTTCATTCTGCTAATTTTATAGGCACATACATTGACAATTGCTTAAAAAATGTTTTGCTAGTATTTTTTTTCCCAGTTCTTCTGCTTTCCTTGTGCAACTCATAACCAGAAGAACTGCCTCTCATTAAAAAAAAAAAAAGCTAGGTCCAATTAAATTTTTTTCTTCTATGATTGGTCTATCAGGGCAACCTGGTCTACTCTATTATGGGACAGAACATACTGCTTCCGCTTTTGCCTTTCATCCCCACTTCAGAAGCCTTCCTGGGAAGTTGCTTTAACATAAATTTAAAACTAAGTCCAAACTTCCTTAACTTTTTGAAGATCACCCAAATTTTGGATTAGCATTCCAATTTGGTAGGGATAGTCAGCCTATGTTTTTTTTTTAAAAAAAGGATACCTCAGTAAAAGCTTGGCCTGGCATGTGCATCCCAAACTGACTTAGCCAAATCTTATGATCTTTATTTGACGAAAACCTGGAGGAAAAGTGGCTTTGTACTCTACCATAAGCTCCAGGAGTATGCCATTTAGAAAGGGGGCTGAAAAGGAAACTAAGTCATCGTCTATGGTAGATAATAATTTCAGTGAACTGGCAAGCAGTCTGCTGTCACTAATTATTTAAATGTATTTCTTGGTTTGATTCTTACAGAATGACTGGAGTTACTACATAGTTCTGTCAGCCATCTTTTATGGTAGGGAGACAGAAAGCATGGTGAGAGAAAGATATGGTAGATATGTGTGTGTGTGTTTGTGTGTGAGAGAGGGAGAGAGGGGGAGAGAGAGGGAGGGAGAGGGGGTGAGGTGGAGAGAGAGAAGAGAAGATAGAAGGAAAGGGAAGATGTAAGAGAAGGAGAAGAGCAGAGAAGAGAGGAGAAGATGGAAGGGAAGAGAAGATGGAAGAAAAGGAGAAGAGAAGAGAAGAGAAGAGAAGAGAAGAGAAGAGAAGAGAAGAGAAGAGAAGAGAAGAGAAGAGAAAGAGAAAGAGAAAGAGAAAGAGACATGAAAAAGGAGAATGTTGCTACTACGTACTTGGAAGTAATTAAAAAATTATATTCTCATTTCTCTCCCTAACAGATTAGTAAATCTGCTTCTTTCTCATCCTAGGACAAGATTTTTCTAATGCTTTGAAGTACCTCAATTAAGCTGCCTAAAGAATGGACTTCTTTTTGCCTCTTCCTGTTCCATTCTATCAGTGAGAACTTAAACTGAGGAACAGGCAGAATTGGTCAGGCAACCATAATTTATTTTGAGCAGTGATAAAAAAAATGTTCATGAAATAGGAAAAAACATACAATACAATTACAATACAATACTAGGCTGTAGCAGGGTCCATTAAAACACTATTTTGCTTTTGCTGAAGCTAAGCATTTCTAGTCAGTTCTGACAGAGAATTCGAGATGCAAATTAGATGTCATGGCTGCAAAGAATTCTCATATTTGTACAATATTTGCATGTTTTAAAATATATTCTACTGCCGTATGCAAGCATTAGGCAAATAGATGCTGGGAGGAAAATGCAAAGATAAGTCCCTGCTAAAATTAGCTGTGGATTCAAATATACAGCTAGCAAATCTAGTTGATCGGTTGATTAGTAAAACATCAGATATCCAGTGAAAGAAATGTTTAAATAATACATAAAAGATCAATTCTTTGTGAGTTACTGTCTAGCAAAACAATTGTTTGATTTTTTTTTTCCTTCTGGCAGGATATAGCTTTCATCTTTAAAGCTGGTCAAATGATGGACAGTCCAAGAATTTAAAATATTTGCACATAGTAGGAATAGTGAGTAAAATACATATAGACTATCGAGGTCCTTTCCAACTCTACCATTCTATTTCAGTGCACAGATTCTGCAGCCTGGGCAAAAATAAGTGGAATTGGAACAAGTGCACTTCAACTTTATTGATGTTCTATAATGTTATCTTAAAATATCACTGAATTAAATGCTTGCGTGGTACACATGTAGAGAGAAAAGACAACAACAGAGTAGAAGCATACATAAATGATTTAGCACATCAACTTTAACAAATGGTTGAATGTCTGTGGAGATTCTCAGTCATCCAGATCACCATTGTCCCAGAGGTGCTTTTTCAAAGGCAACTGGACTTTGGTTTTCCTTGAAGACATTTCACTTGTCATCCAAGAAGCCCACCCCTTCAGTTCTGACTCATAACTAACTGACTCAGAAGCCTAGACCAGTGATGTCAAACCTTTTCGGCACCGAGCACCCAAACTTGAATGTCCGTGTGCATGTGTGCACCCCAGAGTGCCAGAAACCTGAAGACCAGCTGGCCGGTGCATGCATGCTTGGTTTTTGGCCATTTTAGGGCTGTTTCCAGGGCCATTCTCCAGCTGTTTTCTGGATATTTTTCAGGCCAAAAACGGCCCGAAAAGTGGCCTGAAAATGGCCCAAAATGGCTTGGTTTTTTGACCATTTTCTGGCATTCTAGTGCCTGTGAAGACCATCTGGCCAGCGCATGCATGCCTATTTGGGGGGCATTTTCCAGCAATTTTCTGGATGTTTTTCAGGCCAAAAATGCCCCGAAAAATGGCCTGAAAATGCCGGTGAAGACCAGCTGGCCAGAGCACATGTGTGTGTTGAAAACCAGAAGGCCAGCTGGCGATGATGCACATGTCCACAGAGAGGACTCACAGGCCTAGAGGGGCTAATCCTAACCCTAACCCTAGCCTGATCTGACCTGATCTGTCACCCAAAAGAACAGGATTTAAAAAACATCTAAAGTCAGAATGATCTGCAAGGTAAATCATGATAACTGAGCAAAATCTTTAACTTGTCCAAATATATTAAATGAATTTTAATATTTCAGAAAAGAAAATGTATATACTCTCTTTGAAATCAGTGCTTGCATTTGTCACCCCACCTTGATATATGATCTCGGCATTATGTTCAGTCAAATGGAATTCTTCGTACACGTGGATGAGAGATTAAAGATACAGACACATACATAGGTTTATATTTGAAATTGTGAAATTAGAAAGCTTCAAATACTTGTGTCTGGATCTCTTTTATGTTTTGCTAAAAGCTAAAAGCAAAATGTCCTTCCATCCGCTAGAGAAAGGATGGAAGAAAAAAATCTCATTTTAAATACTGAAGTACTTTACTTACAAAACCTGAAAAGGGGGATTAGCAATTTCTTTGAGAAATGAACCTTAAGGCTTCCAAAGGCCTGTATTGATACTGACCTGCTATAATATCTTATATAACAAGTATCATAAAAATAAAGATTTTTTTCAGTAGAGTTTGACACAAATATACACAGGTATACATTGAAACAGCACAAAACATAGAATCTGGTCAATACACACTGGTGCTCAGTGACTCCAGCAAGAAATAAAGATTCCTTCTACTGTGGATAAAAATAATGAAATAATTTTGGCAGGGCAGTGTGATGGCTCGGTGGATAAAGACACTGGAAAGCTATCAACCTAGGTTCAAGACTCAGGTGCCACGCAATGGAGTGAGCTCCTGTTGCTTGCCACAGCTTTGGCCCACCTAGCAGTTCGAAAGTATGCAAATGCAAGTAGATAAATAGGCACCACTTCAGTAGGAAGGTAATGGTTTTCAGTGCACCTCAGTGTATAGTCATGCTGGCCACATAACCATGGAAGTATCTTTGGACAATGTTGGATCCCTTGGCTAAAAAATAGCAATAGCACATAGACTTATATACCTCTTTACAGCCCTCTCTAAGCAGTTTATAGAGTCAGCCTATTGCCCCCAAAATTTGGGTCCTCATTTTACCCAAAATGGAAGGATGAAAGGCTGAGTCAACCTTGAGCCTGGTGAGATTTGAACTGCCAAATTGCAGGCAGCTGGCAGGCAGCAGAAGTAGCCTGCACAACTGCACTCTAACCATTGCACCACCGTGGTGCAAATGGAGATGAGCACCACCTCTCTAGAATTGGACACAACTGGAAAACTGGGAAAACTTTAACTTTAATAATTTCAGCAACTGAATTAGGAAATGTATTTGACCATGGAGAATAAAGCAGAACCAACAATAACAATGGATAAATTGAATGGACAATTTCAGAAGATCCCTAGGGTATCTCTGGAGGAGCTGCAGATTATCAATATGGCACTAAAAAATGGAGGACATTTCTACAGTTATCAAGCTTTGGGTTCCACTTAGCGGCAACTCAATAATTAGCCCTCAAGAGTCAAATGATGCCACCTCCAAATGTAATTAAGTAACTGCATGGAATGGCGCTCTACATATAAAATTGCGCGGAGGATGATCCATGAGTCAAAGTTTAGATCATAACCTTGTCACTCAGAGCAGCCTTGCTATCGATAGCCAGTATTAGAGAGTCATATTGAAAGGAGTTGGGGGAAGAAAAAGGGAAACGCTAGTTCTCCAGAAGAAATCAGTGCCTGAGATTCTAAACAATTGCAAGTAGTCCTGTGCTGTTTATAGTACTGGCTTCTGACCTCCTCCGTCAGCAACTCCCACTGGTTTTGTAGTTAAGGTGAAATAGTCCACAAATATAACCGAGAGACAATTGATAATTCAATTCAGAATAGAGCTGGAAGGGACCTTGGAGGTCTTCTAGTCCAGCCTCCTGCTCAAGCAGGAAACCCTATAACATTTCAGACAAGCGGCTCTCCAGTCTCTTCTTAAAAAACCCCAGTAATCAAGCACCCACAACTTCTGAAGGCAAAGCTGTTCCACTGATTAATTGTTCTCACTATTAAGAAGTTTCTCCTTAATTCCAGGTTGCTTCTCTCCTTGATTTGTTTCCATCCATGGTTTCTTGTCTCGCCTTCTGGTGCTTTGGAAAATAAGTTGATCCCCTCCTCTTTTGTAGAAGCCTCTCAAATACTGCAATACTGCTATCATGTCCCCCTAGTCCTTCTTTTCTCTAGACTAGCCATATCCAAATCCTGTAAACGTTCCTCCTATGTTTTAATCTTCAGGGCCTTTAATCATCTTAGTTGCTTTTCTCTGCACTTCAAGATTCCTTCAGCCTTAAATTGGAGCCCTACAGATCTGGGGAAAAAAAAATCAATAGCATAAATGGAATAGGCTTTCTGAATTTGAGTAAAAAGAAAGATTGGTAGGTTTGTTTCTAAGCTGCAATGAGACCATCTTCTAACCCAATGGCCCCCAACCTTTTTTGTGCCACGGCCCAGTACCAGCATCACAAAATGATCCGCGGCCTGGTACCGGCATCAGCACACATGACAAGGCAAGGAGAGCCGAGTGACCGGCCAGCCAGCTGACCCCCGCTTCTCCCCGCCACCTTCAACTCCTCCTTTGTACCTTTGTCGATGGACTTCGCTTCAGGGTGGCTTCAGGACGGTCGCTTGGCTCTCCTTGCCTTGGGTGCTGAAAGAATCCTCGCGCCTTAGTTTCATTCGAAGCCCCTCCCCCCCTTCGATGAAACTAAGGCATGAGGATTCCTTCAGGACCCAAATGCCGCTTTCCAACCGGAAAAGCTCACCCGGAAGCACTTTCTCGTCAAACAAGATGGCGGTGCCCGGCAAACCGGCGGCCCGGTAGGAAATGTTCCATGGACCGGTACCGGTCCACGGCCCGGTGGTTGGGGACCCCTGTTCTAACCAAAGCCACAGAATCCCTAGATAGTATTTCCTTCTGCTAGAGTCACCAGAAGGTTATCTTCTAGCTCTGTGAAGTGTGGATAATAAGACTGAGATTCCACCTAGAAAGCAGGAGGGAGGCATATTTAAAAGACAGGCTTACAAGCAGTTGGAGGAAAGAAATGGTGATGTCATCTTCCTCTCGTCTTTTTAGGAGATATTATTGAGGACTTTGATTTAGCAAATGCAATCGTTAGTTGCATAGAATCAAAATCACAGGACTACTTTAGTAAGTCCACACCTGGAAAACGGCCTACAATTTTGATCACCACATTACAAAAAAAAAGATATTGTGTCTTTGGAAAAAGTGCAGAGAAGAGCAATTAAGACGATGAAAGGCTTGGAGACTTTTTTTAATTAAAAATTTCTTTAGTGAAATTCAAGATATTAAAAAATTTACAAAATACAAAATATTAAAAAGATTTGCAAAAGTTTCTATAGAAGAAATTATGTCAATATCTTTCAACATCACTTTCCTGGCAGTACCACAGATGCTGTAGATACACATAATATTTGACAGTTATTTATCGTATTAGTGGTATTAATTTACAGTGCTTTGCTACTATTAATAAACAAAAATATTTCATCTTTATAGGTCAATAGTTCAAGTATGAAAAGAAGTATCGTGTTAATACTGAGTATATAGTATAATATATGTATAGTATAGTATATGTAAACTCGAGAGCATTTTGGCATACTGTGTAACGGTGTGGTATGCTGGATGCTCTGCAGTGGATAAGAAGATGCTCCAGAGAGTTATAAACACAGCACAAAAAAATCATCGGTTGCCCTCTTTCTTCTTTGGAAGAGATTGCGAAGATCAGACTCCTCTCTAGAGCACTAAAAATCTCCACAGACCGTTCTCGTCCTGGACGTTCATATTTCGAACTGTTACCATCAGGGAGACATTATAGGTGTCCTAAAATGAGGACTAATAGATTGAGAAACAGTTTCTTTTCCAAGGCAATAATTATCTTGAATCAAACAATGCATATGTGATTTAATCCTATTCGTGGAATGCAATGACAGTAAAGGTATTCTATTCTATATAGTATATAGTGTGTGTGTGTGTGTGTGTGTGTGTGTGTGTGTGTGTGTGTGTTTTCGTAGATTTTCATGTATACAGGTCTTGGCATGTTCGGGTCTTTTCCCGTGTAAGATTGAGAGCATCTTGGCAACATTTCGATGAGGTCCCACTCGCCATCTTCAGGCTGGTGCTTTCGGCTTCAATATATAGTCAGGTGTAATTATAATCTATGTATTACATTTTAACATTCTGTAAGCATGGGGAGAAATGGAGTACACATTTTTAATCGTTTGATATACATATTTCTACGTTGGTATTTATGAATCCGAATATAAATATTTAATTAGAACTGAAACATATTCTACTTGGTTTGACCTGGTCAGGTCGAACCAGTAGCTCTGAGAATTATTTCCTGGTTTTGAAGCTCACCTGCTTTGCGCGGCACAGTGGATTGCTGCAGACCAGCTGTTGAAGACACAGGGAGAGTGCAGGATTGCAGGAGAAGGTCATTATCAAATCCTCTGTGTACGTGCACAAAGCTCACCCACCAAACCATGCCCACAGAACTGGTGGTAAAAAACAGTTGAATCCCACCATTGGGTTGTACTAGAACCATGAGGGTGAACCTATGGCATGCGTGCCACAGGTGGCATGCAGAGCCATTTGTGCCGGCAGGCGAGCCACAGGTAAATTTACCTCACTACACCTGCGTGTGCCTCCCAGCTGACCTCCTACAGGCTTGAGGAAAGGCTCTGCAGCCCAAAAAATAGCTTCGTTTGTCACTTCCTGTATTTCTAAAAATACAGGAAGTGACAAAATGGGACTATTTTTCGGGCTGCAGACGCTGCAGAAGCTTTCGTCAAGCCTCTGGGAGGCCAAAAATCAGCTGGGAGGCGCAATGCAGGTAAGGGGATGGCGTGGGGGGTGGGATTGCACACGCATGCGCAGGGGGCGTTGGGGGGATGCGCACTGCCTTCTGGATGCTGGCACGCGAGCACGAGCGCACACACAATTTTTGGCACAGGAGCTCAAAAAGGTTAGCCACCACTGCACTAGAAGATCTCCAACGTCCCTGCCAACTCTATTCTTTATTTCAATCAGCATTACTGCGCATCTAAATATATTGTTTATTTAACGAAGTAGCTCTCTCCACGTATATCTATCAAAACAAGCTCTTTATTAAAATAGCTACCCCCACAATGCATTATTTGAAAGCTGCTGGGTTGCTTTTCCTTAAACGAGAAACATAAAACTAAGTAACATAAACAGATAAATTAAACATTCTTCCACTCAGGGGTATCACTAGTCCACACCATTCAATTAGGCCCCCTTCCAGTCCATTTGTATGCGTCAGCTTAACTAGGTTTTTCTGTCACTGCTTGGGACAGGACAGGACAGCAGAGCTGACTTGGCAGCTTGTGTTTTGTGTCTTCAAAATGCCACCAACTTTAACATGCTCTGAGACTTTCAGTGACAATGCTGACAGCCCCTGATCCCCAAAACAAGCCTTGTTTGAAATGCTGCAGAATCCAAGCCTGCCTGTGAAAGTAAATTGGCAGCCCGCCCTGACCGGTGGCACCTTTCGCCCTCTCCTGCTCAAATCAGTTGCTACAATGAGAGAAAAAGAAGCAGGGCTGAATAAAGGACGGGAGAAATAATGCAAAATGTTCCATTTCTAATACTTGTTAATTTAGCTAAAAGAGAAAAAAAAAAATCTTCCTCTTCAAAGCGAAACCTGAAGACTCAGATCAATTTTTTTGTGAAGACCAGAATGCAAAAGCTCAAATCAAGGGAAAAGGTGATATATTTTGACCAATAGAAAAACTGCATTCCAGATCAGTAAGAAGAGCCCAACGGTGTTGTGGCCCGTCAGCGGCCAGTGAAGCTGGCGGCAGAATCAGACAGTGAGGAGGTTGGGGAGGAACATGGGCCGGTCCTGGAGTCTGGGGAAGGCTCTGATGAGTGCTTTGTGTTGGAGGCAAAGATGCGGCCAGGGCCATCCAACAGTTATCAGCTGCCTTCGTAGTCGGAGATCAGTGGGGAAGAAGAATGGCTGGAGCCTGTTCCTGATGTGCACATGCACAGAGCTGCCAGAAAAAGGGAACAGTTCTGTGCTCATATAGGTGGAGCCACAGAAGACATTTTACATAGGAATACTGGTGTTTAAATACAGTTTCAAACAATAAAGTTTCAAAAACTCCACCCAGTTACTGCCCCTTTCTGGGTTCACAATCTTTCCAGCCACTCAACCCCCTCAACAGTTGCTACATCCTATGATTATTAATTTTATCTGACAACTGATCTCTTGACCTGCCAACTATGTTCCCTTTGACCTGCCAACTAATGTCCTAACTGGAATGTGCCCAGACATTTATAGCCTTGCTATTTCCTTTCAGCTAATTTTCTTATACATAATTTCCCATCAGGGATTCTTAGGTTATACAGAGGATAAATATAGCGTTACTATTGCGTTTTCTTTACAGGAATAATTCTCATTTCTCTCACAAAGTATATCTTATTACAAGGGGGTCCCTAGGGCAAGGGAGTCAAACTTGTGGCGTCACGGAAGTGTCACATGACATATTGGGGCTTTTTTCCTCTTCGCTAAACCAGGCGTAGGCATGGCCAGCACATGATGCATCTGGTCCGTGGGCTGGGAGTTTGATAGCTCTGCCCTAAGGGAAGCAAGAATGGAAGGAAAGAAATGAAATATGCTACATAATGTTGCAGTGAAACTCAGCCCCTTAAGGACTTAGAGAAAATTGAAGTCTTACACTTGGGCAAGAAAAATCAAAAGTACACCTATAGACTGGGTGAAACCAGGCTCAATAGCAGTTACTGTGAGAGGGATCTTGGAGTCTTGGTGGACAACCAGCTAAATAGGAGCCAGAAATGCTAATGCAATCTTAAGTTGCATTAACAGAGGGATACAATCAAGATCAAGGGAGGTACTAATATCACTCTATAAAGCCTTAGTAAGACCACACCTAGAGTACTGCATCCAGTTTTGGTTACCACAATATAAAAAAGATATTGAGACTCTAGAAAGAGTGCAGAGAAGAGCAACCAGGATGATGAGGGGACTGGAGACTAAAAGATATGAAGAACAGTTATAGGAACCAGGCCTGGCTAGTCTAGTAAAGAGAAGGACCAGGGAAGACATGATAGTAGTCTTCCAATATTTCAGGGGCTGCCACAGAGAGGAGGGGGGTCAAGCCATTTTCCAAAGCACCTAAAGGCCAGACAAGGAATAATGGTTGGAAACTGAACAAAGAGAGATTTAAACTGGAAATAAGGAGAAATTTTCTGACAGTGAGAACAATCAACCAATAGAACAAAAATTGCCTTCAGAAGTTGTGGGAGTTTCATCACTGGAGGCTTTCAAGAAGAGATTGGACTGCCCTTTGTCAGAAATGGTGTAGGGTCTCCCACTTGAGTGTGGGGGGTTAGACTAGATGACCTATAAGGTCCCTTCCAACTCTGATTATATGTTATCTGACTTACGTGTGATGCCATAATGCAAGTTCCAAAGGTTAGAACATCATTGAATGTCATCATATATTTTATCACTTTGATGTCATGATGAAATTAGGTATGGATTAGGTGTTTATGGCCTGTTCAGTGATTTTTGGAGCGTTTCAGTTCCAATGAGTTCAATTCACATGTTACGTCCATCACTGGCAAATAATACAGAGCAAGTGAACAGTTTGAAAATCCCAGTCATGTCCTTCACACACCAATTTCCACTTCCAAATTCTTGAGGGGGATTACTTTTGCTTATAATCTTTACTTCAAGGGTTCAAAACCTGAGGGACTGATTGCCTAGCCAGACCCATCTGGCATCCAAATTAAGTAAAAATGTCACTTTACAACTCCAATTGGAAACTTGCAAAGTGTCTAGATTTGGTATAATCGTCATGTTCTAGCATGTCGTGCAAGAAAATTCAAGCAAGAAGGTGTTCCCATGTCAAAATATCATAAGATTTGTAAATCATGTGAGTTTTCTACCTTTTGGATGGGTGGGCAAGGGTATTTATTGTGAAAAAAGGTTGCCCTTTTCCTGATGCAGCTACCTCTCGGAAGTTCAGGAAGAGGTAACTATATAGTTCATCCACTACCACCTCCTCCTCCTCCACTTCCTCCTCCTCCACCACCTCCTCCTCCTTCTCCTCCTTCTCTTCCTCCTTCTTCTCATCTTCCTCCTCCTCCTTCTCCTCCTCCTTCTCCTTCCCCTCTTCCTTGTCCTCCTCCACCACCTCCTCCTTCTCCTCTTCCTCCTCCTCCTCCTCCTCCATCTCCTCCTCCTTCTTCTCTTCCTCCTCTTCCTCCTCCACCACCTTCTCCTTCTCTTCCCCCTCCACTTGCTCCTCCTTCTTATCTTCCTCCTCCTCCTTCTCCTTCTCTTCGTCATCCTCCTCCTCCTCCTCCATCTCCTCCTCCTTCTTCTCTTCCTCCTCCTCCTCTTCCTCCTCCACACCTTCTCCTTCTCCTTCTCTTCCCCCTCTACCTCCTCCTCCTTCTCCTCCTTCTTATCTTCCTCCTCCTCCTTCTCCTTCTCTTCGTCATCCTCCTCCTTCTTCTCTTCCTCCTTCTCCTCCTCTTCCTCCCCCACCACCTTCTCCTTCTCCTTCTCTTCCCCCTCCCCCTCCTCCTCCTTCTCCTCTTCCTCCTCCTCCTCCACCACCTCCTCCTTCTCCTCCTCCACCTCCTCCTCTTCCCTCCTCCTTCTCTTCCTCTTCCTCCTCCTCCTCCATTTTTGTAAAATACATCCAAGAGGGACTAAGAATAGCAAACATTCAAAACATAAAGTAATAAAACAATGTAAGATCAATTTCCTCTCTAAAAAAACCTTCAGAGAATTTCTAAAGACTTTGAAAAGTGACCTGAAAAACACGATTAAAACAGCCAGAGCAATCCCCTGAAGATACCTTATGCAAGTCAGAATGTATTTTTCATAATGCAAACATTTCCAATTTGGAGTCACATTTAATCATCAAGATTAAATGCAGTATCTTGTTGAGATATGACTCCCTCAGCTGAATGAATGGCTTTGACCTTTATTACTTTCATCCCTTTTACCAAATCTCCATCTCTTCTTCTTATATGTTCATCATAAGCCCAGACTATAAATTACGTGGAGCAAAAGGCATTATGAGATTTGATCATTCTTTGATGCACCTTAGGGAAAAAACCTGAAGCCTTTCCCCCCTGAATAGACTGACAAGGTCTGAAAACCAGGCGAACAACACTTAACTCAAAATGATAGAGAATAGCAGTAAAACACCACTGGGGATCAAAAGGCAAATAGCATCTGGAGGTCCATCTTTGATTTCTGGCACACTTTGCTCCAAATCTATAAATCAAAAGTTAAATGTTATGAACTGGCATTACAAGGATGGCAACCGTTTTTGAACAAGGAAAGATTGAGGTGACTTCCATTTCAACCATTTTAGCTGGCAGGTTTGCGTGTGTGTTATGAGATAGATAGATAGATAGATAGATAGATAGATAGATAGATAGATAGATAGATAGATAGATAGATAGATAGATAGATAGACAGATATCAACATATATATATATCACATATATATGTGTGTTATATATGTGTGTGTGTGTGTGTGTGTGTGTGTCTGTACACATACACACACATATGTGAAATCCCACTTACACATCATCACAGAATGAAGACGGAAGGAAAAAGAAGAAAAAGGAAGGAAGGAAGGAAGGAAGGAAGGAAGGAAGGAAGGAAGGAAGGAAGGAAGGAAGGAAGGAAGAAAGGTAGGAAGGAAGGAAGGACTTACATAATAATACTAAACCATAATTTACTGCAACTGTACTCGAAAAATTAGAATATTATGCAAAAGTTCATTTATTTCAGTAATGCAACTTAAAAGGTGAACCTAATATATGAGGTAGACTCATTACATGCAAAGCAAGATAGTTCAAGCCATGATGTGTCATAATTGAGATGATTATGGTTTACAGCTCATGAAAACCCCAAATCCAGGGGTTTTCAGGGGTCAGAAAATTAGAATATTACATGCAATCAATAAAACAAGGATTGTACATATAACAATATTGGACCTCTGAAAAGTATAAGCATGCATATGTACTCAGTACTTGGTTTGGGCCCCCTTTGCAGCAATTACTGCCTCAGTGAGGTGTGGCATGGAAACTATCAGCTTGTGGCATTGCTGAGGTGTTATGGAAGACCAGGATGCTTCAATAGCGGCCTTCAGCTCTTCTGAATTGTTCGGTCTCATGTCTGTCATCTTTCTCTTGGCAATGCCCCATAGATTCTCTATGAGGTTCAGGTCAGGCAAGTTTGCTGGCCAATCAAGCACAGTAATCCCACGGTCATTGAACCAGGTTTTGATGCTTTTGGCAGTGTGGGCAGGTGCCAAGTCCTGCTGGAAAATGAAGTCAGCATCCCATAAAGCTCGTCTGCGGAAGGAAGCATGAAGTGCTTCAAAATCTCCTGGTAGACAGCTATGTTGACCCTGGACTTAATGAAGCACAGTGGACCAACACCAGCAGATGACATGGCTCCCCAAATCAACGCAGACTGTAGAAACTTCACATTGGACTTCAAGCATCTTGCAGTGTGTGCCTCTCCATTCTTCCTCCAGACTCTGGGTCCTTGGCTTCCAAATCAATGCAAAAGTTGCTCTCATCAGAAAAGAGGACTTTGGACCACTGAGCAACAGACCAGTTCTTTTTTTTTTCTTTAGCCCAGGTAAGACGCTTCTGATGTTTGTTGTTCAGGAGCGGCTTGACAAGAGGAATACAACATTTGAAGCTATTGTCCAGGATCCATCTGTGTGCGGTGGCTCTTGATGCACTGACTCCAGCCTCAGTCCACGCCTTGTGAAAGTCCCCAACACTTTTGAATGGCCTTTTCCTGACAATCCTCTCCAGGCTGTGGTCATCCCTGCTGCTTGTGCACCTTTTTCTTCCATACTTTTCCCTTCCACATAACTTTCTCTTAATGTGCTTTGATGCAGCACTTTGGGAACATCCAACTTCATTTTCAATTACCTTTTGAGGCTTTCTCTCCTTATGGAGGGTGACAATGATGGTTTTCTGCACAACTGTCAGGTCAGCAGTCTTTCGCATGATTGTGATTCCTACTGAACCAGACTAAGAGACCATTTATAGGCTCAGGAACCCTTTGCAGGTGTCATGGCTTAATTATCTAATTAGAGTGCGACAGTTTGAGACTAGAATATTGAACCTTTTCCCAATATTCTAATTTTCTGAGATTGTGGATTTGGGGTTTTTGTGAGCTGTAAGCCATAATCATCTCAATTATGACAAAGCATGGCTTGAACTATCCTGCTTTGCATGTAATGAGTCTATCTCATATATTAGGTTCACCATTTAAGTTGCATTACTGAAATAAATGAACTTTTGCACGATATTCTAATTTTTCAAGTTTCACCTGTATAGGGACTCAATCTGAAGTGTACATTCATCTGTATTTTGTTTGTTTGTAACAGTGTCAAGGTTTCAGCTCATTTTCTGAAAAAATTGGTCTCAGCTGCTTCTTTTCATATTTTGATTTGCATTTAGTGATTTTTGGCAGGCCTCTAATGCTGGAGTACCATGTTTGAGCCGCAAAAAAAAAAATTCCAGATGATTGCTAGAGTTTTCTGTGTGGTTTTGCTGCCATTCTAGAGGATGCCAGAATTGTAAACTACACACAGGCCATATGCCTTAGCAGTACGTGTATTTAAAAAAAAATGAATGTACCCCCAAACGCCTGCAAATTCCTACGGGTGCCATATACAGCTATGGAAGTATTGTGTAACTCTCATTTATCATATACCTCTTCTGTATAGATGGGCAACTAAAACACAAAGTGTTAAGTTTGAGCAATGAGAGGCTGAACCAGAGCATGAGTGCAACAGTACTTTATTTTACAAATAAAGGGCTGACCGTGCTTGCCAAGCCTGGAACTGGCTCGCAGCAATCAGCGGCCAGTTGGACCCCGCAGCCTGCTTTTATAGCTGGCTGCTGGGGAGAACCGACCAATGGGAATGGGGGAATAACGCCCACACAAAGTGAGTGGATCTGAGTGAGAACTCCTTGAGTCCTCAGGACATAACACCCCTTCCCCCCAGATGCGAACACGCATAGTCCTTGAGGTAGATGGGGGGTTTGTGTTGGCGCCCGGAGTGGCGCAACTCGGGAACATTGTCTGACTGTTCGGTATCAGTCTGTGACGGTTGAGCTGGCATAGTGTCGCCAACATTCTCTCTGGACTGGGCATCCTCGGAAACCACCGGGTTGGTTTCTGGAGTCAAACTCTCGTGGGTTGGATCCGGTTGGTCAACTCTCTGGGCGCTGTTGTCCGAGTTTGGGCTGACCGGAACGACCGCTGGCGCAGACTGGTCACTGGGTGCGGTGTGGCTGGGTGGCGGATGGGACGGTTCCCCTTCGACTGGAGACTCTGGATTCTTGTTTGCGAGGTTGCTGAGGCGCCTTCTGAGTTGGTCTATGTGTCTCCTCCAGACGCGACCATCCTCCAGCCTGACTCTATATGATCTCGGCCCGGTGACGGCGATGACCTCGCCCGGAATCCAAAGTGGGTCCCCAGCGAAATTCCTTGCGAATATCGGCTCCTGTAACATAAAATGTCTAACCCCCGAAGTGGAAGCGAGGGGAGAGTCAGGGCACTATTGTGGGTGCAGTCTATCTAATACAGTCCTCAGGCGCCGGCCCATCAGAAGTTCCGCTGGGGACTTATTGGTGACTGCACAGGGGGTTGAGTGCTGGCTCATCAGGAACCGTGAGAGTTTGTGGTGCCAGTCATCTCTGCCAAACCTAGCGAGGGCCTCTTTGGTGGTCCTGACGGCCCTTTCAGCCAACCCATTACTCGCAGGGTGAAATGGGGCTGTGAAAATGTGGCGAATGCCTAGGTTGGCTGCAAAATGGCTGAATTCTACTGATGCAAACTGTGGGCCATTATCGGAGACCAAGGAGTCGGGTAGTCCATGGGTAACGAACAGGCGCGTTAACACGTTGGTGATTGCTAGTGTGGTGGTCGTGGATAGCTGCGCCACGTCTATCCACTTGGAATAAGCGTCCACGACCACTAGGAACATCTTTCCATGCACGGGGCCGGCCAGATCGATATGGATTCTAGACCAAGGGGCGCTGGCGCTCTCCCATCTGGTAGGGGTGGCGATGGGGGGAGCAGGACGGGATTCCTGGCAAATGCTGCAGGAACTTACCCAATTGACAATGTCCTCGTCTAGACCCGGCCACCACACGTAGCTGCGTGCCAACGCCTTCATTCTCACAATGCCGGGTGTCCCTCGTGCAACGCTTCCAGGACTCGGGTACGCAGCGAGGTTGGGATGACCACTCGAGTGCCCCACAGTAGACAACCCTGCAAACTGGACAGCTCCTGCATGCGAGTCTTAAAGGGTGCGAATTTGTTATTAACATTGCCTCCCGGCCACCCCCTCCTCACCCAGTCGAGCACCTGGGCGAGCGTTTGGTCTGCCTTGGTTTTGGCGGCGATGTCAAGGGCGGTGATGGGCAGGTCCAACTGGGTGATTTCAAAAATGGCATTGACAGGAGCTGGGTCTTCAGCCGGAGCGGGTAAGGGGCAGCGACTGAGCGCGTCAGCGTGGGATAGAGTTTTGCCCGGGCGGTGGATAAGTTTGTATGAGTAGGCCGCTAGGAAAAGTGTCCACCTTGTCATCCGAGGGGAGAGGACTTGAGGTGTCTGTTTGTCGCCGGCCAGTAGGCCCAGGAGGGGCTTATGGTCGGTGACCAGTTCGAAGAAGTGGCCAAAAAGGAATTAGTGAAACTTTTTCATGGCTGCAACAGCTGCTAGGGCTTCCTTGTCTATTTGGCTGTAATTTCGCTCCGTGGCCGAGAGCGTCCTGGAGAAAAAGGCGATGGGGGCCTCGGCGCCATTGGCGAGTCGGTGACTAAGGACCGCCCCAATTCCAAAAGGGGATGCGTCTGCTGCCAGTACTAAAGGAAGGTTGGGGTCGAATTGGATGAGCACTGCCTCTGACGTAAGTAGTGATTTGACGGCGTTAAACGCCTGGTCTTCTTTGTGCCCCTAGTGCCACGGTGACTTTTTGTCTAGTAATCTGTGTAGGGGTTCGGCTACTGAGGCTTTATGGGGCAAAAAGGATGCATAAAAGTTTAGGAGTCCCAAGAAAGCTTGTAGCTCCGTTTTGGAGGTTGGTGTGGGAGCTTCGTGGATCGCCCTGACCTTGGACTCCAGGGGTGAATGCCAGAGGCGTCAATTTTATAACCCAGAAAGTCCACCTGTCTAGTGGCAATGGCGCATTTTTCTTTTTTTAACTTGAGGCCATGCTGTCTGAACCTCTCTAACACTGCTCGCACTCTCTGGAAGAGTTGGGGTCTGTCCCTGGCCGAGACCAAGATGTCGTCGAAGTAGGGTACTACACCAGGGAGGCCCTGTAAAATCCGCTCCATGAGGGATTGAAAAATACCCGGGCAACACTTACACCAAATTGGAGACGCTTGCATCGGAAGGCACCCCTGTGAGTGACGATGGTCTGAAGTTCCGCTGTTTGGTTATCAACAGGGAACTGTTGATATGCTTGAGACATGTCCAATTTAGCAAAAATACTGCCCGGTTCGAATGTGTGCAATAAGTGCTGAATGACGGGCACGGGGTAGGCGCTAACTTGTAAATATTTATTGATTGTTGTCTTGTAGTCCGAGCAAATTCTCAGGCTACCATCTTTTTGAGGGGTGTGACAATGGGCGTCTCCCACTTGGCGAAATCTGTTGGCTCAATGACCCCTTGTTTTAGTAGTTTATCCAATTCAGCGTCTAGTTTTGGTCGAATAGCAAATGGAACTCTACGTGATTTTAATCTGATTGGGACTGCCTGGGGGTCAACGGTGAACGAGATGGGGGTTCCATTATAACACCCCAGCTCCTCGCTGAACACATCTGCGTAGTCAGCGAATAAGGAGTCAGTGTCTGAGGTTGAGACAGCATGGACTCCTGTTAACCCTAGGCCGAGGTGGGGAAACCAATCGAGCCCCAATAAGGTGGGTAGATTGCCGTTAACTACCACTAGAGGTAGGTGGCCTTTAAAAGCTCTAAAACTGACAAAGAACTTGCCTCTGCCGATCACGGGAATGGCCTTCCCCTGGTAGTCCTTCAGACCGAACTGGCATCTCTGAAGCCGGGTAGTAGATAGGCTGGGGTGGAGTCTCTTGAGGGTGTTCCACGAGATTATTGAGAGCGCTGACCCTGTGTCAACCTCCATGTGGCACGGTTTACCTTCTAGGGAAACGGAGAGAGAAATTTTACTAACAGAGTGGCAAGTACGCCTGGCAAGGCGGTGCGTGCGACAGTTTAATACTTGCCTCTGTGGTCCCGAGTGCGAGGACGGGAGTCTTTGTGCAGCGCTTTGGGGGGCTTGGCAGACTCTCGCAATGTGCCCCCTCTTACGGCAGTTGTTGCAAACGGCTCCTTTAAACTTGCAGGTGGCCCTTTGATGTGATCCCCCACAGGCTAGGCACAGGGTGATGTGCTTGGGTGGACCGGTGTATTCTTGTTTGGCCCCTACCTGCGACCGTCTGTTATTGGTGAGGCGATGGACATCGTTCTCATCGTTGTGGCCTTCCTCCGCTTCCACCTCTTCGGAATGGACTGGGAACGCTGCTAGCTTGGCGCTTGGGCCCTGAATTTCGGTGGCTGAGTTCGTTGCTAGCTCGGCTGCTAGGGCCTCCTCTACCGCTTGCACGAGGTTGAGGTCTTTTTTAGCTAGCAGTCACCTCTGTAGGTTGAGATCCTTGACCCCACAAACCAATTGATCGAGGAGCATGTCCTCCAGGTATGTTCCAAACCCGCAGTGCAGGGCTGCTGTTCTGAGGGCGGCCATATATTGGTTGATGGTCTCCTTACTTGATTGCTTCCTCATTCGGAACGTGAACCTCCTGGCGATTTGTGAAGGCCTGGGAGCGTAGTGGTTTGTGAGGATCTCAAGCAACTCGGACCACGGGCGTTTTTAATTCTCTCGGCGCCACGAGTGCTGCAGCGGTATCGTAAACGGTGGCTCCGCAGTAGATTAGGAAATAGGATTTTTTCCGATGCTCTCCCGCATCCGACAGGCCGACCGCATCGATGTAATGATTGAAACGGTTCTTATACGATTCCCACTTCTCTTCGTCTGGTTTAAACGCCAGGAATACTGGATTGGAACTCATGGTGCTGGAACGGCTGGGCTACCTGCGGGAAAAATCTCTCTGGGACTACGAACGCTCGTGAGTTACTAGTGATATCAGCTCTGGAGAGGTTTTTTGCTACCCTCTCTTTCTCTCTCTCTGGGTTACCACGTTGGCTGCTAGCCGTTGGAGGTGTCTTGATTCGCGCCAAAAAAGTGGGCGTTAGTGACTCTCTACAGCGCTGTGCTGTGATTCCTACTGGCTCGAAATTCAAATGACACCCGTTTGAATTTCGCGCCAAATGCAGAGCGGCTGCGGCTCGCAGCGCTTCACTTTCCCCGTAGCGAGGCTAACAAGCGGCTACAGACGCTTCTAACTATTTGACTCAGACCGCTCTCTCTGGCTGCGGATCAGCGTTTCCCTTGTCGCCAGCCGATCGCTCTCTCTGGGCTGTAGATCAGTGGCTAGTGACTCAGCGGTTGCAAGGTGCTTCTGGTAGCCATCCCATCCTCGTCGCCAGTGTTAAGTTTGAGCAATGAGAGGCTGAACCAGAGCATGAGTGCAACAGTACTTTATTTTACAAATAAAGGTCTGACCGTGCTTGCCAAGCCTGGAACTGGCTCGCAGCAATCAGCGGCCAGTTGGACCCCGCAGCCTGCTTTTATAGCTGGCTGCTGGGGAGAACCGACCAATGGGAATGGGGGAATAACGCCCACACAAAGTGAGTGGACCTGAGTGAGAACTCCTTGAGTCCTCAGGACATAACACAAAGGGTACAATTTTTCCATATGCTTGGCTTCAGTTCTAAGCTGTGTATGTGTGTGTGTGTGTGTGTGTGTGTGTGTGTGTGTGTGTGAGAGAGAGAGAGAGAGAGAGAGGGAGGGAGGAAGGGAGAGAGAGAGAGAGAGAGATTCTCAGTCATCCAGATCATGAATGAAAAACTGCTGGTGACCTTCTACCACTGCACTATAGAGAGTATCTTAACTTACTGCACCTCTGTATAGTTTGCCAATTGCACAGGGACAGATAGGAAAGCACTCCAGAGGGTTAACATCATTGCCCAGAGGATCATTGGTTGCCCTCTCCCCAGAGGTGGTATTCAGCAGGTTCTGACCAGTTCTGGAGAACCGATAGCAGAAATTTTGAGTAGTTCAGAGAACCGGCAAATACCATCTCTGGCTGGAGATTTTTTAGTATCCTTCCCTTGCCATGCCCACCAAGCCACACCCACAGAACCGGTAGTAAAAAAAAAAAATTGAATCCCACCACTGCCTCTCCCTTCTTTGGAAGAGCTTTGTAGCTCCTGCTGCCTTAAGAAAGCTCAAAACGTTCTCAAAGATCCATCTCATCCTGAGCACCCCTTTTTTTTAGCTATTACCATCTGGCAGACGGTACAGGATAATAAAAACAAGGACAAATAGGCTGAAAAACAGCTTCTATCCCAGGGCAGTAACTCTATTGAATTCTACTGTATAGTGCAGTGTTGGTGCAGTGGGTAGGGTGGGGGGTTCAGTTCAATGTGTGGAGTGTGAAGGATGTGTGTTTGTGCTTATTTTCACGGTCATGATGTGCACTGAAGATGGCGATTGATTTCCTTGAACGAGGTGCAATGACAGTAAAGTAAATTAATTTCTAACTAATGGTTGTCTCAAAGGTGCTTCCAAACAGTCAAACAATACTCTTAAGATTGGTTTAGCATAACTTCTATAAGCTCTTATTTACAGGAAACTAAAAGTCTTGGATCAGTTTTACAGCATAAAATATTCTGAAGTGGGGAAGGGAGGAGATAATCTCCACCTCTTCCATCTACATCTGGGTCACGAAGAGAGATAATTACACTAATTGTGCTGTCTGGAAAATCAACACACAAAGGGCGAGACAAATTTATTTGCTACTGCGCTGCAGATGAGAGGCTCAATTCCACGTCAAGTTCTTGGGCTCCAAGATGTCATCATCCATTCAGGATCTAAGCAAGGAGATAAGCAACAGGAAAATAAATCTGGAAGAAAAGCGGCTTTATGTCAGAGCAAGTAAGTCCCAAATTAAACTTGGGGCTGGGATCTAATTTACTCTCTGAGACCTTGAGATCTCAGACTGAACAGCTACCGGTTCTTCTGACATCAGGATTTAGTTTGCATATGTCACAGAGGGAGAATGTCTAATGTTACGGAGAAGAAAGTTGGTTAGCTGGAAGATTAGGAAGCAGAAGAAATAACATGTTGAGATGTATAAAAAAAAAAATTACTACAAATTCTGCTGGGAATGAATTAGGACTTTGCAGAGGCACAACCTCACTCTTACTTGTCTATCTTCAGGTTAAACAAAACCCAATCCTTGCAATTAGGAGAAGGTAAATGCATTGTCAACTGCATTTGTAAAAGAACTTCTGATGAAGAAGTCTGTATTTTTGTTGTCATTGTTTTTTTAAAAAAATCTGTACTAGGGAAGATTTATGTGCTGAAATATAGCAGGAAGATGAGTTTCTTTAACAATGGGACAACTTGCTTCTGCGGAATATTTAGGTAGGTAGGTAGGAGAAAGAAAGAAAGAAAGAAAGAAAGAAAGAAAGAAAGAAAGAAAGAAAGAAAGAAAGAAAGAAAGAAAGAAAGAAAGAAAGAAAGAAAGAAAGAAAGAAAGAAAGAGAGATATTCAATTTCCCATGAAAAATAGTTCCAGAACCACAGTCCACAAAAGTCTTGGGTACCAATTTTTTGGCTTAATATCAAGGTTTGGTGCATAAAATATCATCAACTTTCCATCATTTCCTCTTTTGACATAGATGGCCTCTTTGACAACTCTTTCAATCCAGGAGTCCTCTCTGTCCAAAATGTAAACCAGAAAGTCCAGTTGCCTCTTGAAAAAGGATCTTTGGGACCTAGATGACTGAGAATCTCTATAGACCCTTGAGAAAGGTATAAAAAGCTGGGTGACTACTACTGTCACCCTTGTCTTTGCCCTTCATAAACACATATACCTATATTGGTTTCCTAAATATCTAACAGACTTCTGAATTAAGCACAGGCATTCTCTTTCATTTTCTGGTGCCTTTCTTCATTCAGTTTGACAATATCACTTAGCAATAGCACTTCGATTTATATACCATTTCATAGTGCTTTACAGCCCTCTCTAAGCGGTTTACAGAGTCATCATCTTGCCCTCAACAATCTGGGTCCTCATTTTACCGAACTTGGAAGGATGGAAGGCTGAGTCAACCTTGAGCCTGATGAGACCCAAACTGCCAAATTGCAGGCAGCCGGTGATCAGCAGAAGTAGCCTGCAGTACTGCATTCTAACCACTGGGCCACTGTGACAAACTACAATTTGCTTTACAAATTCCTTATGCATCCCAAAGAAGAGCATCATTTCAGAGATATTGGAATTTGCAGTTCCTGCCAACAGCTCAGCCCAACTGCATTGTCTTCTTTAGAAGAAAGTTTGGATGAAGAACCTATAATGAGGGACAAGGTGTAGGCTGTACCACTCCCAATTATGATACTGAGGGAACTGGCTGAAAACTGAGGTCAGGATCTCCCCGTTCACTGACAACGGGTGGTTAAGAAGTTAGCCAGCTAAGGAATGGCTGCTGGCAAGTGAAGTTTCCTAATGAGACAAATTGGATTTCTCTGGGTGACTTTTAGTTCTGAAAGATCTCGACCTGCCCTTGTAGGTCTTAGAAAACAGTACTGGCTTGGGAATTCATGGTCACTCTGGCAACCATCAACCTTTGATGCTCTGGGTTAAAGTCACACAGGTCAAAAGGAGCTAGATCTGGTTTTGGTCTTGGGACAGTTGCAACATGATTGGAATTTGAAGAATTGTATCCAATCCCTTATCATGCTTCCCTTTAAATAAACCTTGAAGCTCTGGTTATTTCCATACCACTATGGAATTGATTTGTCTATTTATAACAGATGTTTATTCCCCATGCAATGGTCATGTTTTATTTCTTTTTGAGTGTATTATATCAGGTCACTGTGATGAATTGGGTCACCTGAAAAGCTGAATAAAAACAAATGCATTCTCAATTTCGGAAGATCTGTTGAAACATCAAGATTATCTATGGCTATTTCTGAACTCTAGCTAGACTAGACTCGCCTTGTGTTCATTAACAGAGATGCTCCTAAATGGGAATATAACGATTTCCCCATTTATAAAACCATTTAGCATGCCAGCTGCCTGAGGAGCAGAACAAGCTGTCCACACTCCAAGATGTCTGGTAGGCAGGCTGCCCTTTGCTTTGAGTATGAAGGATTCCCAGCTAGAGGCTGCTCAGAAGGGATTTTTGTCCCCACTGGCCTTGGCTCTTCTATTGAAGGGGCTTTTGAACACATTAATTGTCTTATCTTGGCAGGTCTCCAGCATTGTCTAGTAAACTCTAGCTTGTTCTGGATCGCTTCTTCAGTCAAGAAACAGACGAAAAAAAGGAGAAAGAGCTGGAACATCTAGCATGAATTTTCTTGAGCCAGCGATAAGCTCTGTGACATTAGATATTCAAATTTTGGCTGAAGGGCAACACAGCGATCAATAGGAAGGGAAAAGGAACTGTATCCTTTCCATTTCTTCCAAACTATTTTGAATAGATTCCAAACTATTTCATTGGCTTTGGCTTTTGTTTTGTTTTGGGCCTTTGAAGCAAGTTATTATGATCAATGAGTTTTTCTTTCTCGCGCTCTCTTTTAATGATCTTGTGTGATTTCTGATATATATATTCTGATACATATACAAAGCCGAAGAGCCAGCGCCTTCTGAAGATGTCTCCGTGGTCATGTGGCCAGCATGACGAAATGCTGAAGGCGCACGGAACACTCTTACCATCCCACCCAAGTGGTCCCTATTTTTCTACTTACATTTTTTACATGCTTTCGAACTGCTTGGTTGGCAGAAGCTGGGACAAGTAACTGTAGGATAGTGATTTGTAAAATTTCCATCTTTCTCTTACTCTCTTTTTTCAAGTGTTACCCAAGGAAATGAAACTATATAGAAGAGGAAGCCATATCATCATGGAAAGCCTGATCCTTGTTCTCTAGATGAATGCCCATGGATTCTACTTTCATAAGTTTGGAGGTGCAGATAGATATCTCTTCCCGGTTTCCTGGAAAAGCAGATTTTTCTCATTACAGGAAGACAGTTCTGAACATGGACTGTTGTGTAAATGTGGATTTCATGCAGAGATTCCACTAAAAGACTGTAGGGTCCTGATTTTTCTACTTGCATTTTTACATGCTTTTGAACTGCTAGGTTGACAGAAGCTGGGACAAGTAATGGGAGCTCACTCCATTATGTGGCGCTAGGGATTCGAATTGCTGACCTTTCTGATTAACAAGCTCAGCGTCTTAGCCACTGAGCCCCCACGTCCCACATATATAGGGTTGCAAGTGGCTGTAAATAGACATACATGTGATTATCATCAGAAGGGAACCAAGCTGAGGCTGTTATTGAGGGTAAAGTTTCATTCTCCAAGCGTGTGGGTTGGTTTATGAATGTTTTGTTGGTGGGCTAGGTAATGTCTTCAGTGGAATTTAGGGGGACGTCGGTGTCAGTATTCTTCAGTCTATAAGGGCTTCAGGTGTGGGTATGCCCAAGTGAGGGTCTTGTGATGGGTCAGCTGTGAGTCATCAGTAAGTCTTGTGATGGGTCTTGTGATAAGGAGGTTACATCAGGTCAGGGTCATTGGAAAGTGAACCGCTGTTGGGGAGGGTTGTGTGAGTCGGTGGAGGGTTGGTGCCATCTCTGGTTGGCTGTGTGGTTCATTTGGATCCTGGAGGATTCGTAGGTTGGTTGTAGATCAATGTGTCTGTTGATGGAATGGCTTGTGGAGTGCCAGGCTTCAACGACCTCAGGAGCATGGCAATTGGTAGCATGGCAAGGGGTTAGATTCAAACATTATAGCAAAGGGTTCTCTGCCCGGTTGCTTGGTGGGTGTGGCCTTGATGGGTGTAGCCTGGTTGGCTTCCTGCACCATGATGGGCAGGTGGGTGTTTTTGCCCTCCCTGGGCTCAGGAGGCTCTCTGGAATCCAGAAACAGGCCCATTTTTGACCTTCCCAAACTTCCAGGAGGCCCATTTTTTGCCTTCCCTGATCCTCCGCGTGTACCCTGAACTTAACTGCATCCAAAACAGGCCGCGTGGGGACTCCTGGGAGAGGCGGGGTGGGCTGGACCAGCCAAGAGTGGGATTTGGGGGGTTCTCCAAACTGCACAGAATCTTAGCTAGAGGCTCCCCAAAACTTCTGCGAACACCCCCAGCAGCCCAGCCCTGACATGACTGGTGATTTTTGTGTTGCTCCAGTTGAACTGGTGCTGTTTGGTGTGGATGTTATTCTGTAGGAAGAAACACCAAGTCCCAAAATGTTGAAGGGTCAAAAGGCCTTGGGTAAGCCAACTTACTAAAATTATCTCACATCATGCATTCTCTACTTAGTATTTACTCTCAGTGGCTTCCCAGGCAAGGGAGATTTTTAAGCAGAGTCCTAGCTATCAGGTGCTCAAACCAACATGGAGGTATTAGCTCAAACCGACACGGAGTTGTACATAAATCTCTGAGTTGGCTAAGAACAAAACTATTTTCCAGTTCGAAACATGCCTGCAATAAGAACGGCCTATTCTAGAATAAGACTTTAGTGTTTTGGAATCTGTGGCCAGGTATGAGAGGACACACATATGTGGCACCTAAAATATTGCTTATGTTTTGTTT
This sequence comes from Pseudonaja textilis, assembly GCF_049901715.1. NCBI lineage: Eukaryota > Metazoa > Chordata > Lepidosauria > Squamata > Elapidae > Pseudonaja > Pseudonaja textilis. The sequence goes on from NC_141995.1 coordinate 53,538,958, forward strand.
CATTCTCAGTTATAGATTCCCCCATCGTAAGACTTGGACAGTTATTATCCCTATTGGAAATCTCATTCCACTGGGATTTGAATCATAGATTGTCTTATTTCCTCCTGGCTCCAATCTATATACTGTAAGCAGAACTGCTAAGTTTATAATTAAGGCAGTCAAGCTCAGAAATCCAATATATTGAACAAATTGGTGTACCCTGTAAGGCAGATCCTTTCATTGGATTGCCGACTCCTTGTGTTACCATTCTGCATGCAATTTTATCACTGCATTTCCTTTCTATTTATCCCAGCATCTATTTTCTTTTTTCTTTTGATTGTATTGGTAAGTCATAATACTAATCAATTAATAAAGTATTTTTTTTTATTATGTTCCAGTGTTGAAGGGTAACTGCTGCTGTTACTGACTTGGGTGCTGAAGATTTGGGCCTGGGGTTGCATGCAAGGCTTCCCAGTCCCTGAGAATGGAAGAAAGGAAAGCAAAAGAATCTACATACCCAGTTAGCAAGGAATTGGGCTTGAAGCTTATTAGAACTGCAGCCAGCAAAATTAACACTATAGATCTTGATTATCCTCTAAGGCAGAGACCTCAGATAACTCTCATGCATTAAGGCTGTTCAGAAGACTGATACTTTTCTGGAGTAGCTTTGGGAGTTTCTGCAACCTTTGGGCTTAATCATAGTCTATGCCTCACCCATTAGGTCAGACTGTTGACATGCTGACATAATGGGTGCCCTGACTGCATGGCTCCTTACAACACTGATGATAGGCTATGGACTCATATGCATTTATTAGGACCTGGTTAAGAGGATCAATTTACAGCTAGGTATCAGTTTTGGAAGCCATATCTTACTTAGAAGCTCAAATTTTAGTTTGCCACATTTTAGTGCCTGGGAATTTGGGAGGGGGGATTGCATAGAGTAGTAGAAGATTAGACTCAACAACATTCTTCTCATAAAGTCAAGGACAAGTTACTCTGCACCTGGGAAGGAATGGTTGGAGGAATGTCTTCAGTTGGGACTATGGTTGATTGGGCCATGTGATGTACTGATGGGTGCAGGGGATGGGTTTGTGAGTTTCAATTGGGAAGGGTAAATCCGGAATTCTCAGATTTGGCTTTTCCCAGGCGTGCCAGTATGATTTCTTCAATAAATTCTTACTTGCATGAACTTTGTTTCTGAGTGCTGAATAAACGGGGAGTTTCACTGGAACACTGACAACAGGCTCATTGAAATGGAAGAAGAAGAATGGATGAAATGAAGTGGACCTCTTTCCTTGATTTGTTTCCATCCATGCTTCTTGACCTGCCTTCTTGTGCTTTGGAAAATAGGCTGACACCCTCTTCTTCACAGCAGCCCCTCAAAATATTGGAAGACTGTTATTACATTACTCCTTTTCACTAGACTAGACATAACCAATTCCTGCAATCATTCTTCATATGTTTTAGCCTTTTAGTTTTAGTGATTAAAAGCACCTAAAGCATTCACAGAGGGCAGAAATAAATACCCACCCAACCGTCATGCTACCAAGGTACAATTCCTAGTTTGGTTTGCTAAAACAACAAGTAAAGGATAGCATAAAACGATGGGAGTGAAATGTCTGCAAGGAGAGATAAGCAGTTAGGGATGAAGGATTTAGCAAAAGGCACTATGAATTCCATTGTTGTCTTTCAAATACTAGATTCATTTTCAAGTCCAATTGAACTGCCACTCTGATGAAAATAATTCAGCTTGATTATTGAACAGAGATGATGTTGTGGCCCCAAAGGTACTGAGCCAGTCTGGGAATAGAGAAAATAGTTTATATGAATTTGCACTAAGCAGAAAGAGATGAATTGTTCTCTTTTTTTCCCCCAGCCACAATTCTGACAATCTTTTTCCATTTAACCCATCGGTTGGGTGGAAGGGAAAATGTCACTGCCTATCTTGTCATTAAGGCATGAGTGTCCTCTTCCTTTAAGCTGGGCTAGATTTTGTAAGTGAGGTGTAGACCTTGTCAAGGGCAGTTAAATAGCCTTATGTGTACAGAGGTGCTTTTTCAAAAAGCAACTGGACTTCATTTTTCCTTGAAGACATTTTGTTTCTCACCCAGAATGCTTCTTCAGTTCTGCTGCTGAGGGTTTGCAGGGGTTTGGAAGAGCCCCTAGCTAAGATTTTGTGCAGTTCGGAGAACCACCAACTCCCACTTCTGGCTGGCCCCACCCATCGCGCCCCTTCTAGGAGTCACCACGTGGCCCATTTTGGATGCAGGTAAGTGCAGGGCATCCGTGCAGGCTCAGGGAGAGCAAAAAATGGGCCTCTCAAGGAAGGCAGGAAAAGGCCCGTTTCTGGCTTCCAGAGAGCCTTGGGAGCCCGGGGAGGTCATTTTCATCCTCCTGAGCCCTGGGAGGGCGAAAACGCCTCCCCCCACCATGGTGCAGAAGACTGACTAGGCCACGTCCAACGTGGCCACACCCACCCAGCAAACAGGCAGAGAACCCCTTGCTAAAAAATTTAAAGCCCACCCCTGGTTCTGACTGAATGGTGGAGGATGGAAGGATTTATATTCTCTTCACAACACAGTCCTTTCAGCAGTTCCAAGATGTCTCCACAGCCATTTGCCCTGTTCAGGTGACCCTGAGGGCCCAAATATACCTCCAAGTGGCCTCAATGACTCTCAGAAAGAGGGGTAACAACCAGAGGACTGCAAAGAATATAAATCCTTCATCTTCTGCCATTCCTTCAGAAGAAGCAAGATATCTTCAAGGAAAAACAAAGTCCAGTTGCCTTTTGAAAAAGCACTTTTGGGACAACCATGACTTGGATGACTGAGAATCTCCATAGACACCTATGATGGCGCAGTGGTTAGAGTGCAGTACTGCAAGCTACTTCTGTTGACTGCTGGCTGCCTGCAGTTTGGCAGTTCAAGTCTCACCGGCTCAAAGTTGACTAAGCCTTCTGTCCTCCTGAGGTGGGTAAAATGAGGACCCAGATAGTTGGGGGCAAGACCCAGATAGTTGGGGGCAAGATGCCGACTTTGTAAACTGCTCAGAGAGGGCTGGAAAGCACTGTGAAGCAGCATATAAGTCTGTTTACACATAGCATACTCTAATTCCCATCTAATTTCATTGGTTGTGGCAGAAAAGGTAGAAAACCCTGGTTGCAGTGATGTATTTTGACAGCATTCACACATTCTTTAAAGATTAAAATGTTCTTCTGAGTTCAGAGTTGCTGGGAGCAGAGCACATCCTGAAATGTATATTTCTCTAAAGAATAAACAAAAACATCCAGTGTTCCTTGTTATATTTACCTATGTTTCATTTCTGTTATTGCTTTTGACTGGTATATCCATCCGTAGTTTTGAATCTAAATCTTATGTGTGAAGTGTTTCCGAGCTCTTCCACAGCCGGAAGGAAGCCCTTGATGCTGCTTGCATTGATTCAGCTGTCAGAAAACAATTTAATGAAATCCAGGGAAATGTCAGTTACCAATATACATCAGAGGTGTTATTAGCTTAAAACGTAGCTTCTCAGCTCCTGTTCACAGCAATGGTATTTTTAAGGTTCTTGAGCTTTGGTGAAAACTACCCATGGACATTAGAAATGAAAGCATCGGACAACCCCTAAAGCATTAACAGAGACAAACACAGCTTATGGAAGTAGCTATTTTAAACCCATCAAGAGATGAATGCCTTCAGTTCCATTTCCAAATGCATCCTGTTTTCCCCAAAATATGACCTACCCTGAAAGTCAGTCCTAGCTTGCTTTTTACACGTGCGCTCAATATAAGCCTTACCCCAAAATAAGCCCTAATTAAGATTCCACCCATTCCAGACTGCACGGGTAAAAATTAATCTAGGGTGAGGATGGGGATGGTGGAGCTGCCCTACTATTTACTTTTGGACAATTGTAGCCAGGCCTTACACACCCCGACACCTGTCTTGCTGGCCCATTTCTTCTGCAGCCTGCAATGCTGGCAAGGCTTTTCTGAAGGCTTCTGTAGCTGATCGATTGATCCAGAGCTCTGTTATCGGCTGCAGAAGCCATCAGGAAAGCTTTGCCAGTCGCAGAAAAAGAAGTTCCTGAGGCCTCTGACAGCAAAAAGGAGGCTGGGGTTGAGGTGCACAAGTAAAGTTAGTCAGTGGATGACTTCCCCTAAAAATAAGACCTGCTGCCTTTTTTTGGTGGCAAAAAAAATTATAAGACAGGGTCTTATTTTTGGAGAAACACAGGTACATTGCATACAAATCTCGAACTTTAACTTTGGGAGACAACAGCTTTATACATACTGAATGGTTAAAGATGAGAACTGTTGTGTTTTGTTTCATCCTGTTAACAAAGCAGTCCTCCTGACAGCTAGTCAATCCAATTAAACAAAGATTCTTTAGAAGCTTAGTTTCTTGCAGAGGTAGCTGTAAAACAAAACAAATCAGGTTGCCCCCTTAAGATTCTTCAAATTATCTATGCAAAAGGTGTTCCTGGGATATATCACTCAGGCTACCTTCATAAGAATGACTCTGTAAAGAGCTAAGTCGGTATTAAAATAATGGTGATTTTAATTATCCAACACTTAATCCTTATATATTGGAAATGAGTGTGTGTGAATAAAATACAAAATAAAAAATAAAAAATAAGAGAAAAATAGGAGCTTGGAAGAAAATTTTGGAAATATCAAGGGAAATGAGGAGGGGTGGAATCTATTATTCCAATTAAGAAATTGTTATGTTCTTCATAGGGAGGGAGGGAGGAAAGAAGGAAGGGAGGGAAGGAGGGAAGGAGGAAAGAAAGAAAGAAAGAAAAGAAAGAAAGAAAGAAAGAAAGAAAGAAAGAAAGAAAGAAAGAAAGAAAGAAAGAAGGAAGGAAGGAAGGAAGGAAGGAAGGAAGGAAGGAAGGAGGGAGGGGAGGAGGAAAGAAGGAACATAGGAAGGAAGGGAGTATTTCAAATTTGAAATATATTTCTGTGAGTTCAAGACACTGTGTTCTGGAACTCAGGAGAATGCCAGTGTGGACTGAATGCAACATGGTTATATTTTATACATTTTCTATTTGATGGACTTTAATATTAACAAGTGAGGTTTATCAAAATCTTTCATGGCTGGCGGGCCAGTTCAAGCTTCTGAGAAGACCTTGAACCTGAACCACATCTGCATAATCCAGCAACATTCACCTTCTATCAGATTTAATGGTTGAATTTGGTAGCTGCCATGCTTACAAAAAGCTTTGAGGATTTCACAGTTGTCTCCGCTTATAAGAAATATACCGCTGTAATAGACTCTCTGATTTTGACATGAAAGGTTAGGCAGCCACCTTATTAAACTAACTACCTGTTGGAGTCTTTGGATATCCTTCTGCTTCTTGCCTACTGAAGCTTACTACCCAATAACGCCCATGCCCAGTTGGGGGGGAGGAGTCCCAATATGTCACATGATGTTGCCATGACAACATGAGTTTGACGCCCCTTGCCTAGACATATCCAATTCCTTCATATGTTTCAGTTTCCAGCCCCCTCATCGTTTAGTCCAGGCAGTGATTCCTGATTCATGTACAGTTTGCATTGTCAAAGCAGTTTTTCAGAAAAAGGAATGCTTTGGCTTCTCTAATTCGATAGACATTAGAAATAATGGAGCACTCTAAAAGTCATTTGTGGCCACTTGCAGGTTTACCTGTTACTTCAGGGTCACCTGAATCAGAGTGAAGATGGATGTGGAACCTTTCTAGAACTGCTGAAAGGACTGTGTTGTAAACAGGAAATAGGGGGTGTCATATTCTTCCCACCTGTTGAAAGAGAACTGTTGTCGTGGCCTGTCGGCTGCTGGCCCCTCCAGCAGCTGAATCAGCAGAGGAGGTGATGGTGTGAGAGTCAGGATCAGCACCAGAGCAACCTGGGGACTCCGAGGGGGCAAAGGGAATGGAGCTGGCAGAGAGAGAGAGAATGAGAGACAGACAGAGGCAGAACTTTGCCGTCTGTCAACCCACAGATGGAGAATCAGCAGCCCCCTTGGTGATGACCCAGGGTGGGATACAAAAGCCACAAAGCCACAAAAACAGGTGAAGTCCCTTTAATACCTTCAACTTGGCTTCAAAGGTCCAATTATCATTGACTGGAGATAAAAAAAACAACCTCCCCCACAAACAGTTGCTAAAAGGAGGAAATGCCGTTCAAACTAAAAATACCTATAAATTATAAATAGAAAAAAACAACACAAACCACAATGAAGAAATTAAGGGAACCAGGAGAGATAAGGGATTGAAGACGTCCACAGGTATCAGAATACACACTGGGAAGGACACCAAACTCAGAGAGGAACGACAGACTAGAGATATTTTCATGCTTTATTTCCAGCACTGGCCCATGCGCAGTCCGTCCTGTTAAACAGCCTTCACAGCTACAGCCCATGAAGAGGATTCCACCCCCATAGACCATGCCATTCACATTTCTCCCTTATCCTTTCCTCCCTGCGTGCCCTAGGATGGAGAGGGGATGGGCCTGGGTCTTCCTCTGACTGCCCAGGCAGCCTCTGCCCTTCCCCAGCTTCCTCCACAACCTCAGGACCCACACTTCCACTCCCTGTCAGCTGTTCCTCCTCTCCCTCGAAGTCAGTCTCCAATAGGGACATGACACCCCAGGTCTGGAGGTGGCTGATGAAGAAGGGGAGGAACAGCTGGGTCCAGTGCCTGATATGCAGATGCGCTGAAGGCTGAGGAGAGATCAGTGGAAATCCATAGGCTGATCCTGGCTAAGGAAGAGCCACCACTGCTAGCAAGGCCCTACCATAGCTCTGGGGATAAAAGGCAGGAGGTGGAGATGAATAGACAATTATTCATCTTCTGGCCGGACGGACTTGTTAGCGAAAAAAGTTAGATAAACTTTTTGTGAGGCTGCTGGCATTCCTAATAAAGGAATCTTTTGAGTTCACGTCAGAGGGTTTGTTGTGATTGGGGAGCTGCGTCAGAACAACCGTTCAGTTTTAACATAGATGTCCCAAAGGTGTTTTTTTTTTTTTTCAAAAAGCAACTGGACTTTGTTTTTCCTTAAAGACATTTCACTTCTCATCCAAGAAGCTTCTCCAGTTCTTCTCATCCAAAAGGCTTTGGTGCAGAAGCTTCTTGGGTCAGGAGTGTAACATCTTCAAGGAAAAACAAAGTCCATTTGCCTTTTGGAAAAAAAAAAAAGCACATTTGGGACGACCGTGACCTGAATAACTGAGAATCTCCATAGCTATTTAACACAGATGGCCTTTTTTTGCCCTTTTACAGTTCTGCTTATGTGTCACCTTCACTAAATTGAATCACAAGCTGGTAACTCAAAAACCCCAAAGGAAAGCTTTTCCCTTTCCAATCTGGTAGCCATCTGAAATCATCCCCTTTGCCTACAGTGAAATAAAGTACAACATGAGGAGATAGGTCTTATTAAAAAGTGCAACCGGGAATTACAAGATTGAGGCCATGAAGAAAGCTGTGGCAACATGGTAAATCATCTACCAATGTCACTCTCATTTCAATAATCATTTCAACCTCCTCATTGCCTGAAAGGCTCCAAGCTACACCTTGTAGAGTTTTTCCTATCTCTAAGTGTTTCCATCTATCACTGACAGCGAACCCCTGCCAATCTGCTCTCAGCTTTCGGGCAGCATCCAGCTATGGAGCTGCTTCATTTGCTTTGTAATCTACCGAGAGGACGTCAAGAAACCAGCCACATCATCAGAATGCCATTCACTTTTCTTAGTAAAAACGGCAACTGTGTTTTTCATTTTGGAACAGTCGTCTTTCCTTTGTTTAGCATATTCTTCTGGAGGTAAAAGATAACCCCGATTCTTAAGTCTTTGGCCTCGACGCTGTTCAAGCACGGCACACACACATGCTTGCAAACCTTCATAGATGCGTTCTGTTTTATTTATGCTTCTTAATTGTTTGCACACATGCACAACATTTATAACATACAAATAATTCAAGGGAATTTCCCCCTTAGATCCTGGGAATCAATTGGGCAAAAGCAACGCATTCAGGATCAGTTTATGAAAATGGAACTTACCAAACTTGCAGATGATACTAAGCTGGCAGGAATAGTGAACACCTAGCCTAGAAGATAGGCACAAGATCCAGATGGACTTGAACACTGGGCCCTATCTAACAAAATGAAATTCAATGTAGAGAAAAGTAAAGTCCTACACTTAGGCAAGAAAAAAACAGAAGTACACATATAGACTGGAGGAAACCAGCAGTAACTGTGAGAGGGATTGTGGAGTCTTAGTGGACAACCAATTAAATAGATGCCAACAGGGTGGAGCGGCAGCCAAAAAAGCCAATGTAATCCTAGGTTGCATTAACAGAGGGATAAAATTAAAATCAAGTGCAGGACTAATGCCGCTCTATAAAGCCTTAGTAAGACCACACTTAGAGTACTGCATCCAGTTTTGGTCACCACATTATAAAAAGGATGTTGAGACTCTAGAAAAAGTACAGAGAAGAACAACCAGGATGATTAGGGGACTGGAGACTAAAACATACAATGAACAGTTGCAGGAACTGGGCCTGGCTAGTCTAGTGAAGAAAAGGATCAGGGGAGACATGATAGCAGCTATTTCCCAAAGCACCCGAAGACAAGGAATAATGGATGGAAACTGATCAAGTGGGTGTGGCTTGGTGGGTGTGGCAGGGGAAGGGATACTGTAAAATCCTCATTCCCTCCCCAACCCACTAACCTGCTTTCCACCTCCGTTCTCCTGTGCAGGGCAACGAAAGAAGACCCAGTCGATCAGCTGGGACTCAGGAGGCAGAGAATAGATGGGGTTGGTGGGGCCAGTCAGGGGTGGTATTTGCCGGTTCTCTGAACTACTCAAAATTTTTGCTACCGGTTCTCCAGAACTGGTTAGAACCTGCTGAAAACCACCTCTGCAGAGGTTCCATGTTTCTACTACTAATCCTGTGATCTAATAAGAAGTAAAACTGTCCTAGCTAAACCTATAAACCACGTTCCTAATTCTTTTACTTCACAAAAGTAAAAGATTTACTGAAATGTTGGAAACTAAATACAGAATAAGCTTGGCTGATATGAGAAAATAACATAAAGCTGCAAGAAAACCATACATACAAGGGTCCTAATTTTAGCAGTCAAGTAACCATCAAGTACCTATATTTCAATAGTTTTCATTTCAGAAGTTCACATTTTTTGTTACAACAATTCCTTTCCTCACATTATGAAAAGAGTTTTAAGACATGTCCAAAACACAGCCTTCTGTCTGAATGGCTTATTATTGTTTTCCATTTGATTCCATCTCAAAAAGTCCAATCTCAAGTGATCATTGTGAAAATATCTGTTTCCAATAGTCCATATTCTTCTCAATTGTTCAGTAACATCTATAGCTTCACAAGAAAAACATAAGAATTGGCCCAGGGAACAATAGGCATATCACACTGGTTACAATTACAAGCTATTTGTTTAGTGTACAGAAGAATGTAAGAAAAGAAAGGATACCTATTTACACTTTTCTTATTCTTAATAAAGGCTTTTAAAATAAATTGACATTTCATAAAAATGTTGCCACTGTAATAAAAGTGAGATGTAAGGCTTCTATTTTACTAATACTGTGTCCGCAGAATACTATATCATAAAGATTTCACGGTAAAAATGCAAAGCTAGCACACAACATTTATACAAGAGGGGCAGATCATGGTTAGAAAAGTAACTTTCAAGTCCAGTTACTATAAGCAGTTACTATAAGCTTATGGTTGTCCTGAGGCTGGCGGTCTTGAGGATGGATCAACTGGAAGGAAAAACAGAATAACAGAGTTGGAATGGACCTTGCAGATCTTCTAGTCCAAATCCTTGCAGGAGACAGAGGGGAAAACAAAGCAAGTATTGGATGAGAAGTTAACACAATGATTATATCCATATCACTTCAGAATTAATAAAGGTGAGAGTGTAGCTGGACTAAATTTTCCGGCCTCCTGATATTCTTGACTGTCTTGTTTCAGATATAGAAAGAGAGCTCTGGAGCATTGTAACATCTCTCCCTGATGGAACAAGTCCACCTCAGTCACGCTGGAAGAAGATATACCATGGGGTGGGCTGATGGGGGTTTGGAAAGGTTTGGGAGAGCCCCTAGTGTCATTTGCCTGTCAGTCTGAATCTGAGGAGGAAAATGAACAGCTGACAGGGAGTGGGAGTGTGGCTCCCTTGACTGTGAAGGGAATCAGGGCCCTTTCCTCCCCCATAAGCCACGCAACCCACGTTGCTCTCCTCTGTTCCTCCCTGTGTGCCCTAGGATGAAGAGAGGGTGGGCCTGGGTCTTCCTCTGAACTCCGTCTCCCTTGTTCTACCTCTCTCCTGCTCTGCCCAGCCGGGCTTTGCCCTTCCCCAGTTTCCTCCATAACCAACAGAGCCACACTCTCACTCCCTCTCAGCTGTTCATCTTCCTCCTCGGATTCAGACTCCAACAGGAGCATGACTCCTAACTAAGATTCTGTCCAGTTCAGAGAACCCCCAAATCCCACTCCTGACTGGCCCCACAATCCCACCCCACCCCTCCCAGGAGTCCCCATATGGCCCGTTTTGGATGCAGACAAGTGCAGGGTGTATGTGGATGCTTGGGGAGGGTGGAAAATGGGCCTCCTGGAAGTTCAGGAAGGCCAGAAATGGTCCCGTTTCTGGCTTCCAGAGAGCCTCCGGAGCCTGGGGCCCATTTTTACCCTCCTGGAGGCTCAAAGAAAGACTCCAGAGCCCAGGGAGAGCAAACACACCTCCGCCTGCCATGGTGCAGGAGGCCAACTAGGCCACACCCACCCAGCAATCGGGCAGAGAACACTTTACTAAAAATTTTGAAGCCCACCCCTGGATCTGCCTGTGACAGATCATGTTTGTTAACGAATTGAAGCAGGTGGGGTCAAAGGAGAAGAGCCGTTCCCATTGTGGCCCCATTCTGTAGAACATTCTACCACCTGAGGTGAGAACTGGGCCCTCCATTTTGGCCTTCCAGAAGAGTATTAAAACCTGGCCCGAGTGGGGCGCTCACCACTGGAGGTGACTGACAGGGTAACAAGGCTTCATCCCTGTCCCATCCGATTCTTAGCTGTCTTAATTCAATTTTATTGTAGTTCTTAATAATGCACGTAGTCCTTGACTTAAAACAGTTGGTTTAGCAACCTTTCAAATTTACAACGGCACTGAAATAAAAAAAATAACAGGACCATTTTTCACACTTAGATTGCAGCATTCCCCTGGTCATGTGATCAAAATTCATGTGACTCACATTTATGACAGTTGCAGCATCCTGGGGTCATGTGATCCCCTTTTACGACCTTCTGACAAGCAAAGTCAATGGGGAAACATTCATTTAACAACCCTTGTTGTGGTTCACTAGCAGCAGGTGCAGACGGCTGAGGTCTCGGAGAGTGAGGTCTCAGATGAGGGGCCTGTGTGTGATGCAGGGACGGGGCCAGGACTGTCAGGGGGTGGAGTGCTGCCTTCGGAGCTTGGGGAGGCTGGCAGCAGTGATGAAGAGATCCCTGAGGAGCCTGTGCCCAGTGCGCATGAGCAGGGCTGTTCAAAGGAAACAGCAGCTGCAGAAGCACGGGCAACTAGGGAATAAGGCTGCAAGGTAATGGCCCCTCCCTTAAGAGATAAAAGCCAGCTGAGAATCCGAAGTTCTTTGCAGGAAGCAAAGAAGTTTTTTCATTCAAGCCTGGTGGACGTTTGTAATATCTTGGTTGGTGTTTGGAGACTCTTTGTGTTTGAAATATTTCTTGGCAACTTTAACTAATGTTCTTGGCAGCTATGCACAACCTTGGCAAGGCTCATTCTTATCAGAGACAATTAGTTTGAAGCAGCCTTTTAACTGTGAAGGAATGGAATTCATAAAGAATCATTAAAAGGTTTTGCTGTAACTTCTATTTCGTGTTTGTTTCCTTGGAACAAGGTTTGGGTCAGAAAAACCTGTGGTTAACTTAACAACTGTGACCAGAAAGTTTGTAAAATGGGGCAAAACTAATGAATGTCTCAATTAACAACATAAATTCTGGTGTCAGTTGTGGTCATAAGTGGAGGACTGCCTCTATTTTAACTATGTGTTGTTTGAATCTTTTAATCATTATTTTGTATTTGTTTTATAGCAGGTAAGCTGCCCAGAATCTCCCCTTGTGGGGAAAGTGGGCAGTATAAAAAATTAATTAATAAAGAAATAATAATTAATGTATTTGGACAACCTACGCTCTGTAACCAAATACTATTGGCTCTATCTCTCATGGGGTTTCAAATATATGCTGGTGACTAGCCAACTTTCTGTACACAAATTTGCTTGGGTGAAATTAATTTGTCACAGGTATTTTGTCTTCAAACTGATTGGGTACCATGTGCCATGATCTTAAGAATTCTTTATTGGCCAAGTGTGGTTGGACACAGAAGAAATTTGTCTTGGTGCAAATACTCTTAGTGTACACAAAAGAAAAGATGCATTCATCAAGAGTTGAGAATCATCAGGTACAACACTTAATAATAGTCATAGGGTATAATAAGCAATCAAATCATACTAGGAAAGAGTCAATATTCAGTCATACAGTCAGTAAGGATACAAGTGACAAAGTTACAGTCATACAGTCACAACTGGGAGGAGACGGGTGAAAGGAAGGATGGGAGGATTAATAGTAATAGTAGTGCAGACTTAGTAAATAGTTTGACAGTGTTGAGGGAATTATTTATTTAGCAGAGTGATGGTGTGTCTGGGAAAAAAAGTGTCCTTGTGTCTGGTTGTTCTGATGTGCAGTGCTCTATAGCATCGTTTTGAGGGAAGGAGTTGAAACAGTTTATGTCCAGGATGTGAGGGGTCTATTTTCACAGCCCTCTTTTTGACTCGTGCAGGGTACCGGTCCTTGATGGAAGTCAGGTTTGTAGCCATTGTTTTTTTCTGCAGTCCTAATTATCCTCTGAAGTCTGTCTTTGTCTTGCTGGGTTGCAGAACCAAACCAGACAGTTATAGAGGTGCAGACGATATGTTATTTTTATTTAATGTCATTTTTATTATACAATTCTTTAAATTTCTTTCAGTTCCCACTGCTTCCTCTTCAATCCTTAAAAACTCTGCCAGGATTTAGAAAGGAAATTGCTGGCATCTCTTTAATTTAAAATGAAAGGCAAAAATACAGTATGTCCCAAGTATGAATATAAATTCAATGTCCTAAAATATATTTTACTTTTTCATATATGAGATTCAAACTTCTTCAGCGTGTCAACAGTGATGGTGAATTATAACATGAACTTACTACACATCAAGAGGAAAATGTAGATTCCCTTTAGTTCTACATGAAAGATTTGCAGGCTTCATTAAATAGAATAAAGTTTCAAAGGTACTTTCTTTCTATAAATCAACATATTCCTGCTCTGTTTGCTTTTCCTCCAGATGGACAGGAATAACAATGCCAGCAGAGGTATACAAACCTCCTTAATTCATCTTAATGACATATTCACTTCAAAGCCAACTACAAGCTACTTAAATGCTCACACAGTAACTTTGCTTCACATAAATTTCCACTTCTGGAAAGAAAAGCAAATAGCAGGCATTTAAGTGTAACTAATTTCTAATGTTAAATTTTGTAAAGCAGCCTTTCAGTAATGAAAGGAAGGAAGGAAGGAAGGAAGGAAGGAAGGAAGGAAGGAAGGAAGGAAGGAAGGAAGGAAGGAAGGAAGGAAGGAAGGAAGGAAGGAAGGAAGGAAAGTTCCTGATAATCTAGAAAAAATAGATCTGGAATCTTCCACCCTACCTTCCTCCCCTCCCTCCCTCAATTAGAATAAGGATTTCCCCCCATTCCCCCCCCCTCTCTCACTCATTTCTCTCTCTCTTATTTCTCTCTCTTCCTCTCTCCTTCCTTTTTCCTCCCTCCATCCCTTTCTTCCTTCCTTCCTCCCATCCCTCCCATGAACATAATAATTTCTTAATTAGAATAAGGAATTTCCCTTATTTCTCTTCTTTCTCTCTTTCTCTCTCTCTCTCTCTTTCTTTTGATTTCTCTCTCTCTCTCTCTCCTTCCTTTTCTCTCCCTCCTTCCTCCCTCTCTCTCTCTTCTTCCTTCCTTCCTTCCTTCCTTCCTCCATATCTTCCTTCCTTCCTCCCTTCCCTTCCTTCCTCCCTCACATCCTCCCTCCTTCCTTCCTCCTTCCTTCCCTCTGATGAGCATAATAATTTCTTAATTAGAATAAGGAATTCCCCCCATTTCCCTTCTTTCTCCCTTTCTCTTTCTCTGACTCCTTTCTCTCTCTCTTTCTCTCTCTTTCCTTTTCCCTCCCTCCATCCCTTTCTTTCTGTTTTCCTCCCTCCCTCCATATCTTCCTTTCTTCCTTCCCTTTCCTCCCATGAACATAATCATTAATTAGAATAAGGAATCACCCCCAGTTCCCTTCTCTCTCTCTCTCTCTTTCTTTCTTCTTTCATTCTCTCTCTTTCTCCTTCCTTCCTTTTCCCCTCCCTCCCTCCATCCCTATCTTTCTTCCCTCCCTCCTTCCATAGCTTCCTTCCTTCCTTCCTTCCTTCCTTCCTTCCTTCCTTCCTTCCTTCCTTCCTTCCTTCCTTTTTGGAGTTTTTAGAATGATTAGGGGTGGAGGGACAGGATCAGCAAGCATTGATTAAATGGTTCAGCTATATAAGTCACAAAGGTAACTGTACTTTAGTACCTACACCTTCCTTTCTACATGAGGTTTCCAAAAGTACTCCTGTGAGTAATATTGCAAGCAGCCGAGATCCCACTCCATGTTAGATCTGAACCACTGGTGTGTTATTGTTGTGATTGTTCTTTGTCTCTCTAGGAGTAGGCACAAAGGTTTCCATTTACAATGAATTTCATTCATCTGGTGCTTCATTTGCTTACTAGAATGGCAGGAGAGCTAACCATAGTAATTTAAAACGATTATTAGAAAGCTTAAGTTTCCAGTTAATAAAGGCCTTTATATAAAGTTAATAATAGGTTTCAAACCTATAAACCTGTAAAGGGTGATATTAGAATTAGCTGGCAGGGGAGAATGGGAGACAGAAATATAAACATTGGCTGTGAATAAAGGTATTAACTCTTCTGGCTAGTCAATTGTTCTCTATCATTTTCATTCAATGAGGGATGATTCAGCAATATCCTGGCACTGGTACAGTAAGCAAGGAGAATATTGCAGTTCTTCACAGAAATAGCTACAGATTTTTTTTATATTTCAAGAATCTTCTCACTGTTTGTTAAACTAGAGCTGAGAAATCCAAAATTTGTTGTCTTGGAAAGTTTCATTTCCTTCCCCAACCCTTAAAACAGGCTGGGTTAAATTCAGCTCAAATTTCATAGTGATCTTGAAAGACATGACTCCTTTAGATTGCGTAGTGCTTTTTCAACATTGTCTTCTGTAAAATCGATATGTATTAGATCATTGTAGTTGTCAATGGTCTGACTAGCAAATACTGGGCATGATCCATCGCTGTTTACAAATACTGAGCCAAAGAATGTGTTAAAGAGTTTGGCTTTAATGGTGTCTTCATTGCAGTCTTTATCGTTAGGTCCTTTCAGGGGAGGGATGGACCTTGAGTCTTTTAGTTTGTTGTTTACAAAATTGTAGAAAGCGCAGGTGGAATTGGTGCATAGAAGGTTCTCCTCTTGTTTAATGTGATAATTGGTGCATTCAGTCTTTATCTGGTGGCATAAATTTTTGTATTTGCTTTTGAAGTTGGCGATTTTTGAAGTTTGGCAATTCACCTCTGGATTCCAGATGCTGGGGCTTTTAAAACTTCAGTGAAAAGGAGAATAATGTAGAAGTGAGAGGAAAAGAAAGAATGTTATTATCACGCCTTGTCTAGGCCTGGTTAACCAGAATAATCAACGCCAGTGAACTTATTCTGAGGTAGAACAAGAGGCAGTGAGTAGAAGCTGATGGAAAAGTTTGCCTCTCCAAGTTGTGTATGTTCCATCACTGGAGTTCTTCAAGAAAAGATTGGACAATCATTTGTCCAGAATGGCATAAGATCCCCTGCCTAGCACAGGGGACCTTCCGAGGCGCCTTCCAGCCTTATCATTCTATGATACCACTATAAATGGATTTCATATGAATCGTTGAGATTAATATTATTGGTCCTTTGGAGTTAGTGTTGATTCCCGGGACTGCCTAACTTACGATTTCAGAAATTGTTGTTGTGGTCCAACGGCGGCTGGCAGAACTGGCAGCAGAGTGTGACAGTAGTGAGGAGGTTGGGGAGGAACCTGGGCCAGTCCTGGAGGCTGAGGAAGGCTCAGAGGAGGTCTCTGCATCAGAGGCAGAGATGGGGCCAGGGCAGGCTGGCAGTTATCAGCTGCCTTCAGGCTCAGACAGCATTGGGGTGGGGGGAGCTTCTGGAGCCAGTTCCCAGCCTGCACATGCACAGAGCTGCCAAAAAGAAGGCACAATTAAGAACTCAGGGTCAACGTGGGAATAAGGACACAGACGGACAATGAATGGCCCTTCCCTTCAGATTAAAAGAGAAGCAAAGGAGAAGGGTTTTTTTGCAGGAAACAACTGGCTCGTTCCTTTGTTCCAGCCTTGTGAGGATTTGTCTGTATAACCTAGCCCTTCCCTGCCAGCACTAAGTGTGGAACTATTTACTGGGCAGCATTCCAGGATTGATAAAGGTCTGAGCTAAATTTGTATACCTTTGCAAGATTGTTTGCCAAGTCATTGGCTGACTGTGAATGAAATAAATTCACATTAATGTAATAAAAGATGTTTTTGCCAGGACTCAGAATTGACTTAGTGCTTTTTGAACAATAGTTTGCCATTGGCTGCTTCCTAGGGTTGAGAGAAAGTGACTGGCCTCAGAGTCACCCAGCTGGCTTTATAGCTAAAGCAGGACAAGAGCTTACAGTCTTGAATTCAGAACTGACCAGTCTTCCCCTTCTCATTTGTATTGGGGAATAACAAACCCTTATTGAATCCTACAAAATTTCGTTGACAAATGAGTATACAATTAGGCTTAGAGTAATGGTAATTATCCTGCTATTTC
This sequence comes from Pseudonaja textilis, assembly GCF_049901715.1. Lineage (NCBI taxonomy): Eukaryota > Metazoa > Chordata > Lepidosauria > Squamata > Elapidae > Pseudonaja > Pseudonaja textilis. The sequence goes on from NC_141995.1 coordinate 53,555,925, forward strand.
AAGATGGAAAGCCTCTTAGGAAAGCTCTCTCTATGTATATAGAATTAGGCACACAGGAATTCTAATGGTTTTGGAATTTTTATTGTTGGTCTGGCTGGTGGCTCTGTTGATTGCACTGTATGTCATTTCAATGTTCTACTTCTGGCAAAATTTGTGAATTATTATTATTATTATTATTTTATACAGAATCTGGAATAATTACACAATTAAAAAAACAGTACTCCTTTTTTTTAAAATTACCCTCTTAAGTCTGTGTTTTGGGCTAGAGTCCGGGTGACTGAATGAAGCCAAGTATTTATTGGCCGGATGCCCCTCCTGATGCCTATGTTGAGTTCACAGCAGATGTTTTTTCTGAGTACCTAGGAGAGAAACATCTGCCGCTACCTAGGATTGAACTCTCAACTTTCCAAGTGGGAGGTAAATATCTTCTCCACTAAGCTACCACATCGTTCATACAATTAAAAATACAGAACCTTTACATTAACGGTAGAGAAGAGATTATAATTGAATATATAGAATATTATATTGTGGCATTTTGTAGTGCTTGCTGATAGCAGCAAAGGAAACTTTGTAATAGGTCAATGTCAATCTTAAATCATCCAGGACCTCTTACATTATGATTACTGGGAAGAAAAGATAAGGATTTTGAAACTCAATAGTAACAGTTTACTTTTTATATTAAATTACTTGGAACTTTTCCATCTGGAAATCAATGTATTGCTTGTTTTCCAAATTGTATGCATCCTTGTGTTCAAGCTTTGTTTTTTCAAGGCTAGGGATTCCACTTCATACTATTTAATAACTTCCTAAAAGTATTGAGTGAAGCCACTGGGAGATTTGTACTGAAGAGTTGTCATATTTAGATTTCTTACCCACAATGGGCTTTAGAAGGTTTTAGGAAAGGATGTTTTGGGCAGCACAAGCCAAACAAGCTGGAGGTTTTATAAATAGGCTCTGTTTCTTAGAGCAGAAATTCTCTTTCTTCTTCACATAGAAATTGGATTCTCCTACTCACCTACAGTAACTCTGACAAATATTTTAATCTTGTTCCATAATATTAAGCAACTTCACTTCTCTTTCCTTGAGTCAGATGTTCTGCCCAGATTGCCAATTGCTAGAAATAGAACTAATCATAGTGCTTCCTCTCAGCTCAACAGAATTTTTAAGAAGAGATTGGACAACCATTTGTCTAGAATGGGATAGGGTCTTCTGCTTGAGAAGGGGGTTGGACTAGATGTCCTCCAAGATTCCTATAAACTCTGTTATTCTGTTAACTTCTGTTAAGGACAGAAGACTGGTGTCAAATGAAAATGGTAGAAGTGGGTACCAAACTTTAAACATTGCAAACTGGATTAAATTCACTAGGCAAGAAGCACCTTCCAAGTAAATTGTCATGGTAATCTGCAAAGACTTTGTAGCAGCTTCTTTTGCTATTTGCATTCCCCTCACTCAAATACTTTTCAAAGCCTCTCCCATTATTCTTTGGGAATGTAAAAGATGTTCCTCTTAATTGCAGAAGCCTTGATTTGAAGGGGAAAACCTCTCAGACCAATACACGTCGTGAAAACAAACTCCAGTTTTCTTCTGGTCTGTTTTTGTTAGGAATCACCTAAAAGTCACCTAACAGCTATTTGGGTTAGAAATATATAAACCAGGATAGACATTTTAATACTGTATCTTTAAGAAAATGCAAAACTGTAATTGGGTGTGGTTCATCAAACGACCATAAGATGGAGCCAGAAACCTGGGTTGTTTAGTCTTAGTCTCAAAAGAAGTCTCAGTGAGTCTCTGTTTCCTTCTGTTGGAGCATATTGCTGTTCTTTCTAATTGACTGCTATTTTTGGATTTGATGTAAGTCTGATACTGAACTATTTTTGACACTGGACTCTGATATTGGATTATCCCTGGACTGAAAACTGACTGATCTTACCTGTGAATGACTTTGGACTGTGTTTGAACTTTGCTTAAACCTTTATTGAAAGTAAAAAACCTACATTTACTCTACAGTGTATCTTTGTGCTGTGTGTGTATTATTCAACACTTCTCTCAAATACGTCTCCCTGTATGCGCTCATTCTCCTAATGGGGAATTACCTCAACAGTTTTGATTTGCAAAATAATGTGGCAACTTCAAGGAAAGACCATAACATCTGAAAACACAACATTCCTGACCCAGATGAATCTAGGCTGCTCTGAAAATCTCTACTTTTAGCTAGGTGGATTATGCTGCAAAGATTGTGAGTGAGATTTTTTTTTTACTTATACTTCATTCCTAACTTATGCCAATGGTGGAATTCAAAAAATTTTTTCTAGTGGTTCTGTGGGCATGGCTTGGTGGGCATGGTGTGGCTTGGTGGGTGTGGTAGGGGAAAGGATAATGTAAAATCTCCATTCCCATCCCACTCCAGGGGAAGATTACTGCAAAATCTCCATTCCCTCCCCACCCCACTAACCTGCTTTCCAGCTCCATTCTCCTGTGCAGGCCAATTAAAGAAGATCCAAGCGATCAGCTGGGACTCAGGAAGCAAAAAATAGATTGGGGCAGGGCCAGTCAGAGGTGGTATTTGCCAGTTCTCCAAACTACTCAAAATTTCCGCTACCAGTTCTCCAGAAATGTTCAGAACCTGCTGAATACCACCTCTGCTTGACTCCAGGCAGAAACCTACCTATACAAATCATTGTGTCCTTTACTCATGCACACTGGTTGCTACACAACCACCACCACAACAACAAAGTTGGTCCAACCAGGAGAACATACTTTACTTGCACGGGCCTCCACACATGGTGGCCAAAGCTGAAGCCAAATGTCCTATCTACCATAAATATATGTGGGTGTGAGCAGAAGAATTCAGAGGTCAACTGGCAAGATGAAGCAATGCTTATTTCTGCTTTGTTTCTTGGTTGCCATTCAGAGGAAAGGGGACAGAGCATGGGGGGAGGGGATCCAGGAATGTGATATCTCAACCAGCTAGCCATGACATCTACCAGTCAGTATGCGAACCAAGGTCATGTCAACAGATACCTGTTGAAGTTGAGTGAGAATCTACATCTGGACGGATTGGCCCATGTGACCCGAAAGACAAAGTAGGGTAGGAAGATCTCATTCTTTTAACTATCCCTAAGCATAGGAATAATTTAAGCTAGCCATCAACTCATAAAATATTTCTGTGGTCTTTTTAGAGTTGCCAACAGAAAGGGAGGGGGAAGCAGTGCAACAGCTTACAAAACTGAAACTGCATCCCACAAATGTTTTCAAAGATAGTAACTAGGCGACCAAAGTTTCTGCCACGTAAAATTCTAGCTGGAGAGCATGATTGATGACTCTTGGCTATGGATGTGTCCCATTGGAGAATAGGAATTACGATACACCCAGGCGGGTGGGAGGGAAATGATGTGTCTCCGAGTTGGCTACACCCAGGCAGCACTGGCATGTTAATTCCTAATAAATCCTTTTTAAGTTTTGGAAGTTTGACTCGAGACTCATTTAAATGGGGGTAACTGCTGGAATCCTGACACTAGCTTCACCTTTCTAAGTGCCAATATGATGTGCTCAATAAAGGATCTCTTGAACCCGAACAAAGGGTCAAAGAGTCCTGACTTCCCAGAGTTCATTACTCAGAATGGTGACATCAGAGTTTTGTAGTAGTTTTGCTGCCCTTCTACCATGGTCAACTTGCCTGTCAGTGGTGTAAACTAATTTAGAGTTAGACCAGGAGGTTGCGTACAGAAAAAATGTAATGCAGAGTAGAAAGGAAGGCTGCTAAGAAATCTCTGTTGTATTTTGCTGTGTTCTGATAACTTTCTTAATGATAAAATGCATCTATATTCCAGGCTTTGTGTTGGTGGTCTCTTGGCAACTCTGAACAGCTGTGTAGGGATGGTGGGAATTGAAGCTTTTGAGCTAGCACTCTCTCGTTACGAATGATATATTCTTTCTCTCCCCTCCCTCCCTTGCTAACAACTTTAGGAACAACTCTCACTGACTCTCATGCATCATTCACCTTTCTTTAATCCCATCAACATGGATACTGTGAAGTTGAGAAACAAAATACAAAACTTATAATAATGCTCTCTCTGCCTTTCCTCCTTTGCTGAAAATGACAGCACTCTGGTTCGTCTACAGTGAAGAAAGGCATGAAGTCAATGTAAGAGCCACAGCGATCCGGTGGTTAGAATGCAGCATTTGCAGGCTGACTCTGCCCACGGCCAGGAATTCGATCCTGACCTGCTCCACGTTGACTCAGCCTTCCATCCTTCCGAGGTCAATACAATGAGGACCCAAATTGTTGGGAGCAACATGCTGGCTCTTATAAACTGCTTAAAGAAATCTGTAAAGCACTATGAAGCAGTATGTAAGTGCTATTGCTATTGTTATTCTGTTATTACAGAGAATGGTTATTCTTAAGCAGCAATTCAGATGCAAGCCTTAATACACAGCACATGGGGAGACCCAGTGGTGGGGTTCAAATAATTTAACAACTGGTTCTCTGCCCTAATGATTTCTTCCAACAATCAGTTCACCAAACTACTCAGAAAGTTAACGACTGGTTCTCCCAAACTGGTACAAACTGGCTGAATCCCACCACTGGGGAGACCCAACCATAGTTTCAAGTGGGAAACTGTTAGTATCTAAGACCAAACCAAATCTAAAAATGTTAAGGTCATTAATTCAGCCATAGACACATAGAAATAACCCATATTTTCCCACCATTCAATAGAGATGATCATAAAAGTCAATAAGCAAATAAAAGACCGAACCCAATAATCAATGCCAGACAAGCAGGGATTAACCCAAGACAAACAATCAATCAGAAAACAATGACCCGATCAAAGAATTAGTTATCAAGGAAAAAATTGCAGCCCTATCAAAACTGTCAAGGTCAGCTACTGGGAACTGGGAGAAAACTCCACACTCACCAACATTGATATAGTTACCTAGTTTGTGTATGAAATATAAACAACCAAGCTCAGGAGCAGCAAAGACTCCAGTCCTGAGCTTCAGAGATTCTCTTCTATTACAAGGCTTAGTAGATTATATGTACACATACATTTCAAGTCTGAGAAGAATACATTTTTCATCATAGTGAGCTTCCTTTTGGTAATGTTTGTTAGCCAATAACATGTACATAATTTATAAAACCTTATTAAATATCCTTCCTCCAGGAACATTTGTTTCAGTAGGTGACATTACTAAAATGAACCTTGTCTAAGTTTTGAAGCTACTCAAAGTTGGGTCTAATTAGCACTTTGATAGGAAACCAGAATAAAGTCCCAGGGCCAACATCCTAGAAACAGTGGCAAATCAAACTTCTGCCTTGATTGCAATGGATTGGATCATGAAGTTATGATTATCTAGGCTTTAAATAATAATTTAAATAAATTATTAGCAGTCCTTTAAATGAAATGAGTCATTATTAAAGATAAAGGTTCCCTTTGCACATATGTGCTAGGGGGTGGTGCTCATCTCTGTTACAAAGCCGAAGAACCAGCGCTGTCCGAAGATGTCTCCATGGTCATGTGGCCGGCGTGACTAAACGCTGAAGGTGTAGCACGGAACGCTGTTACCTTCCCACCAAAGTGGTCCCTATTTTTCTACTTGCATTTTTTACATGCTTTTGAACTGCTAGGTTGGCAGAAGCTGGGATAAGTAACGGGAGCTCACTCCATTATGTGGTGCTAGGGATTTGAACCGCCAAACTGCTGACCTTTCTGATCAACAAGCTCAGTGTCTTAATTACTGAGCCACCGCATCTCTAATGTTGTTATTAGTTAGGCCCTAAAATATCCATAGATGGATTAGTAAGACTCTTCTAACATAGCTAATCTTTCTATCCCAAGTTAACTGTGGAATCAGATCACACAGTAGAACAGATTTTGTTGAGACAAAGTACATGGTTAATGCAAAGGAAAGTTTAATCTCCCCTATCTTTTAGAAATGTCAAATTAAATAATGGTAGAAAGTTGCAATTACATGTATATTCATATACTTATATATTCATTTGCACTTTGGAACTAGGACACTTCCAGGCATTCACTTTCCTTCAAAGCTTTTAATTTTCAGAAATTTACATTTTAAATGTCCATGTTAAAAAGGGAAACTTAGAGGGAAGGGATGCGCGCGCACACACACACATACACAAAATATTTTGGGGGGAAAATTGCTTACAAAACAATAATGTATCTTAAATGACTAACTTATATGTAGACATTCGTTTTCATAAGAATTTGTTTGCCTTCGCCAATGCAGAAATAGGAAGACGTGAAGATGCAATTAAAGACGCAATTTAAAAAATTAGGAAACAGAGAAACTAAAGGGGGAAAAAAGCTCTGAAATCAGGTTTTGTCATTTCTAGGTAAAGGTGGCCTGATTAAATCTGAATATATAATTGTTTATACGTACCAAAAGGAGCCTATATGATGACATACATACCCTGTGAGAGAAAAAGCATAGCTATGTGACTGTCTTCATCCCATCCCATTGGCCCATCTGTCATGGCCCCGTCGGAGCCTGGGTCCAAGAAGGAGGAGATGGAGCCGGGGCCAATAGAGGGGGTGGATGCAATGCCCATGGCACCTGTGGATGAGGACGAGGCATCCTGGGCCCCTGGAGCCTTGGAAGAGTAGGCAGGGAGGAAGAGAGGAAGCAAGTTAACCAAGGAAGATGGAAAGGGTAGGCAGCAAAGCAGAGCTCCGGAGAAGAGAAAATGTTTACCCTGCCCACCCTGTGGAGAATGGAGAGGAGATACAGTCAGCAGAGGGTAATCCAACTACTCGGGAGAAGGGAGCCCCACCCCTCCTCACGGGGATCATCTGGAGAGTAACATTTAAGGAGATGATGTGGGGAGGGGCTTTTGTTGGGACTAAGTGTATGTTGTGGCAACACTTTCATCGGTTCCTAGAAGAACTTTGCTCCAGAAGCCTTGCTGTGATCGATTGAGGTTTGAGGTTGCCTTGATATTGGTGGACTTCCACTGCTGGAAAGTTGCACAAAGTGTATGCAGGTGTGTGGGTTCGAGCCTTGATCTTGGACTGTAGGTGTGCCTCATGGACAGAGATTTTGGGGAATGGACCAGGAATTTCTGGATTGTGGGGATTTGGGGGAATGCTGCTTGAATAAAGGCTGACAAGCTTTCACCTAGCACATGTTGCTTGCGCACCAATTATGGGTCATGTCACCTTCTTACCTGGTGAGGGTTAGGGTGCTACAGATCCTGTCAGTTATAGAACTTCAACTGGCGGGGTCCAGAAAGATAGCCTTTCTCTGTTGTTGCTCCACCGTAGAGGTGAGGCAGACCCCTACTCAGCTGGCCTTTTAGAAAGGTATTAAAACACAGCTCTGTGGCTTTGTGTGGGGATGTCAAGCATCAAGGAATTCAGGAGATTCAAACAGTTGAAAATAGTATAAAGTTTTATTGCAAGCTTAAGCTCTTTGCAAGAATCTGAACAACTAACGGTCAAATGAAATTAGTGGGAGTTAAGGAATTCAAAGCTGGGATTTAGATCTCTTGTGGGCATGCAGGGACTCGTGACTACTGATGTGTTTGACCCCTCCCACAGGCTCAGCTGGTCAGCTCCTGTAGGAGAACCCAGAGGTTCACAATGCCATGGGGCAATTTCATACAGATGGGGAATGACTGAAAGCGAAGTCTATATTTATCTCAGGTCAAGTATGTCCTAATATCTATCATATTTCTTTGGGTCATAACAACTAAATAGTGCCTTCCTCGTAAAAAAGGAGAATTCATAGAATTGTAATATTGGAAGGGATTATAGTCCAACTGTCTACAATGGTTATCAAAATCAATTAAAAACCTGGTATGCTTCACAACCACCTCAGAAACAGCTCATGGAATTGGGACAATGAAATAATGAACCCCTTTATGATCATCATGACTTATGACCATAGTTGGCAGATTACATGACTGTTTTGTTGAGTTAAAGGCTATCTGGATTATCCAATCATTTCCCCATCCTGATATATTTTACATGTATTCTTCTTGGCTATCGCTCGACACTAAACTAACCTTGAATCTCTGAAGCTATGCAGGAACACTCCTGATTAGTTAGATTAGATTAACAGAGTTGGAAGGGACCTCATAGGTCATCTAGTCCAACCCGCTGCCAAAGCAGGAGACCTACACCATTTCTGACAGATGGCAGTCCAGTCTTTTGTTGAAAGCTTCCAGTGATGAAGCTCCCACAACTTCTGAAGGCAAGCTGTTCCATTGGTTGATTGTTCTCACTGTCAGAAAAATGTCTCCTTATTTCCAGATTGAATTTCTCCTTGTTCAGTTTCCATCCATTATTCCTTGTCTGACCTTCAGGTGCCTTGGAAAATAGCTTGACCCCTTCCTCTCTGGGGCAGCCCCACAAATATTGGAACACTGCTATCATGTCTCCCCTGGTCCTTCACTAGTCTAGCCATGCCCAGGTCCTGCAACCGTTTATTGTATGTTTTAGCCTCCAGTCCCCTAATCATCCTGGTTGCTCTTCTCTGCACTCTTTCTAGAGTCTCAACATCTTATTAGAGTGTGGTGACCAAAACTGGGTGCAGTATTCTAGGTGTGGTCTTACTAAGGCTTTATAGAGTGCTCTTACTACAACCCTTGATCTTGCTTGTATCTCTCTGTTAATGCAATTTAGCATTGCATTGGCTTTTTTGGAGGTTACTGCACACTGCTGGCTCCTATTTAACTGGTTGTCCACTAAGACTCCAAGATCCCACTCACAGTTACTGCTGGTTTCACCCAGTCTATATGTGTACTTCTGGTTTTTCTTGCCTAAGTGTAAGAATTTACTTTTTTTCTACATTGAATTTCATTTTGTTAGATAGTGCTCGTAGACGTGATCACCAGCAGAGAATCCTGGATCTATAAGCCAGTTTGGAAAGTCCAAAAATGGAAGAAGACAGGATCAAGCCTAGAAAACTGCATGGAAGCCATTTCTAAAAGTGGTGTCCCCTTCCATCTCTTCTTCATTTTATGTCTAACTCTGCAGACATTGCAGTACATTGGCTTGAATGCTAATCCTGTGTGACCATTTGTTCACCTCAAATCCATTCATTCAATACCCAGTGAAGCACCAGGTGTCTCCAAGGGAGGTCCGTGCTACCAAAATCATTGGCCCACACTTCCTTTCTGCTTCCCTGTACAGCATGTGTGACGCAGACACTCGGTAATGATGAAGTTTGCAGGAAAACAGCTGCCTATGGAAAAGGCTAATTGATATTTGCTAACTGGAGCATGGAAGCAGAAGGATGCCTGGTACGAGGGAGGGAAATGTACGCAGCCGGGCAGCCTCACTTCTCATTTGCCATGCTTGAAGAAAACTGCTTATGCATTCACCTAGAATAATGCTATACCAGCTGCAAAGCTTTAAGCGCAAGATGGGATTGAAAAGAAAATTCCAATCAAATTGTGGCTGAAATCTTCCTTACCTATACTGGAAGCTAAGCATGACAGAATGGATTTGTGTGTATAGAAAACATACATACAAATATACATACCTATGTATAAATATTCATAAGTATATACAGTATATACAGATATATATATTTACATAAGCCTATAGGCATAGCCATACATACACACAGGGAGTCCTCACTGTCTAGTAGGGTCATAAGTCAAAAATATTGTGAGATGAATTAGATTCAATTTTATGGCATTCTTAAATCAAATTTGTTAATTGAATCAAACAGATTGCTAAAGGAATGAAAATCAGGCTTACTATTTCCTCCCCCTACACTTTTGGGATAAATTTGTACTTGTGAATGTTTTCTAAATGGATGCTCATTCCAGGTTGATTACATGTATGCATGTATATATGTGTGTGCTTGTGTTTGTGTGTGTGTATATATACACATCTGCATCTTTAACTCATTCTCTTTCTCTTTCTCTCTCTGTCTCTCTGTCTCTCTCTCTGTCTCTCTCTCTGTCTGTATGTGTGTGTGTGTGTGTGTGTGTGTGTGTGTGTGTGTGTGTATAGTGTGTCTGTATATGTTCATCAGATGAACACTATACAGAAGCCTGATGATGGCAGATGAGATTCTGCCAAAACGTTGCTACAACTTTAAAAGCACAACTATAATGACGTGGGAAAATACCCGAACAAAGCTGAATGCCATACATGTAAGTACCCGCGAAAACTTAAGAAAACACACACACATACAGATACATACATATACATACATACATACATACATATATATTATATATATATATATATATATATATATATATATATATATATATATATATATATATATATATATATATATATATATATGACACACATGTGTATGCACACAAACATGCATAGGTAAAGTAAAGGTTCCCCTTGCACATATGTGCTAGTCGTTTCTGGCTCTTGGGAGCGGTGTTCATCTTCATTACAAAGCCAAAGAGCCAGCGCTGTCCAAAGACGTCTCTGTGGTCATGTGGCCAGCATGACTAAACGCCTTCAAAGACGCACGGAGCACTGTTACCTTCCCACCAAAGTGGTCCCTATTTTTCTACTTGCATTTTTAACATGCTTTCGAACTGCTAGGTTGGCAGAAGCTGGGACAAGTAACTGGAGCTCACTCCATTATGCTGCGCTAGGGATTTGAACTGCTGAACTGCTAACCTTTCTGAATGACAAGGTCAGCGTCTTAGCCACTGAGCAACCGGAGATGAACACCGCTCCCAAGAGCCAGAAACGACTAGCACATATGTGCAAGGGGAACCTTTACTTTACCTATGCATGTTTGTGTGCATACACATGTGTGTCATATATATATATATATATATAATATATATGTATGTATGTATGTATGTATATGTATGTATCTGTATGTGTGTGTGTTTTCTTAAGTTTTCACGGGTACTTACATGTATGGCATTCAGCTTTGTTAGGGTATTTTCCCACGTCATTATAGTTGTGCTTTTAAAGTTGTAGCAACGTTTTGGCAGAATCTCATCTGCCATCATCAGGCTTCTGTATAGTGTTCATCTGATGAACACTATACAGACACACTATACACACACACACACACACACACACACACACACACAGAGAGAGAGAGAGAGAGAGAGAGAGAGAGAGAGAGAGAGAGAGAGAGAGAGAGAGAGAGAGAGTTTGGGCTTCTCTGTAAACTCTACATAGATCATCCATCCATCTATCCAACTCTGCACTTTGCATTACTGAAAGAACATGTATTATTTTGATCAGTACAATTGCCCAGGCTAAGACTGCAGCAGAGGAAGACATTGGCAGAGAATCCAGAAAACTCTGCACTTCGTCAGTGTAACGCAGAGCCAAAGAAGAATCAGAGTCAGAATTCTTTATTGACCAAGTGTGATTGGGCACACAAGGAATTTGTCTTGGTGCAAATGCTCTCAGTGTACATAAAAGAAAAGATATTTGTCAAGAATCATAAGGTATAACACTTAATAATAGTCATAGGATACAATAAGCAATCCAATCATACTAGGAAACAGTCAATATAAATCGTAAGGATACAAGTGACAAAGTTACAGTCATACAGTCCCAAGAGGGAGCGGATGGGTGATAAGGAGTGATGAGAAGATTAATAGTAACAGTAGTGCAGACTTTGTAAATAGTTGAACAGGGTTGAGGGAATTAGTTGTTTAGCAGAGAGATGGCATTCGGGGGGAAAATGTCCTTGTGTCTGGTTGTTCTGGTGTGTAATTAATTAAGAAATTAATATTATCAAATATTACAAAAGGGATATATCAAAACCAGGAGAACACCCAGTGATGAAGGAAGTAAAATTACGCTCTTAGACTTTTAGCTGGACAAGGATAATCTACTCTGCTATTTTTCCTTAGTTTCACACAGACTCTTTGACGTTCCTGAAACACTTAACTTTCCCATCAAATCCATTCCCTCATACATCACTGAAGCTTACACACGCATAACTACAAGTGGATATTTCCTTACAATTATCCAAATATTATCGTCCTTAAGGTTCTGCAACTTTCTCAGAACATATTTTTGTTTCACTATGACCTATGTCCTTGTCTTATAAGAGTTGATTTAGTGACTGTTCAAAGCTACAATGCTGGGGAAAAAAAGGTGACTTAATTATCATTTTTCATGCAACCGTTGCAACATCCCCATGGCCATGTGATCAAAATGCACACGCTTGGCAATGGATTCAGATTAATGACAGTTGCCCTGAGGGTCATGTGTTCAAATTTTTGCAACCTTCTCACAAGCAAAGATTTGCTTCGGAACCATGTTGCTAACGTAAACAGCTGTAGTAACTCACTTAACCAACTGCAGCAAGAAAGGTCTTGAAATGGGGCAAAGCTCACTCAACACACGTCCCACTTAGCAACAGAAATGTTGGCCTCAATTGTGGATGGAAGTCAAGGATTACTTGAAAGTAGCACAAATTAAAAGAGGAATCTGCTTACACAATATTAAATGGGGGACCAGACTTTGCAGCATTTGAAAGCAATCCTTGATCGTCTTGTTCGGCCAGTGTTATATCTGTTCTGAGCAAGATCATGAGGTTCCCAAGATCATGAGGCAGACTCCTTGTCCCAATAAAACCCCTTTTATTTACTTTAAAGGGAATTCGTCTCCAGCAAAGTTCCGGCAAACAGTCTTTCATGAGATTTCACAACTACAGGCCTTTATCGGGCTTGGAGAGTTGCCAGGCTGATATCTTCCAAACGCCACACTGTAGCAGAATGGCAAGAGGTCAGGAAGAGATCTTCACCCTAATGAATTGAATTAATCATCTCCTGCAAACACCACTTCCCTTTCTTTCCTATTTATTCCCTATGGGAGGGACCATTCACCATCCACCTGTGGCTTTACTCCTGAGTCAACCCTTGTTCCTTAACTGTTCCCTTCTCCTGGCAGCTCTGCACATATGCACACTGGAAACAGGCTCCAGCTGTTCTTCTGCCCCACTGATCTCCAACTCTAAAGGCAGCTGATAACTGTCAGAGGGTCCTAGCCCCATCTCTGCCTCCCACTCAGAGCACTCATCAGTGCCTTCCCCAGACTCCAGGACTGGCCCATATTCCTCCCCAACCTCCTCACTGTCCGAGTCTGCCGCCAGCTTCACTGGCCACTGGCAGGCCACAACAATATCCAGGTCTAGATAATTTTGAATAAAGTCTCTGCCTCCTTCAAGTCAAACCCACAAATTATAGAACCAATTCGAGCCCCAGATATTTTCTTTTTCTTTAGATCAACGACAGTTAAAAGCCAAAAGGTGCCTTGTTTCTGAGCGCACTTACGGGCATAATAATTCAGAGCATAAGGGAGATGGCATTCGATGTGAAACCATGGAAAAATAGAGCCCAGTTGACTCCACGACTTGCAAGGGCAAAGCTAACTTACTGAACAGAAGGCTCTGTTGTTTGGCAAGTAGTCAATAAAACTCTATCTTAGGACTTTCTATCCTAAAGGTTCTAATCAAAACAATTTATTTCCGACGTGTAAACTCTCACTTTTTTTTTCTCCAAGTGTAGCTATTGTCAGGAAGCTTGTAAAAGCCTTGACCAGCAACTCTCTTCGAACATTTTATTAAGAGGATAAGAGCTCCCCCATCTGTTTCAGAAACAGACAGTAGCTTAGAAAGCTTATTATAAATCCAAAGCAGGAACATAAATATCTAACTATATATCTATATATACTCTCTCTCTCTCTCTCTCTCTCTCTCTCTCTCTCTCTCTGTGTGTGTGTGTGTGTGTATGCTATATCTCTATCTCTATAGATAGATAGATAGATAGATAGATAGATAGATAGATAGATAGATAGATAGATAGATAGATAGATAGATAGATAAAAGGAAGCCGAACAAAACAAGAAGGGCAATAATAGAGATGCTTACTAGATCAATCTAGGATGTAGCCCTGGTAAAAAAAAAAAAAAAGGAAGGAAGGAAGGAAGGAAGGAAGGAAGGAAGGAAGGAAGGAAGGAAGGAAGGAAGGAAGGAAGGAAGGAAGGAAGGAAGGAAAACCATCCTTTGCATTTTACTAAGCCTTGTAAAGTGCAATATCAGTGACAGTATTTTCTATAATCCTATATGCCCATTCATACAAACAGAAAACAGGATTACAGAAAACACAGTAGATATATTCCATATATTCCAGATAATTGCAAGATTTGCTAATTTTCAATGTGCGAAAAAGAGAAATGCGTTATATCACAATTATTTACACTGGTTCTCCAGATACTTTTCTTGATCAGAAACAATTTCCTCTGAGAAGATGCCTTTAAATTACAGACAGGTTATCTTTAATCTATCTTAGAACAACCCTTATCACTTGACTGTGAGGTCCTAAAATTAACTCATAACTTAAACCTGGCTAAAGATGGAAATGGAGTGTATAAAAATGTTATTTCTCCTGCTATTTATTTACAAGAATAATAGAGTTAAAAAGGGACCTTATAGGTCATCTAGTCCAACCCACATCCCACCCAAGCAGGAGACCCTATATCATTTCTGACAGATGGGAGTCTAGTTTCTTCTTGAAAGCTTCCAGTGATGAAGCTCCCACAACTTCCGAAGACAACTTCTGTTTCATTGGTTGATTGTTCTCATTGTCATAAAGTTTCTCCTTATTTCCAGGTTGAATCTCTCCTTGTCAGTTTCCATCCATTATCCATTATATATACATAGAGCAGAATTATGCAAATTAAGGTTATTGCTCTTTCTTTCTTTCTTTCTTTCTTTCTTTCTTTCTTTCTTTCTTTCTTTCTTTCTTTCTTTCTTTCTTTCTTTCTTTTTCATTTTTATGGAAAGCATCCATACTCAGCAACATCCAATAAGCTATTAATATCTATGTGGATGGATAGGAAAGACTAATCACTCTTTGGAAATATGAAAGCGATTGAAATGTACAACTGGAGAGAAAGAGAGGGGGGGGAGGGAAGGAGGGAGAGAGAGAGAGATTTTATTTTGCAGAAGAAAAGGGTATGCAAATATTCCAAACAAGAAGAAAATAAATAGGTGTGTATGTATGTATGGATATCCCGAGGAGAAATAAGCATGAATGTTGGTATGAAATTTGGAGATATTTGGATAAAATATCTCTGTGTAGAGAGATATATCTCTGTGTAGAGATATTTTATCTCTTGTTTAACCACTAAATCAAGACCAGTTCTCTTTTATCATTTTTATCATGTTCTTTTATCAGAAATGAAATAGTATTTCTCATTTTGACTTGTTGAGCTTCTAATATTGTCCTTTTAATTCTTTTTCCTTTCCTTTCTTTACCTGCTTACAGTGAGGACTCAAGGCTGCCTCATCCATCATCGGATCTTGTCATGAATCTCCTCTAGATGTTACTTTTTCTTTCCTATTTCCCATCTCCACCTCCTTTTTCTGTCTTTCAGCCAAAAAGTCAGGTGTCAATTTGGAATCACCTGGTTGAAGCTACCATCTGATGTATTTTTGCCTTCCAATGGCCCTGAAGCCCTCTCAGTTATACATAGAATAGCTCTAACTTTCAGAATGTGAAGAACTTAATTACAAAGTATTAACATTCCTTTAATATCTGTTAATGCTGTCCAGCTGATCAGAAGAAAATTAGGGACATTAGTAGCTTTCCTTCCTTCCCTTTCTTTTTCCTTTCCTTTCCTTTCCTTTCCTTTCCTTTCCTCCTCCCCTCTTCCCTTCCTTTTTTCTTTCCTACCTTCCATCCTTTTTCCTTCCCTCCCCTCCCTCCCTTCCTTCCTTCCTTTCTTTCCTTCCTTCATCTCATTCTTCCTTCCTTCCTTTTTCCTTCCTTCCTTCCTTCCTTCCTTCCTTCCTTCCTTCCTTCCTTCCTTCCTTCCTTCCTTCCCCTTCCCTTCCTTCCTTCCTTCCCTTCCTTCCTTTCCTTTCCTTTCCTTCTTCCTTTCCTTTTCTTTCCTTTCCTTTTCTTCTTTCCTTCCTTCCTTCAAATGCCAGCAAACATAGGTTAAGAATGTAAATTTTTGTATACCTTCTACAAACATTTTTTTTCTTTTAATCCTAAAGAGGTCTAAATTATTTCTGTGTGCAGCACACTATGTGTATTATCCAGCTGAATATCTCCACCATCTCTCTATTCAAATGTTTTTAGGTATATGCCCTTTAAGTATACGCAGAAGTAACTCCCACAGTGTTCAATCTGGGTTTTGTTATATAAATGTTGTCTTAATTAACAATTAATACTACAATGAGGATTTTAAATAAAACAGATGCTCTGCAAAATTTAAGAAGCTTGGCAGTACTTTCTTCCAGCAAGTCATATTTCACATAATATTTAAAATAAACACAGTAGTTTTATTATTACAGCAGTACCTTGTTACTCAACCACTTCAAAGCTCATTGGATTTGGTACTCAATGCATTTTGACGCAAAAATGTCCCAGCCCTCGGAGTTGGTTTAGTACTCGATGCACTGCGATAGGAAGAGAGGGATAGCTGGGAAGAACGGACAGAAAGTTGGCCATTCTGGGAAGGTCATTGTCATAGGAAAAGGGACAGATAGGAAATCCTTTCCAGATGAAACAAAGGGTGAGGTGGTAAATCACATGGTTTGTTTGATACTCGTCATTATTAGTACTCGTTGTGCCTCCTGGAACCAATTAAGGACGTACCACTGTACTGTCATCAGAAAAGAGTTTTAAAAGCAGTATTTTTATTTCCTAACATTCATGAGAGAGGTGCTGCAGCCCCTAATTTCCCAAACAGGAGTGCAATATAAGAAAAGGAAACAAATACTCAGGTTGTCTATAGAGATTCTCAGTCATCCAGGTCATGGTTGTCCCAAAGGCAACTGGACTTTCTGGTTTCTTCTTTGAAGATGTTTCGCTTCTCATCCAAGAAATGTCTTCAGCTCTGTGTGTATGTTCTACAGTGCTGTATATGTTCTTCAGAGTTTCAGAGCTTTTCTTCAGAGTTGAATAAGCTTCTTGGATGAGAAGCGAAACATCTTCAGAGAAAAACAAGAAAGTCCAGTTGCCTCTTGAAAAAGCACCTTTGGGACCGATACTCAGATTCATTCATATGTTCTCAGTCCAAGACAGGCAACTATTGAAAATGCAGATGAAATGCAACAGTTGTTTATGGCTGCCACACAACTCTAATATTTCATTTATGGTAACCAATAGGAGTATTACAACTCCAAAATGGTAAACGTTGATTATATTATTCTGCTGTGATAGCACTGCTGAATGTAGACTATGTTAATAGATTAAGATAAGGGTCTTCAAGCTTGGCAAGTTTAAGACTTGTGGACTTCAACTCCCAGAATTCCTTAGCTAACATGACTGGAAAAGGAATTCTGGGAGTTGTAGCCCACAAGTTTTAAAGTTGTCAAGTTTGAAGAACCCTAGATTAAGAAAAATGTTTTTGGGTTCATGGAGAGGTTTACTCTACCTTTGATCAATTGTGAAGATTGCAGATCAAAAAGCTTCCCTCTAGACCAGGGGTGTCAAACTCAATTTCATTGAGGGCTGCATCAGGATTGCGTATGACCTCGGGGGGGAGGAAAGTGGGCATGACCAGGGGGCCTGGCCAACATGATGTCACTCCTGTCAGGGGGTGCTGTGGTGGCCCAAGCACTCTGCCAGAAAAAATGGCCTCCCAAGCTCCAGCTCAATCGACAGCCTCCTGCAAGCTTCTACCAGTGAAAATGGGCTCAGGAGGGCTGCCTGCGGCCCTCCCAAGCTATATTTTCACTGGCAGAGGCACTATGGGCCAGCCCTTCGCTGTTTTCAGGGCAGTGCCACGGGCCAGATCTAAGTACCTCACAGGCCTGATCTGACCCTCAGTCCTTAATTTGACACCCCATGTTTTAGACCATTATCCCTGTCATCACTACCCTCAAATCAGGGGTGGGATTCTACCAGTTTGCACCTATTCACTAGAACTGGTTGTTAACATTCTAAGTAGTTCAGAGAACTGGTTGTTAGAAGAAATTACTGGCCTAATCCTGTAAGGAAGGCAGGAAGGAAACATTCTGGTGTTGCTTTCAGAAACTGCCTCTCCGTTAACCCTTATTACATTCTTGGCAGGACTAGACTTCCTGTCTCTGGAATGTCTCTGGAGTTTTTTTCCCCTCCTTTCTGGTACTTTGTGTGGAGTGACCATTCAAATTACAATGGCACTGAAAAAAGTGACTTATGACCGTTTTTCACACTTACAACTGTTTCAGCATCCCCACAGTCATGAGAGGCCAGGCGAGGAGATGCGTGCCTCGATGTGAGTGAGGTTGAATTGGCCATGCCCAGCCAATAACAAGACCACCAAGCCATGTCCACCCAGTCACATGACCACCAAGCCACACCCACCACTAAGTCACGCCCACAGAACCGGTTGTTAAAAATTTTGAATCCCACCCCTGCCTCAAATTCCTTGGAGGTTGAAGGGAAGAAAATTGTGGACAGGATCCCAGGGTGATACCATTCCCAATAAAGGAAGCTGTTTGTAGCTCAGCAATGAAATGAGGGATCTCCGACAGTCTCTGAGCTCACTTGTTTTCTTGCAGACTTTTCATTACCTAAATCACTACCTTATCCAAACTGGATAGATTGAACTAGTTACATTTTTAAAAAACTGAAAATAATAGATCTATTCCAGTGGTGGGATTCAACTGGTTCTGTGGGCATGGCTTGGTGGGTGTGGTGTGGCTTGGTGAGTGTGGCTTGGTGGGCATGACAGGGGAAGCATGCTGCAAAATCTCCATTCCTACCCTACTCCACTAACCTGCTTTCCAGCTCCATTCTCCTGTGCAGGGCAACCAAAGAAGTCCCAGCCAATCAGCTGGGACTTGGAAGGCAGAGAATATATAGGGGCAGGACCAGTCAGAGGTGGTATTTGCTGGTTCTCCAAACTACTCAAAATTTCCGCTACTGGTCCTCCAAGTGATCAGAATACCACCTCTGATCTATTCCATATTTATGTCTGTACTCTTCTTCTACAACTTTTCTAGCTAATGGGTTTGGTTTTTTGTTTTTGTTTTTTTGAATCCTATAAACTATTCCAACTTTTGTTGAACCTATTTGGTACAAAATGAGAGAATAAGATCATCGCAGTATCCATTCACGCTTCAAAAGAAGTTATTTTATTGGGGAAGCAAAATCTGATTTTGCATACTACACAAACTAAATTGTCCTTGTAAATTATATGAATTTGCAAGCCAGAACTGCACTCTGGTGAAATTATTCCTAACATATAATGTTTTCCCCAAATTTGAGCTAATAAAGAAATTAAGCAAGCAAACATTCTGCAGAATTTGAATGTCATGAGGATATCTTTATCAAATGATGCAGGGAGCTGGACCTCTAGCATTTATTAATTTATTTTATTGATTTAAATGTTTTACAAGTGTCCATTTTGTAACTCACCACTCGGGGTGGCTAACAACAGTGAGAAAAGCACAACTAACACAACCGATATAAAAGGAAAAGGATGAAATGAAGAGAAGAAAGAAGAAGAAGAAGAAAGAATATCCCAAAACATTTCTTCCTAGTTTTAATTGAAAGATGAATGCTGGCTCGAGATTCTTTTTTCCAAACATTGTGTTTGGAAGTGTAGTTTTAGTATATATTTGTGTAAAAGGATTACAATATAACAGATTTGCCTTTTTTTTCAGTTATTACACGATATATAAACATAGAACTAAGGAGAAATGTTCTAACAGTTAGAAAAACTAACCAGTGAAACGACTTGAATTCAGAAGTTGTGAATACTCCATCACTGGAGACTTTTAAGAAGAGATGGGCAGCCATTTTCTGGAAAGATATAGGGTTTCCTGCTTGAGCAGGGGGTTAGACTAGAAGACCTTCAAGGTCCTTTTTCAGTTATTCATTTTGGGAAATTTCTAAACAAACAAGGAGCGGGGTATCAAGAGGGGAGTTAGCCTTGAATCATTGTGCAACTGCAACGGACTGACCATCACTCAGTTCCATGGAAAATGAGCTGTATGGGAAGATTCTTGTACTATAGGTAGAACACAATAAAGTACTCAAATTGAACCTTTTACATGTGGATCTAGTTGCTTAGGCCTAACTATCTGTAACTACAAGATCTCTTTCTTATTTGTTATTGCCAGGTCATCCTTCTAATAATGTGGATGTATTCTTAAGGTTGTTTTCATTTTTCTATTTGTGGTTCTGACATGCCTCACTTTTAGAGTTACTTACACAAAACTATACTGGCCAGTTTTGAGAGCTCCTTCTAAAATTCCTGCCTGTTCCCTTTTGTTTTAACTATTGTGAATAATTGAAGACCATCAGCAAAGTTGGACATTTCATTGCATTAGATTCCAAATTATTTATGGACGCATTTAAAAGCAAACATCCAAATATGGAACATTGGAAAATTCCATTTCCTACCATTATGAAAACAGCTCATGTCATCTTCTTCCTCTGATTGCTGTGCTCTTCCCACTAACCTTTGTTAAACTGGAATAACTTTTATCCATGTGTTTGTTTGTTTTCCCCTTGAAATTATTAACCTACAAATAGAGAAAGGATTAGATAGTATACTGCTGATTTTTCTGCAACACTTCTATTGCTGTGTCATTCATATTTAATTTGCCTGATTTTGTAACATTTGCCTAATTTTCTTTACTCAAAGAGGTAATAGGTTAAGTACCCTTTACTTTCCTGGAGAGCGTTCCCCAATTTCTTTATAAAAACTGATATACAATTGCCTTCTTCCCAGTTTTGGGGGTCATATGTGCATATGGATACAATTTCCACATTTCTGTCAAAAGGGCAGCAATTCCACATCTAAGTACTAAGCATGTCCAGATAATTGTCACCTGGCTTGCAAGATTGGCTTATTTTAAATGTGCCAATGAGAGAGATTTGTTATATCACAATTATTTACATGGATACTTTTCTTGAGCAGAAACAATTTCCTCTCAGAAGATTCCTTTATACGTATATGATTTTATCTATTTTAGAACAACCTTTATCACTTGCCTCTGAGGTCCTAGAATTAACTCATAATTTAAACTCGGCTAAAGTTGGAAATGGTGTGTGTAAAAAATGTTATTTCCCTCACTATTTATGTACAAGAGCCACCAGTGGGTCAAGTCCATACATTTAAATGCAAAATTCTTTCAATTCCTTTATGTTTGTTCCCTATCTAGCCATATATGAGAATTCTAAGTACAGAGATGCAATCTATATTGTTAAACAAACCACTATCTCAACTTTCTTGTTAGTACAGTATGTATGTACAGTATATTGCTATTTGTTTTGGCGTAAAGACAACTCAATATAGTAAGCTTAGGAGAGGTAAATGACACAGTTGGGAATAAAAGGCCAGCAAATTAAACAAAAAAGGGGAAAGGATGTAAGCAGTTCTATGTGCAATTCTAAGAAGCCAGAAGGATATAAAAGGAAACCAATCAATTAGAAAGAATGGAGCATCGATCAGCTGGTAATCAGTACAGTATATGCCTTTCTGTAGGCACATATTTGAAACTGGACTCATGCTTGAATGATACTGCCTCTCTGTAATAAAAAAATTAGAATTTTTATTAAATTGTATTCATTCTAGACATTATAATTCATAAAAGTCTTAGAAATAATGTCCATTTGGGGTGAGATAGACATAGTGTTGTGGTTTTCTGGCAGCCTGTGCAGACGGCAGCAGAATCGGACAGTGGGGAAGAACGGGGAGCAGTCCGGGAGTCTGGGGAGGACTCAGTCAAGGGTCCTGCATCTGATGTAAAGATGGGGCTAGGACCACCTGCTAACTCTGGACCCTCCGGAGTCTGGCAGCAGCAAGGCAGAGGATCAAGGGGACCCTGTTCCCAGTGTGTGGGTGCACAGAGCTGCTAGAAGGCAAGAGCAGCTGAAACAAAAGGGGTGATTCAGGAGTAAGGCTTGGGGGGTGATTGCCCTTCCCCTAAGGTATAAAGGGGGTGCAAAGGTAGAGAAACCTTTGCAGGAATCAGGAGGCTGTGAGTTCAATGCTAGGTAGAGGCAGATATTTCTCTCTCTGGGCACATTGAGAATATATCTGCTGAATATAACTTTGCATTGGCAACAGGAAGGGCATCTAGCCAGTAAACATTCAGCTCCATTCAGTTGCCCAGACTCCACCCCACAAGGGATTATGGAGTCATTAAAAGACGATGAAGAACTGGACTTTCTTTGTTTTTTTTTTACTGAAGACATTTTACTTCTCATTCAAGAAGCTTCTTCAGTTCTGGCTGAATGGTGGGAGTAGGGAAGGATTTATATTCCTTCTGATCATCGGGGTACATCATGATGCAGTCATCAGCATGCTAACATCAGATGACTGCAAGGAATATAAATCCTTCCCTTCTCCATCATTCAGCCAGAATTGAAGAAACTTATCGAATGAGAAGTGAGGAAAAAAAACAGAAATCCCAGTTGCCTTTTGGAAAAAAAAAACAATTTTGGGATGAAAGTCCAAAGATCCCAATTGAAGGAAGAACAAAGGATAGGGAAAAAGCAAGATGATCTAATAAGATGTGATCTAAAGTGACAAAGGTCCATAGAGAAACAAGTTGAGAAAACTTTGGATGGATCACATGAACTAGGTTAAATTTCCAAGAAATTATCCAATCTCCAAATGTTAAGAGGTAATAATTTTGCCAGCACAGGGCCATTCTCAAGCTTATTAAAATACCAAAGTACACATTAAATTGCGTATTTGGTGATAATTCATATATCATCCAATGCATGTATCATGTATTGAGCCACAGTAGTGCAGTGGTTAGAATGCAGTACTGCAGGCTACTTCTGCTGACTGCAAATCTCACCAGGCTCAAGATTGACTTGGCCTTCCATCCTTCCAAGATAAGGACCCAGATTGTTGGGGGGAAAGAGGCTGACTCTGTAAACCACTTAGAAAGGGCTGTAAAGCACTGTGAAGCAGTATATATGTCTAAGTGTTATTGCTATTGCTATCCTTATAAAGTGTTAAAGGATGGAGTGCATGCCAGAACATTTGAAATGTATCATGCATTTCTTTCTTTTAATTAAATGTAAACAGGATAATGCAGAAATTTAGCATTGTCCAATCAATCCAGTGACTAAACTACTCTTTCCTATCTTTCCACTACATTAATAAAACTTAAAGGTTCCCTCTTACACATGTCACAAATGCAAAAACCAATTGGGAAGAAACCAATTGAAGACAGCAAATCCTAAAGATTTAAGAATCCATAGAAACGGTTGCAAAAATAGCGTCTCTCTTTCAATCCAGATGTTTTGCTATTTTTTTAAAAAAAGGGGGAATAATTAACTACAAACTGAGCATTAAGCATGCAATTAATTGCTATCAATTAATTAATTGCCAAATTGAATTAATCATGCAATTAATTCTTAGTTTCCAGGCCGCAAAAAAAAAAAAAAGTTTCGACACAAAAGCAGAAATAAAGACATGCTAGGAAAACAAAAATCATCAGCACATCATTCTTTTAAAAAAATGATAGGTTGATATACATAGGTATATCTCCATGTAATAAAGAAAAACGTTGAAAAATTTATTAGGCATATTTATTGTCTAAGCTTAATGTCCCAGATGAAAACTGTACATTGTTTCAATATGTTTCTGCCAATTAAGCTCTAAATACTTAAAGATAACCCAAGTGGTACAAATAGTTCTTTGAAGATTGCTTTCTTTTACAGGTCTCAGAAAAACACAGACCAGGATATAAATAATATGAATCCCTTCCCAAAAGGGGGATCAAAAAAAAAAAAAAAGAATCTTAGGTTTAAGACTTGACATTTCAAAGTGGCATATTTCTTCTATCTCTATGGAAGCAAATAAAAGCATTGAAAATATCTGTTAGGGATATTTATATGCTGAACGTTGATGGCCGGGGTAGCACATCAAATTTAGCACATCGAGCTCTCAGCGGCAACAAAAATCTTATGAAAATGTCCTGCAGGCAAATTTCAAGCTAGTCGAAAGTGGTCTTCTTTGGGGGAAATCCCAAACGCCAAATTCCAAAAGTCAATTGGATTTTCTTCAGGCGGTTTCCTCCTTTAAAACAGGAATGTCAAACTTGATATCATTGAAGACAGCATCAGGGTTGTGTTTGATCTCAGTGGGCTGGGGTGGGTGTGGCCAGGGTGGGTGTGGTCAGCATGACATCACTTGTGTCAGAGGTGCCTGTGGCCCAAGAACTCTGCCAGCAGAAAACGGTCTCCCATCCCCCATTTTTGACTGCAATGGCCTCCAGAAAAAATGGAGCTGCTATCTTTCCATAAGGGACCAAAGCTGTTGTTCTGCCTGTGGGCTTGTGGTCCTAGTGTAGCAGCAACACAACAGAAGTGGTTGATTGAGTAATAAAAGATCCCATTTCCCTGCCCCTGCCCTCCCCATGTGTCCTTGGTTTCAATGTCTAATATTAACTGTTTATGTTTTAACTGTATATGTAACGGTAAGCCACCCAGATTTACCCTATGGTAAGATGGACAGCCAATACGTTTTATAAATAAATAAATCACTCTCCAACTGTCCTTTTAAAATATCGGTTTCAGGGAAAGAACAGAATAGAACAGAACAGAACAGAACAGAACAGAACAGAATAGAATAGAATAGAATAGAATAGAATAGAATTGAACAGAACAGAACAGAAATTAGAATAGGATAGGATAGGATAGAATAGAATAGAAATTAGAATAGAATAATGCAATGAATAGAATAGAATAGAATAGAATAGAACAGAATAGAATAGAATAGAATAGAATAGAATAGAACAGAAATTAGAATAGGGTGGGGTAGGGTAAGATAAGATAGGGTAGAATAACTATTGTCACTTTGAATGTACACTAATTGGCAAACATTAAAAATGAAATTTCATTGCATATAGCTCTTAAAGGCTCACCACCTCCAATTTTACACTATGTAAACACGGCAAGATAAATAAATGCAAAATTGTGTATATACCCACATATATTGTGTGACACAGGGAAACAACACAGTCTAGTTCAGATGTATGCATGTTTATGACGAGAAAAATGAACATCTTCTGATTGAGATGGCACCAGAGACAACTGACTAACGACTATGAGAAATAACGTGCTGGACTGGGATGTGAACCAGGGTCTATTTTGGTATTTTTCTATGCTTAACTCTGTTATGTATTTAAAAACTATTTAAGAATCAACCATCATTTAATGTTCAACATGGTTGGATGTTCTCCAAGATTGGTGCCTCTGAAAGGGGTTTCACTGCCAGACTCTCTAGGTTCTTGGCACAGGAGCCCTTTTTCCTATGTTTCAATATGGACTCCATGTTGATTAAAAATCTTCTTAGATAAGGAGGTGGCACCATGGTCTCACCTTCTTTGAGGACTCTTACAACCAGTGGAGACTGTTTTACAGAAGACCTTGAAGCAAATAAGCAGCATGTTTCTGGCTGCCATCCTTGATAAATCATCTTTCCAGAGTCTCTTTTTTTACAGTGTGGTGACCAAAATTGAATGCAGTATTCTACGTGTGGCCTCTATAAAGCCTTAGTGAAGCAACTTCTAGAATACTGCATCCAGTTTTAGTCACCACACTATAAAAAGAATGTTAAGATTCTAAAAAGAGTGCAGAGAAGAGCAACTAAGATGATGAGGGGACTGGAGGCTAAAACACATGAAGAACAGTTGCAGGAACTATGCATGGCTAGTCTAGTGAAGAAAAGGACCAGGGGAGACATGATAACAGTGTGCCTATACTCAAGAGGCTGTCACAGAAAGGAGGGGGTATTTTCCAAAGCACCTGAAGGTCAGACAAGGAATAATGGATGAAAACTGATTAAGGAGAGATTCAACCTGGAAATAAGGAGAAATACCCACGAAAACTTATGAAAACACACACACACACACACACACACACACACATACATATATACATATATACATATATACATATACATAAACATATACATATACATATACATATACATATATATACATATACATACATACATATACATATATATATATATATATATATATATATATATATATATATATATATATATATATATATTATGTTTTCTGAGGTTCTGGATTTATATGTGGATCTTTGGTTGTTCGGGTTTTCTCCCGCGTAAGATTCGAAGTATCTAGGCAACGTTTCGATGAAGTCTCATTCATCATCTTCAGGCTTTGTCTCCGGCTCTGTGCTTCTCAGAGTAATGGAGATTGCAGCTGCTTCCTCCTTTTAACTGCCAGTGGGGTGGGACTTGATTCAGTGGGGGCTTGGCTGTGTTCTGATTGGGTGGGTGTGTGTTCTCATTGGTAGGGGTTTGGCTGTGTTCTGATTGGTTGGGGGTTAGCCGTGTTCTGATTGGTTGGAGGCGTGTTCTGTTTAGGTGGGGGCTTGGTTGTGCTCAGGTTAGTCTTAGTTGCTGGGGGATTTGAGCTGGTGAGTTGTGATCTTGCTGTTTGGCTTCTAGTTCGTGGTCCTGCTGCATCTTCATAGTGGGTGTCGGTTTGCTTCATGTATGGCTCAGAGGGGTTTAAAGTGGGTAGTGATGCAGCTGCAGTGAAGCTTCTGGTCCAGGGTCGTTTCTCATCTTCTGGGTGGGTGGGAGTCTGTTTTCTACATGGAAGTGTGGTGGTGGCATCTTGTGTGGCTCTCATGGGTGTGGGTCTGTTGTCCTTCATGTTAGGTACTCATCTGTTCATGAGGGCGGGTTTCCAAATGGCTGGAAGGCGGGAGGTGTCGTCTCGTTTGTTCATGCTGTGTGGGCGTTTTTCTATCTCTATGGCTTCTCTGATTATTCTGCTGTTGAAGTGTTCGGTTTTGGCGATAGTTCTGGTATTTTTAAAATCAATTTCATGTCCTGTGGCTTTGAGGTGTTGGACCAGGGAAGAGGTCGTTTCTTCTTTTTGATTGAGTTCTTATGTTCTTCAATGCGTGCACTTATTCTTCTGTTAGTTTGTCCAATGTATGTGGTAGGGCAGGCAGTGCAGGGATTTCGTATACTCCTTGGTTTTCTAATTCGATTTTGTCTTTGGGGTTTCTTAGGATGGTGGATATTTTTCTGTTTGTGCAGAATGCTGTTTTGATGTTGTGTTTTTGGAGGATCTTGCTAATTTTGTCTGTAGTGCCTTTTATATATGGGAGGAGAGCTTTGCCGTTTCTTGTTCTCTGTCTTGGATTTTGGTTGGGGTTTCTTTTTGGATTAGGTGGGTAATCTTCTTTCTTTGGAATCCATTGGCTGTAAGTACGTTGGTGAGAGTGTGTAGTTCGGTTTTTGGTGTTGTTCATCGGCTAAGCATTTTGTTCTGGAGATGAGTGTCTTGGCTACGGAATTGATCTGTGCTGGGTGGTGGTGTGAGAGTGCATGTAGATAGCGGTTAGTATGTGTTTTCTTCTGGTAGATGGTGTGTCCTAGGGAGCCATTGGATCTTTTGTATACCAAGACATCTAGGAAGGGAAGTTGATTGTTGGCTTCTGTTTCCATGGTGAATTGTATTTTGGGGTGTAGGCTGTTGAGGTATGTGAGGAAGTTGTTCAGTTTTTCTTTCCCGTGTGGCCAGATTATGAAGGTGTCATCTACGTATCTGAGCCAGAGTTTGGGTTTGTGTTCGTATTTTTCTAGAGCTTGTGTTTCAAAGTGTTCCATGTAGAGGTTTGCGATGACAGGTGAGAGGGGTGATCCCATGGGTGCTCCTTCTATTTGTTTGTATTTTTGTCCATTGTAGGTGAAGTAAGTATTGGATAGGCAGTGGTTGGTTAGATCTAGGATGTGCTTGGGGGTTGTATTTGTTTTGGATGGCTGTCAAGGCTTCTTTTATTGGCACTTGGGTGAAAAGGGATATGACATCGAAGCTTACTAGTAGGTCGCTAGGTTGTAAGTTTTGTTTCTTTATGATCTCGATGAACTGGAATGAGTTTCTTACGTGTGAGTTGATGGATTCTGCATAGGGTTGTAGTTGTTTGGCAAGAAATTTGGCCAGGTTTTGTAGAGGTGAGCCTATGGAGCTGACTATTGGTCTGAGTGGGGTTCCTTCTTTGTGTATTTTGGGGAGACCATAAAGCTTGGGGCATCTGGATGATTTTTCTCTGGGTATGATTCCTTGCTGGATTTCTTCACTGATGGGGAGGCTTTTATTTTGGATTTGGTAGTTTTTTCTAGGTAGGTGGTGGGGTCTGTCTTTAGGGGTTTTTATGTGGGGTCTTGGAGTAGGTTGGTTAACTTGGTTTGGTAGTCAGATGTGTTCATTACCACTGTCGCGTTGCCCTTGTCTGCTGGTAGGATTATTATGCTGGTGTCTTCTTTCAGGTTAAGTAGTGCAGTTTGTTCTTTAAAAGGAGGAAGCAGCTGCAATCTCCATTACTCTGAGAAGCACAGAGCCGGAGACAAAAGCCTGAAGATGATGAATGAGACTTCATCGAAACGTTGCCTAGATACTTCGAATCTTACGCGGGAGAAAACCCGAACAACCAAAGATCCACATACAAATACCCGCGAGAACCTCAGAAAACAAATATATATATATATATATATATATATATATATATATATATATATATATATATATATATATATATATATATATATATATATATATATATATATTCATTCAGCTTTGTTTGGGTATTTTCCCATGTCATTGTAGTTGTGCTTTTAAAGTTGTAGCACGTATGGCAGAATCTCATCTGCCATCATCAGGCTTCTGTAGGAAGCCTTCTACAGAAGCCTGATACAGCCTTCTACAGAAGCCTGATGATGGAAGATGAGATTCTGCCGATACGTTGCTACAACTTTAAAAGCACAACTACAATGACGTGGGAAAATACCCTAACAAAGCTGAATGCTCTCTCTCTCTCTCTCTCTCTCTCTCTCTCTCTCTCTCTCTCTCTCTCTCTATATATATATATATATATATATATATATATATATATATATATATATATATAATTTGAATATGCAAAATTGATTATAGTAATTTCAGAGTGCTTCCAAATGATGAAGTTTTCCCTTTAGTTGCAAGACTGTGTTTCATCTCTCCTTTGATTCTTATTTTTATTCATTTATTATAGAAAGATCCAGGGCAGAAGCACAATTAAAAAAACTAAACTAAACTAAACTAAAGCTGAACTAAAGCTGCAGAAATGCAAATGTAGCACTCTCTGTAGCTCTTTTGGGGAACTGAATATTCTAGGTTAGGGATATCAAACTCAAGGCCTAAGGGCCAGATCCGGCCCATGGGATGCTAAGAACTGGCCCACGGGGCCGCCCTGGAAACAGCCAAGGACTGGCCCATGGTGCCTCTGCCAACGAAAATGCCATTTTTGCTGGCAGAGGGTTGCAGGAAGCCATGGCAGTTGAAAATGGACCTCAGGAGCCCCTTTTCGCTGGCAGAGTGCTCACCACGGGTGTGTTCAGAGTATTGCAATGTAAATGCAGCGCCAGAAAAGTAAACACAGATAACGGAGGCTTCATTTAACTTCTTTATAAACATATAAAGTATATTTTACAATACCAGTTGTAGATTTCTCCAACATGGAGCAAACTCAAACAGAAGCAGACATGTTACAGGTTCAGAGCAGAACAGCAACTCAACTTCAGTAGACAAAAAAACAACAACAGAATTTCTAGTTTCACTTTCCAGGTC
This sequence comes from Pseudonaja textilis, assembly GCF_049901715.1. Taxonomy (NCBI): domain Eukaryota; kingdom Metazoa; phylum Chordata; class Lepidosauria; order Squamata; family Elapidae; genus Pseudonaja; species Pseudonaja textilis. Next base: position 53,585,478 of record NC_141995.1, read on the forward strand.
AGCTCCCATTGGCTGGTCTGTTACCATGCCTACTCACTGACTCTGTTAACTATGTCTTTGCCAGTCAATGAATACTCTGACAAGGCACCCTCAACATGAGTGATGTTAAGCTGACCACACCTACTCCAACCCCCCAAAAATCAAACAAAACCCTGATGTGGCCCTCAATGAAATTGAGTTTGACACCCCCTGTTTTAGGTTATATGAAAGTTTAAGACATTCTTTGGGCACATGGACTACTTCTAAAGCTATCATGGGATAGCAGATTGAGTGATGTCTGTAAAATCTGTCTGGATCCTTATTTTATCCACCTCAGAAGGATGGAAGTCTGAATCAACCTTGAGCCTTGGTGGGATTTGAACTACCAAATTGCAGGTAGCCAACAGTCAGCAGAAGTAACCTGCCGTAGTGCACTCCACTGTGCCACCAAGGCTCCTATTACATTGTCTTCTCCAGTTCTTAATATCTATTCCCAACAATGTGAAGTTACAGCTGTCAGTCCTGTAGCTGGTGTTGGCTTTCCTATAGTATAACAGTATAGCGTATGGAATATATCCAAACAACTTTTGCAATTGACCAATTGTCAAGGTGCTGATTTTTCTAAGTGCTATACAAGATTATTATTTTTTTTGGGCGGGGGGAGGCACTCTTTTGATATTTGGAATTATTTGTACTAATCAGAGTCTGAACTAGAACAATTCATTTCTATATGCTTGACAGGCAGGCAGGCAACTTGGACATAAGCAATGACACAAATATCCATGAGATATAAGGAGGTCCATCTAGAAGAAGAAGAAGGCCTTCTCTGTAGTGGAGATGACATTGACCTCCACCTTGATACACTTTCAAACATCCTAAAGATACGGTTTTGCCGATGGGCTAGGAAACCTCAGGGAGACACGTACCACATAGTGGTTTATTTTATTGTTGTTAGCAGGCATGGGCAGGGGTTTGAACGGGTTAGCCCCTAGCTAAGATTCTGTGCAGTTCGGAGAACCCAAAAATCCCACTCCTGCTCACCCTGCCCCACCAATCCCAGGAGTCCCCAGATGGCCCATTTTGGATGCAGGTAAGTGCAGGGCATGCGTGGAGGCTCAGGGAGGGTAAAAATGGGCCTCCTGAAAGTTCAGGAAGGCTAGAAATAGGCCCATTTCCAGCACCAGGGAGGCTGTTTTCACCCTCCCAGAGGCACAAGGAAACCCTCCAGAGTCCAGATAGGGCAAAAATGCCCCCACACATCGTAGTGCAGAAGGCCGACTAGGCCACGCCCACCATGGCCATGCCCACCCAGGAACCACGCAGAGAACCCTTTGCTAAAATTTTTGATGCCCACCCCTGGGCTTGTGGGGATGGTTATTGGATTTTATATTCGGGGTTTTACTTCTGTAAACCGTCCAGAGTTACCATAAATGAGTTGAGTAGCAAGAACAAAATATCTCAGTAAATCAATCAACCACTACAACTTCTTCTCCCTGTGTAGCTTGTACTCTTCCGTTCTTGCATTATAATTCCATACTTCTGAAATGTTACAACTTTTGACATTTTAAGATTAGGTCTTCTAATCATGTTATCATGTTCAATATAGAAGAACATCATCCAATCTACTCACCTGCAAATGAGCATTTTTAGTTGAAAACAAAACTCTGATATCATCATATTATAATAATATGGATTCTGAGGAATCAGAAGAGGATGTGAAACAATTACTAATCTTACTAGCAGAGGATATAACAAGCATCTGACTTTAAAAGACACTGTCTTTTAGAAATCCATGTCTTCTCTTCACAGAGACCAGCTTTGGAAAACAGTGTAAAAAGAACCCCTAAAGACTGGCCATGTTTAAATTCTGGACTACAATTTGCAATTGCTCAAAATTTGTCAACTGCCTTTTACACTTACTATTTGTGAACACATATAGTTTTGAGGTATGTTTTTTCTTGTCTCAGTGGGAGTCTGACACAGATAACTGTTTTGTAGTTGCAATTCTTTTATCCATAAATCTTCTACTGACCTTAAAAAAAAGTTATGAATTTTCATTACAAAGAACACCTTATTTCTTCTTAGCACCGGATAACAGCATAATGTTTTTATGACAAGAGGTCTCAGTAAACTATAGGGCGCAATTCCATTTTTTAAAACTTAAAGGAAACATAAAGGTATTTTTTTTAAACAAAATCTACACACCTATTACTTATACCTCAATTAGTGAAATAATCAGGAGACAGAAAAGTATGTACCACTCCACTTAACCCTTCCCCTCCCAGCTATTCTTTTAAGCTGCACTACCATAAAGCAGAAAAAAACAATACCTACAAACAAAAAGCAGAACAATGCATTTGGATAGATTACAAAAGAAGTCGCTAGTCTAATTAAAGGATTCTTTGGCTACTGTGTCCTTAATGTTCAAAAAAAGTAAATTAGTAGGAGGTACACATAAGCAGCAGTGGTGAGATGCTGCCGGTTTGGACCAGTTCACGCGAACCTGTAGTTCCGATGATCAGTTGGCCCTGCCCACCCAACCCCGCCCTATCCTGTCCTTTATTTCCTGCTTTGTAGCTCATCTCAATCATGCAGCACAGCTGATTCCCCCTGCCCTCGCGTGCTTTTACTTACTATTGCTGACTTGGAAGATAAGCAGCTGAGCTTCTAAATGCTCCATTTTCAGTGCTGTGTGCAAGCGCCTTAGGCACGCTCCTTGAACCGGTTGTTAAACTGGCAGCATCTCACCACTGATAAGTAGTGAATATTTTTGGGATGTGCTTGAGAGTTCTAGTGTGGATCTATATACCATGGGTGTCAACCTAGATTTCATTGAGGGCTGCATCAGGGTTGTTTTGTCCTCGGGGGCCTCGGATGGGCATGGTCAGGATAGGCAAGGTCAGCTCAACATCCTACAGCTCTCTGCCATCAAAAACGGAGCCCAGAAGGGCCAGCGGAGGCACCACAGGCTGGTCCTTCACTGTTTCCAGGGCAGCCCTGCAGGCCGGATCTAAGCACCTCATTGTTGTGGTTTACCGGCAGCCTGTGCAGATGGCAGTGGAATCCGACAGTGGGGAAGAACGGAGATCAGTCTGGAGAGGACTTGGACAAGGGTCCTGCATCTTATGCAGAGATGGGGCCAGGACCATCTGGGAGTGGGGTGCTGCCTTTGGAGCCTCCAGAATCTGGCAGCAGTGAGACAGAGGAACAAGGGGAGCCTGTTCCCAGTGTGCGTGTGCGCAGACCTGCTAGAAGGCAAGAGCAGTTGAGACAAAAGGGGCAGCCTTACAGGAGTAAGGCTTGGAGGTGATTGACCCTCCCCTAAGGTATAAAGAACAGGCAAAGGTGATGAAACCTTTGCAGGAAGCAAAGACATTCATTCTGTTTGGATTAATCCTTGAAGCTCTGGGTGGACTTTGTACTTCGGTTGGATTTTTTAAATTCATTTGGCACTTTAGTTGCTGGCAGCAATTCAAAGGAGAGAAAGGTGGGTGCTTATCTCGAAGGGACTGTTTGGGACTCATTACCAGCTGGGAATGAACATAATTCCCAGCATTGAAATAAAACAAGAATTGTTTTAACTAAGCATGTGCTTAATTGTGGTCTTGGGAAGCCTTGGTCAGAACACCCACAGACCAGATCTGGCCCACAGGCCTTGAGTTTGACACCCCTGATCTATACTATACTGATATAATAAAGGTAGTCTTTAACATATAACCCCATTGCTAAACAAGACAGTTGTTAAGTGAGTTTTGCTCCGACCTTTCTTGCCATTGTTGTTAAGTGAATCATTGCAGTTGTTCAGTTAATAATCTAGTTGTGAAGCAAATCTGGCTTCTCTATTGTGTTTGCTTGTCAGATGTTTGCAAAAGGTGACCCCAGAACACTGCAACCATCATAAATACATGTCAGTTGACAAGTGTTCAAATTTGACCACATGACCCCAGGGTGGATGCAACGGTTGTAAGTGTGAAAAATGATCATAAGTTATTTTTGTTCAGTGTTGTTGTAATTTCAAAAGGTCACCAAACAAAGGTTGTAAGTTGAAGACTACCTGAATACTATACTACACCTTTTTTTTCTCTGAAATATTTTTAAAAAGTTGTGGCTAGTGTATAAAAGTGTATGATACTAACATATCTTCTTTGTTCCATACAGCAGATTAAATGAATGAATGAATGAATGAAAACCAACAGGTTTCTGATAGTGACTATCATGCCCTTGTTAGAGTCGGACTCTGAGGGAGAGGAGGAACAGCTGACAGGGAGTGGAGGTGTGGCTCCGGTGGTTGTGAAGGAGGCTAGGGAAGGTCAGAGGCCAGCTGGGCAGTCAGAGGAAGAATCAGGCCCATCCCCTCTTTATCCTAGGCTACACAGGGAGGGACAGAGAAGGAAACAACTTGGCTTAGGAGAGAGGAAGTGGCCATGACCCCCCTCATTGGTTGCAGCTAGGGAGAATAGTATATAAGAGAGATGGTTAAAACATTGCATTGCCAGAAGCAAATCGTGTGTTATTTTGGGCTGAAGTTATTTTGGTTGGCATCCTTCCAACAGGCTGTGCCTTGTTTTCTCCTTGAAGTTGGTAATTACTTATCCTAGTCCGTTGTGGAAATTCCTTCATTGCAGTTTGTTTTTGTTTTTTATTTCACCTCTATCTGCTCATTAAATTCGGACTCTATTGCTTTCTTCTGAAGACTATTTTTGAATAAGTTTTATCTTAAACTGAGAATTATTGAACAATGGGGCCAAGTTGGAGGCATTAAAGGACATTTATTTACATTTTGGATTTTGTTACATTTGTGTTACATTCCAGGTCATGACAGTGACCTTTTCTTCTAAAAGTACCGACATTTTCATGAAATTGCCAAGGGAGGAAACTGGGGAGAATCAGAGGTAGAATTCTATGAAATCCAAGGCATTGTGAAACTGTATTTACTACCTTACCAACAAATATTACTATTAGCAAAGGTAAGTATTGAGTAATTATCAATGCTTAACACAGGTATGATCAGTGATATCATTGGCCTATTCAATCCACTACTTGGTTATCTATTTAACTTATTGTTGCCAGATGATGCTTGGTGGGAAAACATCCTTGCTGCCTTCAACATCACATAACAGCGCCATCTTACGCAATTCATGCAAAGGCTAGCCATTTGGTGCAGAAGAAGGAATTGCAGCACCTGAGGGTAGAATTAAATGAGGATTCACCTGAGCTTATGTAGTCACAAGCAAAGTCCAACCCTCCTTGAATGCCATTGACCCTCATCTAACTCTAACCAGGTGCCAACTGTCAGTTGAGAAGATTCCTGAACACAGGCTTTTAGCAATAAATCAACTCATTAAACCTTCAGGTGTGGACCTGACATTAAAATGCAAAGATCTGAAGGCCGATGAACACTGAACATAAGAACTGCTGATAACATAAGTCAGATCCAGTTTATATGGTGATTATCATCAACAACAAATATTGTTAAAGAATATTGTCAATCTGTGCCAACAGTATGTACCAGGAGTGTCAAACTCAATTTCATTGAGGGCCACATCAGGGTGTTGTTTGACCTTGGAGTTCCAGGGTGGGCGTGGCCGGGGTGGGCATGGCCATGGTGGGTGGTCATGGTGGGTTTGGCCAGCCCAACATCACTGGTGTTGGGGGCACCTATGGTGGCCAAATGCTAAGGCAGGACTTCTCTGAGACACTTCCTCACTCTCATTATAATCTCCTTCCTTCCTTCCTTCCTTCCTTCCTTCCTTCCTTCCTTCCTTCCTTCCTTCCTTCCTTCCTTTTCTTCTTTTCCCTTCCCTCTTCATTCTCCTTTCTTCTTCCTTCTCTTTCCTTATTTTTCCTTCCTTGCTCACTTCCCATCTTTCTTCTTTTTCTTTGTCTTTCCCTTTTCCCTTTCTCCTTTCCTGTCCCTTCTTGCACGCTCAAATGCAAAAGGGGAAACATTTCTCCTTTTGTTTTTAGTTTTGCCGACGGCCCCCTGAGCTCCATATTCACTGGCAGAATCACTGGTGGGCAGTCTTTTGCTACTTCCAGGCCAGCACCGCGGGCCAGATCTAAGCACTTTGCGGGCTGAGTTTGACACCCCTGGTATATACAATAAGTTTATTATGCTCTATGGTGGGTGATGATATATTACAGCAGAACAGCTACCCAGAAGTAAACACTGCTGAGTTCAATGGGACGAATTCTTGGCTGCATATGTTATTGAAATATAGCGTTAATTATCTACTATTTGAAAGCCCTAAAACAAGTGCCAATGCAATGTTCTCTTTTCTTAAATAAATGCTATCCCATCTCTATTTTGTCATTTATTTCTCTTTCATTTCTAAGTATTGAGTGTCGCTTTTGCTTAATAGCGTATCAACAGTGGTGTTTCTGTAAAAGGTTTATTATTGAGCCGCGTTGAGTGGGCCGAAGTTTAATTGCCAACAGAATGTTCACCATTAAAAAATATGGTATTTCAAATGTCAAGCCAATTTTAAAAGGAATAGGCTGTGGAAAATATAGATCCAATATTTCAGGCCATTCTAGTCAAAGGAGTTGGATGTTAGTCACTGCAAAAGTGCCCCAACTACACAACAATTACAAGGCACTCATACAATTTTGAACAGATAAAACTATCTAGGTACTTTGAACATGCAGAGGTCTTTAACACAGCGGGGTCCCAATTTAATTTATAACCGCAACTGCTGATGTACAGAACAAAATTTACATGAGATAGCTTGAAAATTGTGACAGAATGAATCGTCAGGGATCCCATTTGGTTTATCAGATTAAAAAATGACTGATTTGCAGGGGTGGGATTCAAAATTTTTAACAACCAGTTCTGTGGGCATGGCTTAGGTGGTAGACGTGGCTTGGTGGTCATGTGACTGAGTGGACATGGCTTGGTGGTCATGTTATTGGCTGGGTGTGGCCAACTCAATATCACATTGAGGCACACATCGTCTCGCCTGGCCTCTCATGACTGTGGGGATGCTGCAACAGTTGTAAGTGTGACAGATGCTCATAAGTCACTTTTTCACTGCCATTGTAATTTTGAATGGTCATTCCACACAAGCAAAGTACCAGCAAAGGAAGGAAAAAAAAAACTCCAGAGAAGTTCCTGAGACAGGAAGTCTAGTCCTGCCAAGAATGTAATAAGGGTTAACGGAGAGGCAGTTTCTGTAAGCAACACCAGAATGTTTCCTTCCTGCCTTCCTTACAGGATTAGGCCAGTAATTTCTTCTAACAACCGGTTCTCTGAACTGCTTAGAATGTTAACAACTGGTTCTAGCAAATAGGTGTGAACTGGTAGAATCCCACCCCTGCTGATTTGTGAGCCGATTAAAATATAGGAGAAGCTTCAGATGCTGCAAATCTGACTGCGGTTCAAAAAATTTCTCCCTTGTTTGGGTCACTGGAAGCTTTAGAAATGAAACATTTGGAGGCTTCTTAAATTGAATCATGGGAATCTTAAATATGCATCCATCCAAGAGAAGGCAAGGGGCATTCTCAGTTGTCTTGCAGTGAGAGGAGTGGTCTTCTCAACAACATTGTGCACACCCCTGCAAATTTTCTTTCTGCCTTGTTCTGGCAATGGGCCAGCAGTGCAGCATCAACCACGTCACGTTATTTCATTATACAGAAAATCTTCATTGATATATATCTTTGTTTGGCTTTGCACCATTTCACTGAAGTCTGTTACAAAGACATTTCAGCAACTGCTCTGCAGTGGTTAAAAGCTGTTGGATGCACAATCAGTGAATTAAACATTTATTATAGACAAAATTATGCTGCCTATATCTTCCACCTTGCAAGACCCTTGTTGATAAAGGGAGTAATTGACAGGGAAAGAAAAAAATAGCCATCCCAGTTTCTTGCTGTTGTTTTTCTTTCATAATCATTATCAATTTTAATTTAACCAAACCTTTACTGGGGTAGAGAGAGAATAGATGTAATTAGAAAAGGTACATCTTTTACAGTAATCATAGGAAAATTTTACCATGAGTAAAAATTCCCCTTCTAGCTACATTATTATCTCTTTTATTCATTAAACATCAAACTCACAATTAAACATTTAAAATATATATCACAAATATTATTGAATGGCACTGATGGTTGATACAGGTTGCTGCCAGCATCCAGGTATCAATCAAATATCTTCTTAAAATGTACGATGTTCCAAATAGCGTAGCCTTTTGCAGTTCCACTGGTATTATTGCAGGAAGCTGCAATTTCTTGATGTATTTTGTAAAGTTCTTGGACTTGATACCAAGTGCCCATGACAATGGGTATCACTATTACATGGTTCATCCATAACTACTTGGTCTGTTGTGTGGATTCTTGTGTGTTTTTAGGGGTGAGAAATTTTGGTGGGTAGGGGGGTGTTTGGGGAGTGTTATGTGTGCGTGCATGTTGGGTCTGGTCTATGGGTGTTATGTGAAATTCATTGTATGTACATACTGTGTATATGTGTACAACGACAATGACTATTGTTATTATTGTTATTGTTATTATTGTTGTTGTTGCTGTTATTATGATTATTATTATGATTAGATGATGATGATGATGATGATGATGATTTACACAAAAATGACAGTATACATAGCAGATGAGCTAACCATGCTGAGTTTCGTATCACAAATCACTAGTTGAACACTTCCCAAGTGTTTAGGACTGTGTGATGTATCAGTGGATTATGCAAGCAGATCCCAGTAAGGTGGCCTTCTGCAGCTGACCAATGGGGATTGTTTTTAAGTGCTTGCCGGGGTCTTTAAGCACAGCACCCAGTGTGCTGAGTGCCACTGGAACCAGCTGCACTGGTCTATGCCAGAGTCTCTGCAGTACGATTCTCAAGTCCTGATATCTGGTGACTTTTTCAAGTTGTTTCTCGTCGATTCTTCTATCACCAGGTATGGCAGTGTCGATGATTCACACTTTTTTCTTCTCCACAATTGTGATATCTGGGGTGTTGTGTTCTAAAACATTGTCAGTCTGTATTTGGAAGTCCCACAGTAGTTTTGCATGCTTATTTTCAACCACTTTTTCAGGCTTATGATCCCACCAGTTCTGGGTAGTTGTGGTAACTTTGACACAAGTTCCAGTGGACCATCTGAGTGACTGTGTTGTGACATTGTCTGTAGTCAGTATGAGCAATTGTCTTGCAACAGCTTGGTATGTTGTTGTTATTGTTACCATTATTATTATTGTTGTTGTTGTTGTTGTTGTTATGGTAGTTTAGATGACCAGGTTGCGATATTTCGTTATTTTTTCCCCAGTTCTTTTTCTTTGACTCTGAACCTTGGAAAGCTAGACTTGTTTGAAGTGGACTCCATTCATTTTTCCACAGGTTGCAAAGCACCAAGGTCAAATGCTTTGCACACACCACCCTTTATATGCACATGGAGGTAAGGTGAACACAGGGCTGGATGAGGAAGAATTAAAATTCCCTAGGAATGGAGAGAAGAAAATTACATTTGAGAGGTCCTCTCTGAGTTTATTTGTTATCTTGCAGATGTTTCATTACCCAAACTGGATAACATCATAAGTGCTAGAGTTACCTAATAATGTTACCCATTAATGGTTTCACTGGTAACACTGGGATTCAGCACTGATGTTATCCAGTTTGGGTACTGGACATCTGTAAAAAAAACAACCAAGCTCAGAGAACGCCATGTCAACCCTGAGCTATAAATATTTTCCTCTAGCAGTCAAATTATATTTCTTAGTAATCTGTAGAGGACTCAAGTCTAGAAAATTCGGAACCTATGATATTTCTCCATCTGTATCCATAATTTTCAGAAAAGCTAATTTTAGCCCTGATTTATCAATTTATTGTTTTGCTCATTATTGCTTAACCTCTGCCTCAAACATCCTTTTCATTTGCACAGTCTTGTCTGATAGCAATTTTAATTAAGATGTATTTTGTAACTATTACCATAATCTTGCAGCTATTAAATCTATTCCAGTAATGGGTGGTTGAAAATAAAAGCTGGGTGATATCATAAATTTGAAATCTAGCTTTGGAGGTCAATTGTACAACTTTCTCCTGTTTGAACAATACCTGTGAATCAGGTATTCCCATTGACATCGACTGCGCTGATGATGGAAGGGCCAAATTTTAGAACTGAGCCTGAGATGATAGAATTAGCAGAGCTGGCCAAATTGACATGGCTGATTAAAGAAAGGATAATAATCAAATTATGAGTGACTGGAAACCCCTCATGGACTTTTTGTTGAACCGAATATATACATGTGAATATATAAATTTGTGATTTATGGGTTTGATAATTAGAAAGGACAGAGTGTGGAAAGAAGGAAATTATGAGCTAACCTTGAGAGAGAGGGTAAAACATAAATGTAACTGCAGTTAAGAAAATTGCAAAACTTTTCTTATGAAATGTCTCACTCAACAACAGAAATTTTGGGCAACTGTGGTCATAATTGTGGTCACTGTTTTCCTTTTGTGTGGTATAACCTGAATGTTTTCTTACCACTTTCTCTTTTAAACTTATTGATGAAGAGATTCAGGAACTGGGTAAGTCTAATCTAATGAAGAGAAGGACTGGGGTGATTTGATAGCATCTTCTAAGACTGTCACAGAGAAGAGGGGGTTGATCTATTCTTCAAAGTACATGAGGTCAGGACAAGAAGTAACAGATGGAAACTTAACAATAAGAGAAACAACTAAGAACCAAGTTCCTGGCAGCAAGAGCAATCAATCAATGTAATGGCTTATCTCCAGAAGTTGTGGATGCTCCATCACTGGAGATTTTCGAGCAGATTGAATAGCGCTTTGTCCAGAATGGTATAGGATCTCCTCCTTGAACAGAGAGTTAGACTAGATAACCTCCAAAGTTCCTTCCAACTCATTCTGAACATACCCAATTCTTTCCATTTGAACTTCCTGGGATACATTTTGTTCATGAAATCTCCAGGAGTGGAATAACAAATCCTCTAATCATCCGCAGCTATTGAAGGAAGGTGGACCTTCTGTTGCAAATGTTGGGCTATCGTCCTGAATGCAGGACTACTGTATTTTGGATGCTAAAATACAGACAATCACAAGATGGAAGCAGCATGTTATGTTTATCTCTTTGCTGCCCTCTATGGCTCACCCTTATTTCTTTTGCAGCCCAGCTAGAATCGGCCTACAGTAAGAAAATTGAACTTTTTTTTCTTTCATTCATGAATACAGGCAGTCCTAGACTTGCAACCAATCGTTTGGTCATGAAGACCTCCCAAAAGATACTCATGACTTCATTCCCAAGTTATGACTGCATTTTGGCTACCCAACAACCAACCAGCCTGCAGTAATATTCATTCATTTGCAATGTCCCGCAGTCACCTGACCACAATTTATAATGTTTTCGCTGAAAGCTAGCTTTTACTTCTGGTTTTCAGCAAAAACACCCCATAGCACACAATGTGTTCACTTAGCAACTGTGGATTCATTTAATGACCCTGGTGAATCGTTCAACCACCTCCACCACAAAAGGTCATAAAATTGGGTTAGTCGTGCAATAATCTGCTTGACAACCACATGACTTATGGTCATAATGGAGAGGTAATGGAGAGGTTCCATTGCTGTCATAAGTTGAGGATTCCCCTATATGTCATTTTTGCTTTTCAAGACTTTGAAAGGAAGAATAGGCACAGTTAAGGACAACTCTTGGCCCAAATGGCTTGAAAAATGAAAGCCTTTTCAAAAGTTCTGGGGGGAAAAAAAGAATTAATAACAGAGTCATTATTCCACACGATTTCTAAAATAGGAGTTTAGACTATAAAACCAGGGGTGGGCTCAGTTTGCAGGGGTTCGGGAGAGCCCTAGTTAAGATTCTGTGCAGTTTGGAGAACCCCCCAATCCCCCAAGCCCCGCCCACTCCACCCTGCCCCTCCCAGCTTTCCCCACATGGCCCATTTTGGATGCAGGTAAGTGCAGGGCACCCACAGAGACTCGGGCAGGGTGACAAATGGGCCTCCTGGAAGTTCAAGAAGCAATAGCAATAGCACTCAGGCTTGTATGCTACTTTATGGTGCTTTACAGCCCTCTTTAACTGGTTTACAGAGTCAGCCAATTGCCCCCAACAATTTGGGTCCTCATTTTACCCACCCCGGAAGGATGGAAGGCTGAGTCAACCTTGAGCCTGGTGAGATTTGATCTGCCAAATTGCAGGCAGCTGGCTGCAGCAGAAGTTGCTTGCACTACTGCACTCTAACCACTGCACCACTGATGTGCCCGTTTCCAGCTTCCGAAGAGCCTCCAGAGCCCCGGGAGGCTGTTTTTGCCCTCCTGGAGGCTCAAGGAAAGCCTCCGGAGCCCGGGGAGGGCAAAAATGTCCCCCCCCCCAATGTGCAGAATACCAACTAGGCCATGCCCACCATGGCCACGCCCACCCAGCAATCAGGCAGAGAACCTTTTGCTAAAAATTTTAAAGCCCACTCCTGTATAAAACTCTGGTTCAGCATTGTTTACATCCCAACATTTCCTATTCCCAATAAAACAGGGTTATAAAAGTAATCGATTATATAATAGGAGGAGTAAAATGAGAGAATCAAGGAAGCCCCAGGTGAGATTAAAATGAAGGCTGCCTATCTGATAGGTAGAAGTTGTAAGCATCCAGTCAACCACTAGAGGATGCTAAAGAAATGGAGTTTTCCATAGCCCTATTGCCATTTTTACACAGCCTAGGTCTGACAGCACTAATTAACATATGTTACAACCATTTGGTCTCTTTCAATAAGCATGTCATATTAATGGATGCTATCAAATTATGTTGATCGTGACAAGGATGTGGTCTCTGAATATGGTGGAGTTTAACTATGTAAATCTGACAGACAAGCCAAATAAAAAGTTACAGATTGAGATGCAACCTTTGCAATTAGCGAAATTAATGGATGTTGAGCTGCTATCAACGAAGTCACAATTAGAGTCCTAGCAGACACAACTAGAGCTCCAGCAGACTCTTGAGCTTTGTAATAAGTCAAGGAACCCATTTTTGTGATTTGCATCCAAATTTGATATGTGGAACGGACATAACTTATGACACTTAATATCTCTTAGCTACATGATTTGGAATCAATCAGCAGAGGGGTCTGGTGGACTTGTGAACTCCCGCCTGTTATTAATGATTGAGTCTATGAGTTCACATTATTGCCTATCATAGAATAATTACCCTGAACTGAAGGACAAGGGACAGACTCATTATGTTCTGACTCAAACCTTGTTCCAGGTAAACAAATACCAAAGAGAGATAAAAGCGAAACCTTTTACTGCTTCTCTGTGAATTACATTAATTCATGGTTAAAAGCAGGGGTAGGATTCTACCGGTTCACACCGGTTCAATAGAACCGGTTGTTATGGTTCCCGGTAGTTCAGAGAAACCAGTGAATTGGGCCTCTGGCTGGCCCTGCCCCTCTCTACCTGCTTCTCTGCTACCTGCCCAGTCGGTGCCTATCGCGATGTGCAACATCGTGCGCATACGTGACATCCCTGCCAGCCTGCTTGCCAAGACAGCCATTGCTGCCTGCCTTTTTTTGCGGTCCTGCCTGATCTGATTATCTCCCTGGGTGAGCGCAAGACCCCACCATCACCACTTGCCTTTTGTTTTGCCTCTTCCCTCCCACCACTTGGAAGCTCCAGCCCTCCCTGGACCTCCCTGCTGCCACCGCTGGGCTTTGCTGCCCCTCCCCTCACTGACGCGGGGACTTCCCTTACTGACCCGGGACTTGCCATGCCTCCCCTCACTGACCAGGGCTTGCCATGCCTCCTCTTGCCAATCCAGGACCCCCCTAGCTGATCCGGGGCCTCCCCTCGCCAATCCAGGGTTTGCCATGCCTCCCCTTGTCGATCCAGGGTCTCTCCTCACCGACCTGGGGCCTTTGCCGGGCCTCAAGGAGATGCAGCGATGGTGGCAGCCGGAGCATGCCATGGCCATTCGCTGTCTCTCCTGCGCTGGGGCTGAGAGGGGAGGCAGACATGCTCTGCAAAGCCACCGGGAACTCACTGGGGATGCTTGCTTTCAGTAGCTGCCGAATCCGCCCAGCGACGCTGCCACCGGGATGAAGGGAGCATCCCCGAGGGTTCCCCCTCCCTTTCGGAGTGGCCATTGCCCAGTGCCAGCAGTGCCGGATGAAGGGAGCAGTCCCCGGGATTTCCCCCTCCCCTTTGGAGTGCTATCGACAATGACTCTGCTGCCCAGGAGAAGCAAACAGCAGCGGACATGATCCAAAATGGGGGGGGGGGACTCCCAGGCTGCTCGTTTTCTTCTTCTCCCGCTGCCCACTCATGTGTGTGTTTGTGTGTGTGTGTGTGTGTGTGTGTGTGTGTGTGAGAGAGAGAGAGAGAGAGAGAGAGAGAGAGAGAGAGAGAAAGAGAAGAAAGAAAGAAAGAAAGAAAGAAAGAAAGAAAGAAAGAAAGAAAGAAAGAAAGAAAGAGAGAGAGAGAGAAGAAGGGAGAGAAAGAAAGAAAGAGCAAGAAAGAAAGAAAAAGGGAGAGAGAAAGGTAGTGAAAGGAAGAAAAGGGATGGAAGGAAAGGACAGAAAGAAAAAGAAAGAGAGGGAGAGAAAGAAAGAGAGGGGCAGACAGAAAGAAAGAGAGAGAGAAAGAGGGAAAGAGAGAGGGGAGAGAGAGAAAGAAAGTGAAAAGAGAAGGCAGAGACAAGAAAGAAACAAAAGAGAATAGGGAAAGAAAGAAAAAGAGAGAGAGAAAGGAAATGAAAGGATGGAAGAAGGATGGAAGGAAAGGAAAGGAAAGGAAAGGAAAGGAAAGGAAAGGAAAGGAAAGGAAAGAAAGAAAGAAAGAAAGAAAGAAAGAAAGAAAGAAAGAAAGAAAGAGGGAGAGAGAAAAAAGTGAATGAGATACATGAATGGATAGATAAATACATGGAAGGAGGGAGGGAGGGAGAGAGAAAAAAAAGGAGAAAAAGGAAGGACACAAACCCTGGCTTCAGAAGACACTTTGAAGCACAGCAATCTAGGGCTGTCCTGCAAGGGATCTTGGAGGTCATCTAGTCCAACCCCCTGCTCCAGCAAGAGATCTTTACAGAATCAAAAAATAGCAGGTTTAGAAGGGTGTGTGTGTGTGTGTGTGTGTGTGTGTGTGTGTATCAAAACTCCAAAAACAGGCCAGGTAGCTCTGTGGAGGTCAGTCGTAAATTAGAACACTTGCTAAGCAATTGGCCATTAAGCGAGGACCTGGTCATTACATTTGGTTTGCCAGTCACATGGCCACCTGGACATGCCCACAAATTAGGCCACGCCCACAGAACCGGTTATTAAGAAATTTGAATCCCACCCCTGGTTAAAAGGCTATTAAAACTAATTGTCTCTGATAAGAACGAGCCTTGCCAAGGTTGTACAAGGCTGCCAAAAGCACTAGATTAAGTTGCCAAGAAATATTCCAAACAAAAAGTCTTCAAACACAAACCAAGATATTCCAAACTGCCACAAGGTTTGAAGTGCAAGAACTTCTTTGCTTCCTGAAAAGAATACCAGTCTCTCATGCTGGCTTTTATTTCTTAAGGGAAGGGCCATTACCTTGCAGCCTTACACTAGAGTCACCCGTGCTGCTGCAGCTGCTCTTTCCTTTGAGCAGCGCTGTGTGCATGTGCACTGGGCACAGGCTCCTCGGGAACCTCTTCATCACTGCTGCCAGCCTCCACAATCTCCGAAGGCAGCACCCCATTCTCCGATGGTCCTGGCCCCATCCCTGCATCACATACAGGCCCCTCATCCTAGGCCTTGCTCTCCGAGACCTCAGCCATCGGCACCTGCTGCCAGCGAACCACAACACATTATGGCCTCACTGCTTCAAGCAAACTTATAAAACAAAAACTAAAACAAGCCATTTATCAGATTCTGGTGCATCTTTCCTTACTAACCTTCTGTGTCTAAGAAAGGTTAGCAAGGATCATCTGAATAAAAACAAATTTGTTGATCCTCGAATGCAACACTTTCCCCCCTTCCTGTTCTCTGTTAAGATGTCTAATGTAAACTCTCAACTTTTCTAAATACACCAGAAATCCCCAAAAAGCACATTTGGAATGTAGCCTTGCACATTGGAAGGAAGGAGGCTCAAAACTTATATCTGTGTTTCAAACAACTGAAAATCTGTTAAAATTACCTCATTCCACCCCATGTTCCAGGCTTCATTTACTCTAATCCACCCCCCTACCATTAATATGTAGTTCTCTGCCTTAGGACAGCTACCTGCAGGCAGCAAAAACCTAAGTTTCATCAAATAAAATTTTTCACGCTTCCCTTCTGTGTGCAGAGCTGAGCTTGAATAAAATGGCATCTTACAAACACACCCGCTATCAACAAACACAAAGTAAATAATTCCTTCCGCTGGCAGTGTGCTGTTCCTTTTACTCATAAATATATATTACATAATAATTAGAGGTTTTTCTTTTAGGAATCAGGAGAGAACAATAAAGAATCAGACTTCATCAGACTCAAGTGTGCATGTCACTGACAGACCAACCGCCTATCAGAACAGGAGGTCTTCCCCATCTACCATGTTTCCCCCAAAATAAGACCCTGTCATATATTTTTTGCCACCAAAAAAAAAGGCACCAGGTGTTATTTTAGGGGGAGGTTATCCACTGACTAACCTCACTTGCCCATGTCACCCCCGGCTCCTTTTCACTGTCCGAGGCCTTCAGGAACTTCTTCTTCTGTGGCTGGCAAGACTTTCCTGACAGCCTCTGCAGCCAATAACAGAGCTCTGGATCAATCCAGAGCTTTGTTATCAGCTACAGAGGCCTTCAGGAAACACTTTCCAGCCTTTCAGCTGCAGAAGAAATGGACCAGCAAGGCAGGTGTTGGGGGGTTCTAGGCCTGGCTACAACTGTCCAAAGGTAAGTAGTAGGGACCCTTCACCACCACCCCATCCCCACCCTAGCTTAATTTTTACCCATCCACTCTGGAGTGAGCGGGATCTTAATTAGGGCTTATTTTGGGGTGTAGGGCTTATATTGGGCACACATGTAAAAATCAAGCTAGGACTTCCTTTCAGGGTAGGTCATATTTTGTGGGAAACAGGGTATATACTGTTAGAACTCTCATTGTTGTGAGCTTCACGACAATGAGTGAATTGATGCATCATAAGGCAACAAGTTTTGAATCCTCATCGTCCTTATTAGATTAAAACACTGGACAGCAGGTATTTTGCCAGTGTTTTTTGATCATTTGCAACAACTTTGGCATCATCCCCAGGGACATTAATAATCTTAACATCTTCCTTAAGTATTTGGCATCAAGTTTTCTGAGGCCAGCCTCATTTTTCTCTTTCCTCTGAAAGGTATCCAACCAGTGGTGGGATTCAAAAAAATTTACTACAAGTTCTGTGGGTGTGGCTTGGTGGGCATGGCAGGGGAAGGATACTGTAAACTCTCCATTCCCAACCCACTCCTGGGGGAAGATTACTGCAAAATCCCCATTCCTTCCCCACCCCACTAACCTGCTTTCCAGCTCCATTCTCCTATGCAGAGCAACCAAAGAAGACCCAGCCAATCAGCTGGGACTCGGGAGGCAGAGAATAGATAGGGGTGGGGCCAATCAGAGGTGGTATTTGCCGGTTCTCCAAACTACTCAAAATTTCTGCTATCAGTTCTCCAGAACTGGTTAGAACCTGCTGAATACCACCTCTGTATCCAACATAGTGCAATTTTTGGATGCTAAACTTTATGGATACCTAAGATATGGTCAACAAACCACATTCAACATTGATTCACAGTTCTTGGTAGGGGTTCTAAATTTGATCTTTATAGTGCCTCTTCATTAGTGATGTGGTTACAATATGATATGTGCAAGATTCTTCTCAAGCAGCCTTGTTGGAAAAGATTTAACCATCTTGGTAGTACATTATGTTTCACAAGCATATATTGCAGTTGATATAACAACAGTCTTGAAGAGTTTTATCTTTGTGGTGATACTTATAGTTGATTTCAAATGGGCTAACTTATTAAATGCATCCAAAATCCAGGGCCCATGACTCCTGAATGCCCTGAATCCTATAGTCTACAATTTTTCTGAACATCTTGAGACCACAGATAAACTTCCAAGTGGCCTCAGTGACTCTCAGAAAGAGTGCTAATGACCAGATGACTGCAAGGAATATAAATCCTTCCATCCTCCACCATTCAGTAAAAACTGAAAAAGCTTCTTGGATGAGAAGCAAAACATCTTCAGGGAAAACAAGAAAGTCCAGTTGTCTTTTGAAAGAAAGCACCCTTAGGACATAATAAGGTAAGGAGCCTCAGTGGCGCAATGGTTAGAGTACAGTACTGCAGGCTCCTTCTGCTGACTGCCATCTGCCTGCAATTTGGCAGATCGAATCTCACCAGGCTCAAGGTTGACTCATCCTTCAAGCCCTCCAAGGTGGGTCAACTGGGGACCCAGATTGTTGGGGGCAATATGTTGACTCTGTAAACCGCTTAGAGAGGGCTGGAAAGCACTGTGAAGTGGTATATAAGTCTAAGTGCTATTGCTATAATGATGCATAACTCAGACATCTCTTTAGACATGTTCTCTTCAGTCAACCAGCAAAAATCATGGCCTATACATTACATTACTGGAGGAAGGTAACACTATTAAACTGCATTTGCACAAATTCCTGCCTTCAAGCATGCCTGTGACAAATAACTCCATTGTCACTTGTGAATCGATACACTGAAACTTGCTTTGTGTTTTCAAGAGTAGCATCAAAGCAGAATTAATAAGAGATCTATATTTTAACAAAAAAACAACCATCATCACTATCATTCAACAATGGTTTATAGATTTTGGATATGTTAATCTTTTGAAAGGAACTCAATTTCAGATTGGCACAAACATTTCCCTAAATAAAACGATCTTATGTTCCTAAACCCATTCAGAAGGATTCTGTTGATAAAGAAATTATGGATGCTGGGTTTTTTTTTAGTTCATTATGAAATTTTTAGTATGGCCTTATTATGTAAAAATAAATCTGTTGACTCTATCGATAACTAAAAAAATAAAATAAACTCCAACGTATGTTTGGCCTTAAACCGGGAGTGTGAAACTCGACTTCATTGAGGGCCACATCAGGGTTGTGTTTGACTTTGGGGGCCTGGGGGGCATAGTGGAAGTAAGCATGGCTGGGGAGGGTATGGCCAGCTTGATGTCACTTATGTGGGGTCACCTGGGGTGGATAAGTGCTAAGGCAGGACTTCCCTCAGACCAGAGGTGGTATTCCACAGGTTCTGATCAGTTCTGGAGAACCGGTAGTGGAAATATTAAGTAGTTCAGAGAACCGGAAATCCCACCTCTGACTGGAGATTTTACAGTATCCTTCCCCTGCCATGCCCACCAAGCCACAGAACCGGTAGTAAAAAATTAGAATCCCACCACTGCCTCAGATGCTGCCTCCCTCTCATAATATCCATCCTTCCTTCCTTCCTTCCTTCCTTCCTTCCTTCCTTCCTTCCTTCCTTTTCCTTCCCTCTTCAACTCCTTTCTTCTTCCTTCCCCTCTTACCTTATTTTTCCTTGCTCTCTTCCCATCTTCCCTTCTATTTCTTTGTCTTTCCTCTTTCCCTTTCTCCTTTCCTGTCCCTTCTTGCATGCTGAGATGCCAAAGGGGAAACATTTCTCCTTTTGTTTTGTTGTTCGTTTGTTTTGCTAACGCCCTGCCCGTGAAAACAGAGCTGGGCGGGGAGGCACGTGCAGCCTCCCCCGACTCCATTTCCAGTCACGATGGCCTCCTGCAGCCCTGCACCAGCGAAAATGGGGCCTGGTTTGTGGGGGTTGTTTTTGCCGGCAGAGGGATGCAGGAGACCACCATGGCTGAAAACAAGGCCTGGGGGTGGTGCACATGCCTCCTCAAGCTCCATTTTTGCTTGCAGAGGCACCACGGGCCGCTCCTTTGCAGTTTCCATGGCAGCCCCACGGCCCACATCTAAGCATCCCATGGGCCAGATCCAACCCGCGGGGCTTGAGTTTGACACTTTTGTCCTAAACCCATCTCCATTTATCTTTCTGTCTTTAATTCCAGCAAGTAGGACATTTCCACTACCAAGATAAAAGGCGAAATATTTGCCATCCAAACCCGATGCTTTTTTCCCCTTGGACCTATTAAATTATAAATGGAACATGAATATCTTTTTTGTTTCATCAATGGGTAAATTGCAACAGAAATACTGCACAGTTTTGTACCTCCTGTAGTTAAAGGGTGACAAAAATCCATATTTGTTGGTTTATTATTTTAAAAACTTGGGTATATGAAAAATGTATTTCATCCTCTATTAGAATGTTGAATAATGAGCATGGACCTGTTCTGCCTTAGAATAAGCAGGCTAGGAATATATTCAATGCCTTAAAATCTAGGATAATAATATGCAGCAGAACAGAAGAAGAAGAAGAAGAGAAGGCAACTAAATACAAAGACTTGCAAATAGAAATAGAGTGACTAATGCAAAAGAAAGCAAAATTACTACTAATAAACATAGGTGCTTTGGGTGCAACTGGATCACCACTTGAATACCATCAACTTGGAAAAATTCACCATCAATCAATTGCAAAAGGCACCTTTACTCGGAACAGCTTACATACATCCTGAGACAGAGACCTCTAACACCATCATCCACGTCTTCCTATCTTGGAAAGGACTCCATAGGTGGACAAAAAAATGCCAAATCCAGTCTGAGCATCTGGCAACAAACCGTAATAATAATTAATCTGATGAGACTACTCTTCCACCATTAGTAGGGTGATTAGTTTCCACATGGAGTTCACTACAACAACAAGCGAGAAAGGAATTCGGGTTTGCACCTTTTTTAATTAGGGCAATGCTCAGTATTTGCATTTGTTTCCAACACATCCTGATTCCAGCAAGGTGAAGATGTCATTCAACAATATCACATGCAGATATCCAAATTGCATAGAATTGGCTCAGTTCTGGACCAATTGGCTTGATACTCGATTTCTTGAGTGGAATCAAACATTTGAATCAGACTGAATTGATAATCCAAACAGAAGACGTTCAAATGAAATCAAAGTTGATTCACATAAATTTATTTTAGGCTTTGTAACAATCAGATTGGCTTTGTGGTGATACCCCGGAGGATGTGTGAGAATAGCTCAGAAGATAAAAAGTTCCTTTGTCTTTTTAATATCAGTTCAAGTTGTTGTTTTTTTGGCCAAAACATTGTATTTCCTTCTCCACTTTAAGAGATAGGCCTATGCTCCATAATATGTTCCATCACTTAAATTAGCCTTGAACACTGCAGGTTTACCTGAATGTATCCCTTTCAACATCAGGGATCTCCATCTTTCAGAGCCAAGTGAAATTTGCATGAATGTAGAACATGGAATAATGGAGTTGGAAGGGACCTTGGCGGTCTTCTCGTCCAGCCTCCTGCTTCAGCAGGAGATCTTATACCATTTCAGACAAATGGCTATCCAGTCTCTTTTTAAAAACCTCTGGTAATGGAGCACCCACAACTTCTGAAGGCAAATTGTTCTATTGGTTGATTGCTGTCATTGTTAGGAAATTTCTCCTTAGTTCTAGGTTGCTTCTCTCCTTGGTTAGTTTCCTTCCATTGCTTCTCATGCTTTGGAAGATAGTTTGACCACATCTTTCTTGGAGCACTTTAAATATTGGAACAGTGCTATTCCATCTCCCCTAACCCTTTTCCTCATTGGACTAGTCATATCCATATCCAGCTCCTGCAACCGTTCTTCGTACGTTTTAAAGACCAGCCCGTAATCATCCTCGTTGCTCTTTTCTGCACTCTTCCCAACGTCTCGATATCTTTTTTATATTGCAGTGATAAGAACTGGATGATCTAGCACTTAGACTTATATACCGCTTCACCGTGCTTTACAGCCCCCTCTAAGCAGTTTAAAGAGTCAACATATTTTCCCCAACAATCTAGATCCTCATTTTACTGACCTCGGAAGGATGGAAGGCTGAAACAACCTTGAATCGGTCAGGATCAAACTCCAGGCAGTTGGCAGAATTAGCCTGCAATACTGCATTCTAGCCACAGCTCTTCAATATAACGTGACATCCCCATATATTGCAATCGCTTTTGAGGAAACTTTTGAAAAATCCAAATGTTGCTATAAACACTACAAAAATACAGATAAAGCCCAAAAACCTTTATCTGGATTTTTGCAAGCCAGGCTTGGTAGCTGTAATGTAATTGGGCTACTACATTTACTCCATGTTGTATTTCTGATGGTTTCTTCTGATATTCAAATCAATATTTCTAAAGTTACAATCTATGAAATTGAAGAACTATCAACACACTTGCTGGCTCTCTTCTATTGCTGTTAAAGAGACGTTTCAATTAAAATTATTTGGGTCTGGTTTCAGCCAGAAATGTAACTTACAAACATTTCAATCCTATCTTCCAAGACCACCCCTTGGTTTGAGTTTCTATCTCTTTGAGGCTCTGAAGAAGCAACAAATGAGTTTTCAAGAGTTCCAGTCATTGCAAGAAGCATTTGTTAAAACTCAGCATGCGCCTCCTTCCCAAGAAATGAGTAGGCTGCAGTTTTTGAAGATCCAATGATTAATTTCATTTCAGCACAAGGAGCACGCTTGCTTTTCCTTTTCTGGAAGGCAGCCAAGAAAAGAATTCATGCAGGAGAAAAGTCAGGATGACAGTTTGGACAGGAGGCTGATGCCGAGCTTCCACCAAGCTAGTGGGATAGCATGACCTGCAAAGGTCATGGAGACAAGTGAATGTGGCCATCAAACTCTGCTGAAAGAAACACACCATTGAAAAACTGGGATTCTAAAGAAGTGGCACAACTGTCTGGCCATTAACTTCATTCACAATCGCCGTCTGTAAGAACATTGTCCAACAATGGTGGGATACAACAGACCATAAAATAGCTTCCTTCTTCCTGCTGAAGATAAGAAGACCCATTTCTGGGCAGGAGGCTGGAATAGTTTTGCACTGTATTGTTCCAGAATGTTTTGTTTTGTTGTTTTGTTTTGTTTCATTTTACAACATCCCCACCAAGATTTTAGCTCTAATACGTCTGAGAGGTCTCCTTGGCATTAATCAGATCCAACCTTGCCTAATAGTTTTAAGAGTAACAAAAGCTAGTCTTGAAAGCTAGATGTCAGGGCTCCAGCATCCATCCCCATTCAAATCATAAGTCTCTCGCCGCATCTCTCAGAGTAAAAAAAAAAAAATTTATTGGGAGTGACCATGTTGGCATTACCTGGATGCAGCCGACTCTGAGACACATCATTCATTTCCCCCTTGACCCTGGTCTTCCTCCACCCCCTGGATGTATATTCTCCAATGGGACATATCCATAGCCAAGAGTCCTCAATCATGCTCTCCAGTAATAATCTTGTGCGCCAATAGCTTCGGCCACCTAGCAATTATCTGAAGCATTTAAGGAATGCACTACTGCCCCCACTCCCTTTCTGCTGTCAACTCTAAAAGACCAAAAAAATATTTTGAGTTGACACTAGATTTGAAGTCAAAAGTCAAAACGAGTAGATCCACAATGCTGGGCTGATCAATGCTCTTCCAACTGGCACAAAGAAAATAATAATAATAATAAGTGCATTAGTTCTCTCAGATGAAACCCCAACTTTGGAATATGAATCCTTCTTATGGAATGTAAAAGTGTCTCTTTGGAGACTTGGAATGAAAGGAATGAGTAAATATAAATAAAAAAATGTAAAAAAATAAAAAAGATATACAAAAGATGTTGAGACTCTAGAAAGACTGCAGAGAAGAGCACCAAAGATGATGAGAGGCCTGGAGACTAAGAGATATGAAGAACGGTTACAGGAACTGGGTATGTCTAGTCCAGGGGTGGGCAAACTATGGCCCGGGGGCCACATCCGGCCCGTTGGTCTTTTTAATCCAGCCCGCCGAAGATTGGTACAGAATTAAGGTTTGATGTGAATGATTGAATGATTGCATTCATTTGATTTTGACTTGTACTGACAGGCATTTCGACACCAGGTGGTGGCCCATCTGTCAAATTTAAAAGTCAATGAGGCCCCCGAGCCAAAAAGTTTGCCCACCCCTGGTCTAGTCTAATAAAAAGGATTAATGAGAGCAGTGTTGCAATAATTGAGATGCTGCCACAAAGAAGAGGGGGTCATCCTATTCTGCAAAGCACCTGAATGTAAGATAAGAAGCAATGGATGGAAACTTCTAGGAGAGAAGCAACCTAGAACTAAGGGGAAATTTCTTGACAATTAGAACAATTCATCCATGGAAGAACTTGCGTCCAGAAGCTGTGGTACTCCAACACTGGAGGGTTTTAGGACGAGATTCACCTGTCTGTCTGAAATGATATGTTTCCTGTTTGAGGAGGGGGTTAGACAAGAAGACCTCCAAGATTGTTTCCATCTCTGTTATTCTGTGTTGTTCCGTGGCAAACATTTCAAAACCAAACTAAGTAACAACATCAGTGCAGGAAAGGAATATTTTTCATCAAAGACAATAGGTGGCCAAATTCACCCAGAAATCTTTTAATTTGGTCCCTTAAGTGGCAGCTGCAAGATCATTATTTTGGATCAATGAAGAGTTTTATCATTTGTGAGTGTTTTAAATGAAGAACACAGCTCCAGTGAGGATGCAAAACAACTTGTATTTTAGAAGAAGGCATTGAATCTTCCTTTCCTTCAAAGAGGGAGAAGAATTTACCACTCAGTCTTCCCCCTATTGTCTCCACCCACTCATCTAATAACTGTATTCAGGAATATTCAGTGCAAAGAATTAGAGTGGCATGTTGACCTAGAGGTGAAAATGCTTGCATCCTAGTTGGAAAGTTGAGAGTTTAGTCCTAGGCAGCAACAGATGTTTCTCTATCAGGGCACAAGGAGATCATATCTATTACAAACTCCACATAGGTGTTAGGAAGAGCATCTGGCCAGTAAAGCTCAGGTCCATTCAGTTGCCTTGACTCCACCCCCATAAGAGGAATTACAGAGTTGTAAAAGAAAAAAAAATCAGTGCAAAGAATTAAAACACATTTTGCTGTTTAAGTTAGGAAATGCAAGTTTGACTTTTGAAGCCATTGAAGCATACTCTTAGTCATTTATCATTTGCATCGCACAATATTTTGTCCCTATCTTTTCTTGTTCTTCTTCTTCTTCCTCTTCCTCCTGTTAGCCATTCGATCATGCCTGCCTTTGGGTGATTCTATAAGCCAGGTCTCTTCACATCTTCCACTACTTGCTTGAGTTTTTCTATGCTCTGGCTGGTGGTCAGCCTCGATAGTGAAACATCTCTAGATGATTTTGTCTTGATTTATATGCAACATTTCTTCACTTACTTAGAGATAGTTGGGATCTCCCTCCACCTCCAGACTAAATATTTCCAATTAGACCTTCTAAACCTTTGGTTGTTCACCACTGAACAGGGCATTTTGTAAATACCGCTCCTAAAATTCAGCAACGAGAACACAACCTCATACTCCAAATGTTTTCAGTTCTTTTTGATACTGACAAAGTAATTCTCTTGAGAAGAGAAGAGAAGAGTAATTCTCTTCTCTTTCTGTTACAGTCTGACATTGCTTCCTTTGGTGGTATGTGTGTTTTTCTTTTTGTGCAAAGTTGACTCACTTCCACTCATCATGCTCCATAGAGATTCCCAGTGATTTGGGGGCAGCAGCTCAAACTCCTTCTTGATTCTTCCCCACAACCTAAAAGGTTACTCTGCCCACGTGCATCAAGTAGAGAAGTGAAGCTGCAGATTACAGCACCAGGCAAATACAAATTGCAAAACACAGACAAGAAGCAATATTTCGATTATTTGTATACCGCGCAGAAGCGTGAACTGATTTACAATTCCTGGCAGAGCCAGATTAATTTTTATTACATGAACTGAGATCCTAAAATCCTATTAACCTCAGAGGCAGGATAACTGCTCATAATTTGTGAAAAAATAAGAGTTTTCAAAATTCAAAGTAACCTAACCACAACACGTTGATATTTTTTTTTTCAGCTACTGCAAAATAAACTTTAGCATTATGGAAATGAACTTTTCCCCCAACGCTTAATTTCAAATTTCATATCTGGGCCCTATTTGCTAATGTAGAAAATCCTGAAGGCTAGTTTAAGTCACTAACATCAATGTGCCCTTAACCTTTTTGGAGACATTGAACTGAACTGGAATTTGACAAGTTACAAAGATGTAAATGGTTGCCAGGATGAGGGGGGGGAAAATCACATTCCAAAATCTAAATGCAAACTAGAAGGCTGAATCCAAAGGCCAAATATAAGTATCATCCACAAAGCAAAATAGGCATGCTAACACCCATCTCATCCAATGAGAATCCACAAAATATTAAGCTTATCAATGATTGGAAAAATATTTGGAAGAGAAGAATATATAATAATATGTTGGAGTTAAGGAAAATGGATATAAAGTGACATGGAGGTGGTACCTAACACCACGTAAATTAAATCAAATAGATGTTAAATATACAACTATTTGTTGGAGGTGCGAGAAAGAGGTTGGAACATATAAACATATGTAGTGGGATTGTGATAGTGCACAAAAATATGGGATATTTAAAAATATGGGATACTTAATGCCAAAAAGGCATTCAGAGTTGTAAATCTAATCTTAAGAAGTTTCTCCTCTGGTAATACTGAATTGCTAATTGGGGCATACAAAACCTTTGCTAGTCCAATACTTGAATACAGCTCATCTGTCTGGAATCTGCACTGTATATCGGACATTAATACAATTGAGTGAGTCCAGAAGTATTTCACGAGAAGAGTACTACACTCCTCAGCTTGCAACAGAATACCCTATATCACCAGGCTTGACATTTTGGGCTTGGACAATCTTGAACTACGCCTATGGTTGGACTTAAGTGTAGCACACAAAATTATCTGCTACAATGTCCTACCAGTCAACGACTACTTCAGCTTCAACTGCAACAATACAGGAGCACACAACAGATACAAACTCAATGTAAACCTCTCCAAACTTGATTGAAGAAAGTATAACTTCGGCAACACAGTGGTCAATGCCTGAAATGCACCACCTGACTCTGTTGTTATATCCTCTAACCCCAACTTTAATCTTTAATCTCAAACTATCCACTATTGACCTCACCCCATTCCTAAGAGGTCTATAAGGGGTGTGCATAAGTGCACCATTGTGCCTACCGTCCCTGTCCTATTGTCCTCATTTATTTGTACCTATTTCTTGTATTCATACTCAATCTTATACCTATTATATCTTGTAAGCGATTGACAAATCAAATAAATAAATAAAATGAATGTGATGCTTAGGGAAATTAGAGGACTTTTGAATGTAAATTTAGGTACATCACCAAGAATTGCATTACTGTTCCTGGTGGAAAAACAGGATATAAATGAAACAAAAATCTAAATACTAAGAGTATGCTGCCTGCATCCCATGGATGTGGCTTCATTTGTTTCTACGTCCTGGTTTCTGGCCATGCTACAGCCCGCTGCCATTCCATAGACCAGGCATTGGTGAACCCTGATTTAGTATATAAGAGGTTTAGTATAAACAACTCTATTCTATACAGAGGAGGGGTGTCAAACTCAAGGCCTGGGGGGCAGATCTGGCCTGCGGGGTACTTAGATGTGGCCCATGGGGCCACTCTGGAAACAGTGAAAGACCGGCCCGCAGTGCTTCTGCCAGTAGAAATGAGCCCTGAGTTCCCCCTTTCAGCTGCCACGGCCTCCTACAACCCTCTGCTAGTGAAAAAGGAGCTCAGGAGGTGGGCTTCTGAGGGTTCACAGGGGTTCAGGAGAGCCCCTAGCTAAGATTCTGTGCACTTCGGAGAATCCCCAAATCCCACTCCTGACTGGCCCTACCCACCCTGCCCTGCTCCTCCCAGGAGTCCCCACATGGATACAGGGAAGTGCAGGGTGCATGCAGAGGCTTGGGACCTCCTGGAAGTTCAGGAAGGCCGGAAATGGGCCTGTTTCTAGCTTCCAGAGAGTCTCCGGAGCCCGGGGAGGCCATTTTTGTCCTCCTGGAGGCTCAAGGAAAGCCTCCGGAGCCCAGGGAGGGCAAACATGACTCCCCCTGCAGTTCAGGAGGCTGACTAGGCCACACCCACCATGGCCATGCCCACCCAGCAATCGGGCAGAGAACCCCTTTGCTAAAAATTTTGAAGCCCACCCCTGGCCAAATGAGTCCGTCACGAGCTCAGTTTTTGGCTGCGATGGCCTCCTGCAATCCTCTGTTGCCTTCCCCAGTTCTGTTTTCACTGGCAGAGGGTTGTAGAAGTCGTTGGCAGCCCAAAACAGAGCTCGTGGAGGACATTTTCACTGGCAGAGTGCTTGGGCCGACACAGGTGCCCCCGACATGAATGATGTTGAGCTGGCCATGTCCATCCTAGCCCCCCAAGGTCAAACACAACCCTGATGTTGCCCTCAATTAAATTGAGTTTGATGCCCCAGAGGTAGAAAAAATATTGGTGTGTGGAAGAGAGAAAATTCCCAGTTTCCTTCCTTTTATATTAATTCTTTTTTTAAAAAATTGCCATCTCAAAAGGAATGATGTGTTCCCCACTTGGAGGAATTAAACTAATAAGACATAAGCTGGTTCTCAACATAGAAATGAATTAAACCCTGCTAATAAATAGAAGTGACACACTCATTGTTTAGGGTAATTTAAATAAATGTCATGCAAATCAAACTATAAATTCATGGAGCATTCCCTGCGGAACGAGATTTCAATAAAGATGTTGGCATAAATCAGTCTTTTTGCTGATGCATAGGAGTCCACTTCAGGGGAACCAAAAAAAAAAAAGGATCAGCAAAAAGAAAATCTAAAAAAAAAAAATTGCTTGAATGATTCTGGGTGAGGTGGAACAGAGCTAGCATCCAAGAATGCCAGCAAATGATGGCACTCGTTCCACTATTAGGGATTTCATAAAGTTGCATTTTCAACACACAGTCCAGTCTCTTCAACTGCTAATGTCATACGACAGCATAAACAGGAAGGTTATTAATATTTTAAAAATCTAATTTTCTCTACATTATAGCGGTAATGAATTTTGATACGACTTAGGTGCTGCCAAGACCAGATTATGATATCTTTAATGCTGAACAACCAGATGCATTTTAAGACTGAGGCATTTGGTTTGTAAGCCCTTCTGTTCACTCACTAAACAAGAGAGAAAGAGAGACAGAGAGAGAGACACAGAGACAGAAAAACAGAGAAAGACAGAGAGAAGGAGAGAGAGACAGACAGACAGACACACAGAGAGACAGACAGACAGAGAGAGACACACACAGAGACACACACAGAGAGATAGAGAGAAGACAGAGAGACAGAAAGACACAGAGAGAGACAGACAGAGACAGAGACAGGGATACACACAGAGAGAGAATGCCTAATCTTTCTCTGTCTGTGGAGATTCTCAGTCATCCAGGTCATGGTTGTCCCAAAGGTGCTTTTTCAAGAAGCCACTGGACTTTCTGTTTTTTGTTTTTTTTGAAGACATTTCACTTCTCATTCCAGAAGCTTCTTCAGGAATGGAATGATTTATATTCCTTATGACCAACTGCCTGTATAAATCTTTCCATTCTCCACCATCCAGTCAGAGCTGACAAAGTTTTCTGGATTATAAGCAGAACACCTTCAAAGAAAAGAAAAAAAACAGAAATTCCAGTTGCCTCTTGAAAAAACACCTTTGGATATTAACAGCAGCTAGAATTGTATTTGCTCAAAATTGGAAAAATGATAAGATTCCGACAGAGGAAGAGGAGATTATGAAAACATTTGAGTGTGCAGAAACGAACAAATTAACATTGGCCATTAAAGAACAAGAAGAAATGGATCCAGGATTTATTTTACAAATGGTTGGAAAATAAAGAAAGAAGTTAAATGAATACAAGGTAAAATACATTAGGTTTGCTACAATCAGGGGTGGGATTCTACCAGTTTGCACTTATTCGCTAGAACCGGTTGTTAACATTCTAAGCAGTTCAGAGAACCGGTTGTTAGAAGAAATTACTGGCCTGATCCTGCAAGGAAGGCAGGAAGGAAACATTCTGGTGTTGCTTACAGAAACTGCCTCTCTTGTATTATTGCTGTCATATTTGTATGTAAAGGTGATGACCCGGAAATATGTTGTCCACTAAAAAGAGATTTTTGTTTTTAATGTGAAAAACTGAATAAAATTTGTTTAAAAAAAAAAGAATCTGCCTCTCCATTAACCCCTCTTATATTCTTGGCAGGACTAGACTTCCTGTCTCTGGAACTTCTCTGGAGTTTTTTTCCCTTCCTTTGCTGGTACTTTGCTTGTGTGGAGTGACCATTCAAAGTTACCATGGCACTGAAAAAAGTGACTTATGAGCATTTTTCACACTTATGACTGTTGCAGCATCCCCACAGTCATGAGAGGCCAGGCGAGGAGATGTGTACCTCGATGTGAGTGATATTGAGTTGGCCACACCCAGACAATAACATGACCACCAAGCCACATCCACCCAGTCACATAACCAGCAAGCCACGCCCACAGAACTGGTTGTTAAAAAATTTGAATCCCACCCCTGGCTACAGTGATAAGATAAATAAGGATGAGTAGTTTTTAATATGAATGTAACTATTGACATTATTGTAAGAGATGTATATCATATATGAATATGTGCACAAGATATATGTACCCAGACGACACACTGTTGAATTGAAAAATGGATATGTTGTAAAAAAATTAAACATTGAAAGAAAAAAAAGAAAAGAAAAAGCACCTTTGGGACCAAACTTCCCCTGGTTCCCCCTCCCCCCCCAGTTTTATGTCCTGAAAAAATAATTTCTTCTTTTGAGATTTGTCTTAGTTTTTTTTAAAAAAGATTTGACAGCTATTTTGATTGACTGTCACCGCTATCTGCAATTCTTGCTGGCGAAGTTTGTTTTGATTTGAGTGGCCATCATCTGTATGAAACAAATATAAACCAATATTTTAGCATTCAAACAGTTTTCTTCTGATTTCCCACTGAGATTAACTTCTTATTTGATTTAAATGGAACAAGCATTTTCTACAGACTTCCAGTGCTTTGGTTATAGATAAAATATACTGATAATAGAGCACCGATTGTCTGCATAGTCTTGACCAAACTTTGACTGCATATCAAGCTAAGAAACAAACTTAATAATTATTTTATGTTAGTTATTCAATTTGTTCCCCTACACAGTCAACAGAAATTCAATGCAAGAATACACAATTGTTCCCAAAATATATAGATAGAAATAAAAAGTCCTAAAACCGTGATGGCGAACTATGGTGTGTGTGCCAGAAGTGGCCTGCAAAACGTTCTCTTCGGGCAAGCCAGCCATTGCCCATTGCTCTTCTGGGTGAGTTGGTCTTCGTACACGTGGGAGCGGTGGAAACTGGAGAGCAACTCCCCGGCATGCATGCGTGCGCTAGCCAACTGGTCTTTGCATGCGTATGCACACCAGCCAGCTGATTTTCGCATGCACATTAGGAACCGGAAGACCTTTTATTTTTTTTATTTTTTTTCTCTTATGCCTTATAAAATATAATTTATCTTTGGTCAATCCAATTATACCAACATTCCCAGCTAACATAATATAGTGAAGTATCTTTGTTTTTTAGTGCTGGAGTCAGTTTATTAAATATTAACCTACAACAATGAGGCAGCAATATAAGCAAAGAACAGGTGTGTGAACATGACACAAATTAAGGTTATGGAAAAAAGACCTTGCAAACTGTAAAAAATAAGGATGCTTTTAACTTTCTTCTTTTCCTTTTTTTTTCTTTTTCTTTCTCTTCTTGTTCTTTTTCTCTCTATTTCCCTTTCTCTCTCTTCTCTAATTTTTTCTTTTTTGCTTTCCTTTCCCTCTTTCCTTTCTTCAGTTTATTTATGTATGTATTGTCGGTTGGTTTTAATTGTAAAATTAATAAATTATATATTTTTTTAAAAAAGAAACCGGAAGACCAGGCCGATGTGCATGCATGTGCTAGGGAGCTGGTCTTCTGGTTTCTGGTGCACACATGCATATTTCAGCACTTGGTGTCTTTTCAGTATGTGTGCGCTCCCGTTTTGGCACACGATGCCAAAAATGTTTACCGCCACTGTCCTAAAATATAGAAAGCCAGCTTGGTATGGTGGTTAAAACATGAGATTGGAAGCTAGGAGAACAGGAAGCCGAGTTCTGCCTTAGGCATTAAGGTAGTTGGATGACTTTGAGACATTCACTCTCATCCTAGGAAGAAGATACTAGAAAGTCACTTTTGAAAATGTGGCCAAGAAAACTACTGGACTTATTCCTGGAGTCATCAGGAGTTAGAGTTGACTCAGTGGACCATAAAAACAATTAAAAACATAATCTGATACTAAAATCAAAAACCATTCATATAATCTTCATCATCATCATCCTCTTGTTTTAATGACCCAGTCTGGGCAACTGAAAGGAGCTAGCAGAGTGTTTAATGGCCAGATGCCTTTCCTGTCACTGATGTGGAGTTTTGTTCAGCAGATATATTCTCAGTGTGCCTAGAGAGACAAATATCTGTCTCTACCTAGGATCGAACTCACTTTTGCCTCCTGATTGTGAGGCAAGATCTCCACCTCTAGGCCACCACACCACTCCGCTCATATCATCTTCATGTCTACCCTTATTATTTAACTATGAAATGGATCTTAACCTATAGAAAAGATTCTGTAAGGTGCATTTTTGTTGCTTATTTAATAAACTTCTACTGTATCTAAGAAAATTATTATCGGTCCTTTCTGAACAAATATAAAGTTACAATAATATTCATTCTAATATGGAATAGGACTGGTTTAAAACCATATTTCCCATACTGAAATGTTTTTGTTGCAATCAGCAGTGAGAATGTGTTTTTTTATCATTTCTACTAGAACTCTTCATAAATAGGTACCTTTGGAACAAACAGAAAGGCGAGCAGATGTAGATAGTCCTTGACTTATGAACCCAATTGGGACCAGAATTTCCATGGCCAAGCAATATGGTCATTAAGAGAATCATATCTAAGGATATGCTTCTTCTTCTTGTGCCATATCCATCATCAGATGTTGGCGATCATTTGAGATCCTAAGCAAGGATATGTTTTGTGACCCACCAGCCGCCAGCAGAAATGGGGACAGACTCAGACAGTGAGGAGGTTGGGGATGAATTTGGGCCAATCCTGGAGTCTGGGGAAGGTTCTGATGGATGTTCTGCATCAGAAGCAAAGATGGGGCCAGAGTCATCCAACATTTCCCAGCTGTCTACTGAGTTGGAAATAAGTGGTGAAGAAGAACAGCTGGAGCCTGTTCCAGATGTGCATATGCACAGAGCTGTCAGAGAGGAGAACAATTAAGAAACAGGGGCCAACTCGGAAGGAAAGACACACATGGAAATTGAATGCCCCCTTCCTGGGGAATAAATAGAAGCAAAAGGGGAGTGGTGCTTGCAGGAGACAATTAGCTCATACTTCTTTTGGAAGATTTCCTTATCAGAGTTTGTGCCTCACAGAGACTCCTTGCCAGGTATTTAATGTACAGCTTTGCCCGACTGGAAGCTCTTGCCGGGTATTTAATGTACAGCTTTGCCTGACTGGAAGCTCTCAGCCTGGCAACTATCCAAGGACTGATAAGGTCTGTTCTTGCAAATAACCAATGGGAGAATTATTGATGGGAATTTTCTGTGTGTGAATGCCATGAATTCACAGTAACTAAATAAAGAGGGGGTTTTCAGGACAAGGAGTCTGTTTCTTGGTTTTGCTATTGCTTAGTGTTCCAAAAGACCCAGAAATCCCAGAAGGAAAAAACAGGAATCATCTACACCTTACAATGTAAGAACTGCCACAACCACTACATAGGACAACTAGGCAGAAGTCTAGCAGAAAGCATCCATGAACACCAACTGGCCATCAAAAGACATGACAAAAATTCTTTAAATTCACAACATATCAACAGATGTAAGCATCATTTCAACTGGGAAAATGTGACAATCCTAGACCAGGCCAAATCCCAAAATGCCAGGGAATTCCTAGAAGCTCGGCACTCTGACAACTCAGCCATCTATATAGACATTAACAACATCTATAGATTTTGCAAAAGAGACCACCAACCAGCCCAAGAGAACAAAAAGACACCAGCACCTCTCCATCAGTAATCAGCACTCAGATCAGCATAGATTAACTCCAAAGTTAATGTCATGCCCCTGTTGGAATCTGATTCCTAGGGGGAGGTCAAACAGCTGACAGAGAGTGGGAGTTTGGCTCCGGTGGCTGTGAAGGAAACTGTGGAAGGGCACAGTCCGGTTGGGCATTCAGAGGAAGACCCAGGCCCACCCCCTCTTCATCCTAGGGCACAAAGGGAGGAAGAGAGAAGGGAACAAGATGTATTTCGTAGCTGAACCACAGACAACTACAATGATCTAATACATATTGATTTTA
The DNA here is from genome assembly GCF_049901715.1 of Pseudonaja textilis. Taxonomy (NCBI): domain Eukaryota; kingdom Metazoa; phylum Chordata; class Lepidosauria; order Squamata; family Elapidae; genus Pseudonaja; species Pseudonaja textilis. The sequence continues at coordinate 53,619,821 of NC_141995.1, forward strand.
CAGAAGACAATGTTGAAAAAGCACTATGCAATCTAAAACCATCTCTATCTATTGGACCGGACAGAATATGTGCCTACTTCTTAAAAAATCTATCCACTGCCATAGCCAAACCTCTAAGCATAATCTTTGAAAAATCTTTCAGGACCAGCTCCTTGCCAAAACTATGGTCACAAGCCACAGTCATCCCCATCTTCAAAAAGGGAGACCCCAGCCTAGTTGAAAATTACAGACCAATCTCCTTATGCTGCATCACCTGTAAAGTCATGGAATCAATTATTAACCAATCCATTATCCTCCACTTAGAGACAAACAACCTACTCTCCAATAAACAATTTGGTTTCAGGAAAAAACTATCCTGTAATCTGCAACTCTTACACTGCAAAAACATATGGACTACACAACTCCATCAGGGCAAAGCAATAGATGCAATCTACATAGACTTCTGTAAAGCCTTTGATTCAGTGGTACACGACAAACTACTCCTAAAACTAAAATCTTATGGTATTTCTGGACAACTGCATAACTGGATAGAAGCATTCCTGTCAAACAGACAACAAATGGTCAAAATTGGGAGCGTCCTATCAAATTCTGTACCTGTCAATAGTGGTGTCCCCCAAGGTAGTGTTCTAGGACCAACTCTCTTCATACTCTACATAAATGACCTCTGTGATCATATTAAGAGCAACTGCATTCTTTTCACTGATGATGTAAAGCTGTTCAATACCACAGACAATACTGCTACCCTTCAAAAAGATCTTGACTATGTATCAGAATGGTCAAACAAATGGCAACTTCAAATCTCAACAAATAAATGCTCTGTCTTACATATTGGCAAAAAAAATCAAAAAATAAAATACAAGCTGAATAGTCAAGATCTTGTTGATGATCCAAGCTCTGTAAAGGACTTTGGAATACTCATCTCTCATGATCTAAGTGCGAGAGCCCACTGTAACTAAATAGCCAAAAAGTCATTAAGAGTTGTTAACCTAATCCTATGTAGCTTTTTTTCTGGCAATATCACACTACTAACTAGAGCATACAAAACATTTGCTAGACCAATAGTCAATTACAGCTCATCAGTCTGGAACCCACATTACGTATCTGATGTTAGCACAGTTGAGAAAATCCAGAAATATTTCACAAGAAGAGTTCTCCACTCTACTCATTGTAGAATACCTTATGCCACCAGACTTGAAATTCTAGACCTAGAAAACCTTGAATTATGCCGTCTTCAGTCTGATCTAAGTATGGTATATAAAATCATACATTGCAATGTCCTACCTGTCAATGAATACTTCAGCTTCAACTATAACAACACTAGAGCACACAATAGATACAAACTCAAAGTTAACGGCACCAAACTTGATTGCAGGAAATACGACTTCAGCAACAGAGTGGTCAATGTCTGGAATACTCTACCTGACTCTGTGGTTTCTTCCCCAAACCCCAAAAACTTTAACCTTAGACTGGCTACTATTGACCTCACCCCTTTCCTAAGAGGTCTGTGTGGGGCGTGCATAAGCGCACCAACATGCCTACCATCCCTGTCCTTTTGTTTCTTTTATTTTTCTTATATGTATCTATTTCATGTATTCATAACTATGTATATACTTATACCTATTATCTTGTAAGCAATTGACAAATCAAATAAATAAATAAAATAAATAAATGAGTTAAGGGGGAGAAAAAGGCCCTGATTACTTTCATTAGCTGCAGCTGGGAAAACAGGATAAAGAGGATGTTGCACACAGAACCTTTCTGGAAGCAAAGTGTGCATTATCTTTGTTTGTCAAGTCCTATCTGGGTTCTGCCATCCTTCTCAACTGTATGCGTTTTGTTATCTTTTGAGTTCTGCAATTCCTTATCCTGCCCTGTCTCGTTAATTGCTGCAGCGTAGTTTGTGTTGGTTTTTATTTATAATTTATATGTACTTTTGGTTTGGATTAAATTTCTTCCCTTTAAAAACTCTTCATGGGAGTTTTTTCTCCAGTCAATTATAATTGGACATTGGAGGCCAAATTGGAGGAATTAAAGGGACTTTACTGACTTTTGTGACTTTGTTGCTTTTGTGCCATGCCCTGGATCAGCACAGTTAACTTGGGTCCAACAATCAAGTAAGCAATACCCCAATCAATGAACTGCTAATCAATCTGACTTGAACAACTTTAGACACAAGAACAGTTTTTTCCCGAACACCATCACTCTGCTAAACAAATAATTCCCTCAACATTGTCCAATTATTTACAAAATCTGCACTACTATTACTATTAATCTTCTCATCACTCCTTATCACCCATCCCCTCCCACTTGTGATTGTATGATTGTATTTTGTCACTTATATTCTTACTATTTATACTGACTCTTTCCTAGTATGATTTGATTGCTTATTGTACCCTTTGACTATTATTAAGTGTTGTACCTTATGATTCTTGACTCTTGATGAATGTATCTTTTCTTTTATGTACACTGAAAGCATATGCACCAAGACAAATTCCTTGAGTGACCAATCACACTTGGCCAATAAAAGAATTCTAATTCTATTTTCTAATTCTTCTGAGGAAGAATACTTATTTAATAAGTGAAGCTTTTTTCCCCTAAACTGTTACAATCCAGTAATAGAAGGGAAATGGGCCTTTGATGGAAAGCATGTCATATAAATGCTTGACAAGATGCATACACATTTAATTCAACATTAAAAAACAAACTTTTATTAAATGGTGTCATTCTTAGTGTAGATTAATTGACCAAAATAGCAATTAAGTTACTAATACTAGTTTTCAGACAAATCTTTTGCATGCAAATTCTGTCACTAAAAAAACTCAAAATCTTTTCCAGGACAGCTCTATATACAACAGATTCTTCTGTAGAAAACTTTATGGATACCTTCAGCTTATTTAGGACAATGGCCAACTTACATATTGTCAAATGGTGTGGAAAACAATCTGACCTAAAAAAGAAGAAAGAAAGCCATCCTCTGGCTGTAAATGCCCCTGTGGGAATAAATTGTGTGAGGAAACTGCATTCTGTCCTTATTATAGCTGGACAAACTTGTATATATTTTCAGGGAGGAAAAAAAAATCTAGGTTTTTGTGAACAAAGCCTTCATTCATTTTTTGTTTATTATGTTGTGCTTGGATTTGAGCTTTGTTTTAGCAGGAAACTTTTAAACAATGTAGAGAAATAGATTAGAGATGGAGAGAAACTTACCTTAAGGACAAAACATGCAAAAGTAGCTCAGATAGACACACACCTAAGTCACATGAGTATATGAGGGGGAGGAGGTAAGACACAGACATTGATGGAAATGATAATTTTGTTTCTATTCTTATGGCTGCACATCTCACTGAATTTTCTGGATGTCTAGCAGAAAGTTTTTTTAAAAAATAGAATAGAATAGAATAGAATAGAATTCTTTATTGGCCAAGTGTGATTGGACACTCAAGGAATTTGTCTTGGTGCAAATGCTCTCAGTGTACATAAAAGAAAAGACAAATTCATCAAGAGTCAAGAATCGTCAGGTACAACACTTAATAATAGTCATAGGGTACAATAAGTAATCAAATCATACTAGGAAACAGTCAATAATTTAAATAATTTAATTTTTAATAATTTAAACCCAACAATTTAAAATAGTTACAAAAAATAAGTTTCAACTAATGTTATCTTAGTATAACATTAGACAGGTAGTCCAACTTAGAACAATTCATTTAGTTGTTCAAAGTTACACCACTCTTGAGCCACTCTTGACATGTGATCGTTTTTCACACTTACAACCGTTGTAGAATCCCTGAGGGCATGTGATCAAAATTTGGATACTTAGCAACTGCTTCATATTTATGACAGTTGCAGTGTCCCACAGTCATGCCATCACTTTTGGGGAACTTCTGACAAGCCAAATCAATGGGAAAGCCAGATTCAATTAAGGACTATGCCACTAACTTAACAACTGCAGTGGTTTACTAACAACTGGGACAAGAAAGGTCATGAAATGGGGCAAATGTCTTGCTCAACGATAGAAATTTTGGGCTGAATTGTGGTCATAAGTCAAGAACTACCTGTATTCTATTTCTCCCATGGCCAAATCGACCACCTTTTTCATAACGTTTTGTGAAGAGAAAATTCTCTTGAATATGCTTCCTGCATGTAAATTTCCCCTGCTCTCCATTTCTTTTCTGCAGAGGTTTCCCAATATAAGTATTTTTTTAAAAAACAAAACAAAGCAACGACAACTATGAGATCAAGCTGAGACATGTAAAGCAACAGGGAGGTGATCTTTCCACAGTTTATTGACATCTCACTATCATAGCACCTTTGGCAAAGTCATCATAATGCGGCTGCCATGCCTCCATCAGAGCCCGAATCTGTGGAGGAGGATGAGCGGATCTGGAGCCAATGGAAATCAAGGGGGCAGCTTCATGGGCTTTGGAGGAATGTGGAGAGGAGCAGCCCAGGACCCCTCAGGATTGAGTCGATTTGCTAGCAGGGAGGAATGGGGGCAGGGTAACTGAGAGAGAGCAGGCAGTGGAAATGAGGAGTGACGGAGCTCGGGCGATGAGCAAGGACCACTCCCTCCTGATGCAGGAGCCTGGAGAGTGGAGAGAAGACAGGAACAGCACAGGCCGATGCGACAACTTGGGAGGAGAGCACCCCAACCCTCTTCACAAGGCACACCTGGGGACTGAGATTTAAGGAGACACTGTGGGGAGGGCTTTTGCAGGACTGCTTGCCTTCTTCCTTGCTTCATGGACTCATGGCTTCTTCCTTGCTTCAAGGACTTATTTTGCTGTTCTTTGCTTTGCTGGATTGCTCTCACCCAGAGGTTGTGTGCGCTCTGTGTGTGTGTGTGTGTGTCTCTGTCTCTCTCTCTCTCTCTCTTAGTGCTTTGCACTGGGACATGCCATGAACATGGGAGCCTTTGGGGGAAAGTTGGAGCACTAAAGGGGAGTTTGAACTCTCAGCTGGCTGTGCGGCCTTTGTGCCTTGTCACAGGTCATCACAACTGCTGTCAAAATAGTTGAATATTATCCACTTTTATTGGAACGAGTGATGACTTCTGCATGACATGACAACAGTGGAACTCGAACATTATTCCCTGAGTATTATTGTCCAAGAAAAGAAAATAGGATGAAGCAATTCACACATGTGATAGAAACCAAGATGTTTCACAAGAACAGAAAGATATGATGAGGTATAAATGAACAGTGTTGATATAAACTAATTTTAGCTATTTGCTTCCCCTCCCCCTGATCTCACAGGTTTTGTGTTTTTCAGTCATCATCTGTGTTATGTGCAATGCTTCTTTTTCCCCCAAGAATGATGGGTAGGTATAAAAATTGCAGATGCTATTTTCTAGTAACAATGATTTTCTAAACTTTGTTTAGAAAATTGTGGGGGGGGCGGGTTTGACTCTGCAACGGTTTCCATTTAAAGGACTATGCTTCAGATGGAATTAACATTGGATTCAAAACAACATTTTAATTAGGCTTAAATGGATTGATGATCCCAGTGTAAATGTACTCAAAACCACTCTTAACAACAGTTTCCAGAATTTCAGTTCTCTTTATTGCCATACTTGGTTCGGTTAGGGTTAGTCTAGTCTAGTGAAAAGAAAGACTAGGGGAGACATGATAGCAGTGTTTCAATATCTCAGAGGTTGCCACAAAGAAGGAGCGGTCAACTTATTATCCAAAGCACCTGAAGGCAGGACAAGAAGCAATGGGTGGAAACTAATCAAGGACAGAACAAAACCAGGAGAAATTTCCTGATAATTAGAACAATTAGTAGGACAACTTGCCTTCAGAAGTTGTGTTTGCTCCATCACTGGAGGTTTTTAAGAAGAGAAAATCTGATTTTCCCAGTGCTTGACGATGACTTTCTATTCTAAAACTATATCCCATGAGTGAACAAGATAAAAATATTGCCAAGGCCAATTTCTCCCAAAATACACTTATACTGAGCTATGTTTGCATCTTTTTTTCCCCATTCATGAATTTGCATTTATTTCAGACTTGATTTCACTTAAAACTTAGCTATCCCATCGTCAAATTGACATTTAATACGATGCTCTAAAATTGTGTGTGTGTGTGTGTACTCACGGCAATGCATATCTTTCTAAATATTTTTTTGTTTCAAACAAGGCATTTTGAAATAGGCTTCAATTGACTGAGAACTGTATCTCCAACCTGGAGAAGTATAAAATATAAAGAACAAATATTTTACTTGTAAAGTGTACTCAACTCCAGTTCACTCTGAATCAGGGGTGGGCTGCTACCGGTTTGTACCAGTTCAGGCAAACCGGAAATGTTCATTTTACATCTGGTTTACCGAACCGGAAGTTGCAATGACTGGTTGGCCCTGCCAGCCCACCTTCCCAGGAGTCTCCACATGGGCTCCATTTTGGATCCCATGTAAGTACAGGGCCCACACAGAGGCTCAGGGAGGGTGAAAAATGGGCTTTCCAGAAGTTCTGGAAGGCTGGAAATGGTCCTGTTTCCCTGGCCTCCACAGAACCTCCGGAGCCCTGGGAGGCCATTTTCACCTTCCTAAAGGCTAAAGGAAAGCCTCCAGAGTCTGGGAGGGTGAAAACAGCCCCCCGCTGCCACTGTGGTGCAGGAGGCCAACTAGGCCACATTCACCATGGCCTTGCCCACCCAGCAACCAGACAGAGAACCCGTTGCTTATTTTTTTCAAGCCCACCCCTGCTCTGAATGTATAAACTACAAATTTTGTGAACTGCTCTCTCTCTCTGTAGTAAATGATCCATCAGTCCCTCCCATGTACAGCAATAAAGCAGGATTAAGTAATTACCTATGCTTTGGAAAAAAATGAATACGAGATGTCATTGTGTTTAACAACAGAGATGCCATCTCAAAAGCAAATCAGATTTTTATTGCAAAATGGGAGTGTGTGTGAAGCATATTGCAATTGCACACTAAGTATTTCAGTTCTGAAAGGGTCATTATGGAAATAAGGAAAGAAAGAATATTATGTAAAATAAAGGTTTATGACTGAACATGTGTTTCTGGCTATATTGAGGAAGGGCTTTTTCTCGGCAGAACAATGTGCAGAACTAAATTGCAAATTTTGATTTCAGGAAGTTTTGTTTATCCTGCTATTAAAACAATAGAGTAAGCCTAAGATTGTAGCAAAGACTCTATTTGTTATCCTAAAGATTTAATTTGCTTAAAACCATTGGGATTCCTCACACTTTCTAACAATGCTAATCCTCTCTTCCTTTCACAATTGGTTCATGGAATAATTTACCTTTGGATAAGAAAAGGAGTGACTGCAGGAACAAAGTAGCGCGTTGTGATCAAATGGTGCCCTGCAAAATAGACTTTCTCCTCTATGTGAAATAACATAACATTACAGAATAATGATGAAATAAATATGCTCCTATAATGCCTCATAGATACAAAAACTTTATCTGAATTGTGATGTGAAATAGGACCATTTGTCTGCAGCATCGTATGAACTCATCTGTAATAAATTGCAAGCGTACTGTACATGATCAAAACTCAGAGTTCTAAAGCAGACGGAAAGACACAGGAAATTGAAAAATGGATGTCAATCAGTTGAGCCGAGGTTTGAAATTCTATTTCAAATTCTATTTATAGAAGGAGATCAATTTATCATTTCAAAAAAATAAGTATATTTCAGTAAAGACAAAGATCATGATTGTAACTATCTACATATATTCCTGTGGTTACAACAACAAGATATGGTTCTTCAGAGTTCAATATGCTTTTCCTTTTCAATTTTATCATACATTACCTCTGCTTAGATGGAGGCACAGAACAAACCCTTGCAACTTTGCATATGCCAGTAGTAGCTGTTCAACAGCTGAGGAACATCTGTAACAAATGCATAATATGTCTGTAGGTTAACAATATGTTAACCAATCTATATATAGATTCTTTCTGCAAGGGTTGGGTATTTCTTTTCTTGTTCTTTGATAGCTGAATACCTCATGTTCTCACAGCAGAAAAGGCACTTTGTAGAGGACTTCTTAGAAAGATTTTGAGGTCACACAAAATTACACAGGGCTGCAATTTTCACTTGGTTACCATCCCAAGTGTAATATATTTGGAATAGAAGCTGGTTTAAGAAATATCTTTCCAAATGTTGGGAAGGAAGGAAGGAAGGAAGGAAGGAGGAAGGAAGGAAGGAAGGAAGGAAGGAAGGAAGGAAGGAAGGAAGGAAGGAAGGAAGGAAGGAAGGAGGGAAGGAGGGAAGGGAAGGAAGGAAGGAAGGAGGGAGGGAGGAAGGAAGGAAGGAAGGAAGGAAGGAAAAGAGGGGAAAGGAAAAAGGAGGAAGAGAAGGGAATGGGGAAGGGAGAAGAGGGAAGAGAGAGAAAAGAAGATTAATTCTTGCACTATACCATAAATGAACCAAAACAAACAACTCCATCTTTCACCACCATTAAACAAAGGTAAGATTGGAGACCTGTGAACAAACAAGTCTTCTCATCACAGGCTACAGTTGTATGTGAGTCTGATTACAAGGAACTCATGTATAGGATGTATGATAGGCAGGCTACCTAAAGCCAACACAAGATGGAAAACTTTAGATACAAAACTAGAAAAGATGAGTGGACATTTCATTAGCTGTTGTCTGGAGGCTGGTTGTGGAAAATCACATGTGTTCCTACCCTTCAGAAGTAATGGGTGGCTTATGTTCCTATTAATTTGGAGTCTGTTAATGCAATCCTAAATTGCATTAACAGAGGGATACAATCAAGATCAAGGGAGGTATTAATGCCACTCTATAAAGCCTTAGTAAGACCACACCTAGGGTTCGGCATCCAGTTTTGGTCACCACACTATAAAAAGGATGTTGAGGCTCTAGAAAAAGTGCAGAGAAGAGCAACAAGTTGAGGGGACTGGGGGATAAAAGATACGATGAACGTTTGCAGGAACTGGACATAGCTAGTTCAGAGAAGAAGCAAGGGAGACATGATAGCAGTCTTCCAATATTTGAGGGGCTGCCACAGAGAGGAGGAAAGGGGTCAAGCTATTCTCCAAAGCACCTGAAGGCCAGACAAGGAATAATGGATGGAAACTGAACAAGGAGAGATTCAACCTGGAAATAAGGAGAAACTTTCTCAGTGAGAACAATCAACCAGTGGAACAGAAGTTGCCTTCAGAAGTTGTAGGAGATTCGTCACTGGAGCCTTTCAAGAAGAGATTGGACTGCTGCTGTCTGTCAGAAATGGTGTAGGGTCTCCTGCTTAGGCAGGCGGTTGGACTACAAGGTCCCTTCCTGTTAATCTGTATCTGTATCTGAGTGTAGATTGATCTAATGTTATGATTGAATCAGGAGATCTGAAGAGAGAAAATATTTATTTAAAAAATATGTATATTTATTCATTGGAAAAGAAAAGAAGGAAGGAAGGAAGGAAGGAAGGAAGGAAGGAAGGAAGGAAGGAAGGAAGGAAGGAAGGATGGATCTTTCTTTTCCTCTAGTCTTTTCCACACAGAGGTAATGTCCCCATTCAATGGCAACAAAAACTTAGAACATATAATTCAAGAATGAAGTAATGGGTAGTGAGGGCTGCAGACAACAATGCTACATAATGTCCTTTATCTGCTGAAAACTTTCTTTCCTGCAAATAAACGCACTTTCTGAAGTTGGATGAATGCTTTATTTCTGGAATTCAGCTGCTCTCTTCCCTTGCGTTGCCCCAAGAAAGGCAGAAGCCTTGGTTTTATTGAATAAATAAAGGATTTCTCACTGAAAGCAATAAATAGAATTGCTTTCTTGCTTTATAGAATGGTGCACTGCAAATAGTGTGACTTCCAAAAGATGAAATTGCTTCTTTGAATTTCACACAAATCATTAACCGGACAAAACCAGGAGATAGGATCCTTAAGAAGGTTAAAAAAAAAACCCCAAAAAGACCCAGGAGGCTGAAGGCCGAACTTGGCAAATTTGTATTTGCAAATTGTCCGCTCAGTTGCAAAACTTGAAACAACATGATGGTTTGACCTGCTCTTACACAGCTTGGAAGGTTAAATAAATTATCAAATCAGGTCCATTTAATACGTTTTTTTTTAAAAAAAAAGTTTCAGAAGCAGCCGATCCTATTCAAGGCAGTAGAGCCCAAAATCAATTTTGAAACATCTGAATAGATCCACCCTTTGAATTGACTTTCCTATTCCAATTATAAAATATATTCAGCTTGGGGATTTGAACTGCCTTGGAATCAAACCTTCAAATCGCATATTTACAGAGCCCTAGAATCTAGTCTCATGGAGGGATGTGGTGGCTCAGTGGCTAAGACTCTGAGCTTGTCAATCAGAATGGCTGGCATTTCGGCAGTTCGAATCCCTAGCACTGCGTAACGGAGTGAGCTCCCATTACTTGTCCCAGCTTCTGCCAACCTAGCAGTTCGAAAGCATGTAAAAATGTTAGTAGAAAAATAGGGATACCTTTGGTCCCTAACAGCGTTCCATGCACCTTCGGCATTTCGTCATGACGGCCACATGACCATGGAGATGTCTTCGGACAGCTCTAGCTCTTCAGCTTTGTAATGGAGATCTGCACCATCCCCTAGAGTTGGAAATGAGTAGCACCTGTGTGCAAGGGGAACCTTTACCTTTACCTAGAATCTAGTTTTTCACTGGTCAAATTGTTTGTTTGTTTTTTTTAAAAAAAGGGGGGGCGGGGGCGAAGCACCAGTAAACTCTTAAAGTTATTAAAATTTTAATTAAAAGTAACCTGAAACTTCCTAACAGTGAGAACAATTAACCAGTGTACTTTTGTTTTTCTTGCCTAAGTGTAAGACTTTACTTTTCTCTACATTGAATTTCATTTTGTTAGATAGGGCCCAAGTCTGTCAAGATCTTTTTGGACCCTGAGCTTGTCTGTTGGGATGTTGGCTATTCCTGCCAACTTAGTGTCATCTGCAAATTTGATGAGTTCCCCTTCTATTCCTTCATCTAAGTCAGGGGTCTTCAAACTTGACAGCTTTAAAACTTGTGGACTTCAAATCCCAGAATTCCTCCTCCAGTCATGTTCGCTCAGGAATTCTGGAAGTTGAAGTCTACAAGTCTTAAACTTGCCAAGTTTGAAGACCCTTGATCTTAGTCATACATGAAGATATTGAAGAGAACATGAGCCTCAGTGGTGCAGGGATTAGAGTGCAGTACTGTAGACTGCTTCTGCTGACTGTCGGCTGCCTGTAATTTGGCAGTTCAAATCCCACCAGTCTCAAGGTTGACTCAGCCTTCCATCCTTCTGAGGTGGGTTATAATCTAAGGAACCAGATTGTTGGGGACAATATGCTGACACTGTAAACTGCTTAGAGAGCACTAAGCACTAAGAAGCAGTATATAAGTCTAAGTGCTATTGCTATTTCTACTGACCCCAAGACCCCATTGCTTACTTTTCTCCATGTAGACATAGTGCCATTAAGGCCTATGACATTATCTAGCTATTTCATCTTCTGCTTTCCCCTTCTCTTATTGACTTCCATCTTTCCCAACACCAGAAATTCTTCTTTCCTTTTGTGGCCAAAGTATTTGAGCTTCAGCATTTGTCCTTTCAAAGAATAGTTGGGATTTTTTTTCTTTAAAAATGAACTCTCTTCCTGTCTGTATTTAGGAGTACTGTTGCACCCAAAGGTGCTTTTTCAAAAGGCAACTGTGTTGAGGTATAAGATTTAAAAAGCTGCCAGCTGCTGCAAGTCTGATGCAGTATAAGGCTGATGCAATTGAGGATGATTCAACATAGCATGGTATTGCTCTTTTAATACAAAGAATGAGTCCACAGAAGTTTTTTATAAGCCAGCCATTAGAGGGTGTGTTGTCTCTCCTTGTGTCCGGTATTCATTGCAGAGTTCTCCGTGTAGAGTTAAGAAGATTGATTGCTTGTAAGTTATTTTGCTTACCACGTATATTTCTGTATATAACTGTCTTGTAGATAAATCACCACTGTTAAATGTCTAAGTCTCTGTGTCCTGTGTTTTGCTCCTGAGTTGTCTTTCAATAGTAGTCACGCTGCAAACACTTTGACAAACTGGACTTTATTTGCTTTTCCTTGAAGACATTTGGCTTGTCATCCAAGACATTTCTTCAGTTCTGTGGTACAGTTCTTCAGAACTGAAGAAGCTTCTTGGATGAGAAGCAAAACGTCTTCAAGGATAACAAAGAAACTCCAGCTGCCTTTTGAAAAAGCACCTTTGAGACAACCAGAGCTTGAATGACCAAGAATCTCTATAGATGAAAACTCTTGCACTTTTGACCATAATAGGACTAGAACAACAATCACAATTTCATTTGTTCTCTTTCATATCGCTGTGAAATGGGCAATTCATTTATTCTGTATCAGCTTTTCTCTCTTTCAATTACCTTTTCTTTTTTGCTTCTAGATGGCATACATCTGGATCTCAGTCTGATGTGAGTAACTGTAATCGACATTTCCCATAGCCCAGGGTTAGTTTAACATTAATTAACAACAGGATATTCATAGCTTGCTTCGATGTTTAATGGTTCTAAGGCTCTTTGTAAAGCCTACCAAGTCCTAACCCTATTAATTTGAAGCTTACTTAATATCAGAAAGACAGCTTTCCTTACCATTTCTCAGTGCATGATTTGCTATTGGCAGTCAAATATGTCTAGCTAAAGGTATGGGAGTAATACACTGCTTTGCTGATGTGCAGTGAACTACTAATGCAGTGCTATTGAGCTGGACATCTTCTGTGATGACCCGGATTGTAACACAAACGTAATAAAATCCAAAACGTAAATAGATGTCCTTTAATTCCTCCAGTTTGGCCCCACTGTTCAATAATTCTCAGTCGGAGATTAAATTTATTCAAAAATAGTCTTCAAAAGAAAGCAATACAGTCTGAATTCAATGAGCAGATGAAGGTGAAATAAAATAAAAAACCAAAACAAACTACAATGATTGAATTTCCACAACAGACCAGGAGAAGTAATTACCAACTTCAAGGAGATAATAAGGCACAGTCTGTTGGAAGGATGCCAACCAAGATAACTTCAGCCCAAAATAAAACACACTTTGCTGCTAGCAATGCTGTGTTTTAACTGCCTCTCTTATATACTATTCTCCCCAGCTGCAACCAAATGAGGGTGATCATGGCCACTTCCTCTCTCATTAGCCAAGTTGTTTCCTTCTCTGTTCCTCCCTGCATGTCCTAGGATGAAGGGGGAATGGGCCTGTTTCTTCCTCTGGCTGCCCTGCTGGCCTCTGCCCTTCCCCAATCTCTTCCACAACCTCCAGAGCCACAATCTCCACTCCCTGTCGGCTGTTCCTCCTCTCCCTCAGAGTCTGACTCTAACAAGGGCATGACATCTTCTCTGTGAAGGCCAATTCACATACAGGATGTTTGCCAAGTTGCATACAATCCTACAGTTCGTTAAAGGAGGTAGCTCATAACTAGAATAATATAAGTTATATTTGCCAATAACCATGTGTACAACCCAAGCAGAGTGTCCATATTGATAGGATATAGACAAGAAGGGAGCTTATCAAATCTAGTGAACAAATTAGCAGGCCATCTCTAAAATAATGATTGGTTAGGCTGCATATTTTACATTTTTGTATAAGTTTAACAGCTGTTTTTCTGTGATCATTCTTTAATTAGAATAGAGCTGGAAGGGATTTTGGAGGTCTTCTAATCCAACACCCTTCCCAAGCCTATAGCATTACATGTTCCACAATTATGGATTCATGATAAAGATATATTGACAGGGATGAAGCTGAACGATTCTTAAGTCAAAGAGAAATGACAGTAAACACTGGAGACAGCACTTTGCATTTTTCAAGGTCTCAGGGGAGCTGGGTAGCATATGTGTTTTTATTATGATGGTTGGGTGCACAATTAGACAGATGTTTAGATTGAATTTGGTATTTTTCTACACTTATCTATTCCTTTCCAATGTCCTGGGATAAGCAAATGTTGTTATTTGATGGTATTAAAGGTGTTGTCACAGGTTCCAAGGAAAGCTGCCTTTTCCAATTGACTGATGGTGATTTTGTCAATGCCGATAGTGTTCAGTGAGGCTCCAAATGCATTGGAATTGCACCCAAAGTGCTTATTACTCTTGGTACTATCTTTGCTTCCTTTTGCCACCGTCATCCTATCTCTGTTTGATTTTTTTTATTTTCTCCAGTTCTTTTTCTTCTCTTCTGCTGTTTCCAGTTAGTGCCACATCCAGCATCTAGACACTTTTGTCTTTCTTATTGACAATTGCTAAGTCTGGGGTGTTGTGTGGCATATGTTTGTCTGTTTGAATTCTAAAGCCCCAGAGTATTTTAGTGTCCTCATTTTCTATTACTTTGTCTATTTAATGATCCCACCAATTCTTGCTTGCGGGAAAACAATATTTGTGTTGGTGCAGCGGTTAGAATGCAGCATTCCAGGCATTTCTGCTGACTGCCAGCTGCCAGCAATTTGGCAATTCGAGTCTCGCGGGGTCAAGGTTGACTCAGCCTCCCATCCTTCCAAGGTCAGTAAAATGAGGACCCAGATTGTTGGGGGCAGGATGGTGACTCTGTAAACCTGCTTAGAGAGAGCTGTAAAGTGGTATATGAATCTAAGTGCTATTTCTGTTGCTATATCTTGCAGATATTCCAATGTTATTTTGTCGTGCTGTTGTTTGTAGCTGTTGTTTGCAGTCAGTCTTGTGCAGACTTCTTGGGGAAAATAACTAGGTGGCCCACTGTTTCTTCAACTTCTTTACTGAAGTGGAATTTTATTACCCATAGTATTGCAACAGTATTCCGTGGTGTAATGAAATCTGTGGCAAGACTGCACAATTCTGTTGGCGCGTTGAAACTACCCTAGTGCTTTGAGGAGAGAACTGGAAAGCTCGCTATATTTGTATACAGCCAAATTTAACTTCAGCTGTTTTTTTTTTTTTTTTCTTTTTAAAGTGAAATCTACTCCTCATTCCGCTTGAGACATCTTGCCTAAGAATAGCATCACATACATTTCAAATTTTAGGAAAGCTTTTTGGATGTTGGACCTTAAAATGCTCTTTGTCTGAAGACTGGCAAATTTTCATATCCTGTCATTACAATTAATTAGCTTGAGACTAGCATGATGTTCAGAGTTTTTTGTCTTTTTTTTTTTAAAGTGTGGATTAGGTATCTTATGGGGGAGATTTGCATAATTTTATTGATTGACTTCCTTTGATAAGCTGGATGTCTACATTCACTTTGTTCCTGAGGAGATTAGATATTTTTCTCCTCTCGGAAATTTGTATTTCGATGGCAAAAACACTGTGAAACACGATGAGGGACACAGAAAGATGCCCCATCAGAGGGGAGCTTTGCATTTGGTATTCAACAATTGAATTCCAGTCATCTGAAGTAATTAGTTCAATCTACTTAAAAATCAATGGCAACAGAAGCTCATTCTGTGTCACATCCTAGTCTTAATCAGATTTGCAATTTTAGTTTAAAGCTCAGGAATGTTCATCTTCTTAATTGAACCAGCCATTCCTCAGTTATATGGGGAAAAAAAGAAATAAAGACAACACAGTTGTATATCCTTCTCCAAGTTGTGGCCCTCCAGGATTTGGGACTCCATGAATTCAGTTCCTGGAAATCATGGCCAATGAAGCTAAGAGATCCCAGTTTGGAGAAAGCTTGTGTCGCTTTTGTCAGTTTTGAAAGCCATATTTTACTTAGAAGCTTCAAGGCTGCCACATCTTTGTGTCTGGGAATTTGGGAGGGGAGATTTCATAGAGAGGTGGATGATTAGACATAACAACATTCTTCTCCTAAAGTCAAGGACAAGTGACCCTGCACCTGGAGAGGAGTGTCTGGAGGAATGTCTCCAGTTGGGACGGCAGTTGATTGGACCATGCGGTGGACAGGTAGGTGCAGGGGATGGAGTTTGATTTTCATTTGGGAAGGGAAAACCTGGAATGTTCAGGTTCAGTTGTGCTAATATGATTTCTTCAATAAATTCTTACTTGCACGAACTTTGTTTCTGAGTGCTGAATGAAATGGGGAGTTTCATTGGAACATTGACAGCTTTCTTGTGAATTACTGGGCACACCTTGGAAGAACAATGTTAGATGTAACAATGAGGTCTCTCCAACCAGACAAACTCCCCCTCCCTTTCTTCAACCATTTATTCAACAGTTTTAGATCATAATGATAACAGAATAACAGTGTTGGAGGTCTTCTAAGCCAATCCCTTGACCTTACACTATTTCACATGAATAGTTGTCCAATAGGAATAGCACTTAGACTTATATACCACTTCACAGTGCTTTATAGCCCTCTCTAAGCAGTTTTCAGAGTCAGCATATTGCCCCTAACAATCTGGCTCCTTATTTTAGTGACCTCAGAATGATAGAAGGCTGAGTCAACCTTGAGCCTGTGAGAATCCAACTGCTGAACTGCAGGCAGCCGGCAATCAGCACAAGTAGCCTGCAGTATGGCATTCTAACCACTGTGTCACCATGGCTCAATCTCCTCTTAAAAGCCTCCAGTGATGGGGCACCCACAACTTCTGAAGGCAACTTCTGTTCCATTGGTTAATTGATCTCACTGTTAGGAAGCCTCTTCTTAATGCTAGGTTGCTTCTCTCCTTGATTAGTTTCTGTCCGTTGTTTCTTATCTTGCCTTCTGGTGCTTTGGAAAGTAAGTTGACCCCCTCTTTTTTTCTGGCAACCCCTCAAATACTGGAATACTGCTATCACCTCACCCCTAGTCCTTCTTTTCACTAGACTGGATCAATCCAATTCCTGCAACTCTTTATATGGTTTAGCCTCCGAATCATCTCTGTTGCAATCTTTCCAGAGTCTCAACACCTTTTATACAGCATATTGTAGTGACTACTGCTAGATGCAGCATTTTAAATGTAGTCTTATTAAGGCTTTTTAGAGTGGTATTAATACTTCACTTTTCTTGATTCTATGCAACCTAGGATTGCATTGGCTTTTTTGGCTCCTGCAAGCTTTTATTTAAGTGATTTTCCACTAAAATTCCCAAGATCCCTCTCAGAGTTACTTGAACCAGCTTTCACCTAATTCTGTACCTCTACAGATTATTTTTTATATATGAAGTACACAAATCATGGTATTTTCTATTATGTATTATATGTTGTTATAAATTATATTTAATATATAATATAAATTATATTTATTATATTATTCATAAATAATATATTCATTATTACTATTACTATATTATTGTTATTGTTGTTTTCATCATCATCACCCAAATCACTGTATTATACAGATTATGGTATTACAGTACCATAATTTGTGACTTTATAGTACTACCCAGGATTCTGGGAAAACATTCAGGGCATAATAGTAGGACACAAATAAACATAGAAAGGATTCTCTAAAATAGAATCCATAGATATCTTTATTCTGAGATCTCTCAGAAATTATGATTGTGGTGATGTTTGGATATTTCTGTTTCATTTGCATAAATAAGGCCAAGAACAGATCTGGGAATTGGCTGCTTAATGTATCATCATTTATTATTTCAACAGTGCTGGTATAAGGTAGATTAAAAAGTGAGTTGTATAAGTATTAGCAGAAAAGGTAAAATCATTTTCAACTGGAGATAGAAACTATACAACAGAACAACCTGTCAGAAAACCTATGTGTGCCTGCCCTTTGTCATTTCAAATCTTAACTAATGGAATATGAAAATAAAAATGATTTCAAGTAATTAAATTTTGAGCAGACTCTGCATTGTCAAGATCTCAACCCATTTGAAACCCATTTGTTGGCATGGAAACACCAACTTAATTAAAAATGGATTAAACTAATTAACCTGAAATATATCATATTATGGATTGTTTTCCTTTAGAAGAAATCTATAGCAGAAGAACTAGAAAATTTAAATTATTGTGATCTTTTCTTGTCTTTTTCTTATTTCCTGACTGTAAAGTTATGTTGTGCTTCTTAAAAATTGGGGAAGACTGAAGATTTTCCAGTGAGTACCTGTCACAACTGGGTAGACAGGTAGCATTAATGATGACACCTCTGCAAACAAATTTTCTT
The DNA here is from genome assembly GCF_049901715.1 of Pseudonaja textilis. Taxonomy (NCBI): domain Eukaryota; kingdom Metazoa; phylum Chordata; class Lepidosauria; order Squamata; family Elapidae; genus Pseudonaja; species Pseudonaja textilis. Next base: position 53,637,823 of record NC_141995.1, read on the forward strand.
ATTTTGAGAAAAGTAAAACAAGAGCGACCATGCATTGTGAACAGTTTTGAATTTCTAGGAAGTTTTAGTAAGGTCCTTCAAAAAATGAGAAAAATTCTGTAGCAATTGCTTGGGGATTCAATTAAAAATCACATTGGTTTATCTATCTATTCAATTTTTAACAGATAATTGAAACCAAACAAATACAAATCATACATTGATTTGATTTGTAGTCCACCTTTCTGCTCAATCACTCAGGACACCTACAAATTTTAGAAACATCATCTAAAGGTTTAGAAACAAATGGAATGCTAAATTCATTTAAGTCTTCCCAGGCAGAATGGGAAGCGTTTTTAAATGCTGAAAAGATAGGTACATATGTATAGTATTGCTTGAAGGGATATGCTCTGTAGCCTGTGCACAACTCTGAATAAAGTCCTCTTCTGTACAAAAGACAGACAGGCCATAGCATCAATGGGATGGGAGAATCACAAAAACAGCATTACACCAGGCACTGTGATGGCTCAATGGTTAGAATGCAGTATCGCAAGTTCAATCTTGACCGGCTCAAAGTTGACTCAGCCTTCCATCCTTCCGAGGTCAGTAAAATGAGAAGCCAGGTTATTGGGGGCAATATTCTGACTCTGTAAACCACTTAGAGAGGGCTGGAAAGTATATATCTAAGTATATAAGTCTAAGTGCTTTCGCTACATCAATGGGATGCAAGCTGCATCATGACATTGCAAACCCATACAAGGGGGCAGGGCTATTGCCGGAGATTACTTTCATCATGTTGCAGACACAAATGCAGGAAGCATCTTCAAAAACACAACTCCTTTTGTAGTCTGGATGGTTGTATAATGGGCATGTACTTTCCATTTAGTCAAGCTCTATGTTGCTTAGAGCATTCCAAGTAAGCTTTGCCAGACCAATTCCTGAATACAGCTCATCTGCCTGGAATCCATACAGTATATTGGACATTAACACGATCGAGCAGGTTCAGTGGTACTCCTCCACTCACAATAGAATTCCCTATGCCTCCAGGCTTGAAATTATGGGCCTGGACAATCTAGAACTGCGCCACCTGCACAGATCTAAGCATAGTGCACAAAATTGTCTGCTACAATGTCTCACCTGTCAATGACTTCTTCAGCTTCAACCACAATACACTGACAAACTCAAGATAAACCACTCCAAACTCAATTGCAGAAAATATGACTTCAGCAACAGAGTGGTCAACTCCTGGAATGCTCTACCTGATTCCATTGTTACAGCCTCAAACCCTCACAGCTTTAACCTCAAACTGTCTACCATGGACCTCACCCCATTCCCAAGAGGTCCTTAAAGCGGGGTGCATAAGCACACCAGCGTGCCTACCGTCCCTGTCTTACTGTCCCCATTTATCTGCATTTATTTCCTTGTTCATGTTTATGTTCATACTTATACCTGCTATCTTGTACATGTTTGACAAACAAATAAAAATAAATAAATAAACACCAAAAATTTCCATAATTCTGGTAAGTAATTGTCCCCTGGAACTTTTTGTTAAAAATGATATGACTCTGTGATTTTGCATGGCTGTCTAACTGACCCATTTTGCTTCAGTTCCAATTTATAGTTGGATGTCCTCCCCCTCCTTCCCTCCCCCCACCTCTCTCTCCATCTCCATCTCTCTGTCTCTGTCTCTCTGTCTCTCTCTGTGTCTCTGTCTCTGTCTCTCTCTCTCTCTCTCTCTCTCTCTCTTTAAGTGTAGCAACACATAGAGTAGTCAAGTTGAAATGCCATGAAGAAAGCAAAGTACTTTCTTCAAAGTCCTTAATGCAATCTGACAGACTCAAGAAAGGTTACTGAAGCTGCAAGAACCTTAATTGTACACAAGCCTTCCTCCACCATAGCTAACACCTGGAAATCTGGTGACAATTTTGAATTGACTTGGAAAATAGAGCAGTATCTAAAGCAGGCTAAATCTCATTAGTTTTTTTCACTAGACACCAGTCTGTGATCACAAGTTTATTTAAACTGAAGAGCCCAGGAATAAAGACACATAAGAGCAGCTAGCCATAGAATCATGAATGTCAGATTAAAAGGATTTAGGACATTTTTATTTTAATCGCCACCTTTTTGGGATGGTTATTAAGACACAGAGTGTTCTGTGGGGAAAGTCACAAAGCTGACAATTACTTCAAGTGCAGGTGCTTTTCTGTGGGGCTTAGTTTTGACTGTATTTATTCTTAGAGTAATGGAGTAGGTCAGGTGACTTCAAACTTGACCGCTTTAAGACTGGTGGACTTCAACTCCCAGAATTCCTCCTCCAGTCATGTTAGCTCAGGAATTCTGGGAGTTGAAATCCACAAGTCCTAAACCTGCCAAGTTTGAAGACCCTTGGGGTAGGTTAAAAAAAACCACACATATCTCATGAGATTAAATCCACGAGAGAACAGAAGTGGTTTATGCTTCTCATTGAATCAAAGCCTTCAGTTCTATTTATTTCTTAGATTAATGGGGTAGCTAAATAAAAGTCCAGAGACTAAATTCGCGAGAGAACAGAGATAGTTTATATCTTTCATTGAATCAAAACTTGACATATGAGAACCATGAGCATTCCAAGTAATTAAACCAATGAAAGATTACAGCTAGTACTAAGCCTTGATGCCACATAGTGGTTAATAAATTCTAAGTTAATTCCTTACCAATAAAAGAATAATGATCTTATATTAGGGCCCAGCTGGGAAGAATAGAGCCATAGATGTTCTATCTTCTTCTTTTCATACAACACGCATACTGTCATGCCCCTGGTGGAGAATGACTCTGAGGTAGAGGAGAAACAGCCGATGCGGAGTGGAAGTTTGGCTCCCGAGGTTGTGGAGGAGGCTGGGGAAGGGCAGAGGCCAGCTAAGCAGTCAGAGGAGGACCCAGGCCCATCCCCTCTCCATCCTAGGGCACACAGAGAGGAGAGGATAAGGGAGAGACATGGTCTACTCAGGAGGAGAGAGCCTTGATCCTCTTCATGGGCTGCAGCTTGACAACTGAATAAGAGGATGGCCCTACATACTAGCAAACGCTGGAAACAAAACATGTAAATATCTCTAGTTTATAGTTCCTCTCTGAGTTTGACATCCTTCCCAGTGTATGTTATCTGTGGACGTCCTCCAGCCCTTATCTTGCCTGGTTTATGTTGCTTTTTTCCTTCTTCATGTAACTGTGTGGGAGTTTTTTTTTTGTCTTCCATCAAAGATATTCAGAGCTTGGAAGCAAAATGAAGGAATAAAAGGGGCTTCACCTGTTTTCTATTACTGTGTTTGTTTTGTATCCCACCCTGGGTCATCACACATACCTTGACAAAGATGGATCTAATGATTCTTCCTCACTTTCCTTAAAGATGACCTGAACATGCTCTGGAAATTTATTTTTGCTACTTCATCCCCTTTCTTTTTTATTTTTATTTATTTATTTATTTAAGTTTTATTGATTTTTATTACTATTACATGTAATTAGTGTTTAATAAGCAACCATGTTGTCTGGGTTATTTTCTTTGCTTAACAATACAAATTATATTCCTAATCTTTACCCCTTTTTTACAGCCATTGATAAAAATAAATCGCATGTCTGGTATTATTCTGTCTCTTCTTTCTGTTTGATCTTCAGTGTAAGTCTGTCTATTTTGCACAGTCCAATATCTTCTTAATTATCTCTTCATCTAGTGCTATTTATTCATTTTTCCAACGCTGAGCAAATATTGCTGTTAATACATGTAATATTAAATATACACTTTGTTTATCTTTTTTTTCTGGTACTATACCTAATAAAAAAGTTCAGGTTTAAGATCTACATGTTTTCCTGGCATATTTTCTAACCAAATGTGTATTTTTGTCCAAAATTATCCCCTTTGTCTTTTAAATTGCCACTGACACTGCTTTCTTAATATGGTCATCCTGGATAGTAAAAAAGCATTAACATTTCATTTAAAAAGATGAAGATTTCCCCTGTCCAGTTGTGTCCAGTTTTAAAAGACAGGGCTGGGGGAAGAGGCTCAAATGTATTTCTTATCTGAGGAAGCAAAGTATTGTCCAAAGATGCTTTAGCTGTCATGTGGCTGGCATAACTATATGCCAAGGCACATGAGTCTTTCCTTAGCTGGTCAGATTTGGCAATGATTTGGTTATACCCTATCTCAACTTTTTTCAATCCGTCCCATCCTTGAAAATTGTTCAAATGGGTATGGAAAGAGAGGAAGCTTTGTGTTAAATTCATGTTTTTAACCAACAAAGAAATAAAGGAAGACTAGTTATAGATCTAGAAGGACGCGGTGGCTCAGTGGCTAAGACGCTGAGGTTGTCGATCAGAAAGGTCAGCAGATCGGCAGTTGGAATCCCTGGCACCATGTATTGGAGTGAGTTCCCATTCCTTGTCCCAGCTTCTGCCAACCTAGCAGTTCAAAAGCATGTAAAAATGCAAGTAGAAAAATAGGGACCACTTTGGTGGGAAGGTTATAGCATTTTGTGCACCTTCGGCATTTAATCATACTGACCACATGACCATGGAGATGTCTTCGGACAGTGCTGGCTCTTCGGCTTTGTAATGGAGATGAGCACCACCCCCTAGAGCTGGAAATGACTAGCACATATATGTGAGGGGAACCTTTACCTTTACCTAGTATAGATCTATTTAGCTCTCATCAGCTAGCCATATCCTTTCTAGGATTCAAACCCAGGTTGCTTGCACTATTAGGTAGATGCATTAACCTCTAAGCTGATGAGAGCTAAATGGCTTGAAACAGATCTGTATTAGTGTCCCTTTATTTCTATACATAAATTTAACACAAAAATCATTTGTTGTGAAAGTGACTGCCTGCGAAGGCCCCGGGATTGGGGTTGAAAAGCAAAAATGGAAGCCGTAGACTCCATTCCATAATTGAGTAGACCAGGTTGCCCTGATAGACCAGTCGCAACTTTTTTCGGGTATTTTCCCACGTCATTATAGTAGTGCTTTTAAAGTTGTAGCGACGTTTCAACAGAATCTCATCTGCCATCATCAAGCTTGTGTATTGGGTTCGTCTGTGTGTCAAGCTTTCACAGCTGTTTCAAACTTAAGAAAACATTTATATGTTATGATATATACCAAACAGTTGCCATCTTTCTTTCTTTCTTTCTTTCTTTCTTTCTTTCTTTCTTTCTTTCTTTCTTTCTTTCTTTCTTTCTTTCTTTCTTTCTTTTCCTTCCTTCCTTCCTTCCTTCCTTCCTTCCTTCCTTCCTTCCATCCTTCCTTCCTTCCTTCCTTCCTTCTTTCCTTCCTTCCTTCCCTGTAGATAGCCCTGTGTTGAACAATGTACTGAATATCTTATTCAGTGTACTGAATATTATTAGAAAGTTAACATTTGCACACACACACTTACACACACACACACACACACACACACACACACACGTGTCATATTTTCATTATTCTAGTCTATTGATCTCCCCAAGGAGATTACTGGAACCATCCCCTCCTACTAATAAATGTTAACAAGCATCGTCTCTTATCATTAAGCATGACTGCAATCTGGGGAATTAAAAACTGACAAGGGGAGATTCAAGAAAAAGCATGCTTTACAAACCCCAGCCTGGTTAGAAGGACACTAAGAGGATCAGTGACATTTACTACCACTGTACTCATAGCATTTCTCTCCCCACTCAGCTCTGTTTTAGAGAAAGAATTATGTTGGTCTTTTCAATCCCATTGACATCAACAGAGACATGACCTAGTTTTCAAGAGCACCTCATATGAAGGCAAGGAAACCAGCACATTTTTCTTCCATGCTGGGGGAAAAAAATATTTTTTTAAAAAAAAAATCCTTATTGCTGAGAAGCTATAAGAATTTCAGCTTCTTCTAAATATAGTCAGTTAATTAAGCCACAAGGTGGGCACATATAACTACCTGCCTACAATCTCCTTTTCAGAGACTGTCCTCTTTTCAAACGAAGTTCAGCTCCTGCTCTGATAACCAAAAGCATTTAAACCTTATCGGCTTTTGAGGGCCTTTTTTTTTCTTTGGGGACAGAAGGCCAAAGCCAGAAATAACTCCACAGGAGGAGGCATAAGGACAGCTAAAAGGCAGCCTTGTTGCCCTTTCTTACAATGGTAGAGTTCCAAAACGTTCACCTCACAGCTAATTTTGTACAAGAAATGTTTATCCCTGAGAGGCACGCAACTACAGTGATACGTATTTGCATCAGGAGTAGGTGACGGACAAAGAAGTCAAGTGTTATTCGTTTTACGTGTTGGCATTTGTTCACAAGAAATGGATATTTACGGGATCTGACAGGTAAAACTCTGGGGAGTGGAATTCATACACATTCATTGCTCGGAAATGAGTGATGGCTCCACAAGGACTTTTTGCAAAGAAGAGATGAAACACAATACACACTTTTTTTTTCCCCTGCACACCTTTTTTTATATTTAAATCCAGAGACCATAAATTGAAAGAAGACAGAAGACACCTTAGGACTGATCAACGCATAGTAATCTAACCCACTTGAAGAAAATGGGTGCAGGAAAGAAGACCAAGTGTAGCGGAAATAATAAGATACATTCAGCGGTGGGATTAAAAAAAAATTAATACCAGTTTTATGGGCATGGCTTGGTGGGCGCGGCCTGGTGGGCATGGCAGGGAAAGCTTACTGCAAAATCCCCCTTCCCTCCCCACCCCACTAACCTGCTTTCCAGCTCCATTCTCCTGTGCAGGGCAACCAAAGAAGACCCAGCCAATCAGCTGGGACTCAGAAGGCAGAGAAGAGATGGGGGCGGGGCCAGTCAGAGGTGGGATTTGCCAGTTCTCTGAACTACTCAAAATTTCCGCTATCGGTTCTCCAGAACTGGTCAGAACCTGCTGAATGCCACCTCTGGTCTCTGCTCCAACTCACTAATCTCAGTTCAGTGGGTCTCTTTGGGAGCAGAGTCACATGACCATAATTGAAAACCTGTCATTTTTTTAAAAAAAAAAAGTCCACTTGGCTACAACAAATGCATACACCCACATCTCCCACATGGAAAGCTCTAATATTCCAGTCTGACCCTTTCTCATTAATATTAGTTTAAAACGTCCAATTCCTCTAATCATCAACCTATTGAAAATCAAATTATTGGCGTATGTTTTTTTTTTAAAATTACAAATTGATAGAATAATTAACTTGACTGCCATGTCCGCCAGCTCTTATAAATCCAGCCCGTCAAAAACAGCTTCTTTCTAATTAGTTCTTGGCAGACTGTGACAGCAACTCCAAGCAATGTCTCATGAAAAAAACTGACAAAGTCTCTACGGTCCTGAAATTACAGTATATTAGGCACTGGCATCTCAGAGCCTGAGGGCATTATCTGCCCCCTCAGATCTTTCTGGAAGAGTCCGCTGAAGTTAAAAACTCCCATTTTGATGGAGCTGAGCTGCTTCCTCAAATGTCAGAGAGTAGGCATTTAAAAATGATTTGTACATTCCATGCAAATACATACACAGGCAAGTTCCAGGACTCTGAAGAAAATTCTCTTGTATGCCCCTTTCCATTAAAAAAAGAAAAGGGTTAAAGCATCAGGGGCCGGTGTGTGTCTGTGTGACTGTGAGGGAAGAGCAGAGTAAATAAATACGCTCCTGGCTGACATTTGTTCTGGAACTTTCCCACTGGAAATGGCAAGTACGATTTAGGCAGGACTGTTTTATAGAATAGAATAGAATAGAATAGAATAGAATAGAATAGAATAGAATAGAATAGAATAGAATTCTTTATTTGCCAAGTGTGATTGGACACAGAAGGAATTTGTCTTGGTGTAAATACTCTCAATGGGCATAAAAGAAAAAATACATTTGTTAAGAATCAAAAATCATAACGTACAACACTTAACAGTCCTACAGTCACAGTTGAACAGTGTTGAGGGAATTACTTGTTTAGCAGAGTGAGGGTGTTTGGGAAAAAAAACTGTCCTTGTGTCTAGTTGTTCTGGTGTGCAGTGCTATAGCATCATTTTGAGGGAAGGAGTTGAAACAGTTTATGTCTGGGATGTGAGGGCTCTGTAAATATTTTTATAGCCCTCTTTTTGACTTGTGCAGTATACAGGTCACAGTGTTTTGTAGCCCTCTCTAAGAGTTTACAGAATCAGAAGCACATTGCCCCCAACAATCTGGGTCCTCATTTTATTGACCTCAGAAGGATGGAAGGCTGAGTCAACCTTGAGCCGGATTGAACTCCTGGCAGTGGGCAAAGTTACCCTGCAACACTGCACTTTAACCACTGTGCCATCAGGGCTCCTAAAGCTGATGACATGGGCTACATGGTCCTTTTTAAAATTTATTTATTTTTATTTTATTTACACACACATTCCATCTTTCATTTGAACAGTGTGTCATCTGAGTATACATATCTTGGTCTTGATTGCTCTAAATAGCCTTATGGAAAGGTTATTGACCATTTGAGTCATGATAGGCACTATAAGTCAATTTATGAGCCCATATAATGAAAATCATCAACATTGGAAGACTGAAACTTGGAATGCACTTGAAATCATTTTCAGGCACAATATGCCTGTATAGCAATAGCATTTAGACTTATTAAACTGCTTCATAGTGCTTTACACTACAACCCTTTCTAAGTGGTTTACAGAGTTGCCCCCAACAGTCTGGGTCCCCATTTTATCAACCTTGGAAGGAGGTCCATTGGAACTGAATTAATTCAGACAAAGTACTTAGATAACATCAGCTTTGTTCAAGTTATCTTGTTTACAGTGATTCATGTTATCTGCTTAAGGAGGCCACGGTGCAAAAGGCCTCAGGTTTGTCGTGTTATGCAATGATGTATATGATGTGTATTACTGTAATGAACTGATGTATAGTTAATGGACATTCAGGCAAGGTAAACAGCTTCTTTCCCCAATTAAACTCTTGAACTTAGGTTGCTATGATCCATCAACCTCTCTCAAAATTTCCATCAATGCTTCACTTACTGCAATGAGCTACCATGTGCCCACTGAATGGAATTCGAAATGTGATATGTCTATAAAAGGGCTTTACTGTTTTATCAACTGGATGATGCTAAGAGTTATCCTACTGGGTTATAAAAAGAAAGGCAGAAGATGTTTTCAGGGGGTAGAGGAGAATAATTTAGGCTTGTTTCCCCTAATGAGCCACTGTCTTCCATTTTTGGAATCCTACAAACCAGACACGACAACAATGTGGGAATCCTTTAATTTTAAATGTTGAAGTTCTATACCTTTAGGCAGACAGACAACGTCTTTTGGTCACCATTTTGGTTTTGGTCATTAGGATATTAAAAAATATATATCTTGAAACTCTAGAAAGTGTGATGAGAAGAGCAATAAAGGTGATTAGGAGGCTGGAGGCTAAAACATGAAGAAAGGTGGCAGGAATTGGGTACGTCTAGTAAGTTTAATGAAAAGAAAACTAGGAATATTATGATAGCAGTTTTCCAATATCTGAGAGGATGCCACAAAGAAGAGAGGATCAACTTATTCTCCAAAGCACTAAAAGGGCAGAAAGAGGCAACGGATGGAAACTAATCAAGGAGAAGGCCAACCTATAACTAAGGATAAATTTCCTATCCATGAGAACAATTAATCAGTGGAATGACTATCCCCCAAAACTTGCAGGTGTTCCATCACTGGAGGCTTCTATGAAAAGACTGGACAACCATTTGTCTGAAGCTCATCCTAAACAATGAACCAAAGTCTAGTCTTTGGTGAAGCAGTACCAATGTGGGAACTGTTTCTACACACGCTTATACAAGGGCCACATTTTCTTGGTAATATTGGCATTTTTCTCATGATATCTGGGGTAACATGTCTTGTAACGTTGCAAATATTTTATGAATTCTGCCTTTTGATCAAACATGGCTTTGAAAGGGGTTATTAAAACAAAGAGAGAAAATTTGAGTGCAACTGAAAAGTTAAGAATTGGCTGGGAAAAAACAACTAGAACGAAGAGTTTGGGAACAGCATGGTGTCAAGAGACATCTTTGTTGTGCATCCTGTCAACCTTAGAAATATGCTAACCTTGTATGATGCTACCCATACCGAAGTTAAAAGCGGAGCAGCAAAAACATGAAAAAGCCATAGGAAACGATACCCATTTGAAGCAAGAACAAAGTGGTATAAGCAACAACATTCATGTGGTGTTAATGTATGCAGAGTGGAACATAGAACAGTAGCTAATGCAATAGAAGAACCACATCAAAATACATCTCAAAGCTACCCATGGATGGTTGGGATGATTTTGTAAACAGCATGGATTCAGAAACAAGGAACACTTTGGTGAAGCATGGAATGTACCAAAAGAGGAGATAGAGTCATCAGGCAGTTTACTTAAAATAGTCACTTATTAAGGTCTCATTCTATCAGTAGTGCATTCTTACCTTGGTCACTCCCGGTTCAGTGGGTGATTGCACACGTGCCCCCTAATGCACCAATCAGATGAGATGATGAAGAAACAAAAAGCTAGGAGTGACCTTCCCACTTACCCATGTGTTTGTCACTTCTTTTATCCTCTCAGCTGATCATCGGAGGAACTGGTTTGGCCGTACCAGTAGGTGTTTTTTTACTGAACCGGTAGCATACACCCACTGCATTCTATCATAAATGTGCAATGTCTGTGAGACCAGTGTGTTCTGGTGTTTGGTTCCTGAGACCATTCCAGCTTGAAAAGATGAACAGCAGGACAAAAAAGAAACCAGTAAGGAGTGCATATCACTGTTACTTAGTACAAGTGTCAATGGATAGATGAATGCCAATCGTTGTCAGCAAGTCACATCATCCTAGAGTGTTGAAAGATTGTGTGCATCAACTGCCACTCATATAGTCTAATTCATAGAAGGCACAGTTGAGATACCCACTTTCCAGGACTGCCTCCTCAATCACTTTGTGCCAGAAGTCAGAATATCAGAACGAGATGTTAGAAGTGTCAGCTGAGAACATGAGAGTGTTTCCAGTCATCCATCAGGGGAAAAATATTGGGCAAACATTTTGATATTAAATTAATCAAACCATGGATCTAGGATTCATTCTGGCCCCTACAAAAGTAGAGATAATTTGGGGCATACGATGGTTGTAGTGGAGGGCCAATTTGACCTCTGAAATACATAAAAGATCAACCTTCCGTACTTAAAAAAAAACAGATTCTTTGCTTCAGCTTGGAAAGGAGTCAAAATTCCAACATTAGCTAATGGAAGTTGGCTTTTGAGAGGCTACCATGATGACACTGCAAAACCATAAACAAAACTGGCAGAGAGAAAGAATCTGTTGGACATTTCTAGTAGTCGTCAGGAGAAGATTAAGAGGATCTTGGATATCAGGTGATGATATAGCCTGAGATGGTCAACATGAAGGAAGAGGACAATAAGGAAGATGAAGACACAATAACTTTCCAAATCAAGTTGAATGTGTTGATATCCTATCTCAGCCCTCTTATAGTTTTTACTCAAACTTCATCCAGCCTCATATTTTTCCACGCTAGGAAGATAATCAATTCAATTCAAATTAAATCAAAGTCTTTATTGTCATTGTACCTCATGTATACAACGAAATTGGTTTCGCCTCTACTGGTGCAGTCCATACAAGAATACAAGACCACATGAATCATATAAGGTTCATACAAGTAGTTGTGGGGGTGGGTGGGGAATTCCTAACTAATTCCTTAAAAAATTCTAGAAGTCTCAACAGTGGTTTGTCAAAAGGCAACTAGATTAGGTTTTTTTGCCCCTTAAGGAAGAAAAAGACATTTTGCTTCTCATTCAAGAAACTTCATCAGTTCTGGCAGGAAGATGGGGGCTATGGAGGGATTAGTTCTGACAGCATCGGGAAGGGAAGTTAGAAGGATATTTCTTTGCTGTCATCTAGTCTTCATATCTGCTGAAGGTTCACAAGAGTAAAGGAAGTTACTTGTATGCATACTGTATATTTGGGGGATTGAAAAAAATCTATTCACCCATTTTACAGGCATTGAACTTTCACAGACATACCTTCTCCCTCATTAGTCCATTAAATCTAGGGCTTACTCTATAGGAAAGCCATTACCTTTGGAATACCTTATTTAATTGCCTGATTTGATAGCAACTCTCTGAGGCATACAGGGAAAAAAAAAGAAAAAATTAGTAAACCTCTAGAGAAATTAAAGACAATATCTTCTCAACCATCAGGTTGATGATGCAACTTTGGATTTTGTGGGTGATTTTACAACAGTCCAGCTGACTTTGCAATAGTCCATCGACTTCTACATTGAGGCCACATGGTACATTTCCCAACGGTTATAACTTCCAAAACCCTGCTCTCGCTTATTAATATTGAATGTCCAAGCTGTTATATTGTTCTGCTTTATTTTTAACCCTGTTCAATAGAAATATATACATCACTCAAGAACTCTGTCAATCATTGACTTTATTCACATTAGTGAATTGATGCTACAACTGTATTCTCAGTCATTCAGGTCATGGTTGTCCTAAAGGTGCTTTTTCAAAAGGCAACTGGACTTCCTTTGTCTTTAATTGAAGACCTCTTGCTTCTCAAACAAGAAGCTCCTCATTCAGATGTTCAGTTCTGCTGAAGAAGCTTCTTGGATGAGAAGTGAAATGACTTCAAGAAAAAACAAAGAAAATCCAGTTGCCTTTTGAATTTTGGGATTCCACAACTGCTTTTGAGCTGTCATTTTAAAGGCATTGAAGTAAGTCAGTGAAACTTGGATAGAATAGGGTAGAGTAGGATAGGATAGGATAGGATAGGATAGGATAGGATAGGATAGGATAGGACAGAGCAGAGCAGAGCAGAGCAGAGCAGAGCAGAACAGAATAGAATAGAACAGAATAGAATAGAATAGAATAGAATAGAATAGAATAGAATAGAATAGAATTCTTTATTGGGCAATTGTGATTGGACACACAAGGAATTAGTCTTGGTGCAAATGCTCTCAGTGTACATAAAAGAAAAGATACATCCGTCAAGAGTCAAAAATCATAAGGTACAACACTTAATGATAGTCATAGGCTACAGTAAGCAATCAAATCATACTAGGAAACAGTCAATATAAATTGTAAGGATACAAGCGACAAAGATACAGTCATACAGTCACAAGTGAGAGGAGATGGGTGATAAGGAGTGAGGAGAAGATTAACAGTAATAGTAGTGCAGACAACTATAATGATGTGGGAAAATACCCAAACAAAGCTGAATACCATACATGTAAGTACCCTGAAAACTTAAGAATATATATATATATATATATATATATATATATATATATATATATATATATATATATATATATTTCTTAAGTTTTATCTAAGTTTAATATATATATAAGTTTAATATATATATATTATCTAGATGTCAGTTTTCTTTTTTCTTTTTGCTTTGTGATGGCATGTGAGTATTAAGCATCAATTATTATTTTTTTACAAAAAGTCTGTTATTTATTAATCACTTGTAAGCTACTACTGCTATATGTGTGGTCAAATCTGCACATTTACAAAGGTGATGTGAGAACATCTGCAGAGACTATGACATTCCAAGAAAAGAGAATTATAGCAAAGTATGGGAAAAGATGCCTACGTGGGAAACTGAAGAAACACACCAACTTTGAAACAGATTAATGGTCCGAAACACTTGAGGACAAATTTCAGAAAACCATGACTGACTACCACCTGCTGATTCCATCTGCTTCTGAGATCACAGTCTTGTAAGAACAAGGGTTTAATGTGTGCACTGGCTTTGTAGGTAGAACTTTTCAAGGAACGCTTATCCAAATTGGTGCCAGATAATGATAAATAACATTGGTGAAGGACTATGTCAAAAGCAATTAGAGGGGCAACCTGCTTATGAAACTTGGCAGTATAGGACAACTCTGTTTCTTTGTGGGCAATCATCTTTCTATGTCCTGTTTCTTTCATTCATTAGGAATGGTGTATAAGTGCTGTGGCGCTGTGTCAAGAACAGAATAAGAATGAGATGGAGTAGCTTACACTGAGTTGTGTATTTCTCTGGCAACTTAACAGATAAGGGAATTAAAATAGTTTGCATACCCTTCTGGAGTGTTGAAGTGTAACATCCATCTAATCAAAGAGATTCTCTTCTATGACAGTTGACTTGTACTTTTTTAACCAAGATAGAATGGCATTCTTTTTTATTGTCACTGTGAATGGAAAACACTTGTTTGCATTCAGAAAACTGGTTTAAATTAACAGGACTTCTTAAAAGCATTTAAAACTGATGTCAAATGATACTTAAATCAAAATAAATCAAAACATCATTCCATTTTTTTTCTTCTCTTCAATCTTGCCCAATTCTAAGTGGCTGTCTAAATCAGCCTCTGCAGTTTTCTTGGTGAAGTTTTTCCAGAAATGGCTTATGACTCTCTCCTTTCTAGAGGAGAGAGAAAGAGGCTAGCCCAAGGTCACCCAGCTGCCCTTGTGCTTAAGGAGACACAAGAACTCATGGTCTCCTGGTTATTAACTCAATGCCTTAACCATTACATTAAACTAGTTCTCAATTCCAAATTAGGTCGTTTTAATAATCTGAAGAGGAGCTACTGTAATAATCAAACTTTGTGGATCTCTTCTTCAACACAGGTGTACAAATTTTAAAAGAAATGTGAAGGCAATTTGATCAATTCACTCCTCAAGCTGAAGTTTAAAGATGAATTGTCTAATCAGTTTGATGCACGGATTCAATCAGATGACTCCAGTTTGGTGATTTGAAGACATGTGTGTAAACTATCATGCTACCAACCTGCCTTCCATGGAGGACCTGTATACTGCACAAGTCAAAAAGAGGGTTGTGAAAATATTTACAGACCCCTCACATCCTGGACATAAACTGTTTCAACTCCTACCCTCAAAACAATGCTATAGAGCACTGCACACCAGAACAACTAGACACAAGGACAGTTTTTTCCCAAATGCTGTCACTCTGCTAAACAAATAATTCCCTCAACACTGTTGAACTATTTATAAAGTCTGCACTACTATTACTGTTAATCCTCTCCTCACTCCTTAACACCCATCTCCACTCACTTGTGACTGTATGACTGTATCTTTGTCGCTTGTATCCTTACAATTTATATTGACTGTTCCCTAGTATGATTTGATTGCTTATTGTAGCCTATGACTATCATTAAGTGTTGTACCTTATGATTTTTGACTCTTGATGGATGTATCTTTTCTTTTATGTACACTGAGAACATTTGCACCAAGACTAATTCCTTGTGTGTCCAGTCACAATTGCCCAATAAAGAATTCTGTTCTGTTCTATTCTGTTCTGTTGTGCTCTGCTCTGCTCTGCTCTGCTCTGTCCTGTCCTATCCTATCCTATCCTATCCTACTCTACCCTATCCTATCCAAGTTTCACTGACTTACTTCAATGCCTTTAAAATGACAGCTCAAAAGCAGTTGTGGAATCCCAAAATTCAAAAGGCAACTGGATTTTCTTTGTTTTTTCTTGAAGTCATTTCACTTCTCACCCAAGAAGCTTCTTCAGCAGAACTGAACATCTGAATGAGGAGCTTCTTGTTTGAGAAGCAAGAGGTCTTCAATTAAAGACAAAGGAAGTCCAGTTGCCTTTTGAAAAAGCACCTTTAGGACAACCATGACCTGAATGACCGAGAATACAGTTGTAGCATCAATTCACTAATGTGAATAAAGTCAATGATTGACAGAGTTCTTGAGTGATGTATATATTTCTATTGAACAGGGTTAAAAATAAAGCAGAACAATATAACAGCTTGGGCATTCAATATTAATAAGCGAGAGCAGGGTTTTGGAAGTTATAACCGTTGGGAAATGTACCATGTGGCCTCAACGTAGAAGTCGATGGACTATTGCAAAGTCAGCTGGACTATTGTAAAATCACCCACAAAATCCAAAGTTGCATCATCAACCTGATGGTTGAGAAGATATTGTCTTTAATTTCTCTAGAGGTTTACTAATTTTTTCTTTTTTTTTTGCTTTTTTTTCCCTGTATGCCTCAGAGAGTTGCTATCAAATCAGGGAATTAAATAAGGTATTCCAAAGGTAATGGCTTTCCTATAGAGTAAGCCCTAGATTTAATGGACTAATGAGGGAGAAGGTATGTCTGTGAAAGTTCAATGCCTGTAAAATGGGTGAATAGATTTTTTTCAATCCCCCAAATATACGGTATGCATATAAGTAACTTCCTTTACTCTTGTGAACCTTCAGCAGATATGAAGACTAGATGACAGCAAAGAAATATCCTTCTAACTTCCCTTCCCGATGCTGTCAGAACTAATCCCTCCATAGCCCCCATCTTCCTGCCAGAACTGATGAAGTTTCTTGAATGAGAAGCAAAATGTCTTTTTCTTCCTTAAGGGGCAAAAAAACCTAATCTAGTTGCCTTTTGACAAACCACTGTTGAGACTTCTAGAATTTTTAAGGAATTAGTTAAGAATTCCCCACCCACCCCCACAACTACTTGTATGAACCTTATATGATTCATGTTGTCTTGTATTCTTGTATGGACTGCACCAGTAGAGGCAAAACCAATTTCGTTGTATACATGAGGTACAATGACAATAAAGACTTTGATTTAATTTGAATTGAATTGATTATCTTCCTAGCGTGGAAAAATATGAGGCTGGATGAAGTTTGAGTAAAAACTATAAGAGGGCTGAGATAGGATATCAACACATTCAACTTGATTTGGAAAGTTATTGTGCCTTCATCTTCCTTATTGTCCTCTTCCTTCATGTTGACCATCTCAGGCTATATCATCACCTGATATCCAAGATCCTCTTAATCTTCTCCTGACGACTACTAGAAATGTCCAACAGATTCTTTCTCTCTGCCAGTTTTGTTTATGGTTTTGTAGTGTCATCATGGTAGCCTCTCAAAAGCCAACTTCCATTAGCTAATGTTGGAATTTTGACTGCTTTCCAAGCTGCAGCAAAGAATCTGGGTTTTTTTAAGTACGGAAGGTTGATCTTTTATGTATTTCAGAGGTCAAATTGGCCTTCCAGAACAACCATCGTATGCCCCAAATTATCTCTACTTTTGTAGGGGCCAGAATGAATCCTAGATCCATGGTTTGGTTAATTTAATATCAAAATGTTTGCCCACTATTTTTCCCCCTGATGGATGACTGGAAACACTCTTCATGTTCTCAGCTGACACTTCTAACATCTCGTTCTGATATTCTGACTTCTGGCACAAAGTGATTGAGGAGGCAGTCCTGGAAAGTGGGTATGTAAACTGTTCCTTCTATGAATTATACTATATGAGTGGCAGTTGATGCACACAATCTTTCAACACTCTAGGATGATGTGACTTGCTGACAATGATTGGCATTCATCTATCCATTGACACTTGTACTAAGTAACAGTGATATGCACTTCTTACTGGTTTCTTTTTTGTCCTGCTGTTCATCTTTTCAAGCTGGAATGGTCTCAGGAACCAAACACCAGAACACACTGGTCTCACAGACATTGCACATTTATGATAGAATGCAGTGGGGGTATGCTACCGGTTCAGTAAAAAAACACCTACTGGTACGGCCAAACCAGTTCCTCCGATGATCAGCTGAGAGGATAAAAGAAGTGACAAACACATGGGTAAGTGGGAGGGTCACTCCTAGGTTTTTGTTTCTTCATCATCTCAGCTGATTGGTGCATTAGGGGGCACATGTGCAATCACCCACTGAACTGGGAGCGACCAAGGTAAGAATGCACTACTGATAGAATGAGACCTTAATAAGTGACTATTTTAACTAAACTTTGCCTGACGACACTATCTCCTCTATTGGTACATTCCATGCTTCACCAAAGTGTTCCTTGTTCCTGAATCCATGCTGTTTACAAAATCATCCCAACCATCCATGGGTAGCTTTGAGATGTATTTTGATGTGGTTCTTCTATTGCATTAGCTACTGTTCTACGTCCCACTCTGCATACATTAACACCACATGAATGTTGTTGCTTATACCACTTTGTTCTTGCTTCAAATGGGTATCGTTTCCTATGGCTTTTTCATGTTTTTGTTGCTCAGCTTTTAACTTCGGTATGGGTAGCATCATACAAGGTTAGCATATTTCTAAGGTTGACAGGATGCACAACAAAGATGTCTCTTGACACCATGCTGTTCCCAAACTCTTCGTTCTAGTTGTTTTTTCCCAGCCAACTCTTAACTTTTCAGTTGCACTCAAATTTTCTCTCTTTGTTTTAATAACCCCTTTCAAAGCCATGTTTGATCAAAAGGCAGAATTCACAAAATATTTACAATGTTACAAGGCATGTTACCCCAGATACCATGAGAAAAATGCCAATATTACCAAGAAAATGTGGCCCTTGTATAAGCGTGTGTAGAAACAGTTCCCACATTGGTACTGCTTCACCAAAGACTAGACTTTGGTTCGTTGTTTAGGATGAGCTTCAGACAAATGGTTGTCCAGTCTTTTCATAGAAGCCTCCAGTGATGGAAGACCTGCAAGTTCTGGAGGATAGTCATTCCACTGATTAATTGTTCTCATGGATAGGAAATTTATCCTTAGTTATAGGTTGGCCTTCTCCTTGATTAGTTTCCATCCGTTGCCTCTTTCTGCCCTTTTAGTGCTTTGGAGAATAAGTTGATCCTCTCTTCTTTGTGGCATCCTCTCAGATATTGGAAAACTGCTATCATAATATTCCTAGTTTTCTTTTCATTAAACTTACTAGACGTACCCAATTCCTGCCACCTTTCTTCATGTTTTAGCCTCCAGCCTCCTAATCACCTTTATTGTTCTTCTCATCACACTTTCTAGAGTTTCAAGATATATATTTTTTAATATCCTAATGACCAAAACCAAAATGGTGACCAAAAGACGTTGTCTGTCTGCCTAAAGGTATAGAACTTCAACATTTAAAATTAAAGGATTCCCACATTGTTGTCGTGTCTGGTTTGTAGGATTCCAAAAATGGAAGACAGCGGCTCATTAGGGGAAACAAGCCTAAATTATTCTCCTCTACCCCCTGAAAACGTCTTCTGCCTTTCTTTTTATAACCCAGTAGGATAACTCTTAGCATCATCCAGTTGATAAAACAGTAAAGCCCTTTTATAGACATATCACATTTCGAATTCCATTCAGTGGGCACATGGTAGCTCATTGCAGTAAGTGAAGCATTGATGGAAATTTTGAGAGAGGTTGATGGATCATAGCAACCTAAGTTCAAGAGTTTAATTGGGGAAAGAAGCTGTTTACCTTGCCTGAATGTCCATTAACTATACATCAGTTCATTACAGTAATACACATCATATACATCATTGCATAACACGACAAACCTGAGGCCTTTTGCACCGTGGCCTCCTTAAGCAGATAACATGAATCACTGTAAACAAGATAACTTGAACAAAGCTGATGTTATCTAAGTACTTTGTCTGAATTAATTCAGTTCCAATGGACCTCCTTCCAAGGTTGATAAAATGGGGACCCAGACTGTTGGGGGAATATGCTGACTCTGTAAACCACTTAGAAAGGGTTGTAGTGTAAAGCACTGTGAAGCAGTTTAATAAGTCTAAATGCTATTGCTATACAGGCATATTGTGCCTGAAAATGATTTCAAGTGCATTCCAAGTTTCAATCTTCCATTTTGATGATCTTCCTTAGATGGGCTCATAAATTGACTTATAGTGCCTATCATGACTCAAATGGTCAATAACCTTTCCATAAGGCTATTTAGAGCAATCAAGACCAAGATATGCATACTCAGATGACACACTGTTCAAATGAAAGATGGAATGTGTGTGTAAATAAAATTAAAAAAAAATAAATTAAAAAAAAGGACCATATAGCCCATGTCATCAGTTTTAGGAGCCCTGATGGCACAGTGGTTAAAGTGCAGTGTTGCAGGGTAACTTTGCCCACTGCCAGGAGTTCAATCCAGCTCAAGGTTGACTCAGCCTTCCATCCTTCTGAGGTCAATAAAATGAGGACCCAGATTGTTGGGGGCAATGTGCTCCTGACTCTGTAAACTCTTAGAGAGGGCTATAAAACACTGTGAAGTGGTATACAACACTAAGTGCTATCGCTGTCTTGAGAGAGGCAGCATAAAACAGACACATGCAGACTTTTGTCTGACTCACAGACGAACGCAATACAGAAGCCTGATGATGGCAGATGAGATGCTACAACTTTAAAAGCACAACTATAATGATGTGGGAAAATACCCGAACAAAGCTAAATAACACACACACACAAACACAAACACGCACACACACACACACATATATATGATAGATAGATAGATAGATAGATGATAGATAGATAGATAGATAGATAGATAGATAGATAGATAGATAGATAGATAGATAGATAGATAGTAAATGACAAGGGATAAAAGAGAGAGAGAGAGAGATGATAGGATAGATACAAATAGAGAGGTGATAGATGACAAGGAGTAAAAGATAGGATAGAGACAGATAGAGAGGTGATAGATAGAAACAGATGAGAGAGAGAGAGAGAAAGAGAGGACAGGTGAGAGATAATAGAAGAAAGAAAGAGAGATACAGTGAGAGAGGTTCCATTTCTAGAGTGCCAAAATGCTTGCAAAAATATTGGGGTTTATTACCTGAGACAATGATTAAGCATCTATATTTCCTAATAAATTCTACACTATTTTTGGTCCATTTATATGTTTTTAAAACGTTTTGAACATGGGGCTGCCATTATATGCATTTTAGAGTCCACAAAAAGCACAAAATGGAGTGACTAGATTGCAAGAGTATGCCCAAATTGTTAAGAGAGAGGGGGGGAAGGGAGGGAGGGAGGGAGAGAGAGAGAGAGTTAGTTTTGAGTTTACTGGGTTTACACACCCATTAAAATGCAGTAAATTGTAGCAGAAAAAAAAAAACACCTTTACTTTAGCAATAAGAATCAGAACAAACAAAGAGAACTTGGAAAAGGTATCTCAATGTAAAGGTGCTGATTTGTGCCATGAAAGCCGTCTCATCAAAAGGCTTTTAAAGACGTTCAGACATTAGATGAATATAATTATACTCTTAAAGGCTTTATGAAGAAAATTGCTTCAGCAGAAGGTCTTGGCATTAACCCACAAAGCCCGAATGACTCTGTAACCAGGATACCTGAGATGATCAACTTGAATTCTTCTGAATATACCACCTGCAGGTATTCATTTAACATCAATCAGAAGGAAGTTCGTTTTTGTAAACGGCTCCCTTCCATGGAATACCAGAGAGACTGAGAGTGAGCTCACTTTATTTCAGTCTTGAAAACATGTTTATTCATCTTGGCATTTGCAAGATGCCTGAGATATTCCGTGAGTTGTAGCCATTACTTTATAATGTTTTTGCATGTTTTATTGGATTTATGGGTTCTGTTCTGTTTCAAACACGTCATGATGGCTGTTGAAGCCCGCCAGTGGCCAGCAGAGCTAGTGGAAGACTCAGACAGTGAGGAGGTTGTGAAGGAATATGGGCCAGTCCTGGAGCCTGGGGGAGCTCTGACGAGTGCTTTGCATTGGAGGCAGAGATGGGACCAAGGCTGTCCGACAGTTATCAGCTTTCTTTGGCATTGGAGATCAGTGAGGCAGAAGAACAGCTGGAGCCTGTTCCCAGTGTGTGCATGCACAGAGCTGCCAGGAGAAGGGAACAGTTAAGGAACAAAGGTCAACTCAGGAATAAAGGCACAGGTGGATGAGGAATGGCCCATCCTATAGGGAATAAAGAGGAGCAAAAGGGGAGTGGTGTTTGCAGGAGACAATTAGTTCATGTAATTAGTGTGACTATTTGCTTGTGACTCTCAGAAATTCCTTGCCAAGTATTTTCTTGTACAGCATTGCACTTGAAAGCTATCGGCCTGGCAACATGCCGAGCCTGATAAGGTCTGTGATTGTTATTCACCCTTGAAAGACTGTTTGCCAGGACTTTTCTGGATGTGAATGATAGGAATTCACATTAGCCTAATAAAAGGGGTTTTGTTGGGACGAGGATTCTGCTTCATGGTTTTGTGAAACCTAGCTCAGAACAATGGCCCCATTGGAGCCTGAGTCTGTGGAGGAGGAGGAGCCAGAGCTGGGGCTGACAGAGGTCGAGGGAACAGCTTCATTGGCTTTGGAGGAATGCGTGGAGGAGCTGGATGAAGCAGCTCCCAGTCCCTCAGGCTTGGGAAAAATAGGGGCAGGATGACTGAGAGAGGGAGGAAGAGAGGGCAGGCAGTGGAGCTGAGGAGCAATGGAGCTCAGGCAACAAGCAAAGAGTGCCCCTTCCTGATCCCCGAGCATCCCCGAGTAGAAAGGAGGCAGAAACAACACAGGTCAACCCAAATATTCGGGAGAAGAGCGCCCCACTCCTCTTCACAGGGCACACCTGTGGACTGAGGAGATGCTGCGGGGAGGGGCATTTGTCGGGAACAAATGCTAAATACATGGAGTTTTGTGTGCCATAGCTGATGTCTGGAGTTCGTTGGATTTTTTTGCCTAGTTCTTTTGCTTCATAGATCACATTGCCTTGTTCCCTTGCCTTGCTGGATTTCTTGCCTGGAAGCCCTTGTGCTAACAGCGTTTTGATGGACTACTCTCAGGCAGAGGCTGCTGGTGGTGTGTGTGAGGGTGTGTGTGAGGGTTTTGCTCCTGGAGTTGCCATAAACATGGGCGTGTTGGAAGGAAAGTTGGAGCAATAAAGGGGCGTTTGAACTATCAGCTGACTGTGTTGCCTCTGTGCCTTGCTCAGGGTCATCACACATGTGCAAAATTTATTTCCATACACCTAGAGTGAATTACAGAATTATAGATATATTTGCAAGAGATGAATAAACAATTTCTTTCAGCAAATATGCACATCTTAACGAGACATATTCTGCTTTGGAATGCTTAGAAATAAGCAAAACAAAACCTGCATTTGTAATCAGAGGAAAACGTAAGGAAATTAAAACTTTAATCATCTTCCAATGCCAAGATGGACTGAAAGTTTCACATTTCATATTTCATTTTTGGAAAATCTTTTTGGTCATAAAATCCCTGGCCTAAAATAAAACTCTTATTTCCACATCGTTGAATGTAATGTGCATGTCCATAGGGATACTTTACATCTCTGTGGTGCAAATCTCAATTAATATGACAAAAAATCTAGCAGATTAAATCTTAGGCAGACTTGCAAATATTCCTTTTCCAAAAGAAATAAGATTTCACATCTTTTTGAGTTAAAGACCCTTCTTTCAATGTATAACCTGAGAGATTTTTGCTTTGTTGTTAGTTGCGAAGTCATGTCTAACCCATTGAGACCCCATGGACAATGTTCCTTCAGGCCTTCCTGCCTTCTACCATCTTCTGAAGTCCATGTAAGCTCACGCCTACTGCTTCAGTGACTCCATCCAGCCACTTCATTCTCTGTCATTCCCTTCTTCTATTGCCCTCAATCATTCCCAGCATTAATCTCTTCTCCAGGGAGTCCTTCCTTCTCATGAGGTGGCCAAAGTCTTTGAGTTTCATCTTCAGGATCTGGCCTTCTAAAGAGCAGTCAGGGTTGATCTCCTCTAGGACTGACCGGTTTGATCACCTTGCAGTCCAAGGGACTCACAGGAGTCTTCTCCAGCAAAATTCAAAGGCCTCAATTCTTTGGTGCTCAGCCTTTCTTGTGGTCCAATGTTCACAGCCATACATTGCAACTGGGAAAACCATAAGCCTTGACTATATGCACTTTTGTTGGTAAGGTGATGTCTCTGCTTTTTAATATGCTGTCTAGATATTTTTACAAAACCAATAATTTGAAGAACTCTAATTATGATTAAAGCAGGAACTCCCATTTAAATGAATGATTAACATGACATGGCTGCTCAACAATCCATGTCTTCAATCAAATGGCCAATTGACCATTTTCTTCTTAATTGAATCCATACCTAGCTAAAACTACGTTTCTAATAGTGCTTTAAGTTCCCCATTGAAGTAACTCTATGACTTGTTTATTAGAGAAAGAAGTGAAATTACGAAGGAAAAAACAACAGTGGTAAGCAATACCTCTTCTATAATTTTTCAGTAGCTTTATATGAGGAAGAGAGATATTACTTGGAAAATACAAATTAATGTTCTACGTGTAATGAAGTTAGTTATGTTGAGTTTAGTGAATCTCAATAGTAGGGCATGATCATGTTGAAGGCATAACTGTCAGCCATGGAAGCCATAATTGCATTAGCCATATATTTTCTTAGAAGCTTCAAGGCTGCCACAGTTAGTACCTGGGAGGGGGGAATTCTTAGTGAGTAGTAGATTAGACTCAACAACATTCCTCTTAAAAGTCAAGGACATGTCATCCTGCACCTGGATGGGAGTAGGCAAAGGTTTGATGTTGGATAGAATGATGTTTGATTGGGTCATGTGATGGACTGACGGGTACAGGGGATGGATCTTTGATTTTCACCTGGGGAAGGGAAAACCCGGAAGTTTCAGATTTGGGTTTTCCCAGATGTGCCAACATAACTTCTTCAATAAATTCTTACTTGGATGGACTTTGTTTCTGAATGCTGAATGAAGTTGGGGAGTTTCTTTGGAATGCTGACAGTGACATCTGAGATCAAGAGAAAAATAGGAGGCACTATGAATCTTATTTTCAGTAGGAATCCTCTTTATAGTTAAGCCAAAATGATTAGTAGCTTCTGCATATGTTCTCTGACTTCAGCGGGGCTGCTAAATCTCCAAACCTCTGAAACACCATTGCTAGGAAAGAAGTTGTTCTGACCCAAACCCTT
This sequence comes from Pseudonaja textilis, assembly GCF_049901715.1. Lineage (NCBI taxonomy): Eukaryota > Metazoa > Chordata > Lepidosauria > Squamata > Elapidae > Pseudonaja > Pseudonaja textilis. The sequence goes on from NC_141995.1 coordinate 53,662,504, forward strand.
TTCCAATAAAACAACCAAAGGGAACAGAATCCTTTTAATGAGTCTTATGAATCCCCGGTTAAAAGACTGCTGCAAACTAATTAACTTTGATAAGCACAAGCCTTGCCAAAACTGTGAGAGGCTACCAAGAATAACCGATAAGAAATATTTCACAACACAAGAGTTTTCAATTACCAACTTAAGATACTGTAATGTCCATGAGGCTGAGTTTCAAAATGTCTTTGCTTCCTACAAAAAACGTTTGCTTCACAGCTGGGTTTTACCTTCTTGAAGGAGGGGCCATTACCTTGCAGCCTTACTCCTGAGTCGCCCGTGCTGTTGTAGCTGCTCTTTCCTACAAGCAATCCTGCGTGCATGCGCACTTGGCACAGGCTCCTCAGGAACCTCCTCATCGCTGCTGCCACAATCTCTGAAGGTAGCAGTCTACTTCCTTATGGTCCTGGCCACTCATCTGAGTCCTCGTTCTCCTAAGCCGTCTGCACCTGCTGCCAGCTAACCACAGCAGAAGTCCAAAGCAAATCATGATATCCTAAACTTTCAAAAAAGGACTCTGGAGATTCTCAGTCATCCAGGTCATGGTGGTCCCAAAGGTGCTTTTTCAAAAGGCAACTTAATTTTGTTTTTCCTTGAAGACGTTTTGCTTCTTGTACAAGAAGCTCCTTCAATTCTGAACTGAAGAATTGAAGATGCTTCTTGGATGAGAAGCGAAACGTCTTCAAGGAAAAACAAAGTCCAGTTGTCTTTTGACAAAGCACCTTTGGGATTTCCAAAAAAGAATTCCACTAGAAGCAATATCTCAAGAGGTTACATCCATAGTGGAATTTAAATCCGAACTCTTGACACCTGTTGTAACGGCATTGGTGACAACCACTCAAGTAGCAATAATGTTTTGCAGGCAATCAGTTCAGGTTGGATAAAATGTGGAACACAAGCAGTATGAGCTGGAGATATTATTGCCAGAATTATTCAAATGTCTTCTTCTATTTTACAGAAGGCAATCGTTAGAAAGAGCAAGCTACATATGAGTATCAAATTCCTTCCTTCCCATTCACTTCTTCCCTAGTAGGGAAGGGAAAGGACCAAAAGCAACACCTTCAATACCAATGGAGAGTTGAAGCAACATAATTTCCTTTGATGAATGTGTATAGATATTTGAATGGGATGCACATCCAAGACTATTTTACAAGCTCCATTTTGCACAATGTTTATTTACATGAGTGAAAAGTTAGGGCGTGCAATTTTTGGGACAGAACCTGTGTCTTTTCCTTTTCTTGTTAGCAACTAATATCTCTTGTAACAAAAATCATTATCATGTTTAACACTTCAGGCTGCATTTCAGTCACTTAATACTAAATTTAAACTATTCACAATTAGCAAGCTAGAACATTGTTAACGGAATATGCAATTTGATCTCCAAATTACATTAGCACATGTTTCTTCAAATAACTGCTGTGTTTTGCAGAAATGCAAAACTCGGAAAGCTTTGTAATATGCTGAAATGTTTTTATTATTATTATTATTATTTTCATGCTGTTCTACAAGGAGTTTTGAAAATTTACTTATAGAGCTTCAGACATATAAACCTATTAAGTGAAAAATTGCATGGCAATTTCATTTTTAGGTCTTCTACCCCAAATCCATGCTGCAGCTTCCTAAATGTCAGCCAGTGAGGACCATTGTAGAACAATAGGCCAGCCCACAATCAGTAATCAACACTGAGACATGATAAATTATTGTTTCTATTCTATTCTATTCTGTTCTATTCTATTCTATTCTATTCTATTCTACTCTACTCTACTCTACTCTACTCTACTCTACTCTACTCTACTCTACTCTACTCTATTCTTTCAAGATGCTTTCTGGCTCAGTAATTTCTTCATCTTCCTGACACTGCCATTCTTTATTTATCCAAGCAGACAACAAGAAATAAATGCCAGTATATACCCTTCTTTCAATGTATAACCTGAGAGATTTTTGCTAGATATTTTTTTTAAAAAAAAACCAATAGTAATATATACAGGGATGTCAAACTCAAGGCCTGTGGGTATGTAGGGTGCTTAAATCTGTCCCATGGGGCCTGGCTGGAAATAGCAAACGCCAGCCTTAGATGACTCTGGCAGCCAAAACGGGGCATGGGAGACCACACGAGGCCCCTGCACCCCATTTTGGCTGGCAGGGTGTTGCAGGAGGCTGCCTAGGTTAAAAATGGGGGGAGCGCATGAAGCACCCCAATGCCCAGTTTGGGCCAGCAGGTTGCTGCATGAGGCCATATCCCCACCCCAGGCTGACCCATGGAAGAGAACAATAATGCTGATCTGGCCCTCGAAGAAATCCAGTTTGACACCCCTGCTATAGTAGATACTGAAGCTGAAGCTCAAAGACTTTGGCCACTTAAGAGAGGACTCCTTGGAGAAGACCCTGCTGTTGGGAAAGATGGAAGGCAAAAAGAGAAGGGGACAGCAGAGGATGAGGTGGTTAGAACAGAAAAGAATAGAATTCTTTATTGGCCAAGTGTGTTTGGACACACAAGGAATTAGTCTTGGTGCAAATGCTCTCAGTGTACAGAAAAGAAAAGACACATTCATCAAGAGTCAAAAATCATAAAGTACAACACTTAATAATAGTCATAGGGTACAATAAGCAATCAAATACTGTCATTGATGCAATGAACATGAATTGGGGCAAACCACAGGAGACAATGGAGGACAGGGGAGGTCTAATGTGCTATGGCCCATGGGTTTGCGAAGAGTTGTACATGACTTAGTGACTGAACAACAACAAAAACAACAACAAAGATGCTATAGTTGTTGAGATGTTCATCTGAGATTGGGAAGTGCTAACTCATCCTTTGAAGGAAACTGGCTGCCTAGCTTGTGGAGCCTGCTAAAGATTTTCCTTATGGATATAAAGAATTCTCCTCATTTAAGAAGCCTTGAGAAAAGATGGCATCTAAATTTAGCAAATGTGACTAGCCCTTGGTTCCCAAATGTGAATCAGAGATGAGGAAGAGAGGCAAGACTAGTATTATTGTTGTTGTTGTTGAAATAAAGTGAAACTGGAAGTAAATAGGGAGTATTTGTGATTCTTTTCCTCTTCATTCTAGACTTGTGTATAGATTCTCTGTTTCGCTTATTGTTCAAACTTAAAACATCTGTGCACAGCATCTTCTCTGGACACAACTCCAAGAGCTGACTAAAAGGAATTAGGAGTGCACTCCATAGTATTGGTTTTTTTTTTAAAAAAAAATGTTTAATTCTGTGAATTCTATTTAATTTTTGAGAACTTTGAACTGATGTTCCACCTGAAGATTAAAAAGAGAAAGAGAGAGAGAAAGATAAAAACCTTCTGGAAAGGAATCAATTGTAGCTCAGTTTACCAGAAAAGCTGTACAAGGGAATTCTTTAACTGTTGTGCCTAAGTGGCTTGCTGGAACTAATTAGCTCTCATGTTTGGGGGGATTTGTTTTAGCTTTGTTTGAAATGAAACAACCTGGCAAATTAGAATTGGATGGAGATCTACCCAAGGGATTCCAGAGCCCCCTTACTTTAAAACTGGGTAACCTTATTCTTTCAGTCAGTTATGTTGACCTCAAACCTACTATTATTGCTTTTATTCAATGCCCTCCTTGATATGTGTGTGTGTGTGTGTGTGTGTGTGTGTGTGTGTAAGTGTGTGTGTAAGAAAGAGAGAGAGAGAATAAGGGTTTGCCCCACTGTGTTATTAATATATCTTACTTCAGCCTCCTAAATATGCTTTAGCATATTTGCCTTTAGATAAACTTATTAACCTGAGTTAATAAAGGTATTAAAAATAATGAATGCAGCTGTGAGGCTTTGAGGAAGTCACAGATTTGGCACACAAAGTTTGTAGGCAAGACCACTATGGGTTATTCCTTAGAACAACATCAAGATTTAGAGAAATAAAAATATTTAAATAGGTAAACTGAACTGATGAAGAACTGAAGAAGAACAGAACTGAAGAAGCTTCATGTCAGGGCTCCAACAATTCCACCCCCATTCAAATCATAAGTCTCTAGCCACATCTCTCAGAGAAAAAAAAAATGGTTTATTAGAAGTGTCCATGTTGGCGTTAGCTGGATGCAGCCAACGCTAAAATATATCATTCATTTCCCCCTTGACCCTGGTTTTCCCCCACCCCCTGGATGTTTATTCTCCAATGAGACACATCCATAGCCAAGAGTCATCAATCATGCTCTCCAGTAATAATCTTGTGCGCCAACAACTTTGGGCTGCCAGGGCGATTATCTAGACACTTGAGGAATGCACTGTTTTCCCCCACTCTCTTTCTGCTGGAAGCTAAAAAGACCAAAGAATTATCTTTTTAGTTGACACTTCATGGATGAGAAACAAAATGTCTTCAAGGAAAAACAAGTCCAGTTGCCTTTTGAAAAAGCACCTTTGGGACAACCATGACCTGAAGGATTGAGAATCTCCACTGATCTTTCTGCAAGGTTAAACTTCAGAAATAATTAAACTGTTAGTCTACAGTGGAGGAAAAAAACAGGATGAGTTTTCCTTGTCACGAAGTGTGCGCTTACAGAACCGGTTGTTGAACCAGTTGCAGCCTACCACTGCTTGTCAGTATGGTCAATATTTCTAGTGTTTTCTTCTGGAAACAATTTTAAATGCTAGTAAAAAAAAAAAGTTGGAGATTGTTTTAAATTGAGCTCAAAGTCCTGATGACACTCAATATATCCTTGCAATTTCCTTGACAGCAATACAGAAGTTATTCATTCTTCTTTCTCTCTGGAATGTTTTCACAGTTTCCTGGTCTGTTTTAAAGCACTAAGATTTCCATATGAGGTCCCATCCAGATATTAACCAGATCCAACCCTCCTTAGCTTTTTGCAAGACAGCCAATAACAGCAACAAGATAGCAGCAAATAGAAGATCCCCCATTGTGTTCTCATGCTTTGTCTTCTCCTTCTCTGCCTTTTCCCCATACCTTATTTGATTTCTGATTCTATGATGGAAGAAAGCTACCTCTGCAACATACTACCCTGTTTCTCCAAAAATACAACCTACCCTGAAAGTGATTCCTACCTTGATTTTTACACATGTGCCCAATATAAGCCCTGCCCCCCCCAAAATAAGCCCTAATTAAGATCCTACCCATTCCAGAGTACATGGGTAAAAATTAAACTAGGATAGGGATGGGGGGTGGAGCTGCCCTACTACTTATTTTTGGACAGTTGTAGCCAAGCCTCATACACCGTGACACCTGTCTCGCTGGCTCATTTCTTCTGCAGCCAGAAAGGTTGGCAAGGCTTTCCTGAAGGCCCCTGTAGTTGATAACAAAGCTCCAGATTGATCCAGAGCTCTGTTATCAGCTGCAGAGGCCTTCGGAAAAGCCTTGTCAGCCACAGAAGAATTTGCTGAAGGCCTCTGACAGCAAAAAGAAGGCCAGGGGTGATGCATGCAAGTGAAGTTAGTCAGTGGATGAAATCCCCCCAAAATAAAATCTGGTGCCCAGGGTCTCATTTTTGGGAAAACATGGTATATTCCTGAACATAACTATCCTAAAACCAGACTAACATTTTCCTTCCACTGAAGCTGGTATGAAAAATTAAAGTGCACTAACTTAACAAAGATGAAATACAATTGTTTGGTTCTAAATCTTACTCTGCTTCTCTTCCCCACAAAAAACAAACAAACAAATAAACCAACTTTTTCACTTTAGCAGACTTTTGTGTTGCCAAGAAGGTTGAGATTTTAGGACATTTATGCAGGTGGATTCTATTTTTCTATCGAATTACAGAGTGTGCTGCTTTTGAACAATACAATTATGATGGACTGGAGAAACAAAATCTTTTGACTAAATAGCAAGAACAGTTTGTCCTCAACCTGGTGCCCAGTGCCAAACTTTGCCATTCCTACCTGCCTTTTTTTTCCCCTCTGCAAACAGGGTGCAAAGAAGTTAACACCACTTTTTCTCACTTGTTTTTTTAGTGCAACGGAAAGACCTGTTATCCTGTGATTTTTCTCAGCCAGTTAATTGCTCTGTGTTACAGTTATAACAAAACTTCTCCGAAAGAGGCTCACAAGTTTTCCTTTCACATCTCTCATGACAACTGTATTGACAAACAGGTAGTTCTCGTCACAGAACCACAATGGATCCCAAAACTTCTGTTGCTAAGCAAATTCATTCGTTAAGTAAATTTTGTCAACAAAATTCCTTGGTTAAGTGGATTTTGTCCCATTTTATGACCTTTCTTGGCTCAGTTGTTAAACAAGTCACTGCAGGTGGTAAGTTAACAACAGGATTGTTAAATGAATCTGGCTTATCCCATTGCTTGTGTAGAAAATCAGCACTGACGCACCCTCCTATAGAATGAAATATTTGGGGGGATATTAAAAAGGCAGGATAAAATATTTCCCCTAAAGGAGAAATAAAATGATCTTAAGGGAAGCGGTAACCAGCCCCAGTTTCCCTGTCCCAAGCAGAAACTGAGGAGGCCAGCTTTTAGAAATGCAGATTTGGCAATCCATTCAGAGAGTCTGGGACAGACAGGGAACTCCAAACAAGCAACAAGCCAAGGGTTTACAGGATTAACTCAGACAAACATCAAGGACAATGATGGTGAGCCCTTTTGGCACTGAGTGCCCAAAGTGCACAGGGATAACCAAAATGCAACATGTGCATGTGTATTCCCCATGCATGTGCCTCACCCCCCCCCCACATGCACACCATCTCCCTGCATGTGTCCTGCCTCCCATGCATGAGCAGCAGAGATCTGAAGATCAGCTGACTGGTGGGAGGCAGGCGCACATGCGCAATGGGGGCCAAGCTGGGGTGACAGCACATGTTCCCACAGAGAGGGCTCTGCGTCCACTTGTGGCATGTGTGCCATAGGTTCGCCAACACTGACCTAGGATTTGCATTTCCCCTTTTGCCTATAGACCCAGCCATGACCCCTACATGACCCCATAGGAATCCAGAAGCTATAAAACCCACCCACTCTCAACTCCATTTTGTCAGCTCTCCTAGAACTGCACACTATACGTCTGTTGGTTCTGTTCACAGATAAACAGAGTCTTTCTTTCCAATCAGCCTCCATTTTATTCCTGGCTCGGAACTGGACCTCAGAACACTTGTCAGAAGGTCCCAAAAGGGGAGAACATGACCTTGGGGTATAGCAACAATCATAAATATGAGCCAGTGGCCAAGCGTCTGATTTATTTATTTTTTTTGTAAATTTTATTTGAGTTTTCACAAAGAGAAAAAAATACAAATAAAACATCTTTTTGAAAGTAGCATAATCCCGGTTACATTTCTTCGTACAGACACAAATTCAGGTTCATGCTCATTTTTATATTCTATTCCATATCTTATTACTATTTTACGTTTTCTGCATAGCTTCTCCCCTCTTTTAATTTTCTCAATTTTATTTTAATTATCTCATCTCAATTCAAATCATTGTATTTATATTTTTTGTCTGTCCTGTTTCAATTATCTATTATCTTTTCTCATTAAACAAAATGTCTCCTGTAGTTACTGATTGGAGTATGATGCCTTTATATCTTTTCCCTAAAGTTATAACATTCAATATAATACATAACTTCCATTCGGATTCTGCTTGGTACATTCTTAAAATACACACTGTATTCTCAAAAAAAGAAAAAAATTATAAATGTATATAATTAAAACAACATCCCATTCCAATTCAATTCTATCATTAATATTAATAGTCATTAAAGTCTTAACATTTTTAACATTACTTTTCAATTACATATCTATGGGAACAATTATAAGCTTTCCATAGTTAATCCCCCCCTCTTCACTTATATTTTATAAAACATTAACTAATTAAAATGTTCCCGTTCCTTCCTAATTCAATTTTCTCATTTATTTTATTTCACTTATTTTATTCACAAACTTTTCACTAAATTACACTAACTATTTTATCCCTCATTTTAATCATACGTTGTTTCAAATTTTCTAAAGTTATTTCTATTACTAATATAACAATACAATCTTATGTACCTTTACAGAATCCCTTTTTCAGTTAAATTTTCACCCATTATCTCTAAATAGGCCCTGTTTCTCTATATCTTGTTTCGGTCCTTTGTAACTTCTTTTCCTTTCCTTCTTCCCTCTCTTCTTCTCTCTCCCCTTTTACCCCCTTGTCTCTCTACCTCTATTTCTCTCTTCTGTATTCCCTCTTCTGTTGCTTTCCAGTATTATACTTATTTTTTGAATTATTATTTTTTCTTTGGTTGTTTTGTTAAGTCTTAAATTCTCCATTCTCTTTCCACCATTCCTTTTTCTTCCCCACATAGAACTACTTGTTCATTAAAGATAGCTTCTTCTTTGTCCCAGTCTTCTTGTTTTGCAGTCTTTTCTTGTTGTTTCTCATAGTTCCAAATCTCCATTTCTAAGAATTGATAAACGAAGCCAAAAGAACCCTTCCCTTCTTGCGCATCTTCTTTGTACTTTTTAAGTTCCATTTTCAATTCAACCAGAAGTGGTGCCATTGTATAAATTTTTAAACAACCACCCGATTGATTTTAGTCATTCAAATATAATAACCAAAAATCCAAAGATCACCAAATAATCCAAATACATGCAAGCTGTTTCTTTTTTGCTCTTTTTTTTTCACTTTCTCTTCCTGGGGTTACTATTTAGTTGCAAAGTTTCAGTTAAAATGTATCTTTTAGAAGTCTTGTTGAAGTTTTACTTTATATTCTTTTTTAATTCCAGGCGGTCTCCTCCCTCTTCCAGATCCTTCCCTTATTCTTTTTCTCTCCCTTCCTGTTTATAAAAAAGAAAGTTTTTAATGTCCAGAAATCTTTATTATCCCTTTGGCATTTTGTTTTATTTTCAGCTTACTTGCCTATTGATGTCAAAGTGGATTTTTCCAATTTCTTATTTAAGTCTCTTAGTTATCAGTATAGGGAAGGAGAGAGAAGAAAAAAAAACCCAAACCTTTCCCTTTTCACTTTCCTTCGCTGCTTCCAACTCTTCTTTGGGAGTGATGTTATTTTTTGTAAGTTTAAATCCCAGGGTACCTTGGTTGTTGCTTTTACAATTTAACCCAGTCAGCCAAAACTTTCACTTCTTATCTTCCTCCTGCATATTCTTTTCCAGTCAAGTTCTTTGTGGTGGCCATTTCTGACCACCACTGCAACCGCCTTTGGGAAGGGGAGTAATGGCCATCTGAGGAGGAGAGATGCAGCTCTCCTCAACCCTGCTGGTGGTCTCCCCCCTCTTCACCACCTCTACAGGGTGGTTTAGCCTCCAAACCAGCCGGCTCGGGGCACTCCAGCGGTGAGCCCAGAGAGAAACCACGCATGATCGTGGATTTCTGTCTGTCACTGAAGCCCTTCAAACCGGAAGTCTCCAAGTGTCTGAATTTTGATCACGTGAGCATGGGGATGCTGCAAAGTTTGTAACTGTGAAAAGGGGTCTTAAGTCACTTTTTTCAGTGCTGCTGTAACCTTGAACCAGCCACTGAATGAACTGTTATAAATACCTGTATCTAAATGAGATGATTAAAAAAATATATAAAATATGAATAATCTGACTTCAGAGATAAGAGGAACGACTAGATTCAAAAGCAGAACAGGAAGACCTAGACTTACAACAGTTCAGTGTGGTTGGAAAAGATGATAAAGCAACATATAGACTTAAAACCTGGAATATTTTTGTTAGGTACCTGAAAGTTATAGCAAAGAAAAGACATATTTAATTAGTCATGTATTAATCACAGCAAGAATAGTATTTGCTCAAAACTGGAAAAAATCCCGATAGAAGAGAATGTGATTAGGAAAAATGTTAGAATGTGCAGAAATGAATAGATTAACACTGACAATTAAAGAAGAAGAACTAACTGAATATTATATGATATGAGAATTATTTTATCAATAGTTGGAAAATAAATATGAAAATTAGAAATTAAATATATGAACATAGAAGATATATACATCTACATCTACATACATACATACATACATGTGTGTGTATAAACATATATGAATATAGGAGGGAAAGAGTTAAGAAGGGGATGGTTACAAAGATATATTATGTATAGTAGTTTAAAATAAGAATGTAATGTAATTATTGTTGTTATTGTAAGGAAATTGTGTTAACCATAAATATTATGGCACAAGATATTTGTACCCAGATGATGCTGTCAGGATTCTGGCAGTTACCCCCATTTAAATCATGAGCCTCGAGCCAAACTTCCAAAACTTAAAGAGGATTTATTGGGAGTGAACATGCCAGCACTGCCTGGGTGTAGCCGACTCTGAGACACATCATTCATTGTCACCCTTGACCCTGGTTTCCCCCCACCCCCTGGATGTGTCATAAGTCGTATTCTCCAATGGGACACATCCATAGCCAAGAGTCATCCAATTTACAAAAAAAATCCAGAAATAATAAACATGACGGTAGATGGCATGTGTGCACCAAGGATTCTTCTTTTGACTTTCTTGCACTTATATCTTGCACATCTTTTTTCTGTTTCTGTTTCTCCATCTTTTTTTTTTCTCATTCATACAAACAATTTTTCAACAGCAGGTCAGGGCAATGGCAGCTGTCCTAGTAATAAACAAATTTGCACTGACAGCTGCCGAAAGAAGACATCAAGGCTTGGAAGCTTACCTCCCAGCTCAGCTGTTTATTTTCCCTTGCCCACTTTCTTCCTGGCCAGACTGTTCTGCTTCCCCATCAGACAGACTCTAGGGGATCTGGCTAACTTAGCCTTACACCTCCATGTATTGTTATTGTTTCTGGGTTTCATTCCACAATGTGTCAGGAAATGCACCTATCATAGCTGGGATGCAAAAGTGTGAATAGCTACCATAAGAGATATGGTAAACTATCTGCTGCCATCTTGAAGCAATGGATATCGAGATTTTTGCAATGGAAACTGAGGTAGGCAGCTTCATAGGCTGAGAGAGCAGAAGTCTATCAAATCAAACTGGCAGTCAAAAGATTAGAATATTGAGATGTTCTCCAGTTAGAATTTTGCATGGCAGAAACTTCCGTCACCTAGTTGACTATCTTTGAAAACATTTATGGAATGCAGTTTTGGTTTTGCAAGCTGCTGCACTGCTCCCCCTGCCTTTCGGTTGGCAACTCTAAAAAGACCAGAGAAATATTTTATGAGTTGAAGAAAAGATGGAATGTTTGTAAAAATAAAAAAATAAAAAAAAAATTATTTATTTATTTTTTAAATTCAGGAGCTTGGCAACTGGCATGTATTTACGATGGTTGTAGCATCCCAGCGACACATGATCCCCTATTGCGATCTCCCAACAAGCAAAGCCATGTTTGATAACATGTTTTATCCCTTAATGCTGGGTTATGTGTATCTGCATGCATTTGTCACAGCATCAGTGAAACCCTTTTAAAGGATCCATAATTTACAATTTGGCTATATAATTTTTCCTGAAGACATAAAATACAATAACAGCCTTTTGTTTTATCTTTTTTTTCTCTTTTTAATATATATATTAAAAAGTGTATGGGCTTTTTGTGGAATGTTCTCTTTGAAAAAAATAAACATCGGGAAAAAAGTGTCTCAATCATATGAATTATATGAAACATTTTCCTGGCAATTTAAATCAGAAAAAAAAAAAAAAAAAACCTTTTTGAGATGTTGGCATCTCAGAATGATTTTCTTCCCAGTAATGAATTACACATTCAGTAAAAAAAAGAAGAAATCATTACACAGAATCTTTCAGCAATTGGGTTAATGTTAAATGTTTAAAACATTTATCACGAATCAGGAATTCCAAAACATATTAATGTATTGCACTTAACAGATCTCATGTTTTAAGCATTAGACATAGAAAATAACTTGGCTTCTTTAGTATAGAATTAGCTCTAATCTCTCTCTCTATATATAAAAGCCAAGTATCACTCAGTCATCACGAGATCTCCAGAACCGTAAAGCCTACAAACTTGAAATTTGGCACAAATGTTCCTCTCGGTTTCTAGGTGCTCACTAAGAAAGGATTTTTAAAAATGACCATCAGAGCATTAGTATTTTTTTATATACAGTAATTAACATGATCTGATGCTATGGAGTTCTACTCTCCCTCCCGGGGTGGGATGCAAATATTTTTACTATAGGTTCTGTGGGCATTGCTTGGTAGGAGTGACTAGGTGGGAATGGCCATGTGACTGGGTGGGCATGGCTTCTTCTTTTTTCTCTTTTTTTTCTTTTTCTTTTTTCTTTCTTTCTTTCTTTTTTTGGGTACAGCATCCCTCCGCTCCATTTTTTTTTCTTTTTTTGCCTCCTGGGCCTCAGGGAAGCCTCCTGCGTGAAGCAGTAAGACAGCAAGGGTGATTCCAGAACAGCTGATCATCGGAATAGCTGATCATGGGGAGGAAAAAAATTTCCAGTTCGGAAATGTTTTTTTTACTATTGGTTTGGTCAAATGGTAGCATTTTTTACTGCTGGTTCACCCGAACTGGGCCGAACCGGTAAACTTCACCACTGCCCCCTTCCCAACTGAAAAGAACTCTGTTCCAACTGCCAGTTGCCTCACATTCTGTTACCTCAGTTCAAACTGGCAAACATTCCATTCCCTCACTCAGGAGCAGTCTGGGGGTCCTTACAGTACTAAACGTTGGTACCTCACCAAAATGTCTACACCTTCCATCTATGGAACTGCCTCCAGGCTCAAGGAGCGATATTCCCTTATGTGTTTCAATCACCGACCACCACTGAGCCTGCATAGCCCAATCACAAAGTTTCATCATGAGGCACAGGTATCCAGCTGGTACATGATAAATCTAAATAGAGATTATTACTGATCTCTCCCATATGTGGGCTTCAGAACTAAAAGCCTTGATGTAAAGATCTGAGTTGAGGGATTGCCTGCTCTCTCTCTTTTTTTAAAAAAAAAATAGTGATCTGAAAATAAGAATTTTTCCTGCAGTCACTGATCAAGATATGCTCAAAAGGATGCTTGCAAATAAATCATTGTTAAGTGTTGCAAAGGTTGCACAGTTGCAAGAATCTGGGGCGTCCAGAACAGAATGTTACTAGGTAGACCAGACCAGAAAAGCCTCATTATAATTATATTTATTTATTTATTTATTTATTTATTTATTTATTTAGTCAAACAATTATTAGATAACAGGTATAAATATAAACATGGTTATAAATACATGAAATGGATACGAATAAGAAAAAAAAGAAACAACAGGACAGGGACGATAGGCACGTTGGTGCGCTTATGCACACCCCCTACAGACCTCTTAGGAAAGGGGTGAGGACAATAGTAGACAGCCGAATGTTGAAGATTTTGGGGAAGAAACCACAGAGTCAGGTAGAGTATTCCCGACATTGACTATTCTGTTGCTGAAGTTGTATTTCCTGCAATCAAGTTTGGTGCAGTTTATCTTGAGTTTGTATCGATTTTCTACTCTGTATTGTTTTGGTTGAAGCTGGAGTATTCATTGATAGGTAGGACATTGCAATATATAATTTTGTATACTAAGATTGAACCGAAGGCGTCGTAGTTCTAGGTTTTCTAGATCTAAAATTTCAAGTCTTGTGGCATAAGGTATTCTACTACGAGTAGAGGAGTGGAGGATTCTTCTTGTAAAATATTTCTGGACTTTCTCAATTGTATTAATATCATATATGTAACGCGGGTTCCAGACTGATGAGCTGTATTCAAGTATTGGTCTAGCAAATGTTTTATATGCTCTAGTTAGTAGAGTGATATTACCGGATAAAAAGCTATGCAGTATTAGGTTAACAACTCTTAACACCTTTTTGGTTATGTAGTTACAGTGGGCTCTAGCATTTAGATCATTAGAGATAAGTACTCCAAGGTCCTTGGCAAAGTTTTTGTCATCAACAAGGTCTTGACTATTCAGCTTGTATTTTTTTTTTTTTTTTTGCCAATATGTAAGATAGAGCATTTATTTGTTGAGATTTGAAGTTGCCATTTGTTTGACCATTCTGACACATAACTGAGGTCTTTTTGAAGGGTAGCAGTATTGTCTGTGGTGTTGAATAGCTTTACATCATCAGTTGAAGAGAACACAGTTGCTCTTAATATAATCACAGAGTCATTAATATAGAGTATGAAGAGAGTTGGTCCTAGAACACTGCCTTGGGGGACACCACTGTTGACAGGATTTGATAGGACGCTCCATTTTTGAACATTTGTTGCCTGTTTGACAGGAATGCTTCTATCCAGTTATGCAGGTATCCAAAGATACCATAAGACCTTAGTTTTAGGAGTAGTTTGTTGTGTACCACTGAATCAAGGGCTTTACAGAAGGCTATGTAGATTGCATCTATTGTTTTGCCCTGATCGAGTTGTGTAGTCCACATGTTTTTACAGTGCAAGAGTTGCAGATTACAGGACAGTTTCCTCATGAAACCAAACTATTTAGCTGGATAGCTTATTGAAATGTGGTTTTAGCAGTGGTGGGATTGCATTGTTTTTACTATTGGTTCTGTGGGCATGGCTAGGTGAGCATAGTTAGGTGGGCATGGCCTGGTGGTCATGTGACTGGGTGAGTGTGGCTATGTGGTGGGTTTTTTCCTTTTCACAGCACCCTCCTCCAGTGCCCCATTTTTTGCCTTCTGGGCCTCAGGGGAAGCCTCCTGGCGAGGTAAGTACAATAGCGAGGGGGAGATCAGCTGTGCTGCATGTTTTAGATTAGCTAGAAAGCAGGAAATCTAATGATTTCCAACTTTCTAGCTCATCTAAATTGCGTGGCATAGCTGATCGTCAAAAATACCAGTTCGGCCGAACCAGTAGCATTTTTTTTACTACTGGCTCAGCTGAACTGGTAGCATTTTTTACAACCTGTTCTCCCCAAATCGGCTGAACTGGTAGAATACTGAGTTTTAGACTCCATAGAATGGTGGCCTAGTGGTGAAGTTGTTCGCTTCCCATTCAGAAGATTGATAGTTCAATCCCAGGTAGTGGCAGATATTTATCTCCTAGGGTGCAAAGAAAAAATAACTGTTGCAAACTCCATGTAGGCATCAGGGAGGGCATCCTGCCAGTAAATGCTCAGCTCCTTTCAGTTTCCCAGACTCTATGCCAAATTAAGGGATTACAGAGTCATGAAAAACCGGAGTTATTAGACTCCATTATCCTTATTGTTTTTTCTTTTATACATGTGTCTGTATGTTTGTGTGTGTGTGTGTGTGTGTGTAATACTTTTTTATTCAACATTTTGTTTGTGTCTGGCCTTAAGGGCTGTAATAAAATTGGAAAAAAAAAAGAAATGTGCCAAAGCAAGGCACCTAACACATCTGTACATTTTCATTATATTTTAAATATTCTTCCAGGATTTTCTAAACAGCCTTTTAAAAATTGCCCACAGCTTTTTCCCACAACAATAATACTTTTTTCTGATAATGCAATTAAAAGGAATGCCTGATAAAAGAAGTGTCTTACAATCTTTGCAAAGTGATGGTCTATATATAATGTTTCGATTTGGTTAAGGAAATTTTAGGGAGTATACAATGGACCTACAATATTTTTCTTTTTGTAAGGTTTTTGTAGTCCTTTATTACTGGATACTCAAAACATTGACAAGTAATTATCTCCAGATTGGGAAGCGATAGAACAGAAAAGTTTGAAAGAAGCAATTTATGTAAAATATAGTGATCTTATACTTTTTCTGAAAAGTATTTAGATCTTGGTGTTAATTAAAACTCAGAAATAACCCCACAGTTGGTTAACTCAAATTCTCTACTGACCGTCTGTTTATTATCTTACATACAAATCTTGTTATCCTATTTTGTTGCATTCCATAAATGGTGTGAGCTTGACGCTAGAAATATAAAGAATAGGACATTGAACATTTGCCTGGCTTTAAAACAAAACAAAACATTGAAATGTCTCTCTAACAGGGGGAAATATTATTGTACAACTATTCAAAAAAGAATAATTTAGCAAAATTCTTGGTTGTATAATTTGGTTCCTGTTATTGCTGTTCATACATAAACCTCTTTTTAGAGGAGGAGAGCATCCTCAAATTTCATTTTCCAAAAATAAGGAACAAATCACTTGCGTGTCTACAAGGTCATTAGATAAAAGATAATGTATAGTCAGGGGATGTGGTGTCTCAGTTGGCTAAGACGCTGAGCTTGTTGATTAAAAAAAGTCAGCAGTTTGGTGGTTTGAATCCTAGCACTGCATAAACGAGTGAGCTCCCATTACTTGCCTCAGTTTCTACCAACCTAGCAGTTCGAAAGCATGTTAAAAATGCAAATAGAAAAGAAGGGACCACTTTGGTGGGAAGGTAACAGTGTTCCATATGCCTTTGACATTTAGTCATGCTGGCCACATGACCACGGAGACATCTTCGGACAGTGCTGGATTTTCGCCTTTATAACGGAGATGAGCAGTGCCCCCTAGAAACAACTAGCACGTATGTGCGAGGGGAACCTTTACATTTAAAGTCATTGTTATGTTCATTTTTGGAGCAAAATGCTATCCCTACTCAGCAGTGGTTTTAGCCAGTGAATAAACAGTATTTAACAATTAACAGAACAGAATAACAGAGTCAGAAGGGACCTTGGAGGTCTTTTAGTCCAACCCCTTGCTCAAGCAGGAGACCCTATACCATTCCAGACAAATGCTTATCCAATCTCTTCTTAAAAACCTCCAATATTGGAGCACCCACAACCCTTGGAGGCAAGTTGCTCCACTGGTTACGGGAATTTTTTCCCCCTTAATTCTAGGTTGGATCTCTCTTTGATAAGTTTCTGTCTACACATTTGATCTATACATTTACAGGAAATTCTTACATATTGGGGAAGGAGAAAAATGACATAAGATAACACAGCAGAGTAGAACATCCTTAAATGGCCTTTAGTTCTGTTGGGTGGCTTTGTAAGAAGATGCAATAGTAAGGAAAGAATGCCAGAGTTTTAGGCTAGGCTGGGAAGCTAAATAGAACTTTTTTGTAAAGTTTCTTTTTAAAGGATAGATCAATATTATTTTGTGAACAGTGTAGTGTCTGAGTATCATTTATTTTGATACAAAAGCAATAATAATACACTGAGCATTACTAAATTAATCTGACCTGTGTAGTCTAATGTGTAGTCTAACTGTATCAGCACATAATCCTTCATTTTTCAATTATTAATATTTGCTACATCTTTCTCATAGTAGCAGCATTATTTTTGAGCACACCTAATAATATCCTTTTTCAAACTCTGATCTTAACCTCTAATATTCACTTTAACTGTATTAAGTAAAAGTATGCATAACAATATCCCCTAATTTCTATTTTTTGTGTGTATTCTAATTTTTAATATGGCCAATCTTAAGAATACTACATTGATCTAAAGTTGTTATACATAACTGCATCAGCACATAATCCTTCATTTTTCAATTATTCAATATTTGCTTCATCCTTCTAATAGTAATAGCATTATTTTGAGCATACCTAATAACATCCTTTTTCAAAACTTTAATCTTAACCTCTAATATTCACTTTAAGTGTTGTGTTAGCTAAAATATGTATAACAATATTCCCCCTATTTCTAAACTTTTTATCTATTCTAATTTTAGGCCAATCTCTCTCTCTCTCTTTTTTAAAGAAAGATCCTTCCTATCCATCATCTCACATTCTCTTGGATGTTTCACTTCTTCTCTTTTTAGCTTGCCTCCCATACTCCTCCCTTGGAAAAAGAAAATCTTAGACTTCTGTACTCATTGTGAAGAAAACTCCCTCATAAAATTTCCAGGGATCAAGTGGGATGCAAGGATAAATCTAGCAACCGTACAAAATTCCTGCAGAACATGTATGACATGCCACCATTCTATTTCTTATTCGAAGATAAAGTCAATGTATGTAGATGGGAACAGTAATAAATAAAATTAGCAGCAGTTGGCTGAGAGCAAAGATTTACATTTTTAGTGTACTTAAAGGTTAATCTTAATAAAAAGCATTATGCGATGACCATTTTGCCAGGTTCCCAAATACCATGTCCTTGGCAGTAAGAATACTTTATCAGGTCCTTATTAAAATTGGGGCATGAAGGGTCATAGGGTATAAGGTTAGATTTCAGACCTTTATGTCTAGGCTACAGATTCAAAATTGCATAGAACGGATCTGTGATTTTCCTCATTTCTTTGAGCTAAGCTCCAAAGTTTGCTTCCAAACGTTTACTTTTAATGAGAACATGTTAAAAAAAAATTGTGACATAGAAAAACTTTCCAGTTACATCTTCCTCTTGGGGAGGTTACTTGATAGATGATGCCCAGAAACAAATCCACAGGATACCATAATATATTCCTTTAGGAAAAACCAAGAAAAACAATCCCCAGTTGGGTAAATATCCATGAAGTTTCTCAGCCATCTAATCATGGGTGTCCCGAAAGTGCTTTCTCAAAAGGCAACTGGACTTCATTTTCATTGAAGGTGTTTAACGTCTCATCCAAGAAGCTTCTTCAGTTCTGACTGAACGGTGGAAGATGGAAGGATTTATATTCCTTGCAGACAGCTGGTAATTAACCCTCTTTCTGAGAGTCGTTGAGGCCACTTGGAGGTTTATCTGTGCCCTAGAGGTTGTCTGAATAATGTTAATGGATGTGGAACCTTCTTAAAATTGCTGAAAGGTCTGTGTTGTAAATCATCTACCTCACAACTTCTGAATGCAAACTGTTCCATTGGTTGATTGCTCTCACCATTAGGAAATTACTCCTTAGTTCTAGGTTGCTTCTCTCCTTGGTTAGTTTCCATCCATTGTTTCTCATGTTGCCTTTTGGTACTTTGGAAAATAGTTTGACCCCCTCATCTTTGTAAGAACCCCTCAAATAATAGCATACTGCTATCATATCTTCCCAATTCCTTCTTTGTATTAGAATAGACATACCTAATTCCTGCAACTATTCTTCAAATGTTTTAGCCTCCAGCACCCTAATCATTCTTGTTGCTCTTCTCTGCACTGTTTCCAGAGTTTCAACATCTTTTTTTATATATATATTGCGGTGACCAGAACTGGATGAAGTATTCCAAGTGTGGTCTTACTAAGGCTTTGTAAAGCGGTACTAGAATGTCACTTGATCTTACCTCTTACCACGAAGGCTGAGCTAAAACTGGGGGAATGCTGAGGAGGTGTCCCGTGGAGGAGGAGCGTCCCGGAGTTTTAAGCCCAGCCTTTCCAGAAGAGACTGAAGCACCTCCCACTTCTGGATGTTCTTCACAGCTCACAGAGAATGAGCGTATCAGGTAAGTACGCCCTATTACCACCTCTGATTGGAGATTTTACAGTATCATTCCCCTGCCACAACCACCAAGCCACCGACAGTAAAAAGAACCGATAGTAAAAAAAAATTGAATCCCACCACTGGATAACGTGATATGAAACTTTCCTCAAAGCAGACATATTTTTCCCAGAACATCTTAAGGAAGTTCACATGGTTACATAGTTCCTTTTAGACAATGCAAGAAAGGAAGATTTTCAGGAAATGGATATGTTTAGTCTAGTGAAAAGAAAAAGGTGGGGGTGACGTGATGGCAATGTTCCAATATTTGAGAGACTGCCACAGTTCTGGAGAACCGGTAGTGGAACTTTTGAGTAGTTTGGAGAACCAGAAAATACCACGTCTAACTGGCCCCGCCCCCATCTATTCTCCTCCTCCAGAGTCCCAGCTGATCGGCTGGGTCTTCTTTTGTTGCCCTGCACAGGAGAACAGACCTGGAAAGCTGGTTAGTGGGGTGGGGAGGGGAAGGGTTTTTTGCAGTATCCTTGCCCCAGGAGTGGGGTGGAAATGGTGATTTTACGGTATCCTTCCTCTGCCACGCCCACCACGCCACACCCACAGACCTGGTAGTAAAAAAAATTGAATCCCACCACTGATCTGGTCTGTCAAGTCATCCAATGATTACACCCATTGCCATTGTAACTGAATTCTTCCTCCTTGTTGCTGGTTATCTTCTTCTTCTCTTTCTTTCCATCTTTCCAAGTATCAAAGCCTTCTCCAGAGAGTTAGGTCTTCTCATAGTGTGCCCAAAGTAGGACAATTTGAGCCTGATCATTTGTCCCTCAAATGAAAACACTGGCTTGATTTGTTTGGTGATCTATCAGTTTGCTTTCTTGGCTGTCTCAAGCATGCTCAGGTGTCTTCTCCAACACTGTAGCTGAATGAGGTTTGCAATTTTTACCTCCAGTGCAAAAACATGTGGTGATCATTTTGTAGGGACAGGGTGGCTCAGTGGCTTAGATGCAGAGCTTGTCAATCAGAAAGGTTGGTGGTTCGGTGGTTCGAATCCCTAGCACAACACAACAGAAGAACTCCCGTTACTTGTCCCAACCTAGCAATTCAAAAGCATGTAAAAAATGTGATTAGAAAAATAGGGACCACCTTTGGTGGGAAGGTAACATCATTCCATGCACCTTCAGCATTTAGTCATGCCGGCCACATGACCACAGAGACGTCTTCGGACAGTGCTGGCTCTTCAGCTTTGTAACAGAGATGAGCACCACCCCCTAGAGTCGGAAATGACTAGCACGTATGTGTGAGGGGAACCTTTACCTTTAGTTGTCTACCTCTCTTTCAGAAATAAAATAAAAAGTATTGTGACATGATAGAATCTTGGGCAAGGTATTTCAAGGTATTTGTAACATTTCAATTTTGAAATCGCTGTTCCAGTCTTGTTCAAAATGTTTCAGCATCATCCAAAATGTTTCATAAGTCTTCTGAACCTGGTCTTAAGCCCAATGGTAGGTTGTTTCGACTTCAGAATATAGCTAAGACAGCAACAGAACGCACGTGCTAATGCAGAACGCACTGTTTCAAACTGAAAGCGCTTTGAATTTTATAAGGGTTTGCACAACTCAAATATGTGAAAACCCTTAGTTACAGCTCATCTGTTTTAAGTCCTTCATCAATCATTCATTTGTAACTATGTCATAGAATATTTAACATATCTAAATTTGGTACAATGAGTCAGCAAAGTGGGTATAAGAAAACTCAGTTAAAAAAAACAACAGCAATGCAGGATAGTTATTAACCATGCAAATTGTGATGAATAATCAATCAGCGATACAAATCTTGTTAGCTTTCAATAGATCTCCACATTTCTAAAAGGTCAGTAAGAGATGCCCTTTCTTAGATTTTAAAAGGAAATATAAAATAAGGCATGGTATAATAAGGAATAATAGCCATTCATGAGGTGACTTGTATTTTCGTTTTGCTTTCTGTCTGTTAGACTTGTATCCTGAATGAAATAAATGTCTGCACAAATTTAAAAAAAAAAACATTAAAAAGGGGTACCTTTTCTAGAATAATGAAGAGCACACAATCCTTTGTGTGTCCCATTCAAATTAGCTGAAGAAGAACACAATCTCCTGACTTTGCTGTCACTCATTTTGCCAGATTTGCCAAGGCAAATTTCTCAACAGCTTCCAGCCTGATATAGTTTCATAATTAATCTGTCAGTTAAACCAATGAACTTTGCCTTCGGAAATCAAGGGTACCACTGATGCTAATAACTATCATATAGCCTTAACCTCATTTTTTTAAAAAAAATCTTTATGGTCCGCTTGACTTGGGAGTATCTTCCCTCAATTGCTACTAATGATATCTGCTCACTTTTCAGCACCAGAAAAGAGCTGTCTAATGTGAAAAGAAAGAGTCACTGAAGGTAAATGTTTAATTTCCCTTGCCCTTGTCTATGGAGATTCTCAGTCATCCAAGTCATGGTGTTCCAGTGGTACCTTTGTAAAAGGCAACTGAACTTGGTTCTCCTTGCAGATGTTTCACTTCTCATCCAAGAAGCTTCTTCAGTTCTGACTGAATGGTGAAGAATGGAAGGATTAATATTCCTTGCAGTCATCTGGTCATTTAGCCTTCTTTCTGAGAGTAGTTGAGACCACTTGGAGATTTATCTGTGCCTTCAGGGCTACCTGAGTAATGCAAATCTTCTTTGCAACACAGTCCCTTTCAGCAGGAAATTTCCACACCCATTTGCATGATTTAGGTGACCCTGAGAGCACAGATAAACCTCCCATTGGCTCCAACCACTCTCAGAAAGAGTGCTAACAACCAGATGAATATAAATATTTCCATCCTCCACTATTCTGTCAGAACTGAAGAAACTTCTTGGATGAGAAGTAACATGTCTTCAAAGAAAAAACTAAGTTCAGTTGTTTTTTGAAAAAGTACTTTTGGGATTTCCTTGCCATTTTTTTTTTCTCTGTCAGCTTAGGACAATATCCTATTTCACTGACTTTCTCCAACCCTTTGAGTCCCACTGTTCTTAATCATTAATCATGTTCCTTTCTTTTTTACTCTTCCTTCTCTTAGAAGCTTGTTCTGCTCTTCTGGCTAACTGCAGCTTCATCCTGTCCTCATAACAGCATATACTATATTTTGCTAGCCTCACCTGTCTCCTAAATGGGTACCTTATCATTAAATTCTTTCTCAGTAGCAGTTCCTTTGGCTGAAGCACTTTCCAGTCCTGATTATTTGAAGATGAAAAAGATGAGCTGCAAGTATATTAGGGCTTCTCACCCAACCCACCACCAAACTATCTAGTCAATACTACAATTTCTCTCCCACTGGCCAGTACTGCAAATGCTTAATAAACTTGCAATTAATTTCCCTATTACTTTTCGTTTAAGTTGCACCAGGCTAACCTGGACACAGAGTGATTTAAACTCCATTTATAAAAGTGTTTCAGGTTTAAGGAAGAATTGTGATCGGTTGCTAGATTCTTGCTTGAGGGGAAGATTAATTTCAGGGAAAGTAATTGCAAACTGCTAATTCATCTTTTTTTTTCCCCCTAAATGGAAAGGTTCATGTTTTATTTAGACTTGGAAGGAGTGATAAGGCACTTTTAAGTGGGATGCTTGCTAATCACAAAATAACACATTCAGGAAAAAAAAATGAAACGCATTCAGCTCATGATTACTCTCCGATAAGCAGTCTGTGCATGACAACTCAATGCTTGCTCTCCATCCAGTTCAAAGTCATTTCTCTTGCAACTGTCAGGGATGGGAGGAAATCCCAAAGAGGCAGCTTAGCAGCAGCACAGAGAAAAGGCCAGCCCAGAGTTTGCAGTTTGTTAAAAGCAGATGAGATCTCACGGATTCCTCATTGCTTAATCCATTCAAGCTCACAACTGCAATTCTACCTTCTTGAGTTTTTGCAGTGCCATTATACTGTCTAAGACACAGATGTCAAATTCGATTTCATTGATGGCCGCCTCAGGTTTGTGTTTGACCATAGTGGGGGAGGGGCAGGGGTTCATGGCCAGCTTGACGTCCAGTGGTGAGATTCCAAAAAATTTACTACCAGTTCTGTGAGCATGGCTCGGTGGGTGTGGTGTGGCTTGGTGGGCGTAGGTTTAATTTTTAAAAAATTTACATAGCAAAGCCCGTGTGGTTCAAACACAAGGAATAACGTTTTGTGCTGAAGCTTTTATACACATTAGCAATTACTGAGTAATTCTAGCTGTTTCACATCCCTCCGTGATAGCTGACAATGATAGTAACTAATAAGGTGACCAACTTTTTTACAATGAAAAGGAGGACACAAATAAATTGAAGAAAAAAAAACCAAAGCCACTTGAGCACAGCGCACTCTTGCGTGCGGCACACTCTCTCAAAACAATTCTCCTGTGTGGAGCGCATGCATCTCATAATTGCATCTCGCCGCACTGTACTGAGCCTTGATGAGTCATCATGTCAAATACAAATATGTCACATCACACACAACGGATCGGATCGGCATCGATCAAATACGGAGATTTACAAAAAGTCTTCAAATATCAAAAAGGAGGACATGTAGGAGGATACTTTTTGAGGGAGGGCAGAACTTACAAAAGGAGGACTGTCCTCCCTAAAGGAGGATGATTGGTCACCTTATAACTAAGGAAGAACGGAGAGGTTGAAGGGGGAAAAAAAGACTTTTTTTTCCTCTGAGACCTCTTACATTGGATAAAGAGCATGATTGAGAGGACCCCACTGTGAGAGTGAAGGGACCAGTGGTGGGATTCAATTTTTTTTACTACTGGGCCTGTGGGCATGGCTTGGTGGGCATGGCAGGGAAAGGATAGTGAATCCCCATTCCCTCCCCACCCCACTAACCTGCTTTCCAGCTCTGTTCTCCTGTGCAGGGCAACAAAAGAAGACCCCGCCAATCAGATGGGACTTGGGAGGTGGAGAATAGATGGGGGCGGGGCCAGTCAGAGGAGGAATTTGCCGGTTCTCCAAACTACTCAAAATTTCTGCTACCGGTTCTCCAGAACCAGTCAGAACCTGCTGAATAACCACCTCTGTTGATGTCACTCATGTTGAGGGCCCCTGTGGTGGCCTGAGTGTTCTGTCAGTGAAAATGGGTTCCTAAACTCTGTTTTCATCTGGGACAGCCTCCTGCAACCCTCTGCCAGTGACAACAGAGCTTGGGAGGGCTGTGTAAGACCCTCGTGAGCTCCTTTTTTTTGGTTGGGATGGCCTCCTACAAGCTTCTGCCAGCAAAAACAGAGCTTGGCAGGGTCACATGCAGCCTCCTGGGCTCTGTTTTTGCTGGCAGAGGCAGGCCGGTCCTTCACTATTTCAAGGGCAGACCCACGAGCCAGATCCAAGGACCCTGCAGGCTAGATCCAGCCCACCAGTCTTGAGTTTGACACCTCTGGGGTAAAAGAACAAACTGGAGTAAAGATTTTGACATTCAGTGATAACAAATTAAGAACAGGCCTTTCCTTTTCCCTCCATTAGGACTTTTGCCTACCTACCCGTCTTAGGGTACTGTTCTTTAAAAAAAAAATATTGGTTTTTTGAAAACAAACATAAACAAACAAAACATAAAAACATCAAGCTATCTTCCATAGGTGTACATACAGTGTGCCGATTGGTTTACAAATTGTTTTGTGCTTCCATTTCGTAGTCTTCAATTACAATTAAATATAATCTCATATTGTCAATCAAAAATTAAATACCCTAGTATCATTATTAATCAATCATTTCACTATACTTTTATTCATTCATGTTTTACAAGATAACCATAATTTACTTAGTTTATTTTATAACAGTTCATATTATCATCCCAAATCTATCCTAAAATCATTTTGTAGATATAATAAGAAAGGAGTACATCTTTATATATTTATTATTTTCTAAAAGTCTACATATTTCATTACTGTACTTAATTGTCTAACCATTGATAGAAAGATCCCAAATTTTATAAAATTGTTTATCCTCTTGTTCTCTAATTTCAAATGTCAATCTACTCATTTTAGCACATTCCAATATTTTCTTAATGATTTCCTCCTGTGATGGTATTTTCTCATTTTTCCAGTTTTTAGCAAATACTAACTGCTGTTAATAAATTTACAATCAGATATTTCAAGTCTTTGCTATATATTTCAGGTAAAATTCCCAATAAAACTATCTTTGGTTTCAAGTCTATATATTTTTTGTCATTTTTTCCAACCACATGTGGATTTTAGTCCAGTATTTCTTAGCATCTGCACAAGTCCACCACATATGGTAATATGAGCCAGGTGTCTGATGACATTTCCAACATTTTTCAGATTTATTCTTGAACATTCTTGCTATTCTTGTCGGGGGGAAAGTGCCACCTGTAAAACATCTTATACAAATTTTCTTTATATGCTGTTGACATTGTCATTTTATAATTTTGAGACCACAATTTTTGCCATTTCTCTAAATCAATTCCATATCCAAAATTCTTCCCCCAAGCAATCATAGTTTCTTTAACTTGTTCTTCTTCTAGTTTAATTTCTAATAAATATCCATACAATTTTTTAATCACCTTTTCATCAGTACCTGTCAAAATCTTATCTAAGTCAGTCAGTTTATCATAGAAACCTTCTGTTTTAGAATCTTTATCATACCTTGAATGTATTTGCGCATATGAAAACCAATTCATCTTTATACCTTGTTCCTCTAATTTTTGTACAAATTTGAGTTCACCCTTTTCATTCAATATTTCACCATATCTGTTTGTTCCTTTTTGTATATTATAGGATACGAAATGCTTCAATAGTTGATAACCAGACTGGAATTTTCAGATAACATTGTCTTTTAATCTTCTCCCAGTTTAACCACAGAGACTCCCGTATATGTCTTCTAAAATACCCCTGTGTTTTAGTTCCTTTGTACCATATAAAAGCATGCCGCCCCAACAACAAATCATGTCCTTCTAATGTCAGCAATCTAGTATTTCTTAGTGTTATCCATTCCTTAACCCACATCAGATTTGTAGCTTGGTAGTACAACTCCCAATTAGGCAAACCAAATCCTCCTCTTATTCTAGCATCTTGCAAAAGTTTTAACTTTATTCTTGCTTTCTTACCTTGCCATATATATTTCAACACAATTTAATTTAAATCTTCAAAGTAGTCTTTTCCAAGCCTAATTGGAATTGTTTGAAACAAATATAAAATTCTGGGTAATATATTCATCTTGATTGTTGAAATTCTTCCTATTAGTGGCAGTTGTATGTTTTCCCATTTCGCCAAATCTAGCGCTATCTGCTGTTTAAGTTTAATATAATTATTCTCTTTTAATGTACTACATCTTGCTGTCAAATACATCCCCAAGTACTTGATCTTATTCGTGACTTGAATTTTCAATAGGTCTGCCAGTTCTTCCCTTTGTCTTAATAGCATATTCTTTGTCAAAATCTTTGTCTTATCTTTATTTATTTTCAAACCAGCCATCGTTCCATATGTCTCTATCTTTTCTATCAATTTTGATGCTGTTTCTAAAGGGTCTTCTAAGATGAAAACCAGATCATCCGCAAATGCTTGCAGTTTAAATTCTTCCTTTTTGATTTTCATTCCTTTTATATTCTTTTCATCTCTAATATTTCTGTTTAACACTTCCAAAGTTAACACAAACAACAAAGGTGATAGTGGGCACCCTTGTCTTGTTCCTTTTCTTATATTAATAGAGTCTGTCAGTTCTCCCTCTATCATTACCTGTGCCATTTGCTTATAGTATATAGCTTCTATTGCTTGAATAAATTTTCCAGCAAAACCCATCTGTTCCAACAGTAATAACATGAATCATCAATTCACATTATCAAATGCCTTCTGTGCATCTAAAAATATCAGAGCCATTTGTTTTTCAGGATGTGCCTCATAGTATTCCAAAGTATCCAAGATTACTCTTATATTGTCTTTGATTTGTCTCTTTGGCAGAAATCCATTTTGATCAGGATGGATAAAATTATTTAAATATTTTTTAAGTCTTTCTGCCAATATTGAAGCAAAGATTTTATAATCTGCATTTAGTAGAGAAATGGGTCTATAGTTCTTAATTTGTAATGGGTCAGCCTCCTCTTTTGGAATAAGTATAATATAGGCTTCTGACCATGATTTAGGTATCTTCTTCTTTAACATAACTTCATTCATAACTCCTAGCAATAGAAGATTCAATGGTTCTTGTAATGTTTTATAAAATTCTGCCAGAAATACATCTGGGCCTGGTGCCTTTCCATTATTTTGCTTCTTCAGTACTTCAGTTAACTCCATCATCGTTATATTACTTTCTAACATTTTTTCAGTCTCTTTAGGTATCTGAGGTAAATTAGCATTCTGTAAGTACTGCTTAACTCTTTCCTCATCACTATTCTCTTGCATGTATAATTTCCCATAGAAGTCTCGAATGATTTCCTTCTTCTCTTTGCTACCATGGCAAACTTGGGCTTGGTCATCTATTAATTGTAATATTTTCCTTGATTCTTTCTCCTTTCTCAATTTGTATGCTAACCATCTACCTGGTTTGTTTGCAACTTCAAAGTAATTCTGTTTAGCACCTCTAATTTTCTATGCTAATTCTTCTTTTTCTATTTGACCCATTTTATATTTGATTATATCCATTTTTAGCTTGATGTCCTTTTTCTGTGGCATTTTCTGTAGCTCTTTTTCAAGTCTTTTATGCTCATCGTCTAGGGCCTTAGAGGCTAATCTTTTCATAGTATTCCTTTTCCTTGTATAGTCTATTATCAAGCCTCTAACATATGCCTTCATTGTATCCCATATATTCTGAATTGATGTATCTTCTTTTTTGTTTTCTCTAAAGAAAAAAGCCAATTCTTTCTCCATCCACTATGTGAAGTCTTTTTCCTTTAAAATAGTATTATTTAATGTCCATCTAGATCTTCTTTTTTGTCCTTTCCATTTAATTGTCATTGGATTGTGGTCTGTCCAAGCACTTGTTTAAATATTTATTTCTTGAATGTTAGATGTTAATTCTGTTGACATCCATATCATATCTATTCTGGACCATGATAAGTGTCTATTTGAATAGAAGGTGTATTGTTTAGTTTTAGCATTTTTTTCTCTCCATGTATCTTTTAAATTTATTTCATCTACCATTTAAAAAAAAAGATTTAGGGAGAGTCTTTCTGTTTTGCTTTATTGTTTTCTGTGCTGTATAGTCCAATTTATTGTCTACAATTCCATTAAAATCTCCCATCATATAACTATATTAACATAGTCCAGTTCAGTTATTTTCATATGTAATTTTTTGTAGAATTCTTCTTGTTTGTCATTCGGAGCATAAATTACAATCAGGAGTGTTTTCATATTATTGTCCATTATTTCCACCATTAGTATTCTTCCATCATCATCGGTATAGATCAATTTTGCTGGGGTGGTCTCTTTAATATATAAAACCACTCCTCTTTTCTTACATTGGGTCAAGGAAGTAAATTTTCCCTAATTTTGGCTGTACCAACAATTGTTCATATTATTTTTTTAATATGTACTACTTGTAGACAAATAATATCAAATTTTAATTTCTCTAATTTATGAAAGGTTTTCCTTCTTTTAACGGCTGAGTTAAGTCCATTTATATTAATTGTAATCCATTTTTTCTCTTCCATGGTTATATTTTATAGTTAAGTTTAGCAGCTCTCATAGATCTTAGTTCATGTTGTTCTTTGGCTTCCACCTTTCCACCTACTGTGCCTTCTTCTTTTTCAGTTGCCATTTGGCAGTCCTCTTGGAATTCAATTCAATTCAATTCAATTCGATCTCTTTTTCTGCCTCTTCCTCTTTCCTTCCAAAAAATTCTGTATAAAATAATTCCACTTTCTCAATTGAGTCAATTCTGTGTCTCTGTTCTTGCCATGTGAACATTAAACCTTCTGGAATCAGCCATCTATAATTCACCTCTTTTTTAAGTAGCATTTTAATCAGGAATCAGTATTCTCTTCTCATCTCTCTCACTCTTCTTGGTATTTGTTTCAAGATCACAATCTCCTTGTCTTTGTATTTCAATGTTTTCTCTTTTGCCACTTGCAATATTTGCGTTTTAATGGCTTTCTTTGTAAATCTAATGTGAACTTCTCTTGGTAAGCTATTTCTCATCACATATCTTGTGAAAACTCAATAAACCTCATCTATCCCATCCATCATCTTCTATTGAGTTATTTCCAAAGCTTCAGCCAGTATTTCTATCATTATCTCGGCTAGGTTTTGTCCTTTTTCTTCCTCTACATTTTGGAATCTAAGATAGAATTCTGATCTATCCATCTCCCATCTCAACATACCATTTTTATCTTGTTCAACCACCATTAATCTATTATCAATATCTCCAATGTTCTTGTCTCTTTGTTTATCTTCTTCTTCAATTTTTTGGAATCTGTCATCATATTTCAACATCATTTGTTGGATGTTCTCCACTTTTTCATCGGTTTTCCCTGTTCTTTGTTCAATATTCTCTGTTCTTTGTTCAATGTTCTCTATTCTCTTTTCAATATTCTCTGATCTTGCTTGAATATTTTGAATTCCTTGCATAATCATCTGCAAAGTCACTTTTTCTTGTTCTTTTTCTTGCTTTAACATTGTCTGTATTGAACGTTGTCCTCTGGATGGTGGAGAGGAAGAAGTAGAAGTTGAAGAACCAGGAGCTATAAATTTCCTACTCATTTTAAGCAATTCAAAATCTTCAGGTTCATCTAAACCTTAATCCAATTGTGAAGTAACCAATTATAGTTCAAAATAAAAATAGTAGAAAAAAGAAGCCCAATAATAATAATAAAAAGAAAAAAAGGGAGGACAAAATTTCTTCAGGTTCTTGTATACCTTAATCCAATCAATAGTTAGATAAAGAAAAAGACTTTTAAAAGAAAAAAAAAGGAAAAGGAAAAATTCTTTAGGTTCTTCAACACCTCAATCCAATTGAAAGGTCTCATATAGAAAAAAGTGCATAAGAATAAACCAGAAAGGTAGATGAAAAAAGAAAAAATACCAGGAAAGGGGGGAAAAAAAGGCTTTTAAGGCTTTCCCTTTAAAATAAAAAGCAAACGTAGAGATTGGACTTCCAAAAAAAAAGAAAGAAATAAAGAAAGAAAAACAAAGACAAGCTCCAACAAAGCCAAAAACCCAAATACTTATTACAAAAAAAAGATTAAAAAAATACAATAAAGCTGGTGAGGAGGGATAGCACAACTTAGGAAAAGTCAAAAGGGCACACTGCGCTTTGTTTAATTATCCAAGGCTCTTATTATAACTCTCTTCTCCAAAAACTTATCACCTTTCCCCCCCCACTACGTTTCAACACCAGCTGTTGATAGAAACCCAGAAGAGCACCTGCAATAATACTCTCCCATGCTCTTCCCTCTATCTTATCAAATAGCAATGTCCTTGAAAAAGAGTCTCAGTTCTTTCTTTCTCAGCTTTCTCAGCTTTGTCTGGTCACAGGGAAATAGAATATTTTCAAGCCTCTAGTTGGCAGTGTTAGAAAGTTTCTTTATTCTCACTTTCCCCCTCCTTTTCTGAGCAGGATATAATAAGAATTAATAAAAAAAGAAAAAGATATTTTTTAAAAATGAAATAACTAAAGGGAGCCTCTAGCCTAAAATATTACAAAATCAAAAAGGAGAAGAAAAAAATAGATATAAATGAAAAAACCAGTCCAGTTTCAAAATACAAGATCATATATAGAAAATCCAGCCATGAGAAAAAAAAAACATTACTTTGACATTCCTGTTTAAAATCGCCGCTTAATCACTTCTGTCAAAACTGTTACAGATTCTTTCTTTTCCTTAGGGTGTCCATTCAGATCTTAAAATAAAAAAAAAAGTTCTCACCAAACCAGCACACTCTCTCTTTCTGCTCTCTTCCGTTTCGGAGCTGTCCCAACTTCAGCAGCTTTAATGGCTGCCTCTTTGCCGCTGGCAAGAAGAGCTTCTCCTGGATCTACCAGGGACTTTGCAGTATCCCTGGGATCGATAGGATGCGCTCTTCACTTTCACCATCTCTTTGGGATGGTTTAGATCTGATAGGACCATCCAGGAGCAAAGATATCAGCAGCAATCTCAGACCTCCAAGATCACATGCCATATCGTCGTGACGCCAGCTCCGCCCTCTCCACTTAGGGTACTGTTCTGATCTAGGCTTCCCCAACAGCACGAAGCTGACTCCTCATCCCGATAACCCTCCCCCTTTTTTTAGTTTACAGTGAATTCCTCTCTAGCAAAGTCCCAGCCAACAGTCTTTCAAGATATTTCCTAATTACAGATCTTTATCAAGCTTGGAGAATTGCCTGGCTGATATCTTTGAGACGCCACACTGTAGAAGACAATACTTGGCAAGAATGCAGGAACAGATCTTCACCTAAATGAACTAATTGTCTCCTGCAAAACCCGATTCCCCTTTCGCTCCTCTTTTATTCCCTACTGGAGTGGCTATTCACTGTCCACCTGTGGCTTTATTCCCAAGTTGAGCCTTGTTTCTTAGCTTTTCCCTTCTGGCAACTCTGTGCATGCAGACATTGGGAACAGGCTCCAGTTGTTCTTCTTCACCACTTATCTCCAACTCCAAAGGCAGCTGATAACTGTCAGATGGCCCAGACCCCATCTCTGCCTCTGACGCAGAGCCCTCGTCAGAGCCTTCCCCAGGCTCCAGGCCTGGCCCTTGTTCCTCCCCAACCTCCTCACTGTCCAAATCTGCTACCAACTCCACTGGCAGACCACAACAGGTATTGATTTTTTATTTTTTGCTTATTGGAAAGTGGCTATTTCAGGAAAAGAAGTATGGAGCTGCTGACTACTATCTAATTGAAAAACTGAATTATCCTATTTGATGGAGACCAGATACACACACGCAATGTATATATATATATATATCCTGTGTGTCAAGTGACCGTGCAATGAGAAATGTACAATTGTTGTATAGTTTTAAACATTCGCAGGTCATTTTTCACTATCCAAATCAACCAATAGCAGGAACTAAATCCATTTTACATTATCTATTTCCCTTAGCTCATTTCCTCCTTAGTAATTAAAAAATTTATCTGAGCTCCTCTGTGATAGATTTCTGGAATAAATCCAGAGGCAAATGAAGTAACTAAGCTGTAGATCTTACCCATCATTTGCTGAAACCTGTGATTATTTCTCCCCCTCCCCCCCTTATAATGTCTGTTTCTTCAAGACATTCACCCTTTCTCGATCTTCAAGTGACTGATGCATCTTTTTGCCTTTCTTGTATTTTTCCACGTTGGGTTAGATTAACTCTTTCAAGCAGAAAGTCTACTTTCTCAGTATGCGAAAGTCTATTTTCACATTCAGACATTAGAAGATTAAATCATTACTATTGGAGAAGATTCCTGCAGTGGAAGCATTTTCCCCACATTCTCTTAAACAGATTTTCCAAGCAGCTCTGACTGGCTGGAAAACAAAATGACTCAGCTTAGGTTTTTTTCCAGGAAAAAATTTTCTCCCTTCTGGATTTTTCCAGGACCACATTTCTCTTTATACCTAGGACAGGAAAGTGCATCACTTCATTGTGAGAGGTGCCACAATTAGTGCTTTAATCACAATTTAAAAACCTGGATGAATAACAGAATAACAAAGTTGGAAGGGACCTCTTCAAACTCCCTTCTCAAGCATTTCAGACAAATGGCTGTCCAATCTCTTTTTAAAAACCTCCAGTGATTGTTCTTATTGTCAGGAAATTTCACCTTAATTCTAGGTTGCTTCTCTCCTGGATTAGTTTTTATCCATTGCTTCTTATCCTACCCTTGGGTGCTTTGGAAAATAAGTTTTCTCTATGGCAGTCCTTCAAATATTGGAACACTGCTATCATGTCTTCCCTGGTCCTTCTTTTCATTAGACTAGAGATACCCAATTCCTGCAACCATTCTTTATATGTTTTAGTCTCCAGTTCCTTAATCATATTTGTTGTTCTTCTCTGTTGCTCTCCCAATCTTCTCTGGATGAATAAATATGAATCTTTATGAGACCTTTAATGTGAAAAGTGTTTGTCAATTCCTCCCTTTTGGCATTCTCTATATCCTTACAAAGCAACTTTCAAATATAATCTTGCTGTTCCTATCTGCCCTCAAAAGAATACCTTGGAATTTCAGTCTTAAAGAATGGAATTATATTGTGACTTTCTTATACAAAGGAAAGGGGAAGAAAACACAATGGCCAGCTGTAGCTACTATCTGTTCATAATGTATTTTAACAAAACATGCAGTCAAATTTTCAGCTGACCGATTGAATGCTGTCCAGTCATTGTTGACACTTAGCAATCATGCGGATAGATTCAGAATTATCTGCCCAACCTGGTCTTTTAGGATCTCTCAGTGGTGCATCTATTGCTGCTGTAATTGAATCCATCCATCTTGTCAATGGCCGTTCTCTTTCTCTCTCTCTTTTCTTCTTCTTCTTCTATTTCTCCAAGCCTCATGGATTTCTCAGGCAAAGTGGGTCTTTGCAGGATATGTTCAAAGTATTGGAGCTGTTGAGTTTCAAGCAAGGATTCTAACTTATTTGATCCCTCTGCTTTCTGGCGGTCCGTGGTATCCTTACAGACTTCTCCAATACCAAAGCTCAAGCATAAATACTCCTTCTATCTTGTTTCTTCATATAGTATCACAGGGAAAACCATTGCCTGAAAGATTCTAATTGTAAATTCTAACTCTAAAGTATCACAGAAGTTGAATATCCTTTCCAAGACCTTATTGAAGTCCTACCAAGTCATATGGGCATATTTCTTGACTACTGGATGAATTTGCTATGGGGAAAGATCCTAAAAGCTCTGTATATTTCTAATTAAAAGTACAATGACTCAGAGCAGTTCTGGTAAAATAATGACCATAATAATGGTTCTTTTAAAAAAAATCAATTGTACTGTTGGTCTAATTTGTTTCAATGATGTGCTTTGTATCATGGCAGTTCTCATTATGGTGTCATTTCAGAGTTTCCTCTGGTGATTTTTTTTACATACTGATAACAGATAATCAGAGTTGGAAGGGACCTTGTAGGTCATCTAGTCCAACCCCCCCGCCCAAGCAGGAGACCCAACACCATTTCTGACAAATGGCAATCCAATCTCTTCTTGAAAGTCTCAAGTGATGACACTCCCACAACTTCCAAAGGCAACTTCTGTTCCATTGGTTGCTTGTGCTCACTGTCAGAAAGTTTCTCCTTATTTCTAGGTTGAATCTCTCCTTGTTCAGTTTCCATCCATTATTCCTTGTCTGGCCTACAGGTGCTTTAGAAAATAGTTTGACACCCTCCTCTCTGTGGCAACCCCTCAAATATTGGAAGACTGCTATCATGTCTCGACATGCATATATGACATGCATATACGACTTCAATATTAACATATGTTTTCAGTAGCCATGTCTAGTATCCAGATCAGAGATAGCAATAGCACTTAGCATTTAGCACTTAGACTTATATACCATTTCACAGTGCTTTGAAAACCTCTCTAAGCGGTTTGCAGAGTCAGGATCTTGCCCCCAACAATCTGGGTCCTCATTTTACCCACCTCAGAAGGAGGGAACTCTCAGTCAGCCTTGAGCCTGGTGAGACCCCAGCTGCCAAGTTGCAGGCAGCCGGCAGGCAGCAGAAGTAGCCTGCAGTACTGCACTCTAACCATTGGGCCACCGATGGAGAACAATTCAGAGCAAGGCTGCTTTACCCCAGCCTCCGAACTTGAGGGAGTGAGGGGATAATGCATGGCTTCACACAGGGGTGAAAATGGGTTTCACAGGAATCTTCATGGATGCAAATCATTTTGCAGAACTCTAATAGCGAATGTTCCACCACTTGCACTATCATACTCTTGACCCTGCCTTCCTCTCCTTCTTTGCGGTACAAATTGTGATTATTTTCAGTCAAACAACTCTCCAGCCTTCCCATCCAGTCAAACTCATCGCCTTTACCTCTATGGAGATTCTCACTCATCCAGGTCATGGTTGACCCAAAGATGCCTTTTTTTTTTCAAAAAGGCAGCTGGACTTTGTTTTCCCTTGAAGAAGTTTCCCTTCTCATCCAAGAAGCTTCTTCAGTTCTGAACGAATGGTGGAGGATGGGTTTTGAATGGTGTTTAAAATGGTGGAGGAAGTTTTTAAGAAGAGATTAGGCAACCATTTGTGTGAAATGGTATGGGGTTCCTTGCCTGAGCAAGGGGTTGGACTAGAAGACCTCTAAGGTCCCTTCTAATTCTGTTATTCTATTCTATTCTATTCTACTCCATTCCGTTCCATTCTATGTTCACTCATTTGTCAGGGGAGATTGTTAATAGTTCATAAGCACAAATTGGCAACTGATTGGAGCAATGCTTACAAAATAGCAGCTCTTATTCTTTGAATTAATCCCGATTGATATCAAACACAAAGTTGCATGAGCCATCATACTACTGACGTGAATCATCTTCAGAGAGCAAGGACTGATTCCTTAAATCTAATCTAAGTTCTGCATACTCCTATTTACATCTACATGACCTGCTTTGCACACCTCATGAAGCAGAACTAAGGGTTAGGTTTCCTTTTCCTCCTCTTTGTTTTTCTTAAGATCAGCTTTCAATTTTAGTACAAACCTGCAATTCTTCGGGTGTGTGTGTGTGTGTTTGTGTGTGTGTGTATGTTTGTCTGTTACTGATTTCAGAAAGAGCAAGAAGTATAATTAAGAATAAGAGTCAAGGCCTATTCCTGCTTAGAGAAATACCCCTGGAGTTTATAATGGGTAAAGAAAAGAATATAGTCAAGATTATCCGTGCAAGAGGCTCTCATGAAGTGTTGATTAGCTTTTTTTTTGCTTTCTACATTCTCTAGCGACAGCAGATTGAAGAATGATTAAGTGTTAGCCAACACGTACTAATTTTGTCCTCTTCTTTAATCTGATGTTTACAGAAATGGATTTCAGGTTCAAGGAAGCCAAGCTAACTAATGCCATTGAAACCCATCCAATATTAAAGATTCACAACCCATGCTGAGAAAGGTAATCAGCTTTTAGAAATGAAGTTGCCCACTTCCATTTCCTGAAGGTTTTCCCCAGGGTAGATTCTGGATTGATTACCTTTTGAAACTGA
The DNA here is from genome assembly GCF_049901715.1 of Pseudonaja textilis. Taxonomy (NCBI): domain Eukaryota; kingdom Metazoa; phylum Chordata; class Lepidosauria; order Squamata; family Elapidae; genus Pseudonaja; species Pseudonaja textilis. The sequence goes on from NC_141995.1 coordinate 53,698,777, forward strand.
GTTGAGAAGAGATGAGCCAGCTATATCTACTTTCCACTTCTCCGTATCTGAGAAATTTGCTCTAACAATTTGGTTCCCACATAAATAATACTGAACCCAGTTCTGGTCACTACAATATTAAAAAAAAAAAGATATTGAGAATCTGGAAACAGTGCAGAGAAGAGCAGCAAACATGATTAGGGGGTTGGAGGCTAAAACATATGAAGAACAGTTGCAGGAATTGGGTTTGTCTAGTCTAGTGAAAAGAAGGATTAGGGGAGATGTGATAGCAGTGTTGAGGGGATCCTACAAAGATGAGGAGATTCAACTATTTCCCAAAACACCAAAAGTCCAGGCAAGAAACAATGCATGGAAACTAACCAAGGAGAGAAGCAACATAGAACTAATAGGAAATTTCCTAACAGTGAGAGCAAACAACCAATGGGACAGCTTGCCTTCAGAAGTTGTTGGTGCTCCATCATTGGAGGCTTTCAAAATGAGACTGGACAACCATTTATTTGAAATGATATAGGATATCTTGCTTAAGCAGGGGCTTGGACTAGAAGACTCCAAGCTCCCTTCAAACTCTATTCTATGCTCACCAGATTATTTATTTTGTACTCTGAGAAAGCCCTGTTGCTAGCCTTTGCTAAACCAATACTTGAATACACCTCATCTGTCTGGAGTCCACACTGTATATCGGACATTAATACAATTGAGCGAGTCCAGAAGTATTTCACGAGAAGAGTACTACATTACTCTGCTCGCAACAGAACACCCTATATCACCAGCTTGAAATTTTGGGCTTGGACAACCTTGAACTATGCTGCCTATGTTTGGATTTAACTGTAGTACACAAAATTATCTGCTACAATGTCCTACCAGTTAATGTATTGTTGCTTCAACTGCAACAATACAAGAGCACACAACAGATACAAACTCAATGTAAACCACTCCAAACTTGATTGCAGAAAGTACGACTTCAGCAACAGGGTGCTCAATGCCTGGAATGCACTACCTGACTCTGTTGTTACATCCTCTAACCCCCACTCCTTTAACCTTAAACTATCCACTATTGACCTCACCCCATTCCTAAGAGGTCTGTAAGGGGCGTCCATAAGCACGCCATCGTGCTTACTGTCCTTTTCCTATTGTCCCCATTTATCCATACCTATTTCCTGTATTACCCATGTTTATACTTATACCTATTATCTTGTAAGTGATTGACAAATCAAATAAATAAATAAAATTAATCCAAGCTTGATGCTCACCGTGATATAGCAGGATAGTAAAATGTGCAACAAAATCACATTAATAAACTGGGAACAGTCCACTGCATGCACAAAAGTTCTGGCTAAATATCAACATCTAAACCCTTTGAATTCACCAAACATTAATTCCATATCTAAATCAGCTAGTTAAGAATGGGACCACAACAGACGTGTAAACCGCAATCAAATGAAGTAGATACTTGGCATGGACAAAGTCAAATTGGATGGCATTTTGAAAGCACAAAAAAAACCCAATTTGTTTAAAATAATCTATTAAAAGTCAGAGACTTTTAATTCAGTGATGAAATTCAAATCATTGAATTGTTTTAGAATCAAAGCTGCAGTATTCCAGGTGAGGTCTTAGTAAGATTTTAAATATATGGTCCTGCAATTATCTATTAACCTATAATGCCTTCATCAGAGTGCATATGCGGAATGCATATTGCAGAGAGAATCAGAGTGCATATGTAGTCCTCAATTTAAGAATGAGGTTCTTCCCAAGGTCTATACTTAAGTCAAAATTGTAAGTAAGTCACAACAGCATTATTGTATAATACTATGTAAGTAGTAATGAATTTGAAACATTTAACTTGAGTCATTTTGTATTTAACCCAAATTTTGTTACACTAGGGTTAATTCCTAACTGTTGTCCTAAAACCAGTATCTTCTTAACCCAGAAAGAATTGCTTAAAACCTAATTATGAAGTTAATTACATTTCTGACCATCTCCTGCTCATCCGGACAAGCTATTATGTGATGAAAGAAGGATGAATTGCTTTCCAAATCACTAGTGCCAACGAACTCCTTCCTCCAAAACCCTTTCTTTAAAATAGATGCAAAATATATCTCTGCACCAAGTGTAATGTTATATGAGTCCATAAGTGCCTTTTTTTTTCTAGAGGGCCCTTAATAGAACATCCATGCTTTTCATATTCTTTGAAATAAGAAAACAGAGACAAGAGATAAATGGGCATTTTGAAAAGCACAAAGACGTTTTTTCCCCCCCTCATTTTTTATTTTTAAAGATTACAGGAATATTAACTTGAAGGGTCATGCATAAAATCTACAGGGATATTTCCATGAAAATTACATTACAGAGAGGGATCTGTCTAAGAATAAAACAAACAAATCCCACACATGTATATAGCTTAATATGGAAATCATTTTACAAAATAGGTAAGAATTTTTTAATCATCTATAATCAGAGAAAAACCCAGAGTACATTCTCATCGTTTCATAGAGTTATTCCCCTCAGAATAGTCTTGTCATTTTTCACAGTGGTTGCCCAGTTTTTCCTCCAATGCCCTTGAATGATCTTGGGTTTAATAGCTTTTTAATGGCAGCAGCAACAAAGAGATGCACAGAGATACAAAAGTCTCAGGAAAAAGGAATCGCAGAATCAAAGAATCAAGGGGAAGATATGGACGATATCTTTCAAAAGCAAACCACAAATCTTTCAGAGGGCTGTAAAGGGGTGTAGAGCATAGTAATGGAGAATTTAATCATCACAACTTCTACTGGGATGCAGAATACAACCTCCTGCTCAATCAAGAGTCCTTATACCATTTCAGGTGGCGGTCTAGTCTCTTTTTAAAAGCTTCCAGTGATGGATCACCTACAACTTCTGAAGGCAATCTATTCCATATGGGTGCATTCTTCTCACTCTTAAGAAATTTCTTCTTAGGTTTAGGTTGCTTCTCTCCTTAATTAGTTTCCTTCCATTTCTTTTTCTTGCCTTCTGGTGCTTTGGAAAATAGGTCTCCTTTGTGGCAGCCCTTTAGATATTTTTGAACACTGCTATCATGTCGTTCCTAGTTCTTCTTTTCTCTAGACTGGCCAAATCCAATTCCTACAACTGTTCATTATAAGTTTTAGACTCCAAGCCCTGAATCATCTTAGCTGCTCTTCTCTGCATTCTTTCTGAAATCTCAGCATCTTTTTTTTATAGTGTGGTGACCAAAACTGGATGCAATATTTCAGATATGGTCTTACTAAGGTTAATTACTAACCAAGAAAATTTCTACTGTGTATGGAAGTTACTAGTTTTCAATCAATTAATCAGAATAGAGCTGGAAGGGACCCTGGAGGTCCGACCTCCTATTCAAGCAGGAGCTCTACATCAGGGGTCTTCAAACTTGACAGCTTTAAGACTTGTGGACTTCAACTCCCAGAATTCCTCCTGCAGTCATGTTAGCTCAGGAATTCTGGGAGTTGAAGCCCACAAGTCTTTAACTTGCCAAGTTTGAAGACCCTTGCCCTATACCATTTGATATACCATTTTCTTAAAGACCTCTAGTGATGAAGTGCCTGCAAGTTTTGAAGGCCAGCTGTTCCACTGGTTATTTTTCCTCACTGTTAGGAAGTTTCTCTTTAATTCCAGGTTGCTTCTCTCCTTGTTTAGTTTTTGACCATCCTTTCTTCAACTCCCAGAATTCCTCAGCCAGCCATACTGGATGGGGAATTTGGGGAGCTGAAGTCCACAAATCTTTAAATCACCAACTTTGGGGAGCCCTGACTTAGCCCATCAGGTCCAATGCTCTGCACAGTGTCGGAATCCTGATTAATGCATTCCTTGAACACATCTAGTCATGGGAAGTCAATTACTTCTCTGAATAATTCCATTGTCGATCTATACTTCCTATTAGGACTTTTCCCTCTAAATGTGTGCTACTTTTTCTGCTGATCCTGAACCTCATCCTAGAAAAATAAAACTGTTGCAAATGCTCTCTTTCCACCGGAGAGTCGTGTGTAAGGATCGATCCAATCCCTCTACGAAAAAATAAATTTGTGCATAATTCTGCCTATATCTAAGGGCAATTTTAACATCTAGTTTCACCAAGAAATAAACTCCAAGAAACATGTTTACTGGCTATGAAAGTCTGAAATATGTTGGTTGCATTTCCCTTTTTAACAAACCCAAACGAGACAAATGCAACTATGTTCCTTAAGGATTTCTACACTTCCTGGTTGAAAAGCAATTGTTTTTGGCCTCTTGCTCCAAAATGCCACTCTTCCTTTTTTTCCCCCCCCTCCACCTCATTTATTTTTGCAGGCCTCACAGGGAAGAAAGAAAGTTGAGCCAGTGTTTCAGAGTTGTCACTCTCTTCTTCTTCTTTTCTTTCCCCTAGTCAATTCAGCAGAGCTGTTAAGTCTGATTAGCTCTTAAAAGTACCTTTGAGTCAGATTTTGAAAGGTTTCTTGCTGCTTCTTGAACATATGCTTAATTAAATTGACCCCAGTCCTGAAGATATAATTTAGATCAACGCTCAGCCCAAAACTCTCAGGGCCTTTAGCCAAAGATTTACCCAAGGGGAATGGCTGCAGAATTGTATGTTTGGTGGGATGGAAATTTGAAGAAAGAAAATTGCCTTCTCAAGAACTTGCTTGCAAAGAGGCTGAAGAGGATAAATGTACGGGGCAGTGGCGGAATTAAAAATATTTTATTACTGGTTCTGTGGGTGCACACAGAGCATTCTAAAATGGGCGATTTTAAGCATGAAAACTTACTGTTAGTGCTGTAAAACAGCTGAGGCATGGTAATCTGTTCTGCCGTGAGAATCAGCTGATCTACAAACAAAGGAAATATAGGACAGGAAAGGGCGGGGTGGGGTGGGTGGGGCCAACTGGTGATTGGCGCTACCGGATTGCTAGAACCGGTGTGAACCTGCAGCATACCACCACTAGTGTGGGGTAAGTTCTCCTGATGAATGATGCTGTGTCAGGCTCAAGAGTCAAATAATAAATGCGCAATACTGGAAGAAGGAAACCACACCACCAGAAACAGAGGTAATAAGGACAATTATGGCCTGTGCAGAATGAGATAGGTTAACCCTAGGATTAAAAAACAAGGGGGAATCTGAGTACTATGAAACGTGGGATAAATTTTATCAGTGGTTGCATAAAAGAAGGCAGGGTCGGAACATAAGTAGCTATGATAATTAGAATAATTAGTAAACAAGGTATCAGATAAGAAGACTGTAAAGGGTAAAGTAAAATTTATATATGTATAACAATTGTCATTTTTGTAATGTCAGAATGGATGAACCATGATATATTCTTATAATAAAAATAAAAATAAATCAACAGAAAAAAAGAGTCAAAGCATAATCAACTATTGCTAAAAGGGTGGAAGGAGATTTTATTTTATTCCTAAAAAATAGAACTCTATTTCCATACTGGAATCCTACACGAGATGACATCATCCTTAAAGCAGGTATGTTTATTCAAAGGGATGGATGCAACCATGCACAATTCCAACGTCCATTCATTAAGAAGTGGATGCTCAAAGGGCCAGAATGAGATATGCACAGCCTTAAGCTGGAAACAGGGGCTTGGCTTAAAGGTTCGTTTGGGCTAAGTGGGTGGATCTTCCCCGCCCCCCCCCCGTCTGAGCCCTTCCAGGTATTAATCATATAATTCCATCCATCCCAGAACTCAGTTCAGTGACAGATTTTTAATATTTTTGTCAGAATAAGATTTAAATATGTGTTGATGCTTTGCCCTATTGCTAAATAAAGAATTGATCGTGCATTTTGGATAACTTCATGCTGTCAAGAAACAAGTTTTTGAGAAATGCATAAGTGGGTAGACAGGTAAATAGCACAATAGACAGATGGGGATGATGCATCCATTTAACCATAGGGATTTGCAAACATCGGGGGTTTACCTGAATGCATTTTTAGACTCAGAGGCATCCAGAGCCAACTGTGAGATGAAGGAACATGTACTGTGACCACACAATACGAACTCCAATCTTTATAGCCAAATTATCAGGTGAAGGAAGGAGAGGACCAGGATATAGTTCGAAAGTACTACATATTTCTTTCATGCTGCTTAAGATTTTGAACTAATTGTCAGAATAAATTGACACCAGATAACAGTCTGGTGATTTTGAGGGGGGTTGGATTTAGATCTCTCATGGGGTCATAAAGATTCAAAACTTATGATGCATTTGACCCCACCGTCCTCTCCTACACAAACAGGATAGGCACTTGCAACATCAACTCAGTAAAAGCAATTAGCTTGGTATTCTTTGTCACTGCTATAGCATTTCCTTTCCACCATCCAACACAGATAAGCTACAGGTAAGAATCATTGCTATATGTTGAAAAGAAAAAACAGCATCTCCATGTTTACATTCTATTTGCTTTCAAATATCAGATGATCAATAAAACAGTGAAGAACAGGTAAAGCAACACTGTAAGATCGACACTCAGAACTCAAAGAATGATGCATTGAAGTCTGGGTCAATACAATTCTTAGGTTCTTGCACTTCAACTTCAGATGGTCACTATGCAAAGCAGTCACTAAGCAAGTAATACTAAAGTGGGGAAGCAGGAAGCATTTGTTGGCCTTCCTCCTTTTTAAATTCTAATTTTAAATTTTAAATCCATGAGAAAAATATATAATAGTTCAAACCCAGGTATTTACAGGTCTCTTTTGGTATTATATAGTGACAAATCACATTTTCTTCTATTACAATATGTATCTTTTATCTCATATTCATAGAAGGGCATGATAAAATTCTACACTAGCATCCATCTTAAGATGGTTAAGTAGCATTTTGAAAAGCCACTATCTGCATAAATCCAGAATGGGTTTAGGGCTGCCCATCAATTTCAGAGTTCTTGCAAAAGCTCTCCATTAAGAATTAGGCCCAAGTTGTATAAGAAATAATACATATCCAGCAAGAACAACCCATATTTTACTGTAGAAGTTTTGGAATTTATTATTTGTCTCCAAAAGATCACAATCCTGCAGGCAATGGCTTTCCTTATAATAATCCATGGAAGTGAAAGTTGGATTTTGTTAAAAAAGGAAAAGAAAAGAAAAGAATATTGACACTTCTGATAGTGGAGAAGACTCCTGAGAATATCTAAGCCAGCCCAGAAAACAAACCATTGAACACATCGATCCCGATGTCTCATTCAAGGCACAAAGGGTCAGTCTCAAGCTATTCTACTGTGGAGCCATTATGCAAAGATCTAACTTTCTGGAGAAGCCTGTAATGCTGAGAAAGAAGGGAGGGGAAGGGGAAGGGGATGGCCAGCATCAAAGTGGATGGACTCAATTATATTGGCAATAGGTACACTACAGGAACACCTGATGCAGTAGTAGAATTCAATTTTTTTTACTACCGGTTCTGTGGGCGTGGCTTCTTTGGTGGATGTGTCTTGGTGGTCATGTGACTGGGTGGGTGTGGCTTAGTGGTCACGTGACTGGGTGGACGTGCTTGGTGGTCATGTGACTGGGTGGGCGTGGCCAACTCAATGTCACTCACATCAAGGGGTGTCTCACCTGGCCCCTTCCCTCCCAGCCATTCCTTGTCACCCAGCCTCAACTTATCTATAGTTCTATAAAAATGCTGTTCACCTTTTTTGACTTTATTATCTGCATACTATAGATGTACTTTCATGGACCACTGAAAGGAGGAAATGGCTCACATGCTTTACTCAAGAGTGCGATATAGGCAACAGGCTTTTAAGGGGCCGCCACAAAGAAAGAGGGACAACGTATTTTCCAAAGAAGCAGAATGCAAAGAAGAAGCAATGGATGGAAACTGAACAAAGAGAGAAGCAACCTAAAACTTAGGAGAAACTTCCTGACAGTGAGAACAATTAACCAGTGGAACTGCCTGTTTCCAGAAGTTCTGGGTGCTCAATCACTGGAAGTTTTTAAGAAAAGACTGGACAGCCATTTCTCTGAAATGGTATAGGGTTCACCCCAAGGTCCCTTCTAAGTATTATTCTGACACCTTTCCCAGGATTTCTACTGTTTGGCATCCTCAGTTTTCTTGCCTGAGCTGGGAGTTGGACTAGAAGAACTCCAAGGTCCCTTTCAACTCTTGTTAAACACATGTGTTTTTTATGCTCTGGACTATTGACATTGAATGCATGTAAACCCTGAAAAATATGTGGTAGCCCTGAGCAAAAGAAAGGCAGAAAAATCACTCTAGGTGTAGGGACAGTGTAAAATATTAATACATTTTGATAAATAATGGAACAATTAAAAAGAATAGCACAGAGTTTTATCTCTTCTTCTTTCTTTCTTTTTTTCTTTCTCTCTCTTTCTTTCTTTCTTTCTTCTTTCTTTCTTTCTTTCTCTCTCTCCCTTCCTTCCTTCCTTCCTTCCTTCTCCTTCCTCTCTCTCTCTCTCTCTCTCTCTCTCTCTCTCTCACACACACACACACACACACACACAAACAGCACTTAACCGACAAGCATTTTGGAAGAAGTTCCTTTAAATTTTTCCAAGGCTGGACTGGATTCCCCCACCCGCTCTGTCAGACCGCACTCCTTCTCACTCCAGACACTTTAATTCACACCGGGAAAGCGATACTTGCAGCGTCCATGCCTTTCTTCCTTTCCCCCGGGGAGAAAGAGGACATGGGGAATGGAAAGCTAGGAGAACGATCGCAAGTGAGCGACTGGGCGACCAGATTGGGGGTGTGGCCAGCCAGGGGTTGCCACCGGTTTGGCAACCCATGCCGAATAATCACTACCGGTTGGCCCAAGTAGGAGAACTGGTTGAATACCACCTCTGACCTGATGTCAGGCCCAAGCCCAGAAATGAGACATAAAAATCCAATAGAATTCATTCCTTTATTTGTTTGCACTTAATAGACAGAATCCTGCCAAACTAAAGCTATTATGTTCTAAGCTATTGGATATATCCTGAGAAAGTCTAGGGTGTGGCTACACTGGACCTCTTTTCCCTTGTCTCATCCAGCTGAGGACTGTCCAATCCCTCTCTCCTTTTTTTTTAACAGTTTATTTATATACTAGCTCTTTACTCATGCTTTGCCACAAAACTATGTGATCGGGCTTAGTTTTGGGGGAGGAAAATAAGGAAAAACAAATTGTGCCCCTGCCTACCAGCATCCATCATGCTACCAGCATCCATCATTCATCTGGCTAGCATTCTGTCAGTGTGGGAGAGAGTTGAGGGCTGCTTGGAAACTGAAACAGTATTTGCTGTGTGAGCAAGAAGGAGACAACAAGGAGCCTGGGTGTGGCTTAACTCAACTGTTCTGTACTAAAGCTGATTGCTGCTGTGAAATTGAAACTCCTCTCTTCTGCTTTTGTTTTGCATTTGGAACAGATTTCTTTTCAGGAGTGGAGGGGGAGTAGAACTCCTTAGCATCAGAGCGTGTTAATAATAATATACAAAATACCGATGGTCATTTCAAAAAATCTTTTCTTAGTGAGCACCTAGAAGCCAAGAGGAACATACATGCCAACTTTCAAGTTTGTATGCTTTACAGTTCTGGAGATTTGGGGATTGGTATTTCACTTTTATATATATATAGATGTTCACATTACATACACAGGAACCCAGTGAACAGCATATTGTCTGGATCATTTTATTTATATATAATACTTTCCCCGCTCCTAATTTCTGCCTCTGCTATCCAACTATTTGTAAAACAAATCCCATGTTCGAAAATACTCTGTGTCTTCTTTTTCTTTTATTTTTAGTGTCAATCTGTCCATCTGTACAATCTATTTTTTAAAAAAATTACATCTTATCTGTGGGTGTTCTTTATTTTTCCAGTATTGAGCAAATACAATTCTTGCTGCTGTCAAAACATGTAATATTAATTATAAATTCCTTTTATCATAGTTTTTCTGTTATCATGCCCAACAAAAATATTTCTGGCTTATAATCTATGCGTTGCTTTTTTTTCCTAACCATGTATGCATCTTTGTCCAATACTTCTTTGCTTTTACACATGCCCATCACGTGTGATAATACATACCTGGTGTCTGGTTTCCAACATCTGGTGAACATGTTTTTAAGCATCTTTGCTAATCTGGCCACTGGTAAATGCCACCTACAAAACATTTTATATAAATTTTTGATTATGGATCAAAGGGGAATAAATTGAAGGATGTCTAAGATAAAAGGGTGGCACACTCTAATTGATACTTAAAAGGGGAAATTTGGGGGAATTATTAGATTTAAGATGGAATTTATTGAATAATAAAATAAAAGTATGTGACAAAATTGCAAACGTGACAGATAAAAGTATAAAGGTACAATGAATTTAGAATTAAAAAAATAAGAATGTTGGATTATAGAATAAGATTTGAGAACATTTAGAGAAAAAGGAATTAAGATATAAATTGAAAATGGATTTAGTAAGTGTAAAGAAAATAAGAATACTGGAGAAAATGTACTGGAAAATGGAAATAATGATATGATATAGAATTGAATGTTAAAGATGAATATGTACCAAGGTCATGTTTGAGTAGAAATGTAAACCTGGAACCATGTTGTTCCCTGAAAGAGATGTTTTTAAAGTATAAACATGATAAAAAAAATTATTACAAAAAAACATTTTGTATAAATTTTCCTTATACATAGTTGCCATTGTCAAGGACTTCCCGATCTCTTAAACTTGGCCTTGGCTCTACGTTGTCACATGTCTTCCCTTTGATCTTGCAAACGCAAGGTCTAACACACCTGAAAATTTAAATTAGTCCTTGAAAGAAATCTAAGGGACCATGCAGATTTGACACTAATTTGGTAGCACATGACCAACATCATTATCATGTTTCCAAGCCCTTTGCACAATTGTCATCTTTCACTTCAAGTCAAAGAGAGATTTGACTCTTCTACCATATGCAATGTGATGTTGACTTCAGAAGATATTTCTTTTTTCTTTCTTTTTCCTTTAGGGAGAGCTATTTATTATTTTTTCCTGCTAGTTCTAAAGAACACTTTACAAAAAAGGGTACTTACTTAAACACTCAAGTGCAACCTGGAAAAGGGTGATAATTAAAAGACCTTTAAAAACTGTGTTGCACAACAAAAGCATCTCGTGCTACATGATGCTGGCTCGTCTTCTTGATCCTGAGAAATATGCATTTCAGGCGCAGTTCTTTCAATTATTTTTGCCAGCGAATTGTCAGAATAAAGTCAAAGAGTGCCAGGGTAGCTTTGAACTATGCTTTGAAATGAGACCATCTCCTCACCACCACAAAATAAATCATTCTTTCATGAGATCTGTTGATTCAGGGAATGAGTGGTTGACTCATCTCAAAGACTATTTGCAGAACTTAATCACACTTGTTCATCACACCCAGAAACAGAATCCTTTGAAGGAGGGTATAAATGTGTAAAATGCACCAAAGTATTATCTAGACTCATCAAAGAGCCTGGATCAAGTCTTAAAGCTCCTCTATCTGATGCACAGTTTGCAAGTATCGTGTAAACAGAGGAATATTTCATTAACTCAGTGACAGAACAACAAATATCAAGAGTAGACATTTATTTCATTTCAAGCATTCCTGCGGTTTGGTAGACCACTCTAGGATAGCCTACTTAGTAGCCATCCTTCCTACCATCACACCACAATTAAGAAGCATCCTTCCGATGACAATTTTGTCACTGCAGCCTATGTGACTTATTCTCTGTACCACCTCTGGCCGTTTGTTAAGCCAAACACAGGAATTCTACTCAGATTGCAGTGAGTTGGAGCTAAGCTAAGGAGTCATTGGGAGATTGTTTGTTTCCTTGTTTCTTTATTCGATTCACCTTCATCAGGGGTGTCAAACTCAAGGCCTGTGGGCTGGATTCAGCCAGTGATGTGGCTAGATCAGGCTGCTCTTGAGACAGCAAAGGACTAACCCCTGGTGCTTCAGCCCTGCCCCAGGCTAGCCAGGCACTAATCTGTAACTTGATAGCCACCATCTGAGGCAGAATGTGGTCAGCTTTAGAAGGAAGGAAAGAGGTGGGAATGAGAAGGAGAGAAGGAGGAAGGGGAGGGAAGGAGGAAGAAAGGAAGGAGGGAGAGAGGGAGATGGAAATGATAAAGAGGAAGGCAGGGAAACTGGCCATGCCTACCCTGGCCACATCCACCCCAGCCACGTCCACCCAGCCTCCAAGGTCAACCACAATCCTTAAGAAATTGTTGCGGTTCACCAGCAGCAGGTTAAGATGGCCAGGACCACCAGGGAGTGGAATGCTGCTTTCAGAGATTGTGGGGGCTGGCAGCAGTGATGAAGAGGTCCCTGAGGAGCCTGTGCCCAGTGTGCATGCGTGCAAGGCTGTTCAATAGAAAGAGCAGCTACAGCAACGCGGGTGACTCGGAAGTAAGGCCGTAAGGTAATGGCCCCTCCCTTAAGAGATAAAAGCCAGCTGAGAAACCGGAGTTCTTTGCAGGAAGCAAAGAAGTTATTACACTCAAGCCTTGTGGATGTTCAGACTATTTTAGTTTATCTTTGGAAACTCTTTGTGTTTGAAATATTTCTTGGCAACTTTATCTAGTGTTCTTGGCAACCTTGCACATCCTTGGCAAGGCTCGTTCTTAGACAATTAGTTTGAAACAGCCTTTTAACAGTGAAGGAAGGGAATTCGTAAAGAATCATTAAAAGGTTTTGCTGTCACCTCTGTTTGGTGTTTGTTTCCATGGAACAAGGTTTGGATCAGAACAGAAACCATAATCCTAAATGAAATTAAGTTTGACACCCCTGATCTACATCTATCAACCATTCTCTCACATGCAGAAAACCAGTTGGGTTGGTAAAGATTGGGATTCACGGCACTGCCCTCGCAAGTTGAAGGGAACAGAGGATGTAACACTATTATTTTGGCAAGGTCAAACTCAAACCCCTCTTTATAAAGGTGTTCAGTGAAACAGAAAAGATGTCTCTCATATACTTGTCATCATACAAACCTCATTACACATTGGCAATGAGTCCACTTTTATGACAGCTTAGAAGAATAACTAGATGGGGGATATCAACTCAATTGTACAAATCCAATCTGCCACTAACCATAGATAATCAATTTATTCATGAGTTTCAGATATAAATTTGAGGTTAATTTTCTCTTCTGAAACAGCCTAATAGAAACCTCCTATGAGAAGACTATATATTTGACAAACAGTCAAGCTAGCCCAACTGGTGACAAAGGAGTAGGGGTGCCTCCTGGTCCTTATGCCCCCATTTCATTCTGTATGCCTGCAGGGAATTTGTGAGCATACAGCACTCGCAAACACTTCCATCTAAGGACAGATGACATGTAAGAACACTACATAAAAGAGCAAAGCTACATTATCTCAGAATGACACAATGTTGTTAAAGCGGTCTTCCTTACCCAGACTTCAACCTACATTTTGGATTAAAACATTATGTTAGATTAAAACACAGACTTGACATGCTCTATGATCTAAAGTGTTGTGGCCCTCCAGTAGCCGGCAGAGATGAGAAGGAGGTTGGGGTGGAACATGGGCCAGTCCTGGAGTCTGGGGAAGGCTCTGATAAGTGCTCTCCATTGGAGGCAGAGATGGGGCCAGAGTCATCTGACAGTTAACAGCTGCCTTCAGAGTCAGAGATCAATAGAAGAATAGCTGGAGCCTGTTCCCAATGTGAGCATGCACAGAGCTGCCAGGAGAACGGAACAGTTAAGGAACAAGCAGTAAAGACACAAGTGGACAGTGAATTCCCTCCCATAGGGAATAAATAGGAGTGAAAGGGGAGTGGTGTTTGCAGGAGACAATTAGTTCATTTAATTAGTGTGAAGTTTTGTTTGTGACTCTCAGAGACTTCTTGCCAAGTATTTTCTTGTACAGCGTTGCGCTTGGAAGCTATCGGCCTAGCAGCTGTCCAAGCCTGATAAGGTCTGTGGTTCCAATTTACTCTTGAAAGACTGTTTGCCGGGACCTTGCTGGATGTGAATGATAGGAATTCACATTAGCCTAATAAAAAAGGGGTTTTGTCGGGACAAGAGGTCTGTTTCGTGATTTTGTGAAGCCTAGGTCAGAACACTAAGTCTTCCTCTACTGCATGAACCCCTGAGGCTATGAGTCATTCTCTGTCCATAAGACCAGTCAGCAAAAGTAACTGTACCAGGAAGAATATAAAAGAAAATCAAATGTATAAAGGGACTGATTAATGTATATTCCCCTCTTTTCTTTTTCCATATTAAAATATGCACGAAGTAGTCAATATAGACAAAAGTTTGACTCTCTTGCAGTCATAAAACAGCCGATCCTTTGCCCAACATGCTTCCACTTAGTTTACTAAACAGTGATCTACAGAAATACATTACTTTTTGGCAGCGTAAATCACAAATGCAAGGGTCCTAATCTAAGATTAACAACACACATTACCACATCATCCTGTCATGCACATCCTCCTGCTAACTTTAGAAGAAGGAAATCAATGTCACCTGTTTTAAGGACGGAGCACTATTTAGATCAATTAATCCAAATCTACATAAATACAAAGAAGCAATCTAAGAAGCACTTTTTGTTCTATCATATTCTGTTAAAAGAAAAAAAAAACACCACCCTGTAAACATGTGATTAGAGCTGTCTGGAATCCATCAGCACAATTTAGCACACGCACAAGCCTTACTCCTTTAGTGAGCAAGTCACGCAGCTTAATTATGACTCCGTCATGTTGCGGTTGTCAGCTTTGCAGTTCAATCTTCGTTTCTAGCTGGGCAGCAATAACCTTGAGGTTGAGAGTTGGAACTCTGGAAGCCAAAAGAATATCATCCAAACTTCAGCATTCAAAAATGGAACAGCTTACCTCCAGAAGTTGTGGGTGCCCCGTCACCTGAGGGTTTTAAGAAGAGATTGAATAGCCATTTGTTTGGAAGGGTATTGAGCAGGGCTGTCAAACTCATGGCCTGTGGGTGGATGTGTCATGTGCTGGCCACACCCACGGCCAGTTTAGCAAAGGGGAAAAAAAAGTCCCGATACTGTTCTGACCCAGCCTTAGCAGAACCAAGAAAGAGACTTCTTATTCCGAAAAATCCCCTCTTTATTTAGCTACTGTGAATTCACGGTATTCACACACATAAAAGTCCAGGCAATAATACTTCCAAAGGTTAACTGTAGTAACAGACCTTATCAGTTCCTTGGGATACTTGCCAGGCTGGGAGCTTTCAGCCTGAAGTTTTAAATTAAATTCTGGCAAGCAGTCTCTGAGACATGAACCATGATGAGCAATTCTTCCAAAAGAAATCCTAATGGTTGTCTCCTATGACACCACTCCCCTTTTGCTTTTATTTATTCCCCAGCCAGGGAGGGGCCATTTAATGTCCATGTGTGCCTTTCTTCCTGAGTCGGCTCCTTGTCCTCAGTTGTTCTCCACTCTTGACAGCTCTGAGCATGTGCACATCTAGAACAGGCCCCAGGTATTCTTCTTCCCCACTTATCTCCAGCTCCAAAGGCAGATGGGAAATGTCGGACGGCCCTGGCTCTATCTCTGCTTCCGATGTGAGAGCATCCATGAGAGCCTTCCCCACACTCCAGGACTGACCCAGGTTCCTCCTCAACCACCTCATCATCTGAGTTTGTCACCAGCTCCGCTTGGCAGCTGGCGGGCCACAACAGATATGTTATGTGACAATGCTGTGACGATGAGAGTTTGACACCCCTGTCATAGGATCTCTTGATTCCATTCCATTTTCCATTTTATACTTTATTCCATTCTATAATGCACTCCATCCCATCCCATCCCATTCTATATTCAACTCTATCCCATCCCATCCCATTTTCTCTTCTATATTCCATTCAATTCTGTATTCAATTCCATTCTATAGTCCATTCCATTATATAGTCAACTCCATTCCATTCTATAGTCCACTCTATTCCATTTTCTCTTCTATATTTCATTCAATTCTGTATTCAGTTTGATTCTATAGTCCATTCCATTCTATATTCCATTCCATTTTCCATTTTATACCCCACTCCATTCTATATTCTACTCAGTGGTGGGATTCCATTTTTTTTACTATCAGGTTCTATGGACGTGACTTGATGGGTGCGGCAGAAGGAGACTGTAAAATCTCCAGTCTGAGGGGTATTTGACGGTTCTCTGAACTGCTCAAAAATTCCGCTACCGGTTCTCCAGAACTGGTCAGAACTTGCTGAATACCCACCTCTGTTCCAAGGTCTCTTCCAACTCTGTTATTCTGTAATTCAACCGGCTAAAATATAACCCAATGTTGTTCAATATCCAGATGTGAGAAATTGAGCTCCAGAATTCTTAGAGATAGCCACAGTAGCCGGGAGATGTGTAAACTATTGTCCATATTTCTGAAAATCAACTGGATTAGGAAACATTGGTATTTATAACGTTCTTAATTATATATTCTAACATGTTTGCCAGAGCACATGGTGGATAATAATAGAGTTATTGATGATGATTTCTTGAATTTCCATCTTTTTTTCTGATTTGAGATGATTTGTGCATAGCAAATTACTTGTAACCTTGTCTTTATTGTGAGGTGTAAAGTCATACCTCAATTTGATTGAAGAATGTATGTTAAGAAGTTTAGCTATGTATCCAGTGCTTGTGTTGGCCAATGAATGGACCCTACTGCAATTAGATTAGAGCCTCTTTTAGAATTTCATTTGTAGGAATTACAATTAATGCCTACATTCACCTTTTCTTTGATTGCTGCAAGTACAGGCTATTCAGAAAGCTATTATAGCAATGTTTTTGATTTATTGGAAGTTCTCACCCACATAATTAACATAATTAATTTAGTCTAATAGTTTAAAAGGGTGGGGAATATGGTAGGCATATTTCACCAGTGGAATTGCCCCAAGATAAAAAGTCTATTATATCCGCAGATCAATTTTGACTGAATAACCAGAAATTACAAATTGCTGGTAGACGTGAGTACTTCTATATTTATTTATTGCATTGCATTAAAAATGAATGAAGTGTCCAGCTTAGTGGCAGAACTTCTGAACCTTGGCTGACTCCAAACAAAAAAAAATATATGAGCAAGGCAACCCTGGTTAGCAAATGAACTTGATTGTTTTCTTGCAGACGTTTCATCACCCAATTAGGTAATGTCATCAGTGCTAGAAGGGAATGGAGTTTGCTCTATTTTTATGTATTAGTGGCTTGCCCAGTCAGGGTTGGTAGGAGAGATTTTGGTGGTTCCTTCAATAGCCTGTTGTTTATTATTAACTTGTTGGGCTGAGTTGGTAGTTCAGCCCAATGGTGGGATTCAAAATTTTGACTACCGATTAGTAAAAAAAAAAAAAAATACTAATCAAGGAGAGAAGCAAGCTAGAAGTAAGGAGGAATTTGCTGACAGTGAGAACAATTCAGTGGAAGGCCTTGCCTCCTGGGTGTGGCTTGGTGGGTGTGGCATGCCTCGGTGGGCATGGCAGGGGAAGGATACTATAAACTCTCCATTCCCACCCTACTCCAGGGGAAGGATACTGGAAAATCCCATTCCTCCCCCACCCACTAACCTGCTTTCCAGCTCCGTTCTCCTGTGTAGGACTCAGGAGGCAGAGAATAGATGGGGGCAGGGCCAGTCAGAGGTGGCATTTGCTGGTTCTCTGAACTACTCAAAATTTCCGCTACCAGTTCTCCAGAACTGGTCAGAACCTGCTGAATACCCACCTCCGGATCAGACTGAGGATCAACCCAGGTCTGTTGTAACCAAGACTAGAAGTTAGCTTCATAAACAGCCAGGAACAGCATGAAAGACAAGTGGCTTAGGCTAAGTGGCAGAATTCCTCAAAGTTTACAAGCTCTGCTACTTTCTTATCTAACACAAGTCTTTTTTTTCCCCCTACTCACCGACTGCAGGAAAGAACCAGTTAGCTCCAAAGCCTAAAAATGCAAGCAGAGAGGGAAAAAAAACAGGCAGAAATTGGGAAGGAGGGAGGGGATATCATGATACATCCTACACTGTGAATAAAAATGGAGCCTATGAAATAACAAGTGGACTTGGGATCAAGGACAAGAAGCAATGGATGGAAACTAATCAAGGAGAGAAGCAAGCTAGAACTAAGGAGGAATTTCCTGACAGTGAGAACAATTCAGTGGAACGATTTGCCTCCAGAAGCTTTTAAGAAGCTTTTAAGAAGAGGTTGGATAGCCATTTGTCTGAAGTGGTGTAGGGTTTCCTGCCTAAGCAGGGGGTTGGACTAGAAGACCTCCAAGGTCCCTTCCAACTCTGTGATTCTGTTATTCTGATCATTACCACCAAGTTGCCTTGCACAAGATTCCAGCAGTTTGAGAAATCCATAAATAAACGAATTCTTCTTGAGTTTTTGCTATAGATGAAAAACACTGATAGGAAAATTAACACGGAAGGGGGAAAGATGTAGATGAAGAATACGCCAGTGGTATCGTCCCTGTGAAAGGTTTACCAATACAGCTGAATGTTGTGTGTTGCGCTCCATTATCCTAATAATAGAGTTAAAGACAATGCTTCCCTGGACCCCTATGTGAAAGAATACCAGAATGGGTTTAAAGCTTTTCCCCTCCCCTTCTACTGCCTCTGTTGAAGAGGTCTTTAATTTGAATACTGTAAGCAGATAGAGTAAAGAGCATACACATTGTTTTAAAAGAACAGTTCATTGGAAGTTCATTGGAAGGCGTTAATTGCCCGTCACAAAGGAAAGGTGTAACCCGGTTTGAAAAGATGTGTTGTTTTTTACATGTATATATCCATAACAAAAGAAAGTTAGTGGCCTACAGGTTGGCCTACACAAAGAGGGCCAACTTGCTTCCAGATCAGAACAAGTATTATCCATTTATAAAGGAGCCAGCGGTCTCTCTTTCAATGCAGCTGTTCAGCAGGGGGGAAAAAGAGAATAAAATGGAATGTATCAGGCAAAACAAACCCCGTTTAAGCCTTCAGGACATGCTGGTTCATTAACCAAGCTCAGCTTCCGGATTTCAGGACCAGCCTAACAATGAAGAATAGGATCCCTGCATTTCATCGATTCCTTTCTACCTGTGACATTTGTATCAATTCCATCGAAACAAAAGCAGGACATGTCATTTTGACTTGTTTGGTTTCCAACATTATAGATTGCATAACTGACGTGGTTTCCATGGCTGTGTTAAACTTGGCTTCCCAGCACATGAGAACACAAAGCAAGTCCTACCCACTCCTTTGAGAAACTGAGAAACCCACAAGAAGTCTTTTGGGTATATTTCACTGTATTTGAATCCACATTTGAAGGGTATTTAAACACTTCCACCAGTGATGGTGTTTGACTTTCCCAGATGTTCAAGGCCTCCTTCTTTGCTGTCTGGAGAACTTTTGGCTTCCCTGACGTCTTGCATGTGCAAATCAAGGTCCTCAGAAAATTTTAGGTTACAGCAAGACAATCTCTGGATATTTTAGAGGACACAAATAGGGTACGAATGATAGCATACACTATGTGGACCAGATTAACAGAGTTGGAAGAGACCTTGTAGGTCATTTTATCCAACCCACCACCCAAGCAGGATACTCTACACCATTTCTGACAAATGGCAGTCCAATCTCTTCTTGAAAGCCTCCAGTAATGAAGCTCCTACAACTTCAGAAGGCAAGCTGTTCCATCGGTTGATTGTTCACACTGTCAGAAATTTTCTCCTTATTTCCAGGTTAAATCTCTCCTCATTCAGTTTCCATCCATTATTTCTTGCCTGGCCTTCAGATGCTTTGGAAAATAGGTTGACCCCTTCCTCCTCTCTGTGGCAGCCCCTCAAATATTGGAAGACTGTTATCATGTCTCACCTGGTCCTTCTCTTCACTAGACTAACCATGCCCAGTTCCTGCAACCGTTCATTGTATGTTTTAGCCTTCAGTCCCCTCATCATCCTGGTTGCTCTTCTCTGTACTTTTTCTAGAGTCTCAACATCTTTTTTTTATAGTGTGGTGACCACTATAGTGCAGTATTCTAGGTGTGGTCTTACTAAGGCTTTATAGAGTGGTATTAGCACCTCCCTTAATTTTGATTGTATCCCTCTGTTAATGCAGTTTAGGATTGCATTAGGTTTTTTGGCTGCTTCTGCACACTGCTGGCTCATATTTAGCTGGTTGTCCACTAAGACTCCAAGATCCCTCTCACAGTTACTGATATTAAGCTTGCTTTCACGCAGTCTAATTGTGTACTTTTAGTTTTTCTTGCCTACATGTAAGACCATATTGCATCCAGCTTTGAGTACCCTAGTAACTGAGACATAGCCTGCATGTAAAATATTATTCCCCTTAGCTTAGCCTTCTCTATATCTTCAGCTCTGTAATTTCAGTGATATTTGGGGGGGATGGAGGTGGAGTGAGGGGAGTGAGCAGCAGCTTTTGTCTTCTAAAAGGCTAACAATGAGCACATTAAACAAGATTGCAGAAATAGACACGAGACGTGTTTTTAATAGAAGATGATCGATGGAATGGATTTGACATTTCTGAGTCAGTTAATATTTATACTGGAGCAAACGATCAGTCTGAACATTTAGATTGTGCTGAGTTTCACTCAAAAAAGGAGAAAATCTTGAAGACTCCTACCTAGGAAGAGGTGAAGTCCAATATATCGCCTTTTCTTTCATCCTCTATTCCAGGGTTTGTGTGCCAACCTTCCCTCAATAAAGACACTTGGACTCAAATATGGCTTATCCCACTGCCTTGCTCTGTTCTTCTTTTCCCTTGCCTGTTCCACTTGAATTCTGCCTGGACTGCTCTGTCCACTCTCTGATCTTGTTGTGGACTGTTGCTCACTGGCCTCTCCAGCAACCAAATCAGAGGAGGAGGAGGAGGCATGGGAATTGGGGTCAGCATCAGGGCAACCTGAGAGTTCCGAGGGAGAAGAAGGAATGGAACTGGCAGAGAGAGAGAGAGAGAGAGAGAGAGAGAGAGAGATGCAGGGCCTGAGCCATCCGTCAACCCTCAGATAGAGAGTCAACAGGCCCCAGGTCTGGAGGTGGTAGATGAAGAAGAGGAGGGACAGCTGGATCCAGTGCCTGATTCGAGGATGTGCAGAAGGGAGAGGAGAGGAGAGCAGTGGAAATCTATGGGCCGATCCTGGGGAAGGAAGAGCCACCGCTGCTAGTGAGGCTCCACCCTAGCTCTGGGGATAAAAGGCAGAGGGCAGAGATGAATAGGTGAATGAATAGCAGACAACTATTCATCTTCTGGCCAGATAGACTTGTTAGCTATTCCATTGGTTAATTGCTCTCATCATTAGGAAATTACTCTTTAGTTCTAGATTGCTTCTTTCCTTGGTTAGTCTTGCCTTTTGGTACTTTGGAAGATAGTTTGACCCTTCATCTCTGTAGGAGCCCGTCAAATATTGGAAGAATGCTATTGTGTCTTTTATGTTACTGCAATGCATTTGTACTCATCTGAATCATCTTCCTGCATAGTTCCTCTTGTCTGCATTTGGGTTGTTACATTGGTAATGAAACACTTGGTTAATGTGGGTTATTTTTCGATTTCTTTGGCTAATAAAGATATCAAGGAAAGGTAGTATCCTATATTGTTTTCTTCTTCCCTTGTGAATGTTGTTTCTTTGAAGATGTTGTAGATCATTTCACGTGCACTCTCTACTTTTTAATTACAAGAAAGTGTCATTGGTATACAAAATCCATACTACTGGTTTCTATGACTGCAGAAAAAAACAATTACTATCAACCTGCCTTTCATGGAGGACCTGTATACTGCATGAGTCAAAAAGAGGGCTGTGAAAATATCTACAGACCCCTCACATCCTGGACATAAACTGTTCCAACTCCTACCCTCAAAACGATGCTATAGAGTACTACACATCAGAACAACTAGACACAAGGACAGATTTTCCCCGAATGCCATCACTCTGCTAAACAAATAATTCCCTCAACACTGTCCAACTATTTACAAAGTCTTTTAATCTTTTAATCTTCTCATCACTCCTTATCACCCATCCCCTCCCACTTGTGTATGACTGTATGACTGTAACTTTGTTGCCTGTATCCTTACAATTTATATTGACTGTTTCCTAGTATGATTTGACTGCTTATTGTACCCTATGATTGTTATTGTGTTGTATCTGATGATTCTTGACTCTTGACAAATGTATCTTTTCTTTTATGTACACTGAAAGCATTTGCACCAAAGACAAATTCATTGTGTGCCCAATCACACTTGGACAATAAAGAATCCCATTCCATCCCATTCCATTCCATTCCATTCCATTCCATTCCATTCTATTCTATTCTATTCTATTCTATTCTAATTCTATTCTTATTTCATTCCATTCTAATTCCATTCCATCCCATCCATCCCATCCCATCCTATTCTATTCTATTCCATTCTATTCTGTTCTATTCTATGTTTGACACTGCTGTCATATCTAGTCACTGCATTACAGTGTAACTAGTCTAGTGAAAAGAAGAACTAGGTGGGTGACATGATAGCAGTCTTCCAATACTGCCTCAAGGAAGAGGGTTCAATTTATTTACCAAAGGACCTGAACACAAAAGAAGAAACAATGGATGGAAACTAACCTAGGAGAGAAGCAACCTAGAACTAAGGAGAAAATTCCTAATAGTGAGAACAATCAACCAATGAAACAAATTGCCTTCAGAAGTTGTGGGTGCCCCATTACTGGAGGCTCTTAAGAAGAGATTGGACAGCCATTTATCATAAATAGTATACGTCTCCCACGAGAGCAGGGGGTTGGATTAGATGACCTCTAAGATCCTTGTTACTGTTAGTCTCTAGTGCTAACCCCTGAGAGTTAGTAAGGAGAAATACAGCACATTTCAATTTGAAAATGGGAAAAAACCAAAACAAAAACCCTTACCTCCTTCTCTCTAAAATGGTACAAACATGTGTGACTCATCATGGTCCATTGTAAAATATTCATTTACAGTTACAAACATACTTTCTGATATTCTATTGTTTTATGAAGCTACATTTTGCATTAATCTCTTCAGTTTCTTTTCTTCTAAGTTCTCAAGCTCCATCTATTGGCGAAAAGTGCCAGAAATTACGGGCCAGCTTGTAAAAGCAATGTATCCTATAAACTGCAAAATAATTATGTTGTGAGATCGTTAAACGTTACTTCATATTAATACTTGGGCATGCGATTATTTCTTAGTCAATGCCAGTTTGGAATCTTCTGTTCAATTTCTCGTTGCAATTAAAAGACAAATACAGAAGAAAAAAAAAAACAGAGAGTATTCTATTTTACATTGACAGAAGAATAGTTTCTCAAACATTCTTTTTTTAAAAAAAAAAAACCCACTCTACTTCTTTTAAAAAATAAAAAGATCTGTATTATTAACTGTAAATTTGAAGCTTTGAATAAATAAAAAAGGAATTTTGAATTTTGATGGTTTCTAATTTAAAAGTTTTTAATCTAACTATACCAAACTTTTTAAAAAAATATTCAACCCAATGAGATAGATAATACTATATACAGGTAATTTTGCTATATATTCTGCTTCCCCTCCAGCATTTAGTCAGATTATTCCTAGTACACAAACATAATATGTAGGAACCATCCAACTTTTCACATTTCAGTTTAAAATTGTCCCAAGATAATTTTTATTATTTTCACATCTCAAAGAATTCTGAGCATAGAATATTTACATGCTTGTGAATATTATGGACTTGCAGCCAATCTGTGTTTGCCCTCTTAGGCGAATAAATAAGCACAGAGAACATATAGCCAATTGTGACTGGCTACTGACCATTAATCCAAATTCTCTAGCTCAATGTTTTTCAGCCTTGGCAAATTTCAGGCGGCTGTCCATCTACTTGCAGAATTCCCTAGACAGCCATGGTTTTTCTGGGAGTTAAAGGCCACCCGTCTGAAACTTGCTAAAGCTGAGAAACACAGCTCCTAGCCCAATTACGAATGCATATCCTTTCTGTTACAAAAAATAAGAAAATTTTATACCTGTGCTCACTATGATGGCAAACTCGTTGGCTCCAAAATTTCTCCTGCTGGCACCTTATTCGTGGACTTAGGATCCAGAGGAGGCATGGATCCAGACTGCAAAAATGTAATAATCACTTCACTGAGATGATATTTTTCTCTTAAGGTACAACACTGTTAGTACAGTGCTACATCAAACCTGGAGGCGTGTGCGAATATTCAGAGGAGCGCTTCCTGAGTGAAAACCATAGAGGCAGAGTGGTAATTTGCTTTTCGACACCGCGGAGGCCGCAGCCTTTAACTACAACCGATAAATATTTCATGAAAATAACAATAGCACTTAGACTGATATACAGGGTGGGGCTCCTACAGATTCACCTGGGTTTGCGCAGACCCGTTGCTAACGTTCTGGCTGGTTCAGCGAACCATCAAATCCCATCCCTAGATGGCCCCTCCCACCCCTCCACCCCGCCCCTCCCCTCCCAGGAATCTCCACACGGCTTATTTGGGATGCAAGGTTTGGGGAGGGGGAAAAACGGGCCTCCTGGAAGTTCCAGAAGTCCAGAAGTTTCTGGCCTCTGGAGGGCCTCTGGAGCCCAGGGGAGACAGTTTTCTCCCTCCCAGAGGCTCAAGGAAAGCCTATAGAGTCTGGGGAAGGCAAAAACACCCCTCCCCCCTGCCACCACCATGGTGCAGGAGGCTAAGTAGGCCATGCCCACCATGGCCACATCCACCCAGCAACCGGACAGAGAACCTGTTACTGACATTTTTGAAGCCCACCCAAATTGCAGCAGACTTATCAACATGGGCATTTTCATCCCATTAGCCATTAGCAATAGCCCTTAGACTTATATACTGCTTCACAGTGCTTTTACTTCCCTCTCTAAGCAGTTTACAGAGTCAGCCAATTGCCCCCAACGATCTGGGTCCTCATTTTACCCACCTCGGAAGGATGGAAGGTTGAGTCAACCTTGAGCCTGGTGAGATTCGAACTGCCAAAATTGCAGTCAGCTGGCAGTCAGCAGAAGTAGCCTGTAGTACTGCACTCTAACCCCTGAACCATTGTGACTCTTTCGAGATAGATTGGACCCGACACAACTTTCATTCTACAAGGCAGAACATCTTGTCTCATTAGAGACTCTGATAAGTTAGACTGGATTCTAACTTGAGGCAAGTGTGTTTCTGGATACAATTCAAGGTGCTGATTGTCATCTTTAAAGCCTTTCGTGTGCTGGGAGTGGGTCACCCAAGGGACTTCAGTTGTTTCTATCATTTAATTTGGTCCAGCCTACTGGACAACCTCTGAATCCAAAGTGATGAAGACCGGAAGATGGGCCTTTTCTGCTCTAGGGCCTGCCCTCTTGAACATCCTTGGGTTTTTTTCTTTTTAATGACCCTGTCATCCCTTAATTTGGGGTAGAGTCGGGGTGACCAAATGGAGCTGAGCATTTACTAGCCGGGTGCTCTTCCTGACTCCTATGTTGAGTTCACAATGTATTTTCTCTTTCTGGCTAAACAAAACTAAGATGGGTTCGACTCCATTGGACGTTTGGAAGACCTTGAAGAACTGGTCATCTGCCTGGGCTTGGGGTCATCCCAAGCATGTGAAAGGACCCCATTTCCCATCTTTGGTTAACATTTCCATATCATAATCTCACCCCCATGGCGCTAGCATGCCCCACTCATACCAACAGAAGAGGCCTGCTATGGATTCCATCTGCTGAGGAAATCCAGCTGTGGTGTCATGTCTTTGGAACATTCTATCACCAAAGGTCAGAACTGCTCCCACACTTTTGGCCTTCTGGAAGGCTATTAAAATTGGTTTGGGCCACAAAAGGGGAGTTCACTGCAGGAAATGATTACTGGGGTAAGGCGGTTTCATCCCTATACAATCCAATCCCTTGGTGCTGTTTTTTTGCATAAACATTTAATTGTTTTCCTGTTCACCTTCTTAATGATCTGTAAGCCACCCAGAGTTGCATGGCATTATCAGGGAGAAAATATATTAAATAAATAAATATATCTAGGCTCTGTGTGTATAAAAATACATATTTATACTGTATATATTTAGTTTTTCTTTTCTAATGTATTTTTAATTGGTTTACTGGTTTTATGATTGTCTGCCATGAAGAATTAATCATCAATCATTAATCAACATTAAATCAATAACCATCAATCAATAATTATCAACTGCCATGATAATTGTCGATCACATGTCTGAGATGAGTGGCTAAACAAACTTTTTTTTTCTTTTTATGACCCTGTAATCCCTTAATTTGGGTAAAATTGGGGTGACTGCATGGAGCTGAGTGTTTACTGGCCAGATGCCCTTCCTGACTCCTACATGGTGTTCACAGCACATTTCTCTTTCTAGCTGAACAAAATAATCTTTTAATGACATCATAACCCTTTGCGGGGTGGAATCCAGGCAACTGAATGGAGCTGAGTGTTTTTACTAGCTGGATACCCTTCCTGCTGCCGATGTGGAGTTTTTTCTCTCCAGCAGATATGTTCTCATTGTGCCCAGAGAGAGAAATATCTGCCTCTACCTAGAATCAAACTCACAGCCTCCTGATTGTGAGGCGAGAGCTCCACCTGTAGGCCCACGCAACACGTATTTCTAGCTAAACAAAATGAATAAATAAAATTGCCGGTGAATATCAGTGGGGCTTATTCCATACAAATACCAAGTTTACCGCTCTATCTGGGACACCCCATTGATGGAAATCTATGTTTCTGCAGGTGTGATGAATAGGAATGAATAATATGACTGGAGTTTCTAAGCATTCCAAATCTATCCAGCACACAATATCTTGTTGACTTATAAATCAGGAGCATTTCCTCCAAAAGTCCTTGCGCAACGTGGAAATGTACTATGATATCCATGCTCACTCAGCATACCGCAAGCTTGGCACTCAGAGCCAAGCTCTTGAGAGGCATATGCTTAAAAAGTTCTTTATACTAAGCCTCTTACTCTGGCTGAAACGCATTGATTGTCACAAAATTGTGTGAACCCCAAAGGCAGCTGCTTTGTAGGCAAATATGCCGAAGTGCTTTAATGCTAATCTCCCGATGCTTCCTGAAACGCTCCCTGATTGCTGGAAGCGACGTGACCATCTGAGCAAGCAATTTTTTTTTTTGTTGGAGGAGCCTTTGTTAGGAGATTCAGTTCTCATCTAAGATGTTTTCCTTTACCAGCCCTACTGGCCTTCCTCCAGGCATAAATGAGGGGGTTATTTTGGCAAGCAAGAACGGGTCAATTTATTCTACCGCAGCTAACGTTGGCTTCCCCCCACCCCAACCCCCAAAAAAGCTAAGGGGAAAATTTTGGAAGGCATTGTTGGAAGAAATATCCACATGGTTCAGTTCCAAGTGGGGAGAAATGGGAACATGGAGGCTGGTTGGAAAGATGGGTTAATGAAACAGAAGCACATGGGTGGTTCTGGACAGCTGACCACATGGAGTTGAGAGTGGAGGGGAGATTTATACCTTCTCTTGGGCTTTGCACTTGAGCTTCCTGTTCTTGTGCAAGAGCAT
Source organism: Pseudonaja textilis (assembly GCF_049901715.1). Taxonomy (NCBI): domain Eukaryota; kingdom Metazoa; phylum Chordata; class Lepidosauria; order Squamata; family Elapidae; genus Pseudonaja; species Pseudonaja textilis. The sequence continues at coordinate 53,726,188 of NC_141995.1, forward strand.
GTATTTCTATTGGCTGTTGTCAGACTCCTAGGGGGCCATGTACAAATCCTAGGAGTATGTCTGAGCTAAACTTGGTTGAAGTTTGGCTGATGGAATGAAGGGGCTTGCTGGGCAATTCCTATTATGGCTGAGGGCTAACCCTACTTTTCTTCAGACCTTGCTGCAGGGAGTAATGGATTACCAAATCTGCATTTCTAAAAGCTTCCTCCTTCCTTCCTTCCTTCCTTCCTTCCTTCCTTCCTTCCTTTTCCTTCCTTTCTTTTCTTTTCTTTCTTTCTTTCTTTCTTTCTTTCTTTCTTTCTTTCTTTCTTTCTTTCTTTCTTTCTGTCATCATGCATGGAACACATGCTCTCTTACTTTCCTCCTGGTAGGATGTAGTTTTCTGGGCTTTGCTTCTATAATTTATTTCATGTAAATAAATCCCTTTATGTTAGTTATAAAATCTAATTCACTAATTGCCCGGTTTGATTAACATGCTCATGAGCATATACAAACTGCTTCAACATCCAACAGGTTCCAGCCTCTTCTGGAAACTCTATGGTGGTGCTACCTCAAGAACTTTTGAAAGCTTCCAACCTACACTCTGAAATTGTCTCCTAAATCACTCCCAGCCCACATGGAAATGTGTTCTTTCACAGCTGGAATCAGGCAGCTCTGTGATGATTATATTCTTTCTGACTTCTGCTCCATATTTAGCTCCATTTTCATAAAACATAGAATAATAGAGTTAGAAGGGACCTTCTGTGGTCATTTAGTCCAAACCTCTGCTTGAGCAGGAAATCTTGTACTATTTCAGACAAATGGTTGTCCAGTCTCTTTTTGAAAGCCTCCAGTGATGGAGCACACACAACTTCTGAAGGAAGTACTTCTCTCTCATGTAAACTTATGATGTCCAACTAATTCCTTAGAAAAGGGGTCTTTAAACTTGACAGCTTTAAGACTTGTGGACTTCAAGTCCCAGAATTCCTCCTCCAGTCATGTTAGCTCAGGAATTCTGGGAGTTGAAGTCCACAAGTCTTAAAACTTGCCAAGTTTGAAGACCCTTGCCTTAGAATGATAGTGATTTTTTAATAGTAAAAAAAAGGAAGTAGGGTTGACCCAAATATCCATCAAGTTTCTTTGATCCAATCAAAAGGGTTATAGACAGCAGCAAAGTTGTTACAGAATTGATCCAATCAATTGCAATGACTCCACCAAGGCCTTTGGGTAGCAAAGCTTTCTATAAGATCTTAATCGTCTTTCCTTTTTGTACATTGCTATAGCAACCAGTGGGAAGATGAAGATGTACAGATAAAGTCTTTTTATTATTATTATTTCTGCTTAGGGATTTGTTTGTTCTTTTAATTTGATGGCCAAAGATTCTATACTGCAGAACTTTTCTATAGGTAATTAGGTCTGACTGCTCCATTAATTTGGCCCTGGCCCCACAATAATGAACCTGTGGTAGAATTATATTCTGTTAGATGGCCTAGTGCTACAAACATTTCTAACTGACTCACAAGAATGTTGTTTAGAAACTGCTGAATTTTTCCCTGCCTTCTGGGGCTTGAAAGACATCTAATCCAGAGCATTGAGACCAGCTGGAGGCATTTGGCTGCTCAATGAAGTATAAATATCATACCATCTATCCCCTTGTCACTATAGAAAGTAGCAGCAGAATATATTATTAGTATTGTGCATTTCAATTTATTATACACATAAATGTATACACATAAATGACATACAGATAAACCAGAAGTATAGCTTGAATTATAAAGGGCAAAAAAGACAAACAATTTTCAAAAGCAAGATAATAAAACACACAAAGAAGGCTATATTTAACAGAGGTCAAAATCCCTGGGGAAGTTGTGACCCTTTCATCATCATCTAAGTGCCACAGATGAGGAATCCTTGGTGATCTCTGAGCTTGGTTGCTTTCTTGCAATGATGATGCACTGATGATATTACCTAGTTGGGGAATGAAATGTCTGCAAAAAACCAACCAAGCTCAGAGAGCACTGAGGACTTTTTATTTCAACCCTGAGCTACAAATATTCTCCTTTATCAGGGATAAATATTCTCCTTTATCTACAGAGGTTCTCAGATTATTCCAGTTGGTTCCTAGCACTTTCCCAGGGATTCATCTCAGAAGGGATGTCTAACCTATACACTATTGGGGCGGGGGAGGGGGAGGGCAGCTCTTCATATCTCCAACAAGAAAGACTGCAATACTCCTAACCTAGTTTTTATCAAAAGTTTATGCAAGGCACTAACTGGTTCATCCATCAAATTCTTCCTACCAGGTGGCTGGCTTTGGCAAAGCACTTCTAAAGGAACGATTTCACACTCCTAAGTACACTGGCAGGAGAGTTATAAGAAGAAAGCCGGGAAGCTATGAAACGCAAAGAAGATTTGACAAATCAAGGACCTTACTCAGCCCCATGGAGCACAAAAATTCAGAAGTGAAGCTGCTTCGTAGAAGAAGGCAGAGAGAAAAGTGATGCCCATCGCCTCAACCTCCTCACTGTTCCAGTTGTCTTCTGCAGTCCTTCTCAGAAGTGGTATTCAGGTGGTTTGGACCAGTTCTGGTGTACCAGTGGTAGACATTTGGGACAGTTTGGAGAACTGGCAAATACCACCTCTGGCTGGCTCCACCCACCCTCACCCTATCTTGTCCTATATCCCAATGGAAAAGACATGCTTCTTAGATCCTACAAGATCTCAATGTTTATTGGAAAGGACCTGGAGCAAATCCACTTTGCTGGGACATATTGGGTGGACAGAAACAATTGGAAACAAGCTGTCTCTTGGTTATCAAGACCCTATGCCATACAGAGCTTTACAGGTAATAACCAACATCTTTAATTACAGGCAGAAGTTGACTGGCAACCCACAAAGCTCTTGTAGCAGAGGTGACATGCTTGTCTTCGAAGGGCAGCCCCACATAGAGCTCATTGCAACAATCCAATAGTATTGCTTTGATTCTTTTTAACGTGGTAAGCAACCCAGGATCACCTCATGGTGAGATGCGCAGCAAACGAATATAACAAATAATAATTGTGAAGTGACCAGGGCATGAATGACCATCTGGGCATTTTCTGTATGCGGACTTTTGACCTTGTAGGGACAATTTCAGAGACATATGAGCAGGGACGGACTGCTGGGGGTTTTGCAGCTGTTCAGGAGGCAGACTAGGCCATGTCCACCTTGGCCATGCCCACCCAGAGGACCCGATGCTAAAATGTTTGAAGCCCACCCCTGCATATGAAAGTTGTCAGGCAAAGATACTGGAGGACATTACAGTTGCCTACCTCTGCTAATTTCTTTCTTCTTTTCAGCATTCCTGCCTTTTGGTACATCTTTCTTTTTCTTTTTCAAAAAAAAGGCTGTGTAAGCAGCACAGCTAGAGTTGATAAACTAAGGAGGGATGCCCATTACCATTACAGATGCTCCTGTTGTTTGATGCTTTCAGTATTTCATTATCTCTCCATCTTCCCTCATAGTCCTGCCACTGAAAGCCCATCAAAACAGCACAGCTTGAGATGATAAATGAAAGGAAGGCAATGTGACGCCAAGGCTTCTGTTCCATGTGTTCCTCCACACCCCACAGGTATACCAGCCGAGCGCTGAGTCAGCATCACAGCAGTCTTATAAACTGCTTTCAAGGAAAGGAAACCGAATGTTTGTTTTGATTTCTTTTTTTAAAATTTGCTGTCATTGCTCAGGTTTTATGCAAAAGGTGGGGACCGTAGAGGGAAAGACCACACACGCCTAAGCAAATGTTCCAAACTTGAAGTTGTCAGTCGGGTTGGTTTGAGCCCTTCTGCCTTTTGACTGGGAGTGGTGGTGGGGAGTTCTGCGTTGACAGCAAATTTCAGGTTCTTGTGAGCGATATTATGCGGCGTTAATTAAATTAATTGTTTGATTTTGTTTAATGTTAACTTTATGTATTTATGTTCCCCAGCTTTAATTATTTTTATTAATAACTCGAGGCAGCAAAAACAACACTCCTTCCTTCAAGTTTGTCCACAACAACAACATTATGAGGTGAAATGGGCTGAGAGAGAATGACTGGCCCAAAGTCACTCAGCCTAAGGCTGGACTAGAACTCCCAGTCTCCTGCTTTCTAGCCTGGTGCCTTAACCACTAGAGTTATAAACAGGCCCTCTCTTATTAATGGACTAGAACAAGATGAGGGAGAAACCCCAAAAGATCATCTCTCATTAATGACTGTATTTTGCAAGCCCTATAGAATGGAATTGAATACAGAATTGAATGGAATATAGAAAAGAAGACGGGATGGGATGGGGTGGAATATAGAATGGAATGAAGTATAAAATGGAAAATGGAATGGAATATAGAATGGAAAATGAAAAGGAACAGAATGGAATGGAATGGAATGAAACTTTGCATTTGTTTGGCAGGTAAAAACAGTGGGTATTTGGCTCTGGGTGATGCATTGCACCATTACTAAGATGGCCTATGCTGAAGCTTACCCCTAGGAAAAGTTTCCCAGTTTATACAGTGTTCTGTTGCAATTATTCATACTTCCAATTAAGTACATTTACGGTTGATACTTCTTGCTCAATGGTTATCAAAAGTTTATGCGAGAGAGTGAGTACCAGTTCATCTATCATAGGCCCCCTGCTGGTCTTTGCAAAACACTTGTAAAATGAAAAGATAACACTCTTGAGCTAAACACAATTAATTATGAGAAGGGAATGAGAGGAAGTACAAAGGGACGCTTTTAGTCATAAGATGTCAGGCTCCAAAAACCACGAAAGATTCTGTTATTCTCTCAAGCAAATGTTTTTAATGTTCTACACCTACGGACAGAATTTTGCCAAACTGAAGTAATCTACTACTCACACAAAGCTATTATTTTCATGTATTTATTTATCAAATGTGCTTGTCACCCATTTTGTGGTTTAGGTGATTCTGAGCAGCTATACTCTGGGAATTATGGAGGACGGGGGTTGCGTTCATCCTTTCCTTCTCACACAAACTATCTGAACTGAGTTGTCTCTTACTTTTCTGGAATGCACCCCTTCCTCTTAGAAAACCACTCCATGTCATCACATGTGTGTCAGGGTTCCAAGCAATAACTCCATAGAAAGCAGAACTCTGAGGCAAGCAAGTTCCTCAAAGAACAATGTTATTGGAGATATCTTATTGGCATAAACTGGTGAAAACTGACTCAGAAAGCTCCCATGGTTTTCACCTGATTAAAAAGTGAAAGTTCCCCCTTTCCCCAAACAATCAGTCACATTGTTCAATCAAAGTGCTGACTGGTCTCATGGTAACTAGACTCCTCCTCTCTCCAGCCACTTGTTGGAATGTCCTTGGTTCCCACAGGAAACCATTTTGATTTGGCTACAAAAACCCCATCTAACTATATTTCCCCTCCCTAACCCATCTTCGCATTGTGGAAACCCTGAAGCGTCCAGAATGGGCCCAGCCAGGTTTGCTTCAGAGTTGATAATGTGAGGTCTATGCAAAATAATATAAAAAAGGAGTCCTTAAATATAGACAGTGATAAAGAAAAATGAAGTGTAGAAAGAAACCTACTTGGCATTACAATTGTCTTCCACAGTAACATTCCCTGATGCTCACAAGCTTATAGTAATAAGCAAAGACAACTAGGAGTAGCTCCACAGAGCCATTACATCCACTCTTCAATGCCTCCAAAGCCATTAGATGATCTGCAATCAGACTGTCAATTCAGAGAACCAACCACAAGGAGAAAAAAATCTATTACTTTCATCTATTGAAGTAACAGAAATCACACCCAGACGCCACATGGATGACGCATAAAGGTATAAAGAAAGGGGCAAATATTTCAAACATTTGCAAGGGGATTTGCCTACTGTTCATCTTCTTAGGTGAAGAAAAAAAAAAACCCAATAATTTTGTTAATTTTACCCCTCCTGGCTTCTCCTAAGTGACAGAGGAAAAACAGAGAGGTACCAGAATCTTCCAAGAGTCGATTGAACTGCCTCACAGGTTTTCCTGACCTTGTGTTTCCAATGGAAACTTAGTTTCGGAACAGATTCTCTCACCCTGCATTTGTGTTGAGACCAGGGATGGGTTTCAAACATTTTAGCAATGGGTTCTCTGCCCGGTTGCTGGAAGGGCATGACCGTGGTGGGTGTAGACTAGTTGGCCTCCTGTACAAGGGCATTTTTGCCCTCCATGGGTTCCGGAGGCTCTCCCAAACCCCTGAGAACCTCCAGTAGCCCACCCCTGGTTGAGACCCAACCTTCACTAGTGTTTCATAACAGGGTAGGCCAAGGGTGTCCAACTCGCAGCTGGTGGGCCAGATGTGTCATGTGCTGACCCCACGGGAAAAAGTCCCAATACATCATGTGATGCCGCCTGGTGATGCGAGTTTGACACCCCTGGTGTCAAAGCAACCCAAACCCATGTTGTGATCAGAGCCCCCACTACTTTTCCTTCTTGTCCTATGCCATCCAGGCTTTCTGAATAACAGAGTTGGAAGGGACCTTGGAGGTCTTCTAGTCCAACCCCCTGTTCAGGCAGGAAGCCCCGTATGGTTTCAGACAAATGGTTATCCAGTCACTTCTTCAAAATTTCCTGTGTTGGAACATTCACAACTTTGGGAGGCAAGATTATTTGTTCCAATTCCAAGGATTAATTGTTCTGACTGTCAGGAAATTTCTCCTTATTTCTAGGTTGTTTCCCTCCTTGATGAGTTTCCATCCGTTTCTTTCTGTCCCGCCTTCAAGGGCTTTGGAGAATATATTCAGCATAGGTTCCATTGTCATTCTGCTCTTAGGCTTAGTAGGTTTATTCTAACTTCCCACTTGAATTTGCTCCCGATTGCTAAACATCCATTGTTCTTTGTGCTATGCTTAGACACAATGGAAAACAAACTTTTCTTGTGTGACATCTGTTCACATATTTGAACAATGCTTTCATATCCCCCCTTCTTCTCTTTTCTTGATATTGATGTTTTCTTGTTTTAGTTTTCTTGTCTTAGTTATCTTGGTTTGATATTTCTTCATTTTTTCTTTGTTTCAAGACCTCACTGGTCTCTCTATATTTTCCGGTATGAATGATTCTTTTCCAAGCTTAGTCCCACTGCTTTAAGATGGAGAGTTTCACTAGGCAAACTACAATACATAGAGTAGTTTTGCTATTATGCAGGTGTGGGAAGAAATATCTATCTGGTTCAGTTCCAAGCTGGGATGAAAGCACTGGAAATAAAATGAAGGCTGGAGGCTGATTGAAAAGAGGGTATGTGTGATTCTGGGCAGCTGACCCCATGGAGTTGAGGGTGAGGGCTTTTTATATCTTCTCTTGGGCTTTGAGCTTGAGCTTCCTGTTTCTGTGCAAGAACATTTATTCTATTGGCTGTTGTCACATTCCTATGGGTTCATGAGGTAGTTATGTAGGAGTCATAGCTGGCTCTATAAGCAAAAGAGGAAGTGCAAATCCTATGTGTTTTTCTGAGCTCCCAGGTTTGGTTGAAGTTTAGACTGCTAATGAAGGGACTTGTATTCTGAAAGGATGTTGAACAATTCCTATTGTTTGTCATGTGTTGGATCTTGAGTGAGGGTTAATCCTATCATTTTCTCTTTGTTCGGACTTTGTTGCAGGGAGTTTCAAAATATCTGTTAAGGCTTGCTCCAAATGGAAAAAAAATCCATCAATCCATGTAGTGTATCCATGTAGTGTTATCCAGCAACAAGGGCTAACATGTAGAATTGTTGCAATTGCTGTTCTAGACCAGAAGGTTGCTTTTTTTCTTCAGATGTTATCGAGCTTAAAACGGGTCAGCAGAACATCTGGAAATAATTCTATCTCAGATTATTTGGTAAATGCATTGGATCAATAACAGGCCACATATTTGATGTTCTTGGATTGATGATATTCACTCTGTACAATTTGAGATTTTATTCTTCATCAGAAGGATATGGGGCTCTACAGAGCCTTTATCATTTACAATCAAATTTATTGCTAAGAACATTTTCTCCAACGTAACTTGATCTACCTAGATTGAAATAGCCTAGATTGAAATAACTCATTAAGTTCTAATAATTGATTGAAATAACTCACTGAGTGCTAATAATTCCTAGTTAAACTACTCTATTGGTCTAGATCAGTTCTATTCAAAAACTGCAATTATTCCAAATACTCTTAAGGTAGTTTTTGTTGACTTGAACTTGATTCCTGGTGACCCCATACAGTTGGCTGTTGTCATGTTGAAATTAATAATGTTGACAATAGTGGATGTGCCAAGGGGATGGAGATAACTGGAAATGAATAAACTGGTGGGATGGAATTGCCAGGAAGAAGAAGGAATCCAACTAATGAAGATAAGGGGATGGAGTTTTGAAACTGTATTTAACTATCATTTATGTCTATGGAAGATGTCTTCTGTAGCTCCATCTATATGAGTGCAGAAGTCCAGCCTTTGCAAACGCTTATAATAAAGAAGCTCTTTATATTGTTCAGAGGTCTCCTGATAATTTTACACTTAAAGGGTTAAATACCACAGCTCACCACTATTCTTCCTTTTGCTTTTCAGCAGATGTTTTTCAGGATTTGTTCTTTTATTCAAATATCAGTTTAGTATTAGAAATGGAGTAGGATAGGTTTTTTTTTCCAACATCTCTTTTTACCCACATCTTTATACCCACAGACTGTTTTGCCATTTAGGTTGATATTCAAGACACAAGCGGGGAATATGTTAAAAGTTGGTAGCCACAGTTAACCATTGTGGGTATTTTAAATAGAATTCTAGGAGGGCATCTCAGCCACATGCCCATTGAAGCTCACAGCTCATTTGATTTTCTCCAACTTAAATGCACATATTTTAACAGACCCGTGAAATATATTTCCCCTTAACACTTTGCTTTTTTTATTTCTCTGTTCACTAATCTCTTGCAGGTATTTATAAGTGGCTTTCAAACTGCAATGCAGTCAAGATTTCTCTTGCATTACCAACTTCATCTTCAATCCAAGGGCAACAAGAAAGAATAAAAACACCTGTTATCCTTCCTCTGGATCCTCTCCAGTTTAACAAAATCCTTTTACACAATGAAATTCCCAACATGTAGCCATTCTTTCCTTGTGACCTCATTCTGTACTTATATAGTGCTTTCCAAAACTAGATTACATAACTAGATTGGCATATTGGTCACTATTCACCTCTAAATGTAACAATCTGATTTTTATTATTATTATTGCTAAATTAGAATGATGCTGTTTGCTTCTGCTTTGCAAATCCGGAGTGCTTGTACAAAGGGCTCATTTTAGATTTGGCGGGTTCAAATGATATTTTAATTCACATTTTAATACAAACTTTCCCAGTTTTACACTTTTTGATCCAACATTAACACAAGTTACATTTCTCTAATGTGCTACATTTCATGGTGTGGTATTCTAGTTAAAAAAGAGGGGGCAGATTACAGAAACTAAAATTTGTATGTACACATTTCTTTTTCTTCTACAAGTTATTAAGAATGCTTGGCCATATTCTACATCCGTTCATTTGCACATTGAACGTATATGCTTTTTCTTGGGAAATCTGATTCCTATGTTAGTTTGGAGGTGGCCACTTTTCTGTCTTTGAAACTTAGAAAACAAATCATACTTCATAGTATTCCCCCCTTAAAAATACAGCTAAATTATCGACTCGGTATAGTTCTCTAGGTCACAAGGCAAATCTTTCAGATAAATCTCTAAAATATAAGAGAACCACCTCTTCTCTATTTACAGAAAACACACACACACACACACACACACACACATACACAGAGGTTAATAAAATGCATGTAATTTTTTTAAAAAAATTGTTACAGCAGATTATGAGAATGAGCTGAAAACATCTTAAGGCTGAAAAGGTTAAGTTGTTTCCTCACTAAAGAGCCATCTTGAGAAGTGTACACCAGATCAAAACGTGGCTTATGAGACAAAGAGCTTGAGATCTTTGTGTCAGACCCACTGGATAGATCAGAGCAGGAAATCAACTTCACATGAGGCAGGGGTGTCAAACTCATGGCGACGCTATGTCATCGTGACTTTGACACCGCTGCCTTATGTGAAGTTGTGACACATGGTATGGTTTGCCAATTGCAGATAGGACAGCACTCCAGAGGGTTAATGTCATTGCCCAGAGGATCATGGGTTGCCCTCTCCCCTCTTTGGAAGAGCTTTATAGCTCCCACTGCCTTAAGAAAGTTCAAAATTTGGATTCTCAAAGATCCATCTCATCCTGGGCACCATTTTTTTTTTTTGAACTATTACCATCTGGCAGATAGTACAGGATAATAAAAACAAGGACAAACAGGCTGAAAACAGCTTCTATCCCAGGGCAGGAGCTCTTTTGAATTCTACTGTATGGTGCAATATTAATGCAATATCAGGAGTTTTCAATTCAATGTATAGAATGTGAAGGATGTGTGTTTGTGTTTTATTTTCATAGTCATAATGTACACTGAAGATGGTATTTAATTGTGTTGTATGGGGTGCAATGACAATAAAGTAAACTAACTAACCAAACTAATATCCCAGCTTTTTTCTCCTTCGCTAAACCAGGAATAGGCGTGGCCAGTGCATGACACATCCGGCCCATGGGCCACGAGTTTGACACCCCTGACATAAGGGTTAAAACTACTTTTATTGTGATTAACCATAATCACAATTAAAAAAAAAGATTAAGTTGTCTCCTCACTAAATAGCCATCTTGAGAAGTCTACCCCAGATACAAACTCTGGTTTATGAGACAAAGGGCCTAAGACCTTTGTGTCAGCCCCATTTGGACTGAACTGGGGGCTGGACTAGAAGACCTCCAAGATCCCTTCCAACTTTATTATTCTGTTATGGGATAGACCACACCAGGAAATCAACTTCACGTAAGGACTGAAACTACTTTTATTGTGATTAACCATCATAACAGAATCTTGCAAGTCTGCCTATTTGACTCCACCCCTTCTTCGGAGCCACTACTGGAAGTTTATTCCTCTGGATAGCTTGTTCCTCTGGATCTTTTTTTTTTTTAACGTATCAGTCTCTTTTGCTTAGGTAATGGTTACTAATATTTCAAGGTCAACTTTCTTGCCCTCTTCCTGGAGAAAAAAGAGGACAATTTTCTATCGCGATATCCCACATGAAGAACCTGTCTGGAATATGGAACCCCTGTGTATATGTAGGCCTTGGTGATGGTGAAGTCTCTGACAGAATTTGAGAAAACTCTAGCATATTGCCTTTGATTATTCAGGAAATTTTCAATAGCTTTTTAATTCTTTTTTTCCCAGCTACCTCAGCAGGGAGGCAAAACATACTCATTTATAGACTGTCAGAAATATTTTTTTTCAAAAAGAATGCAGTGGGTGGAGAGAAGAGCTGCATTGTCCTCTAATCCATTTTCTTGATGAATCTTGTATTAAAATATTGTTTCTTTTCATATTTTTCCCTTTCTCTGGCCAAATCTCTTGGCATTTATGATGCCTCTGGGGAGATGAATCCATTAAACCGTCTGTCTATATGGAACAAAAACCTGATGAATCAATATATGTCTATAATCCCTCTCTCTATACACACACTCACACACTGTGTGTGTGTGTGTGTATGTGTATGTGTGTAAAACAGAGTTGGAAGGGACCTTGGAGGTCTTCTAGTCCAACCCCCTGTTTAGGCAGGAAACCCTATACCATTTCAGACGAATCGTTATCTAACCTCCTCTTAAAAACATCCAGTGTTGGAGCAGTCACAATTTCTGGAGGCAAGTTGTTCCACTGTTTAATTATTCTAACTGTCAGGAAATTCTTCTTCATTTCTAGGTTGGTTCTCTCCTTGATTAGTTTCCATCCATTGCTTCTTGTCCTATCCACAAGTGCTTTGGAGAATAGCTTGACTCCCTCTTCTCTGTGGCAACCCTCAAGATATTGGAACAGAGCTATCATGTCACCCCTAGTCCTTCTATTCCTTAAATTAGATGTACCCATACCCAATTCCTGCAATGATTCTTCATATGTTTTAGCCTCCAGTCCCCTAATCATCTTTGTTGTGCTTCTCTTGCACTCTTTCTTGTGTCTCAACATCTTTTTTACATCATGGCCACCAAAATATATACACATACATATACACACATACATTTCTACTTGATGCTTCTAGTTACACACATGTTTTCTTAATGTAAATTAGTTCAGATTTATATTTTATTTATTGCTAAATAATTTCTCTCTCAACTAACTGCTGTTCAGATTCATTTCATAAGAACAAAATATTAAGCTTCCTCAATCATCCCACATTTGGTGGTTAACCACATGTCTGTGCTCAAAAGCAGGAGCTTTGATTTGTCTCCTGCAATTAGTATTTGGTGCCCTAAATTCAGAAGTAACTACTGAGTTTTAAAGAGTAATAGCTCTTTGATGACTAATCTATAGTCATCCATAGTAGTTCAACCCCCTTCAAAGTCATTTGAGTTATGTTGTGTGATAATAATTCCACAGGTTAATAATGCACGGTGTGAAATGCTTTGTTTTTCTATTTTACATCTCCTTCCAAACAGGTTCTGTTGGTTTTCAACCTGTTAACCAAGACCCAAAGGTGCTTTCTTCACAAGGCAACCGGGTTTTTTTTTTTTTTTCCTTGAAGACATTTTGCTTCTCATCCAAGAAGCTTCTTCATTTCTGACTGAATGGTAGGGAATGGAAGAGTGTACATTGCTTGCAGTCATCTGGTTGTTAGCACTCTTGCCAAGAATCGTTGAGGCCACTTGGAGATTTATCTGTGCCTTCAGGGCCAACTGAATAGTGCAAAAGGGTGTGGACTGTATTGTAAATAGGAGACAGGTGATGCCATTGTATTTAATTACAATGAAAATTTCTACAGACAAAAGCAAGGCTGCACCATGGATTCACTTGTGTCCCTTATTGTGGCCACTCTACATAGAAGAGGTAGAAACCAACCATCTTGGATGAGAAGCAAAACATCTTCAAGGAAAAACAAAGAAAGTCCAGTTGCCTCTTGAGAAAAGCATCTTTCGGACCTGGACCACTGAAAATCTCCACAGACTATTAATAAAGAAAGTTGTAGTTTGTTTGAACATCAAATAATCATTAAGTCTTCAAGAGTGGAATAAATGACATCAAAGTTGCTTTTAGTCTTAAATTGGATTGACACCCTGAATATCTATTTAATGTTTATATTGCCTAGCTATCTATGTCATTAGGTGCTCATTAAAGATAATAGGTGAACTAAATTAAGCAAGGGTTTAAATACAGGTGTGTGCTATATAAAGTGTAGTGGGTGTTTCGGTACACTTTTAAGGAAGAAAATCTCTTCAGGAAAGAAAAGAAAAAGGTTGAAAAAGGTTGCCACTATTTAAAAATCTGACAAATTTCTACATGGCTTGGGCAATTTTCAAATAGAGCTAAATCAGTGCCTATTTCAAAGGCTTTCTTTCAATTGAATATGGGCATATATTGTTGCAGTCTAATTATTAAATATGGGGTACTGCTTTTATTGTCTGAATTTAAGCACCTAAATCTTTTTTTAAAAAAAGAATATATTAAAGCTAGCTCCTGACCTTTATGGCTACAAAGAAAAGTCTAAAGATATGCAGGCAGTCTTTGAAAAGCTCATAAAATGAAGTTAGCCTTTGATAAGGTCATTTTCAGTGTCCTACAGAAGTTGCTCTTCATTCTCCCGATTTGTAACTAACTCTCCCCTTGCTCTGCTAAAAAGAGAAAGGGAGAGAGAAAGAGAGAGATCATAGAAAAATTATACCCAAATCTATAAAGGCCATAGTCAGATTTTTTTAGCATAATTTATTCAGAAGTTTAAAAAATGTTTCTTCCGCAAGAGACAATTTTCTGTTTAGAGGTCAACCATTTTATCCAAAGTAATATTAAGAGCACTAAATTTTCAGTGGCCTTGAAGAAACCCAAAAGCAATGCAATGGATTAAATACCATTGCAACATTTACTGTTTCCCCAAAAATACAACCTACCCTGAAAGTAAATCCTAGCTTGATTTTTATACATGTGCCCAATATAAGCCCTACCCCCCAAATAAGCCCTAATTAAGATCCTACCCATTCCAGAGTGCATGGGTAAAAATTAAGCTAGGATTGGGATGGGAGAGTGGATCTGCCCTACTACTTACCTTTGGACAGTTGTGGCCAGGCCTTGCACACCCCGACATCTGCCTTTCCAGTCCATTTCTTTTGCAGCCAGCAGGGCTGGCAAGGCTTTCCTGAACGCCTCTGTAGCTAATAACAAAGCTCTGGGTCAATCTGTTATCAGCTGCAGAGGCCTTCAGGAAAGCTTTGCTGGCCACAGAAGAAGTTCCTGAAGGCCTCTGACAGCGAAAAGGAAGCTGGGGATGATGCGTGCAAGTGTGGTTAGTCAGTGGAAGACATCCCTGAAAATAAGACCTGGCGCCTTTTTTGGTGGCAAAAAATATAAGACAGGGTCTTATTTGGGGGGAAACACGGTATGAAGGGGAAAAGATTTGTTGATTGATAAAGTGGTAGTCCAACTGTACTTCACACACACACAAAAATACTGGTATGCTCTATGCACACAAGTATGGATATCAAATCCACTTGGATTTTTAAGGTTCTATCTTAGGCACAGGACCGTATCTTCACAAATAATTTAGATGAAGAGATAAAATTCATCAAATTTACAAATAATACCAAGCTGGTAGGAATAGCCAACATTCCAGAAGATAGGCTCAAGATCCAGAAGGATCTTGAACACTGGATCCTATCCAACAAAATGCTGTTCTGTTGTGAGAAACATTTTTACACTTAGGCAAAACAACAACAATAAATGCACAGGTATAGACTAGGTGGTACCTGGATCAACAGCAGTAACTATGAGAGAGATTTAGGAGTCCTAGTGGACAATTGCTTAAATATGAGCCAACAGTAGGCTGTAGCTCCCCCAAAAAGGCACGTGCAGTCCTAGGCTCCATCAACAGAGGATAGTATCAAGGTCACGTGAAGTAATAGTGCCATTTTATACTGCACTGGTAAGACCAAACTTGGAATACTGCATCCATTTTAGGTCACCATGCTAAAAACCATGTCTAGAAAAAGTGCAGGGAAGGGTAAGAAAGATGATCAGGTGACTGGAGGCTAAACTATATAATAAATGGTTGTGTTGCGGGAACTGGGAATGTCTAGTCTAACAAAGAGAAAGACTAGTGGTAAAATGATAGCAGCTTTCCTATCTTTGAGAGCTGTCACAGTGAGGAGATATCAAGAGATCAACCCAGAGGTGGTATTTAGCAGGTTTTGACCAGTTCTGACCAGATCTGGGGAATTGGTAGTGGAAATTTTGAGTAGTTCGGGGAACCTATAAATACCACTTCAGAATGGCCCTGTCCCCAACTATTCTCTGACTCCTGAGTCCCAGCTGATTAGCTGGGTCTTCTTTTGTTGCCCTGCACAGGAGAATGGAGCTGGAAAGCAGGTTAGTGGGGTGGGGTTGAAATGGGGATTTTACAGTATCCTTTCCCCAGGAGTGGGGAGGGAATGGTGATTTTGCAGTATCCTTCCCCTGGCACGCCCACCAAGCCACACACACCCCTCCAAGCCACACCATGCCCACCAAGCCACGCCCACAGAACCAGTTGTAAAAAAAAATGTGAATACCGCCACTGGATCAACCTATTCTCCAAAGCACCTGAAGGTAAGACAAGAACTAACAGATGGATGCTTAACAAAGAGCGATCCAACCTAGAACTAAGGAGAAATTTCCTGACAGAAAAATTAATCAGTGGAATGAGTTGTCTCCAGAATTTGTGGGTGTTCGAACACTGGAGGTTTTTGCCAAGGGACTGGACTGCCATTTGTTCAGAATAATAGAGGTTCTCCGGCTTAAGCAGGAGGTTGGACTAGATTGAACCTCCAAGGTTCCTTCCAACTTGGCTATTTTGTTTAGGATTTATCTTTTGATCAGTTATTAGAAAATGAACATTCTTTATCTTTGGTTGAAATCTAATTCTCAGTCATCTCTTGGAGACACTGATGTAATTTTCTCAATATCGAAGTGGAAGGCCATTTTCTTTTTCTAGTAATTAATTTTTAACTCCAAACCTTGGGTGGTTCCCCCCATCCCTTCCTAATTAAATATTAACCAGGTAAATTCAGGTCAACTTTATCTTAACGTTTATCTGGTGATGTTAGGAAATACATCTGCACTTTTTGGTTCTCTGTGCAACTGTACTTTCTGTCACAGTCCTTACAAGTTACCAGCTGTCTGCTAAATCCTTCCATTCCCCACCAAGCTGTCAAAGCTGAAGAAACTTCTGGGATGAGAAGTGAAATGTCTTCAAAAAAAAAACAAAAAACAAGAAAGTCCAGTTGCCTCCTGAAAAAGCACTTTTGGGACAACCACAACATGGATGACTAAGAATCTCTACAGACTTTTTGCAGATTAAAAAATCATCTTATTGTTTCTTACATCTTTTTTTATGTTTTATTTGTTTTATGTAGATAACATATAAAATTGAATTTCAATCAAACAGTGTGTCATCTGGGTGCAATTGTTTTTAGGCAATCAATCAAAATGTTTACGGTAATATCCATCACAATAACATTAATACTGTAATAACGATAACATTTAACATCTACTTTTAACAAATCTCCATTTTAACATTTATCCTTTTTATATCCCCACATTTCTAACTTCTGTTTTTATTATCTAACCATTGGTAAAATAGGTCCCATATCAAGAAATATTCAGTTTCTTCTTCTTTTTCTTAATAGTAACCATTAATCTATTCATTTATGCACATTCTAATATTTTCTTAATTACACTCTTATCTGTTGGAATCTCATCATTCTTCCATTGTTGTGCAAATACAATTCTGGTTGCAGTTAATACGTGTAAAATCAAATATATAGTCCTTTTATCATATTTTTTCCGGCAGGGTGCCCAATAAAAATATTTCTGGGTTCAAGTCTATATGCTGTTTCCTACATCTTAAAAGCATTCATACTGCAGTTCTGGCTTGTCCTATCATAATGTGGCTAGTTGCTAGAAGTGGAAACTGAACAAGTGAAAAGCTGAATAAATATTTGCATGTATGCCTATACTCTAAACAGAAATGCACGGTTGCTGAGCGTTTCCTCCAGGCCCCCCCAAAATAGCTTACCAAATTTTAATGTGAGAGAACAGAAACTCATTCAGTCCTTGACTGGGAGAGTAACCAAATGAAGCAGTATTAATTTTATTAACATGCAAATGAAATGCAATCATGTTTAATTTCTTTTCCTAGCTGCATGCAAAGCTTTTTGGAGTACACTTCTGCTCCAAGAGATCAATCTTCAAGTATAACTTGAAGCCAGGAATAGATGAATCTGTCATCTCTGCTTAAACACAACTTTGTTTATATGTATTTTTACAACAGTTTGCAAACTCATTTAAAAAAAAGTGGGCCAAAAGGGTAGCATATTTTAATGAATTTTAGAAGCATATTTGGATTGGACAAATGAGTCACTGATCTAGAGAGCAAAAAAATAATTACGGTTTAGCTCATGGGTTAGTTTGAGCAGTGCAAATCCATATTATTTCCATCATATAAAGAGGTGTGGTGGTTCAATGCCTTGATAATGCTGGAGGTGGTCTCTGCTCCAGAGGTTCAAGTCCTAGCACTGCATGAGAGAGTGAGCCCCCATCACTCGCCTCAGCTTCTGCCCACCTAGCAGTTTGAAAGCATGTTTTATGTGAGTAGATAACTAGATACCACTTCGTGGAGAGATGAGCTGGTGCTCAGGCTATTAGATTCGGGCCGGTTCTGAACCTTCCCAGTTGCAATGCCAATTTGTGAGGTTGTTCTGGTAGAGGGAGCAGGTGCTTGGATGAGGTTGCAGGAAAAGCTGTTCACCATTTTTTCTGGTGCGAAGCTAGCTCATCCTCATGTAGCACACCGTCAGATGCATGGAAGCATGTACTTAAAAGAGCTGGTCAACAGGCAGTCAAATTACCACTCTGCAATAGCATTTTGGGGTCCTAGCTAATGTACCAGCACCATATACTAATTATCACCACCATCGTCATATATGATAACATTATTATTACAGTTTGAATCTGGACAAGATGGAAATGCTTATTATGAAGAATCCCCTTTCCAGGGCTTGACACCCATGCTTGGAGATGCTTCTGAAGACTGTGTATGGCTTTTATCAACTTCAGTTGAGGTACTGTTTTCCTTCCTACAAGAAAATAACCTTAAAATTATGATGCAATGCAAGCTCATACTTTCTATGAAGGTTCTATCCCTGCTTCTAAAAGTTCACTTGACATGAAATTCAGAAATTAGTCTGGTCCTTGAAACCACTTAAAAAGATTTCATCCAGCATAGGTCAAAAACATAGTATTTTGACCAAAGCCAGTTTGGTCTAACAGTCAAGACACCAGACTAGAAAGTAAGAGATAGAGAGTTCTGGTTCCACTTTATCCATGAAAGCCAGGTGACTTTGGACCAATTACCAGGAGATGATTAGTTCTAGTCCCATCTTAACCATGAAATCCAGATGGGTAATTTGGGCCTAGTCACTCTCTCTCTCAGACCAATTCCCCTCAAGGGTTGTGGTTGTGAGGAAAATAGGAGGTGGAAGATGCATTTGATGTGTTTGCTGCCTTGGGTTAGTTGTGAAAATAAAAAGGTGGGATATAACTAAATGAATATTTTTCTGAGAAAAATGCAAATTGATCAATATTCCCTTTAAATCTCCAAATGCTAAAATTTAAATCTCCAAATGCTGAGAATTCACACTACATGGGATAATGGATCTATTTATGATCCCTCCAACACACACACACACACACACACACACAAACTAAGATCAAAGGAGTTTTCATTGTATGTGAGCTTGCAGTTAAAATCCCCAACTGTTTGGGATGTGCTCCAGAATGAGTTATTGGGCCTAAACTCTTTTTCTTAACATAAAGCTACCATGCCTATTTCTGCAGCCATTACAAACTCACGAGAGATTTTAATAGTAAATGACATATTCAATGCACATAAATAAATCCAATCAACCACCCACCCATTGTAAATCTCATATGATGCTGTTGAAAAATCCTATGCAACCTTTTCCTAAAAGATCTGCATCATCTACAACAGGGGTGTCGAATTTGCATCATGACGGTGGTGTCATACCACATAGAGCGACTTGTCCCCCTTTTGTTAAACTGGGCATGGGCGTGGCCCGTGCGTGATGCATCGGGCCCTCAGGCTGCAAGTTTGACACCCCTGATCTACAGTATACTCCAAAAACCCCAACACATATTTGTCAAGTACTTGATGGTCTTGGAATCTCATCCTTAAGAAAAAGGAGATTCATCTTCTTTTGTTAACCATCCAGGAGAACTCAAAGAGTTACACAGGAATTCAAGGGGGCCTGTGATGTTCACTTCATTTTCCTTATCTGCTATGGCAGTGCAAGCACAGGTTGATTGTATGTGACCTCCAATTTTGCTCTCCATAGCTTTGTGCTTTCCCTTGGGGATTTAATGAAGGCTTTGTTTTTAAACTGACCTCATCAAATCTGAGTAATTTGATCTGAGACCACAACAAATTCCTAAATTCTCAAGACTTAATGGAATGGAATAGAATAGAATAGAACAGAACAGAACAGAACAGAACAGAACAGAACAGAACAGAACAGAATAGAATAGAATAGAATAGAATAGAATAGAATAGAACAGAGAAAAAAATGGGATGGGAATAGAATAGAATAGAATAGAATAGAATAGAATAGAATAGAATAGAATAGAATAGAATAGAATAGAATAGAACAGAACAGAACAGAATAGAATAGAATAGAATAGAATAGAATAGAACAGAGAAAAAAATGGGATGGGAATAGAATAGAATAGAATAGAATAGAATAGAATAGAATAGAATAGAATAACAGACTTGGAAGGGACCTTGGAGGTCTTCTAGTCCAACCCCCTGCTTAGGCAGGAAACCCTATACCATTTCAGATGAATCATTGTCTAATCTCTTCTTAAAAACTTCCAATGTTGGAGCATTCACAACTTCTGAAGGCAAGTTGTTCCGCTGATTAACTGTTCTGTCAGGAAATTTATCTTTAGTTCTAAGTTGCTTTTTTCCACCCATTGCTTCTTGTCCTACTCTCAGGTACTTTGGAGAATAGCTTGACACCCTCTTTTTTGTGGCAGCCCTTCAGATATTGGAAGACTGCTATCATGTCACTCCTACGCCTTCTTTTCATTAAACTAGACATACCAAGCTCCTGCAACTATTCTTTATATGTTTTAGCCTCCAGTCACCTAATCATCTCCATTGCTCTTCTATGCACTCTTTTTAGAGTCTCAACATCTTTTTTACATCTTGGCGACCAAAGCTGAATGCAATATTCCAAGTTTGGTCTTGCCAAGGTATTAATACTTAATGTGATCTTGATTCTATCCCTCTGTTTATGCAGCCCAGAACTGTGTTGGCTTTTTTGGCAGCTGCAGCACAATGCTGGCTTATATTTAAATGATTGTCCATCATGCTTGTTTCAACAGATATGACCTCATTATCACTTTCATAATGCTTCTATGGTATTGTTTAGCAAAATCAGTTCGTTTTTGACATCCCAGTACAAGAGGTTGGTTTCCATGATGTGGTTGTTTGTTTCCAAGGATCTTTATTTTTTGTTTTTTGTCACAATAATTGATGTGGGGTAGAACAACCTATCACTTTGTAAGATCTGAACTATGTTAGTGTTTTGTTAAATGACTAATGGGCTAGAGACCTGGGCACTGTGAATTCCAGTTCTGCCTTAAGCATGAACATTTAGCCAGTCATTCTCTTTCAGACCAACTCGCTGCACAGGGTTGTTGTTGTGCGGAAAATAAGAGGAGGAAGATGTGTTGAATATATTTGCCATCCTGAGTTATTGTAAAAATAATTCAATATATGTCCACAATTAAGCCCAAATGTTCTGTTGCTAATCAAGACAGTTGCAAAGTTGTGTGGCTTCAGCCCGGTCTATCCAATGTGAAGAGGAAACATCAGGCCAGCAGTTTGGGGAGTGGTGCAAGCTCACTATGCCCACTCAGTTGGCCACACCCAACCAGGCGACCATGCCCCCTTGATCCCCCAAGGTCAACCACAGCCCTGATGCGGCCCTCAATGAAATCGAGTTTGATACCCTGCAATACAGCATTATCTTCTGCCTCTTTCCCCAAAAAACGTGTCCTGCACTCTCTTCTTTTCACACAGACCAACAACAGTCAAAGCAACAGTCTGTCAGGTTTCCAAGTGATGAAATC
Organism: Pseudonaja textilis; assembly: GCF_049901715.1. Taxonomy (NCBI): domain Eukaryota; kingdom Metazoa; phylum Chordata; class Lepidosauria; order Squamata; family Elapidae; genus Pseudonaja; species Pseudonaja textilis. Next base: position 53,747,442 of record NC_141995.1, read on the forward strand.
CAATTAAAAAAGAAAAGAACAAAGTCCACCTTCCAAGACAATTTCTTTTATTTAGGAAAGCATCAAACCGGCAAAGTCCATGGTAATTCCAGATCTGACACAACCCAGAATTACCCCACAATATTAGAAGTTAGAAACAACCCCCCAAAGTCACATTCTCCAATAGAAGTAATTCAACGTTGCTTGATGTCATAAATCTCCACCTCAAGGGGCCTAAGCACGGACAGCTCATTTTCCCACAGGAAGAAGAATCACCTAGCCTAAACAACTCTCTCTATCTCCTTCCCCCTTAGGAATGTGGCAAGACTGAAACCCCTCCCCCCATAACTGCCAATGAGAAAGTAAGAAAAATATATACTAAGCCTAACTAAAATGGCTACACATATGTCAATTTTGGGTTTGATACATTCCTTAACTAGGGGAAGAAACCAGACTTCTATCTCCTCACATGTTTCCTAGCAAATGGAGAATGCGGCCATTGAGAGTAATCTACCCGTGATCCCTTGAACCAAAGCATTTAGCTATTTTTATAGGACTAATTAAGAGTTTTAGAAGCAAACTGCAAATGCTTTCTTCTACAAATGACCGAGGTGACAAGGTGTTTTGTGTATCAGGACCACAGGTGGGATTCAGCCAGTTTTCACTGGTTTGCCCAAACCTTAGTTAATTGCACATGCAGTTCGGAGAACCGGCTAAAAATAAATTGCACAAAAAGGTCTCTCTCTCTCTCTCCCTCCCTCCCTCTCTCTCCTCCCTCCTCTCTCTCCCTCCCTCCCTCCCTCCATCTCCCTCTCCTCCTCCATCTCTCTCTCCCTCCCTCTCTCTCTCTCCCTCCCTCCTCCCTCTCTCTCCAGTTAAGTTAATAGCTCTGGCAAACAGCCAAGAACCACTTAATAGTTGCAGCTGGAATGCAGCTGGTACAGGCTGAATCAAGTCAATAAACAACAGAAACTGACAGGATTACGTCAAGGAAACGCATCGATCACCCATCTAGGGATGGGATTAAACTCTTCCCTTTTAGGACCCTGCCACACCTTGAACATGATTTAGGAAAAGTGCTGAAGATCATCCCTGCTATTCAGAGAGCCCCCCCCCCCCATGTTTCCATACAGTTCTCTGAAAAGATGCGGCTGCTTTAAGAGTTTAATAAAACAAACTCCTTAAAGCAGCCACATGCATTGTTTTTTTTTTTTTTACAGGGCTTGAAGAAGAGTTATCATACTTTAATGTATTTACGTGTGGCAAAACCCATAGAGCCTGACTTAGTTTCATGTCATCATTCACAAATGCTAGCCTGTAGCTACATATCTACTTGTCAAAGTACTGTCATTCTCAGCCTCTCGCAAGCCAATATCAAGGTTTTGTGACATTTTCTCAAGAAAGAACCCTGGTTCCTTCTGCCTTTTACAATATCCATTTCCTTTTTTTCTTTTATTCGCTGCCAGCCTCTCTTTGCTGCTGCTTTGATGTCTCTGAGAAATATAGCAGTAAGTCAAAGGGCAATAACAGACAGAGATAAGATGTCTCATCAACAGCATGAAAGCTAATATATATCCTGCTTCAGTCCACTATTATTCTTCACTCAAGTTTAGCCGTTTGGAAAGAATAGAAGCTTCCAATTCATATTTCCCTTTTGACCTGCAGGGTATGTAGATCTCTTGGCCAACATCCAGACAAACTCATGAGCCAGATGAGATTACAAACTACAGTTCAGTGATTATTTCTGAAGCCACAAAGGGATTGGCAACCAGCCAATGGCTCTGAGCCCCATGGTAGTCCTGGGATCAATATTTGCTTTAATCATCACTAAATTCAGAAATCTGAATTTTCCTTGTCTGCCTGCATTCATTTTCAGTAGAAACCTCAGCTGACGTTTTGCTATATATCACTAGTTCTATAAAGGTAAAAGTTTATACATACGTTCATATATACATATGTGCTAGTCGTTTCTGGCTCTAGGGGGTGGTGCTAATCTCCAATACAAAGCCAAAGAGCCACTGCTGTCCAAAGACATATTTGTGGTCATGTGGCCGACATGACTAAACGCCGAAGGCGCACGGAACGCTGTTACCTTCCCACCAAAGTGGTCCCTATTTTTCTACTTGCATTTTACATGCTTTCGGACTGCTAAGTTGGCAGAAGCTAGGAGAAGTAATGGGAGCTCACTCCATTATGTGGTGCTCGGGATTCGAGCCACTGACCTGCCAACCATTCTGATCAACAAGCTCAGTGACTTAGCTACTGAGCTACCACATTATATAGGAACTAGCCCCTAGTTCTATAGGAACTCTCAAATTAAGTTGGTGTTCCTTCTCCTCTCTAAATTCCCAAGGGGTTCTAATTTTACTTACATTATTTGCACAAGAAAGACAATTTACGCCTCTCAATATCGCTTCATTTTTACAGTATTGTTGACATACAGTATAATCTGTAATTGCTACTGGTTCTATATTATTACAGTGGTTTTCTTTTGGTCTATGACTATAGTAAACCAATAAATCCATTCATCCTATTCTTAAGCAGGCATACTTGGGAATTGCTCTGTCGTTTAGGAGGCATACAAATTTAATGAAATAACTCTCTTAATCCTTCTATTTCACAATGTGGACATGAACATTCCATGCTCTCAACTCCCAAGTGGAACATTTTCACTTTGGAAAAAAGCCGGTCCCCTCATCCAGTCCATCTTTTAGGAATGATTGCCTAGTACTATCTTGTTGTGCGCTAACTTACCATTTATTGAACCCAAAATGACACTCTTCTCTCTCTCCTGGGCTGAGGTAGCATAACCCAAGATAAGTTCGCATTCATTTTCCTTAGAAAAACATGACTAACTTATATGGTCCCATAGCCAACATCTTCAATATGAGATTTTGAGAATATGAAGTTCTTTTTTAGCAAGCAATATAGGAAGAGCCATAGTACCCTAAATATCAGTGAAGTCAGTTAATTCCATGGTCAGGATTAGTGGTGTGACCCCAACCCCATTTTTGCATGCAACACACATTAATAAATGGATATAACTTCAGTTATATAGCAATAGCACTAGTGAAGGAGTGCCACAAAATTATGAGAAACCCACTTCTTCCTGTGTACGCTGATCTTCCTCATCTATTGATTGGCAGGCTTAAATCCAGGAAGCCCTCTCTGGGACTCACTCAACAGCTATCTAACAACGTTGACATCAACACACAATGGAAAGCCAAATGGGCTGCTGAACGTCCAGATACAGGCAGTTATGTAGATGACCCTACACAAAGGGTGCCAGGTTTTGATCTTCCTCACCAGCATTGGTCAACTCTGAACAGGATCTGTACCCAACACAGTGTTTGCCAGGACTCATTGTTTAAGCGGCGTCTTGTCTCTACCCTTCAGTGTGGCTGTGGCGCTCCTTGACAAAAAAATCCATCACATTGTTGTCCAAATGTTCATCAAGAGTTTACACCAGCCCAACGTCTGATTTTTTTTCAACATAGACTATCCTGTCCTTGAATAACTGGGTGGACTGGACATTAACATTTCAACCACTCTAGGTCCATGTATTTGCCATATGCTAAATAAATGAATAAAAGCAATAGCAGACTTCTTTACTGCTTCACAGTACTTTGGAGCCCTCTTGCCCCCAACAATCTGGGTCCTCATTTTCCGACCTCAGAAGGATGGAAGGCTGAGTCAAACTTGAGACTGGTGAAATTCGAACTACCAAACTTCTGGCAGCCAACAGTCACCAGAAATAGCCTGAAGTACTGCATTCTAACACAATCAGCATCCAGCATGGACACAATCAGTATCTTGATGTGTCAGAGCATTTGCAGTGTGATTACTGTTATGAGACAACCCAGGAGCAAAACACAGCACACAGAGACTTAGACATTAAACAGTGGTTTATCACAAGAGTTATATACAGACATATACATGGTAGGCAAAATACCTTACAAGCAATCTTTCTTCTTCTTAACTCTACATGGAGAACTCTGCAATGAATACTGGACACAGGAGAGGGGACACACCCTTTAATGGCTGCCTTTATATAAACACCTCTTAAAGGGATAGAACCCATCCCCAGTCTTAAAGGGGCAGGACCAATGCTGATTAATCTTCAGTTGCATCAGCCCTGTATTGCATCAACTTCACTGCTGGTTGGCTCTTAAATCCCAAGATTTTAACATGGTGCTTTTTGACAACCCCATTCCCCCAGATCAATGTCTCTGAACTTCTCTGTTCAGATGTTCAATATCCTCCCTTATTACAATTTCAAATAAAAGGTCTGGTCCAGATACGCCTTGAAAAATACAGTCAAAAGATTACACTATCCTGCAGATTCAGTGTGTAATTGTACTCTTTATCTAACTGAGCTCTTGAAATCATGTCATTTCTGAGACCCCTCACAAGGCAATCAAATCATGAGCTTCTACTTTTATGGCAGAAGCGTTGAAGCCGCTTCAAATGAGATACATCACAACAGAATCAGTGGGGTGCAGAGAAAAGGAAAAACTTTAGGTAAAGTGCATGCATTTTAGATATTAACAGATTTCAGATGCGTACTTCATCTTGACAATGTGAATTTTACCATCCCATCAGTGGTGGGATTTCAAATTGTTTCCTACTGGTACTATGAGAGGGTGCTTCACACAGCAATCAACAACTGTCCTGTGTTAGCGCTGTTTTTTTAGCTCAGCTAAGGCACGGCAATCCATTCTGCTGTGTGAATCAGCAGGAAGAATAATCCTTCCTTCCTTCCTTTCTTTCTTCCTTATTTCCTTCCTTCCTTATGTCAGCCTTCAAGAATATATATGTATGTGTGTGACAATAAAAGTGAATGCTAAGGAATAAGTACTAAAAAGTGAAATGGGTCCAAAAACAGCCCTTTTGTGTAGATAGATTACAAAACCCACGTGGTAACATTGATCCCTATCAACTAAATTTCACGTATCACAAACTAACTGCAAAAAATAATCAAAAGCCAAAATATTCCATATAGGTTCTAAGGTAGGAAAGTGCAGAGAAGCTTCAAATTCTGACAGGTACGGATGAAGTTACTTTGCTTATGGTCTCCCTTGTAAAAATTGACAAGGCTTCAACAATTCCTTGTAAATCAGTGACAGTTTTCATTTTTATCCCCTGTCTGAGACAATCCTTTCTTTTGGGCACAGGGAAGATAAGATGAGCTTACATTTGGAAATTGTGTTTAAGGTCATTCTTTAACTAGTGCTGAAATACAAAATCTTTGCAATGCGAACAGATACATCAGGTCTCTTGTGCACCTAAATATAAAAAATATTTTTACAGAGTAATATTCAGGCTTGCCACTTGAATATATGTAGATGAGACAGAGTCATTTTGAATCTCTATTTATGGGTTAGGTTCAGGGGTGGGATTCTACTAGTTCAGACCAGTTCTGTAGAACCAGTTGTTACAATTCTGCACAGTTCAGAGAACCAGCAAATCGCACCACTGGCCTGAGAGCAGAGCTGAACCTTCCTTAGGACTGAAGATTCTATTTTTCAGTGCAGACTCAGGCAGCAGATTGCAGAGAAGTAGATCTGCGAGTGACTCTGTGATTCCGCAAGCAACTCAGTCTGCCTGCCTGCTTTGCCCTTATTTTGAGTAAAAGTTGTTCTTTTTTTAAATAAAAAATTCAACAATATTATAATATTTACATATAAGCCATGCCCAGCCAGTCTCATGACCACCAAGCTACACCTATTAGCAAGCCATGCCCACCAAGTCACAGGACCACCAAGCCACACCCACAAATCAGAGTACGCCCATAGAACCGGTTGTTAAGAATTTTGAACTCCACCCCTGGTTGGGATTGTATTCTTCCAATGAAGGTGGCAGCATACTCAGCAGTGAGGAGGTTGGGGAGGAACATGGGCCAGTCCTGAAGTCTGGGGAAGGCTCTGATGAGTGCTGTATGTCATAGGCAGAGATGGGGCCAGGGTTGTCCAACAGTTATCAGCTGCCTTCAGAGAGCAGTGGGGCAGAAGAACAGCTGGAGCCTGTTTCCAATGTGCACATGTGCAGAACTTCCAGGAGAAGGAAACAGTTAAGGAACAAGGGTTGACTTGGGAGTAAAGGCACAGGTGTATGGGGAATGCCCCCTCCCATAGGGAATAAAGAGGAGCGAAAGGGGAGTGGTGTTTGCAGGAGACAATTAGTTCATTAAATTAGTGTGAAGATTTGTTCATGACTCACAGAGACCCTTTGCCAAGTATTTCCTTGTACAACATTGCGCTTAGAAGCTATCGGCCTGGCAGCTCTCCAAGCCTGATAAGGTCTGTGGTTATAATTCACCCTTGAAAGACTGTTTGACGAGACTTTGCTGGATGTGAATGACAGGAATTCACATTAGCCTAATCAAAAGGGGTCAGGACGAGGAGTCTGCTTCCTTATTTTGTGAAGCCTAGGTCAGAACAGTAGGCTGCTAGAGACTGAATGCATACTATACAGAGAAGTCCTCAAAGAAATGAACCACATTTCAGCCCACTTAGTTTTATAAACTCAGTTAGTGAGGCTCCTTTAGGTCAAGCCAATCCAGAAAACGATACAAACAACCATTAAGCTAGCCCAGGGATAAGACGATTAAGTCAGGCAAGATCAGAAAAGTGCCCTTTTTTGCCTTTATTGTCAATTATGAGGTTAAAACGCAGTTGCGATCAAGAGGCGAAACATGAAATGAAATTTAAAAAAAAAATTGAAATATTAATGAAAGGCAATTTAGCCACAAGCTAATATTAGCTGCAGTTGCTGTATGTAACCGCAGTTGCTGTCTAGCACAAGCTTTTGAAGGCAGATATCCCAGAGATATGCACTGAGTAGACAGATAGAGTGACCCTTACAGCCTGCTTGCCAGTCTCCCCCAGGGCACTGTCACCCTGAATAAGTTGCTGGAAACAGAGGGATTGTCAGAGAAGGCTCATTGGAAAGGCTGCATAATGTTAAATGGAATGATGCTCTCGCCGGAGATAGCAGAAAAGGTTCGCATTCTGTCCTCTTCCATTCCACCGGGCCTAAAAGCACCTTAGATACTGTTTTCCCCAATTCAGGTCTGAGTCTGGTGCCAAAGCTGATGGAGAATACCAGACAGGTGCTGGTTTTGTTCCTTTTTCCCAGAGCCCTTCAAGCAAAAGGGGCCCCAGCCAGCAAGACACAGGACCCAGAACAAAGGATTCAACAAGCTTTTTATACAGTATTTTCAAGGCGGGATAAACAAGGGTTGTCCAATAGGCAATCTGAAAATTATCTAAAGGGTCCTCTATTGGCTCTAAGGTAAAGGTTCCCCTTGCACATATGTGCTCATCACGGCTCTAGGGGGCAGTGCTCATCTCCGTTACAAAGCCAAAGAGCCAGCGCTGTCTGAAGACATCTCCATGGTCATGTGCCCGGCATGACTAAATGCCAAAGGCACAGCACGGAACGCTGTTCACTTCCCGCCAAAGTGGTCCTTATATTTCTACTTGCATTTTTACATGCTTTCGAACCATTAGGTTGGCAGAAGCTGGGATAAGTAACGGGAGCTCACTCCGTTATGCATCGCTAGGGATTCGAACTGCCGACCTTTCTGATCCACAAGTCAGCATCTTAGCTGCTGAGCCAGATAGCCCTATGCCACCCCTATTTCTAAGTCTTAACTAACAAACACTTCAAAAGTTATCTAACAAGTATTCTATTGGTTCTATTTCAACCCTATTTCTAAAATTTAACTAATATTCATCCTGGAAGACTTTTAGCAAATCTTCTATTGGCTCTGTCTTAGTCCTCTCCTTATCTTAGCAATATGTCTTGTATGATGTGTCTGAGAGTCAGCTCTTCTTTTCCACATTGAAAGGGGGCCCACCTGTCACATTTCCTTTTCCTTTATCTTTGTTATGCAGGGTTTGCAAATACATATCTCCTCCCTTCCTTCTGAATTCATGATATAACCTTGTATTTTTACAACAAATGACCCTACAACAAATGGCCCAACAATATCTGTAAAAAGAGGAGTGGCAGAATCCAGAGGTGGAGTTAAAAGAAGGATTAGCCTCGAATCCTTATGTAGCTCCAAGTGGATTAAGTCCAACCCCCATTGAATTCCATTAACCCTTATCTATTTCCAAGGAAGTATTAGCTGTCAGTTGAGAAGATCCTTGTGCATATGCATGATTAGCAATAAATTAGTTTAAATGGACCTTCATGTGGGGATTTGATCTTTTATACCTGATAATATCATTTCTACTACAAAGGAAGAAAAAAAAGACTATACAGTACATTTGAGTTTTCCCGTTCTGAATTTTCCAGGGGAAATGACAAAGTTATAAGGTAGTGTCAACTGAGATATGATGATCCAAGTTTAGAGAGTTCAGTTTTATCATTCAAGCCAACTTATGACTCATTCAAGATCATACCTCCCAGATTGAATCCACATTGCTGAAATACATAACAACACCAAAATAATACTGAAAGGCAAACACAGGGATGGATATTTCTTGGTCAAAATCAGAAACACTAAGACCTACACAGTTATATTTGGTACTCAACTGGTTCAAAACTCACCAAATTTGGTACTCAATACATTCTGACATGAAAGTGTTATCCCACTACTCAGCATTTGTTTAGTACTTGAAGCACTGTGATATTGACTATCAGGAGGATGGCTGTGGAGAATGGATAGGATTTAGATATACTGAGAAGGTCACTGCAAAAGGAGGGGGACAGCCATAGAGGATGGACAGGAAGTTGGCTATTCTGGGAAAGTCACTGACAGGAAAAGGGACAGACAGAAAGTTATTCCCACCTGAAACAAAGGGTCACATGATAAGTTATGTGATTTGTTTGGGACTCATCGCATCTCCTGGAAGCAATTAATGATGTGTACTAGGATATCACTTTACAAATGTTGAGCTGAATCTTCACAATTCCACACTTCAATCATCATCTGTTTTCAGAAAGCAGGACCATAAATTTGATTTGTAATCTGCTTTTCCTCTGCAGGTTTCAGAATTGTGGTTTAGTGTTACTCCATCCCATCTTCTTGCAAGCCCAATTCTATATTGTTTCTGCTACAAAATACGTTTCTCCTTAGTTGAACTAAGGCCCAGCTCACCCCTTGAGAACTCACTGGAAGCTCATTTTCATCCATTTCCAGCAGGTAATCAAATCTTTTAAAAGTCTATTCAATACACTGACAACATTAATCCTTCTGCCAATATTAGATGTCCACACAATTCTGAGTCAGGAGTTTTTGGTAAAAAAAATCTGGCCAGCATATAAGATGAAAAATGTTGTGGAAATGAATTAGAATGAACTATGCCATTTCAGAATCTAGCTAGATGGGGAGGTCAACATCATTTTTGAGACCCCATTATCCGAAGGATAATTTCTTTCAACTCTAAAACAAACATACACTGGGGAATTCATCTTAAAATCAAAATAGGCCATTTTTCTCTCTTGAGTATTCAAAAAAGGAAAATGCTTTAGACTCTTCAGTAAACCATGAATTTACAGTTGCTGTATCTGAACTTCTCAGAGATACACTAAAACCAAATTAAAAAATTAAAAAAAAAAACAATGCAGCAAATGTTCAAGTACCCTTGAGGTGGCTTTCTATGAAGGAATATCTACCAGATCATCAAAAAAAAAAAAAGTAAAGACAATGAAGGGGGTAGGATCAAAACCCTGCCCCTCTTTGACATTCAACATTCAATGTTTTATCATTTTCAAAAATTAATATACCGTACCCTAAATTCAACCCTAAGACAGAAAAAAGGCTCTACTCTTGGACCATTATTTTCTAAATTTATATTTTATGCCACTTCTGAATATTCCAAGTTGGGAATTACAGTGATCTATAATTTCACAAACTTTTTTTAAAAAAATAATTGGATTTTACTGGAAGCTCCCAAACATTTCATTTATAAGTGAGAGAGTTATTAAGTGCACAAAAGAACTCTTGAAGTCCAAAAGCATTTGCTGCCTGCAGTGATTGTTCTTAAATTCTGGTCTTGATACAGCCCTCATTGCCATGTGCAACATGACCCGGAAAGAATAAACCAACCCTAGTGTTATACTATGGTCTCACCTGAGTTGCCCTATGAATTCTTTTGCCCCCTTCAGTAGAGGAAGAGGCAGATCTGACAAAGCAACAGGCTGAAGAACCAGCACAACAATTGTACACCCGTAGCCACTCCAAGAGACATGACTCTAAGCAGGTGACACCTAATATGGACAGTGTGCCCAAGTCTCTTGTCTGAGAACTGACTTCTAGCTATGAAGGAATATATGAATAAGCGTGAGTGTCTGCTTAAGATTACCTGCATTTTAAATGCTAAACTTCCAGGCAGAATAGATTCCCCAGGTGATAAATATAGAAACAAAAATGGAGTATTGTATTGATCTTTCACCTTTCCCTGCTAAATGAGCCAATAAAATCATAGTACATGTATTGTTTTGGACAAGACAATAATGCCTCCTTAAACGAGACAGACTGCCTTAATGAATTGTGGCAACAATGCTGTTCTTTTAATAGTGCATATATAAAATTTATTAATTGCCAGCACAATGACTAACATGAAACGGATATAGCTAATGATAGCCATATCTCATCGTACCACGCTCTTCTTCTGACACCTTAATGGTGACTCCCACTACATTATTCAACAGAGAAGTCACTAATTATTTGCATCTCACACTGCAACATGTTTTTGTGATGTCAGTTTTCTAACTTTTCGCTCTTCTAGAGCACTCCGGTAAAACAGAGAGAATTCTTGCTAAATTCTTGATGCCTATGGAAACATTAATAAGTAAATGAACGCCTTAACGTTTGGGGCTCCTTTTATGAAACGAACGCCTATAAAAATGTTCACAGAGGTGGCAGAATGTATATTTTAAAGCCTTTCTCCTAAAGGAGTCCTTAGGGGGGCAGAGCTTTAGACGTGAATAAATTTCTTGAGCTTTGTTTTTTTTTTTTTTTTGCCCTTTCCCTGCAGAATATACTGTAACCAATTTCTGTATGTTATACATTGCAACCAATATATTAGAGTTTTACAGGGGTGGGATTCCACTGGTATAACAACTGGTTTCGTGATCGCATGCACGTGCATTTTGCACACATGTGTGTGCAAAACGCATGCTCCGTGCATGTGCTCTGCATTTTAAAAAGCTTTAATACTTCCTTCTACCACAGTCCCTGTGATGAAAACAGGGGTGTGACAAACTGCTCTGCAACGCGAATCAGTTGTGCTCCAAACAAAGGAAAGAGCAGACAGGCTCACATGCTCTTCACAGCAAACCAGTTCACTGCCAGCTAATGTTCAGAGCAAGGGATTCAGCCGAACCAGTCTGAATCGGTAGAATCCCACCCTGGAGTTTGACTTAACTGAATAAGAAATTACATTCAGAGTTAACCTCCTCTTTTCAAAAGCAGAATTGTTGCCTTCAGCAATGTTGCTTTCCTCCACATAGGCATCAGGAAGGGCATCTGGACAGGAAACGCTCAGCTCCACTCAGTTGCACCAACTCCATCCCGAAGCAAGAGACAGGATCATAAAACTATGTGTGTGTTCTGTCCCACCTGTACCCACAGATGAAAACTTCAAGTTACAGAGTTCAAATACTTTACGTAAACAAAACCGGAGACAGAAGATTCAATTGCTCTGTTCTCACAGTCCTTTGGCAATCCTCCTAGAATCTGTCCGGCAATTCTGTATAGTTCGTAAATCACAATGCAGTAATCAGACGCAAGTCTTTCCAAGGCAAAGTTCACTTGGTTTCCAGCAAAGATTACTAACTCGTACGCTCCCTTATATCCTCTAAGAGAGGGCATGTCAGTCTCATTAATTAATCCTTTGCTGGACGTCTCTTTTCTAATTGAGATTGACGTCTCAATCTTCTCCTAGTTCTGGCATTCATCCAGCATCCGGCAGTTTCCTCACCACTTGAAGCCTCTGATACACTTTCCTGATTAACAGTTAACACCTGAGGTGTAATTAGGGAAGTAGATTCAGGGGAGAGAGTGGACTCTGAATCCTCCAATAAATCTGGTTCATCTCTCAAATCCAACTCCTCTCCCTCTACTTGACTCCCCTCTAAGTCACTTAATAATGCAGGCTCGAATCTCAGTGCCAGATTGTCTTCATCGCTCAAACCCACATCTGCTGACAGATCAGGTTCAAGTCTCGGAGTCACAACATGTGTGTGTGTGTGTGTGTGTAAATTGTTTTCCCAGTTTTCTGTAATCTTGTCCATTCTCAGTGTTTTAAATGGTCAGGAGATGTTCTCGTTAATTTTGTCACATACTTATTTTTAGTGATGTCTTCAACAGCCAATGATTAGATGGAATTATGGATTGTTTCTCCCAATACAGATTGGGAAAACAACACCTTCCTTTCATTAAGTCAACTGGTAAATCTTTGGAGAGAAAACTTTCATATTGCAGGCTTCATAAGTGAAGGGGAAATTATCCTCAGACTTGACAGCCTAGCTCAATCAATTTCCAAAACCTAGTGTTTTATACAAGAACATGAAAGGAAGGTATATCTTTAATCTTGAGGACACAAATTTGTTCCCTCCAAGAAAAGTTCCTCTTGAAGTTATTTGGGTTCCACCCCCGCCCATAAAAAAAACATTTTACCATCATTCTTTCTATCCTAGAAAGACATTGGCTATTTTTGACCTTATACAATGGCATATACACATCGTCTATCTCTCTCTGACATAGAAAGAGACAGTTTTTATGCCTCTGCTTACTTAGGAAATCTCCCAAGGAAGTCACAGCTGCTTCATTATTTTTATGAGATCTCATTTCATGCTCAACTGTATAGCTTCCTAAGATAACTGTGTTAGTCTCAGGAGAACTGCACACACATTGCTCCAGATATCGACTGGAAGAGACTTTCTAGGCAATTTAAATAAGTCATCTTCAAGTATTGCATTTCTCCTGGGCTCCTTTGCCATCTCTATTATCAACCTGTTCTATATGCAGAGATAGATGTCATATATTTTTCCAGCAAAATTGAGGATGGGATAGAGGGAAGCAGAGGTGACTGAGGAAAAAAAAAAAAAGAATCCCCCCAAAAACCCAGTTTCAAGTTCATGGAAGCATCTTTTGCTCTTAAATTTCTTTTTGTCCTTTGGCCAGAGCTGAGCACCGAGTTCCAGGGATTTCTGGGATGGCATTTCTCAAACTCTTGATTTTACATTCACTGCAGGGCAGATGCCTTTCTAAAATTGAGAGGTAAGGCCTGAAAAGGTTTTATTGAGTGGATTCCATGTGAGTGTAATGCAGCCTTGTTTAAGGGGGATCCGAAGTGGATCCCCTCCAGCAGTGTGGTGCAGCTGTCAAAAATGCCAACACAGTCCTAGGCTGCATTAACAGAGGGATAGAATCAAGCTCATGTGAAGTATTAGTACCTCTTTATAATGCCTTTGTAAGACCACACTTGGAATACTGCATCCAGTGTTGGTCACCATGATGTAAAAAATATGTTGAGACTCTAGAAAGAGTGCAGAGAACAGCAATAAAGATAATTTTAGTGGGCTGGAGGCTAAAACATAAAAACCGGTAGCTGGAATTGGGTATGTCTAGCAGAGGTGAGCTGCTGCTGGTTCACACCGGTTCAGGCAAGCTGGTAGTTAAGATTCTGTGCAGTTCAGTGAATTGGCAAATCCCAACCCACCACCACACATTTTTCGGTATGTTTTCCGGCCTGTTTTCTGGGCCATTTTTTAAAAACCCTAAAATTAGGGCAGCATATATTTTTATGGACTAGATTCCATTTCATGAATGCATTATTTCAGGTAATCAAAGATTTGATTGGGCCACAACTGAGTAGTAGTAAATAGATAGAGATTGTATCTTGTTGAAGCTGGAAGGTGGGGCCAGGCATGGTGAGCAATGTTGAGTTGGCCACACCCACACAGTCACATGATCACCCACCCATGTCCACTCATGCCCACCTGGTCATGCCTTCCCAGCCAGTCATTAGGGCAGAGAACCAGTTGTCTCCTGCTTGAGTAGGAGGCTGGATTAGAAGGTCTCCAAGTTCTCTTCAGACTCTGTTATACTGTTACTGCTACTGTTTATGTCTGAATGGGATTTGCATGCTAAATACTTATACTGAAGTGGGTGTTAGCATTCCAATGGAACTCCCCATTTCATCCAGCGCTCAGAACCAAAGTTCATCCAAATAAGAATTTATTAAAGAAGTCATATTGGCATATCTGGGAAATCCCAAATCTGAAAGTTCTGGATTTTCCCTTCCCAATTGAAATTTAAAACCCCATCCCCTGCACCCACCAAACCATCACATGGTACAATCAACTATCATCCCAACTGGAGACATTCCTCTAGATACTCCTTTCCGGGTGCAGGGTAACTTGTCCTTGACTTTAGGAGAAGAATGTTGTAGAGTCTACTGTTCCACCTCTCTATGAAATTTTCCCCTCCCAAATTTCCAGGCACTAAATGTGGCAGCTCGAAGTTTCTAAGTAAAATATGACTTCCAAGGCTGACAGTGGGTAAATATTCAGCTGCCAAGCATGTATACAATTGTAGCAGAGTATAAATGTGACCTATATCTGTGGTAGATGAATATAGGTCGTTGGAAAGTTTGTTTTGTGATGGTTGCTAGGAATCTATTGCAGTTGTCCTCTCTTTGCACTGTTCATCCTCAGAGGAGATTGTGATCCTGCTCAATGAAGAAACTGCTTGATCCCCAAGACAGTTCCTTCTCAAGGGCTCTGTGATACTGAGACATCTTAGCTTGGGGCCAAAGCTCTCTAAATCTTTATTTGCAGTGCTTCTAAGAAAAGAACTTTTGCAAAAGCTCAACCCACTCCTTGAACAGAAAATATGTCAGGCTTCAATCCAAGAGGCTGGATATAACCCTCCTGCACTAGAGCTGTCACCAAAGAGTATCAGATACAATATCCTGAGAGAGGAATGACATGGGACATGCAATCTATTCTGGAAACAGAAGCAAAACTGGTCCTTGAAAACAGAGCTTTCTGCACAAGCAGCTGACCTACAGATGGGATTATGGGACTTGCTTTCTGAGTTTTTAATCGCATTCCTCCTTTGAATGCTCCATTTGTCTTCGTCCTACTTGCACATTCTGCCTCCCAGCCTCTCCTTCATTGTCATTTCCCTTGGTTTAATCAAATAACTAAAAAGAGATCCTACTGTGACCACATGCATTTATTCTATATAGAGGAAGAATGAGCCTCGGGACTCTTTCCTGGAAAATACTCTTCGCTCTTTATTATATTTGCTAGGGTGTGGTCGCTGAGCATTTGTAGTTAAGGCATCAGGTTAGAAAGCAGGAGATGGTGAGTTTGAGTCCCACCTTAACCATGAAAGCCAGCTTGGTGTCTTTGAACCACTTTCTCTCTCTCTCTCTCTCTCTCCCTCCCTCCCTCCCTCCTTCCATCTATCTATATCAATCTCTATTCACCTCAACAGGATTGTTGTTGTGGGGCAAACAGGAGGAAGGTTTCTTGGATATGTTCACTGTCTTGAGCTATTTGCAAAAATAATAAAGGTGGGAAACCAATAAATGAACAAATAAATAAATAAACCACTTCTTCCAAGTCTTGATTTCACCATGCAGTCCTCATCACAGGCTGAACAATGCCCTATAACGTGGACCACTTATTTTTTTACCTCTTGGCATTTTTAAGGATGCATATTTGTGTGTATAAGGAGCACCTTGTCAAACGGAAACTGTATGTTGGATGATAGGCTTTTCTTAGCATTTTTCCCATATCAGTGGTTCCTCCCACCCACCCCCAAAAGAACCCAAATAATCCTCTAAATACACTTATCTGTGTTGATGCTGTTTATACTCATGTACAGACACGCACACACACAGAATGAGAGGAAGACAGGGAGGGAGAGATAAGAGGGAGAGGGAGAGGAGGAAAGGGAAGGAGGAGGAGGAGGAGGAGGAGGAGGAGGAGGAGGAGGAGGAGGAGGAGGAGGAGGAGGAGGAGGAGGAGGAGGAGGAGGAGGAGGAGGAGGAGGAAAATTAATTGGAGAAAATTCTTCACTTGAAACTTCAACCTAACTTCACTTCCACCATATTTTTTTGAAGGTCTGCATAACCCCCAAAATTCATACTCTCTGAATGTCAGGCCCAGCCCAGGGATGAAACAGTGAAATCCAATCAAGTCCAATCCTTTATTTGCTCACACCCAATGGACAGAATCTTGACAGACTAAAGCTATAACCTTCTAGTCAATATATCTTGAGACATCCTAGGGTGTGGCTAACCTCAACCTCTTCTCCCCTCTTCAATCCAGCCCAGGATTGTGCAGTCTCTTAATCTTGACTTGGTTTGGGGAAAATTCTGTGCTGGCAAAAGATCCCAACCCCTTCCGCCACCCCAGTTGCACATTCCGTCACATTCTGCCAAGTGAGGCAAATCCACAGTCCTAGGATTCTGTGATCATGATGCAGTCTCACCATGCAGTCTCTAAAGTCTTTTGCACAGAAGCCTCCAGTGGTAAGGGATCTGGTTAAAGTTCAAGGCCAGGAGAAGCAATCTGTCAGGGCCCATCACATTGCCTCTTTCCTTCAATGAAGAGAAATGCAAAGTGTTCTGACCTAGGCTTCCCCAAATCATGAAGCTGACCCCTCGTCCTGACAAAACCCCTTTTATTTAGGTTAAAATGAATTCCTCTTCAGCAAAGTCCCGGAAAACAGTCTTTCGTGAGATTTCACAACTACAGACCTTTATCAGGCTGGGAGAGTTGCCAGGCTGATATCTTCCAAACGCCACTCTGCAGCAGACAATACTTGGCAAAGAGTCAGGAACAGCTCTTCACCCTACTGAATCGAACTCATTGTCTCCTGAAAACACCACTCCTGTTTCGCTCCTCTTTATTCCCTATGAGAGGGGCCATTCACTGTCCACTTGTGGCTTTACTCCCAAATCAACCCTTGTTCCTTAACTGTTCCCTTCTCCTGGCAGCTCTGCGCATGCACACACTGGGAACAGGCTCCAGCTGTTCTTCTGCCTCACTGATGTCTGATTCTGAAGGTAGCTGATAACTGTCAGATGGACCTGGCCCCATCTCTACCTCCGAAGCAGAGCACTCATCAGAGCCTTTCCCAGACTCCTGGACTGGCCCATGTTCCTCCCCAACCTCCTCACTGTCCGAGTCTGTTGCCAGCTCCACTGGCCACTGGCAGGCCACAACACAAGGCCACCAAGATGTGAACCTCTGCCTATGGGTCTCAGCAGGTGCACACAGGAACTCAAGAGTGGCATTTCACTTCAGAAGAGGAAAGAGCTTCTTCAGGCTGTCTCCATGAGGTAAAATAGATTTTTTTTCCTGCTTCCTCTCCTCACTGAGCTGAAAGACGATACTTAACAGGGAGAAGAGCCTCCTCCAGGTGGATGGCCCTGATCTGCAAGCTATGTGTTTCTGTCTCAATTACTTTAACAATGAAATTAATTGTGCAGATTATTGAAGTAAAGCATTTCTGTGTAATATGACGCATTTCTGGCAAATTTCTCCCAGCTGCTTATTTAAACAGCCTTAACAAAACCTAGGAGAGCAGTTAACTGCACGATTGCTAAGTGAGTAAAGACATTGTAAGCTCAGAGGTAAACACGGCTGTAATTGGTATTGTTCATGAATAACAAGGAGGAAGCTCAAAACTTGAAAGCACCTTTGGACACTCTGGAGCTGGCCAGCAATATCAAGCCAGTTGCTTTTTTTGTAAGGAATGTCAAATTGAGATGTGTTCCAAGACCTGCTGTCTACACCTCCTGAATGCTGAATGACAGCCTGTTTCACTGTGCACTTGGCACGTTACTCCCCCGTGGATTGCAGAAAACAAAGGCAAGTTCATTGAAAGGACATGTCATTGATATTGCAATTGTTTGGGGTAATTTTGATGGACAATTAGGAATACACATACACATAGACATGTTTCTCCCCCCCCCCCCGCCCCAGTTACGAACCTGTAATTGCTTGCTTTGAGGTGGGGACAGGGTGACTTGGATAGACCTTAGCATTTGCTATCTGGATACCCTTCCTGATGCCTATGTCTAGTTTGCAGCAGATGTTTTCTCTTTGTGTCCTGATACAGAAACATCTGTCGCTGCCTACAATCAAAAACTCAGCCTTCCAAGTGGGGCCGAGGGTCTTCATTTCTCAAAATACACAGTATATAAAAAAAATCCTTCAGCTAACCAATGCTATGCATCTCAGGTTTATTTATTTCATTTGGGGAATTCAACTGTCCCTGTAGATGTGGTGAAGTACCCTAAGTATTACAAACATGATAGAGAACTGGTTCAGCAGTTCCAGGTACAGGGCAACATGTCCTTGACTCTCTGGAAAGAATGTTGTTGGGTCTAATCTTCTAGCCCATGATGAAATCCCCCCCCCCCCCAAAAAAAAAATTCCCAGGCACTGAATGTGGCAGCCTTGAAGCTTCCAAGTAAATAATGGCTGCCAAGGCTGACATACAGAACAGTTTCAGAAACTGGGTTATGTCTAGTTTAACAAAGAGAAGGACTAGGGTGTCAGCTTTAAAATTCACCTGCCACATATCAATTACTCCGAGACATTTCTCTCCAATTGATTTAGGGATTATATGGGAGCAGTCTTCCAGTATTTGAGGGGTTGTTACAAAGAAAGGGTCAATGTCAACCAATAGTGGTATTCGATCGGTTCAGCCTGGTTCTGGCAAGCCAATAGCAGCGATGAGCAGCAGAGACTGAACCGGTTCTCTCTACCGCTCTGCTGCTGTCAGCATTCCAAGGAACAAACTCCAAATGAAAAGACTCCGTGACTGTCATCTTCTCAAAGATCCATTTTATCAAAGATGTCATATTGGCACATCTGAGGAAAACCTGAATCTGAGATTTCTGGGTTTTCCTTAGCCCCAAAAGAATCCAAAATCCAACCCCTGCACCCAATAGTTCATTACATGGTCCAATCCTCACTTCGTTCCAACTGGAGAGTCTCCCCCGTCACTCCCCTCCAGGTGCAGAGTAACACATCCTTGACTCTCTGAGAAATGAATGTTGTTGTGGCTAATCTTCCACCGCTTCTTGAAGTCCCCCCCCCCCAAATTCCCAGGCACTGAATGTGGCAGCCTAGAAGCCTAAAAAAATGGCTTCCAAGCTGACAATTGCAGTGTCCTGTAGTCACATTTTGCAACCTTCTGACAATGAGGAAGCCAGATTCACTTAACAACCATGTTACTAACTTAACAACTGCAGTGATTCACTTAAGACCCGTAGCAAGAGTAATGTAATGTAAAAGATAGGGCCTTCTCTTCTGAGAGATATTCCATTGCATCAAAGCTGAAGCACCAAAGAATTTCCTGCATCAAACTTGCAGTGTCATGTTGTCATCACATGACATATCATGACTTTTTCCCCCTCTGCTAAACTGGGGGTGGGCATGGCCAGCATGTGATGTATCTGGCCTGCAAGCTGCCAGTTTCACACCCCTGCTCTGTGGATTCCATTCTCACATTACACCTTCTTGCGTTGTACAGTATTAAATTGGGAGGGGACCAATTCTATTTAGGAAACTCCCCTGTGGAACTCAGACAAAATAGTAATGCATGTCTTCGGTTTGGAAGAATGAATAAATCCTTCTTCTGCAGTTCTAGACTCAACCTTCCCCTCCTTCACCTTGACCACAAAGGTGGGGGAGGTCAAATTAATCACAGTTTAGCATGTCATCTGAATCCTGTACTGTGGTTAATCTTACAGATGGGTCTTGAAAATAAGCCCGCTTCATCAATTATGATTTGAAGCACACTGGTTTCTATTAATCATAGTTAAGCTTAAGCATCATTTGACTGAGCTGAGGCAATGCAAGTTTCAATTAATGTAAAATGGAAATGAGAGCTAGGGCAAGTTAGGGTTGTCCCCATCAATCTTTTGCATTATATTGGAACTATTGCTATGAAATACTTTTAGGGAAACATGTTCTTAAGTTGTGGGATTAGTTTAGCCTAGTGTGCCATTCTTCATAGGGATTGGATTTCAAAAGTTAAACAAGCTTAAGCCCAACAGGACCTACCTGCACAGTAAAATAAATTTATTAAGACACTCCTTAATGAAGGAGTGGTCCATTGTGGAATCATGGTCCATTGTGGAATCAAAATCTCCATTGTGGTCATAAGCTAGCATAAGAAAAATAAAATGCAAACTGTCATGCCCTTGTTGGAGTCAGACTCTGAGGGAGAGGAGGAACAGCTGACAGGGAGTGGAGGTATGGCTCCAGAGGTTGTGGAGGAAGCTGGAGAGGAGCAGAGGCCAGCTGGGCAGTCAGAGGAAGAACCAGGCCCATCCCCTCTTCATCCTAGGACACGCAGGGAGTAACGCAAAAGGCAAGAACTTAGCTTCCGAGAGAGGAAGACCCATGATCCCCCTCATTAGTTGCAGCTGAGCAGAATAGTATACAAAAGAGATGGTTAAACACAGCATTGCCAGAAGCAAAGTGTGTTTTATTTTGGGCTGAAGTTATCTTGGTTGGCGTCCTTCCACCAGACTGTTCCTTGTTATCTCCTTGAAGTTGGTAAATGCTTATCATGGTCCATTGTGGAATTTCCTTCATTGTAGTTTGTTTTAGGTTTTTATTTCACCTCTATCTGCTCATCATGTTCGGACTGTATTGCTTTCTTTTGAAGACTATTTTTGAATACGCTTTATCTCCAACTGAGAATTATTGAACAACGAGACCAAATTGGAGGCATTAAAGGACATTTATCTACATTTTGGACCATGGGGATGCTGCAATGATTGTGTGAAAAATGGACCAGGATAAATAATTACCAACTTCAAGAAGATAACAGGGCACAGTCTGTTGGAAGGACACCAACCAAGATAATTTCTGCCCAAAATAACACACTTTGCTTCTGGCAACGCTGTGTTTTAACCATCTCTCTTATATACTATTCTCCCCAGCTGCAACCAATGAGGGGGATCATGGCCGCTTCCTCTCTCATAAGCCAAGTTGTTTCCTTCTCTGTTCCACCCTGCATGTCCTAGGATAAAGAGGGGATGGGACTGGTTCTTCTTCTGACTGCCCAGCTATTTACATGTTTGTGTTACATTCTGGGTCATCACACAATTAGCAACTTTACAAGCTAAAAATACAAAAGACACAAGATTTAAAACTTACCACATTTGTTAAATGAATCACTGCATTAATAACACAGCTGTTTTAAGTGAATCTGGCTTCCCCATTGATTTTGCTGGTCAGAGAGTCGCAAAAGATGATCCCCTGACCCGAAGACACTGCAACCATCATAAATATGAGTCAGTTGCCAAGCATCTGAACTTTGATCATATAACCATGGGGATGCCACCATGGTTGTGTGAAAAATGGTCACCAGACACTTTTTTCAGTACCATTGTCACTAAAAAACAAACAAACCTGTTTTAAGTTGAAGACTACCTGTATATATTTATTATTTTATTAGCTCAATACCCATGCTTTGCTACAAAACTATGTGGTTGGGCTTAGTATTTGGGAAGGAAAATAAGGGGGGAAATTGTGCCTCTGTCTTCCTGTTTTTTCAGAAACTAAAACAGTATTTGCTGTGTGAGCAAGGAGACAGCAAGGAGCCTGGGTGTGGCTTAGCTCAACTGTTCTGTACTAAAGCTGTTTGGTGCTGTGAAACTGAAACTGAAACTGAAACTCCTCTCCTCTGCTTGTGTTTTGCATTTAAAACAGATTTCTTTTCAGGTGAGGAGGGTGAGTAGAACTCCTTAGCATCAGAGCTTGTTAATAATAATATGTGAAATACTAATGCTGTGATGGTCATTTTGAAAAACACTTCCTTAGTGAGCACCTAGAAGCCAAGAGGAACATACGTGCCAAATTTCAAGTTTGTAGGCTTTACGGTTCTGGAGATTTTTGTGATGATGTGTAAGTGGTGTTTCGCTTATATATATATAAATTTATCACACTTGTATACCACTCATTTCATAGTGCAAGGAGATGCTGAATGGCTTACAACATTTACAGACACGCACATATCGCAATATATATACCGTGTTTCCCTGCAAATAAAACTGGATCTTATTTTCTTTTGGGTCCCAAAATAAGCACTTTTTCCCCCATGTACAGGAGGCCCCCTTCTTCTACTTGCTCACGGTGGGGCAGGAGGTGCTGCTGCCACAAGGCAGAGGAAGGTGGAGCTGCCCTACGCACCCTACACTGGCTTACCTCAGGGCCCCTGCAGTCTGGACACCCATGCCCCGACATGTGCCTCACCTCACAGCGGCAGCAGGACCCCACATGTCCCCTGACCCGTTTCTTCTGCTTGCTCATGGCTGCAACGGAGCTGGAGGCTGAGCGACACACTGGTGCCATGGCCACAAGGAAAGGAAGGAAGGGTAGACCTGCCCCACAAGCACTATACCGGTTTACCTCAAGGCCCCCACAGCCAGGCCATCCATGCCCTGACACCCGCCTTGCTTCATGGCCATGACACCAACACAGTACTCAGCTTCCTATTCCGTTGCAGCCGTGAGCAAGCAGAAGTGGGCCAGGGGCCACATGGACTCTTGCTTCACATGGGTACTAGTGTTGCCGCCACGAGGCAGGTGTCGGGGCATGGATGGCCTGGCTGCAGGGGCCCTGAGGTAAGCCGGTGCAGGGTACATAGGGCAGCTTCACCACCCACCTCATGGCCGTACCTGGAGCAACCAGACGGAATTGTCAGGCAGCCAGCTGTGCAGACTCTTAAGTAGGGCTTATTTTGGGGCTAAGGCTTATATTAGGCACACGTGTAAAGACATGCTAGGCCTTATTTTGGGGGGTAGGTCTTATTTTCAGGGAATGTTGTAGTAACTGCCTCCTGGCCTTGAGCAAGTAAACAGGATCAGGCTAGGTTGGAATATGGATCCCAGAGCACTTGGTCAGAATAAGAATTTTAAGAAAACAATAGCAAATTCCATGTAATCCCATTGAAAGCTTTCAGGCTATATAATTAAGTCTTATGAACATTCATCTAAGAGTCAGATCATCTGAAAACTTTCCTTCAGGAAGCTGTAGAGTCATGCTGAGTTTTTCTCCCCGTTCTTCTGTTGCATAAACTCTTTTCATCTTCTATTCTAAAATTGCTCCCCCACCACACAAACCAACAATAATTCAAATATTGCCCAAATTATTTGACACGGAGCTTTCCCTTTGTTGCAAGATAACTGCTTTTGTAAGGACCTACCAATAATCAGAAGCTAATCAACTGGCCCTGAATATTTGGCAAAACTTCCTGCAAATGGCAGGAAAGTTGTTGTGTTGTTGTTGTTGTTTTGAATCAGTAACCTTCAGGGATCCTTTACACACCATCCTCATTATCCCATTTTTCTTGGATAAGAAACTTTCTTTTAGACCGAACAACAGTTTAAAGCCATTTTTTTAAAAAATGAATTACACACACATTTCAATATAAAACATTATCTGAAGTGGGCATACATTTTTCTCCAATGTGGATGGCAGGGAGATTATTTCAGGAAGTTGTCTAATTTTTTTCTTAGTTTTAGGTGGGTTTCTTTTCCTTCTTTTTTTATCCTTTTCAAAGTTATCATTTGTGTTTTTAAGCCATAAAAGAGGTTGCTAAATATCACCATCGATATAGTTTTTGTTGTTCTCCTGTGTTTTCATTTTCTTGTTTCCAGAAAGTAGTTTAACTGGAGTTTAAGAATAACGACCTTTAATGTCTCTGACTGGCCCAAATCTTTATTCGTTTTAAAGCCTTTTGTCTTCTTGGTCTCTTTTTTCTCTCTGCAATGCCAGATTTTCACTTTTTCAATATCCTTTTCTGTCCGTAATCATAATGTTCTTTAAGCTCTTTTGTGCCTTAAATAAATATTTCCAATTGTTTAAAGTTCAGCTTGGTGCATACTTTTTCAAAGGTAGCTTTGAGAGAGAGAGAGAGAGAGAGAGAGAAGGAAGGAAGGAATAAATGTACGTATATACATACACAAATGCACACACGCACACATACACAGACAGACAGATAGATGCTTGTTTCTTAGTTCCATTCTGAGTTTTCTAAATATCAATAAGAATAATAAAGAAAAAACATTGATTAAAAATGTCAAAGATTTTTGTGTCATCTGCAATTAAATTTAAACCCTTTGGGTTTTTATAAATAGTACTGAGTATGACACCAGACACACAAAACTGCTTTAAAATGTAAAATTATTTACCATTTCAATGAGAGGAGAGAGAAAGAAAGAGAAAGGGAGGGAGGGAGAAAGAGAGAAAGAGAAAGGGAGGGAGGGAGGGAGAAAGAGAAAGAGAGAGGGAAAGAAAGAGGGAGAAAAAGAAAGAAAGAAAGAAAGAAAGAAAGAAAGAAAGAAAGAAAGAAAGAAAGAAAGAAAGAAAGAAAGAAAGAAAGAAAGATCATATTTTTCTGTTATTGCACTGAGAAAGCTAATTATGAAAACAAATTTTCACCTTCTATAAAATGTATGTCGCTATACAGAATACATAAATCTGTTGCAATGGAAGTTGGATGCAAATTAATTTTCTCCAAACGCAGATGGTAGAAATAGTCACTAGAGTCCTTCTATCCATGGGGAACATTTCTTTGCTTTAGAGTCCCATATAACTAGCAGTCCTTGGTGAGTTTTGCACATTTGAAGTGAAACGCACCATATGTTTGCAAGTAGGCCCAGGCTGAAACAACTGTCTCGCCTGCATGTCCGCTTCCACAAATGTTGCAATTTTCAGCATCCATAGAAAAGATATCCCCCCCCCACCCCATGTTTCAATGCTCATTTCAGCCCTATTTTTATCCTAAGATTTCCACATATGAAATGAGCACCTTACCTTATCATATATCAATTACAAATGAAAATACATCAAACATGCATTTTGGTGGTAGACAGGGCTGGGCTGCTGAGGATTCACAGGGATTCAGGAGATACCCTGGCTAAGATTCTGGCACAGTTCAGAGAACCCCCAAATCCCATTCCTGGCTGGCACCACCCACTCCATCCCACCCCTCCTAGGAGTCCCCATGCAGCCCGTTTTGAATGCAAGTAAGTGCAGGGCACGTGCAGAGACTTGAGGAGGGAGAAAAACAGGCATCTCAGATGTTTGGGAAGGCTGGAAGCAGGCCTGTTTTGAACTTCCAGAGAGCCTCCAGAGCCCAAAGCAGCCTTTTTTGCCCTCCTGGAGGCTCAAGCAAAGGCTATGGAGCCCGGGGAAGTGTCATGCCCTTGTTAGAGTCGGACTCTGAGGGAGAGGAGGAACAGCCAACAGCGAGTGGAGGTGTGGCTCTGGAGATTGTGGAAGAGTCTGGGGAAGGGCAGAGGCCAGTTAGGCAGTCAGAGACAGGACCAGGCCCATCCCCTCTTCATCCTAGGACACGCAGGGAGGAATGGATAAGGGAACAACTTGGCTTACGAGAGAGGAAGCGGCTATGATTCCCCTCATTGATTGCAGCTGGAGAGACGAGTATATAAGAGAGACGGTTACAACACAGCATTGCCAGAAGCAAAGCGTGTGTTATTTTGGGCTGAAGTTATCTTGGTTGGTGTCCTTCCAACAGACTGTGCCTTGTTATCTCCTTGAAGTTGGTAATTATTTATCCTGGTCCATTTTTGACTTGGCTACACCCACTGTGGCCATGCCCACCCAGCAACTGGGCAGACAACCCATTGCTAAAATATTCGAAGCCCACCCCTGGTGGTAGACCTGACTCTTCTTATGAAGCATTGCATCAAGAGCAGAGTTTGAGGTTATATTTCAAAGTGGCTTCAAGGCTAGGAGGCCAGTGATTCACTAAGATGTTCAAGATCAGTACGTATGTCTTCAATAGAAGGAATTTTATTTGGATAGGCAATTGAGTTCTGCCCTTCAAGATAGGCTAGCAGGTCAAGAAATAGGCAACATAGGGGACCATGAACACCATTAAGTTCTTGCTTTGTGAGCCATTTGTCTGCAGATGTTTCATTACCCTACTAGGTAGCATCTTCAGCAGAAGGTAAGTAGCTATTATATATAACCAAGCAATGAGCTTGTCACTGATTCAGTTACTTTGGCTGAAATATTGCCAGAAAATATGGCTTGGTTGGGAGAAATATCCATCTGATTCAGTTCCAATCTGGGAGAAAGACACTGGAAACATGGAGGCTGATTGAAAAGAAGGTTTAATGATGAAGCAGAACCACGTGTGATTCTGGGCAGCTGTCATGCCCGTCAGAATCTGACTCAGAGGAGGAAGCTGAACATCTGACGGGGAGTGGGAGTGTGGCTCAATTGGCTGTGGAAGAAACTGGGGAAGAGCAAAGTCTCACTGGACACAGCAGAGAAGAGGTAGAAGAAGGGAGAAGGAATTCAGAGGAAGACCCAGGCCCACCCCCTCCTCATCCTAGGGCATGGAGAGAGGAATGGAGAAGAGAACAACGTGGGTTGCGTGGCTTACAGGGGAGGAAAGGGCCCTGATTCCCTTCATTAGCTGCAGCTGGGAACACCATGTATACAAAAGGAAGCTGCATGCAGCAAGAACATGTATTCTATTGGCTGTTGTCAGATTCCTTGTGGAGTCATGTGGGGGTTATGTATGGGCTCTATAGGCACAGTACAAATCCTGGATGTTTGTCTGAGCTAAGTTTGGTTGAAGTTGCTGAGGGTGATGTAATGAAGGGGCACTAGGCAATTCCTGATATGGCTGAGGTCTAATCCTACCTTTGTTGGATCTTGGGTGAGGGTATTTGCCTATGAATGGAGCTATCTACCTCTTTACCTCTTAAGTGCTGATATTTGCTGTGGGCTATAAAGGAAGGTGGGGGCTGCTTTCTCCCTCTAAAAAAACATGTTTCTCCATGTCTTATCCAGGGAAATATAATATTTTGCCTTTTTAATAGTTTCTCAAAACATTTCATTCTTCTAGGAGTGGGCGGGTGCTAACTTTCTACACTAATAAAGAGGTTATCATGCTAAACCCCATGAAGTCAGTGCGACTTAATGTAGTTGCGATGGAGTTTACAGCCAACTCAACAAGTCTGCTTAACCTTATTGATTGCAAGTTTCCTTTTGCACGGTCTCATTCATTAAAAAAAAAAAAAGTTTATGATGGATTTGGCCCAAGTCTTAGTGAAATACCTTAGTGAGGGAGGACTTGCATAAGAAGCATAATCATATAGTACAATCTAGCCTTGGGGAAGATTTTCTAATTTGCCTGTAATCTGGCTTCCTGGATGTATCCATGCATGATTTATCTTATTGTCACAACTGGATTCAGATGTGAATGCAAATTGCTGAAGGAGCAGTTTACCAGCTTAACTTGTTCCCATTAGAGAGGTGGATTTCATAACGAGTAATTGGGAAAACCAGTTTTCTGTGTGTGAAGGCAAGATACTGTCCCAAATGTATATTTTTTTTTCCTCTGCTTTGAAATTATAGATCTGAACATGCAGAAGTTAACTGCTTTGCTAGGCGAGCTGTTTCCCAAGAAAAGCTTAGGCGTAAATGATGCAGAATTAATCATGCTTGGAGCCATGCTTAAAATGCTTAGGCTGCATTTCCACATATGAGCAGATTCTATAATCTATCAATGGACAACCACATAATCTGTTTCACACAGTGGCTTTGCTCCTATGTTTCTCATTTGGACTGGTTGGACGTAAAGCGTACTACACAAAATTATCTGCTACAATGTCCTACCTGTCAATGACTACTTCAGCTTCAATCACAACAATTCAAGAGCACACAATAGATACAAAAACTCAATGTAAACCACTCCAAACTCGATTGCAGAAAGTACGACTTCAGCAACAGAGTGGTCAATGCCTGGAATGCACTACCTGACTCTGTGGTTACGTCCTCTAACCCTCTTCACTCCTTTAACCTCAAATTATCCACTATTGACCTCATCCCATTCCTAAGAGGTCTGTAAGGGGCGTGCATAAGTGCACCATCATGCCTACCATCCCTGTCCTATTGTCCCCATTTATTCGAACCTATTTTCTGTATTCTTACTCTTGTTTATACTTATACCTATTATCTTGTAAGTGATTGACAAATCAAATAAATAAAAATAAATAAAAAATTCATAGCTTGGTTCAGTAGAGTCTTCCATGTTATCTAGAGCTGGTCAAACCACTGATACACCCTCATGATGAACATATCAAGGATCCCTCATTCCAACCCTGAGCTACAAATATTCTCTTTTTTAGTTAGAATTCCTCCAACTTAATCCCCCCTTTTCTCACAAACACCCATTATTCAACAAAACTCAATGGCGAGGTACCATGTGGTTCTTCCTAATATTGTTCATTCCCCTCAGTTTCTTTCCAGATAATTATCCAGAGGTTCAGAATCCATTCCAAATATTGTTTCCGTCTCAACCAGTTTAAAAAATGCAATTATGGCTGCTCTGGTGGGTTGTCAACTTCACAAAATCCTTACCTTTGGAACAGCAGTGAAATCCTACCCATTCCACTTCCGGTCCAGTGATCACGTGTGTGCATGCACACCTAACAGGAGCACACAGCTTTCCCCACACCAGATGAGGCCTACAGCGTCAATCAGCTGAGAGGATAAAGAAGAGAAAAGCAGGTGGGAGGGCCGATCCTATGCTTTTCTCTTCTTTCTCTTCTCAGCTGATTGGCAGTGGCTTTTTTTTTAACTACCAGTTCAGTTGAACCGGTCCAAACCGGTAGCACACCACCACTGTTTTGAAAGCTCTACCGGATCCTTAGTGCTTATTCATGAAAGATTCCCAATGTTCTACCTGAGTGTTTTTCAACCTTGGTAGCTTGAAGAGATCTGGACTTCAACTCCCAGAATTCCTCAGTCAGCATGGGGAAGTCCATAACTCTTCATGCTGCCAAGATTGGGAAACACTGTTCTACATAAATTGTTCTGTGTTGACCTGAGGTCCATAGATGTTCAGGAATCTCATTCGTAAGCTCTTATTCAAAATATCTCTACATGCTCTTAGTATGGGACTATTTGAAGGAGGGGAAAGAGAGCTTGTTCTTCCAAGGGACTCACATTCCAAGAAAATGTGCAGCTGACCAAAAAACCAACACAGTCCTAGGCTGCATTTACAGAGGTTCTGTGGGCATGGCTTGCTGGGCATGCTTTGCACATGTGCACACACTTTGTGTGGATGCGTGTGCCAAACACGCACTTTGCACAGGCACAGAGGCATTTTTGCAGGCGCAGAGGCATTCTAATTCACCTCCTGCAAGCATGCGCGATCCCGGTCATTTCAGCAGCTGCCGTGCAGCACTATTTGTGCTGCACAAAGCAACTGTGCTTCAAATTCAGAGGATAATGGTGAGTATGGAAGGCTGGATGGGTGGGTGGGCCCAACATAGAGCAGTGGAGAGAACTGGTTCAGTCTCCACTGCTCATTGCTGCTACCAACTCACCAGAACTGGGCCAAACCAGTAGAATACCACCACTGGATAGAATCAGTGGTGGTATGCTGCCAGTTCACACTGGTTTGCACTGGTTCTAATGATCCGGTAGCAGCAGTCATAGTTGGCCCCTCCCACCCACCCCCACCCTTTCCTGTCCTATATTTCCCTTGTTTGTAGCTCAGCTGATTTGCAGGGCAAAGCAGAGTTCTCCGTGTAGAGTTAAGAAGAAGATTGCTTGTAAGGGTTTTGCCTACCATGCATATGTCTTGTAGGTAAACCACTGTTAAATGTCTACGTCTCTGTGTAATGTGTTTTGATGCTGGGTTTTCTCATAATAGCAATCACGCTGAAACACTCTGACACTTTTCTCTACAAACAAGACTTCTCAGCTCATTGCCTAGACTGGAGCTGATTAATAACTTAATATTTAAGCATAACAAAATTTGAATTTCCTATAGTACATATAACTTTCTTTGGTAGTTAGAAGACCAGAAGATGGACTGACCAAAATCCACAAGTTAGAAACAAAGCCACTTTTTAGTACTTTATGGTTTTGTTTCCTAATGCCACATCAAATATGGTGGGGATGAGTCCGCCTACTGAGATGAGGTGGACCAGTTGCTTTTGTGGTGTGGAGACAATAACTTGGTCCTCAACACCAATAAGACCAAGGAGCTTATAGTGGACTATAGAAAGAACAGATCAGACATCCAGCCCTTGCTTATCAATGGAAACCAAGGGGAGAAAGTAGCCCATTTTAACTTTCTGAGTGTTACCATTGATCATTGTCAAAGTGTTCTGTCTCAGATTAAATATTATAGCAGCTACTTGCAGACTTTAAATCTAGGAAAGTTAGAACTGTCTCCTTCAGATATGCAAGCAATTTACTCTTGCCCTTTTCCCAAGCATGCAACTGAAGGAAAGCTAATTTGGAATATAACTTTTTATTATTAAATATTAACCATTTGTCTTTGTTGCAGTCATGAAGTTGGAGCCCAAAACATTTCATTCTTTTCTTTTCTAGTTATGTGCCTTTCAATTCCCTCCATGGTCTCCGATGCTTAAAATATTCTCTTCTGGCTTCCAGTTCTCTTCTTTTACCTGTCCATCAACACTCTCCACTACAAATTCAAGTATTTTTTTTTTCTGTGTCTCTCTTCCCATTTTCTCTAAACAACAAGGAGCTTATATATTTGGTTTGATGCTTTCATGGCCGAAAGAAGCGTTGGTACTTTAATGGTTTTAATAAAATTTTCAGCTAATGTTCCAAAGTGAAGTTATCTTTTCCACAAAATTACAGTACACAATGCTAATATCTTTTTCTTTTTTTTAACAACAAATGCTTTTTCCTATATCATTACAGCTGGTAGAAGCTTATAAAATTCCTAGTTATTTCCAGGGACCTCACGTTCAGTCTGTTTGCATTCTACATTTATGACTAGAATGTGGGAGGCGAAATCGAGAGCCTCGACAGTAGAAACATTGTGATTAAACTAGAAATGGAGTTAGGGGAGAGATACTTCCAAGAAAGATATATCATATCAGCAGGCATACCTGATATATTGAGGATATTATGTTGGATGGGAAAATGGCAGTAGATTTATCAACCTGGGCATTTTCATCCCATTAGCAATAGCACTTAGATTTATATACCACTTCACAGTGCTTTACAGCTCTCTCTAAATGGTTTACAGAGTCAACCTATTGCCCCCAACAATCTGGGTCCTCATTTTACTGACCTGAGAAGGATAGAAGGCTGAGTCAACTTTGAGCCTGGTGAGATTCAAACTGCCAAATTGCAGGCAGCCGGCAGTCAGGAGAAATAGCCTGTAGTACTGCACTCTAACCACTGTGCCACTGGCTCATTACATATCTGAACCCTGGATTTTCTTCTGTATAACTTAAGGTTTGGGCAATTTTTGTTGAAAGAAATTGCTCTGTTAAATGCTGTTTTATCACTAAAGCTCTCAGGCTGTAGGATAGTAACGTATAATGTATATGAAACATACAGGGGCGGAAATCTACATGGGCTTGGCTTCTATAGAATCTCACAGAATCATTATCCTTTTAGAAGGATATTAAAATTTTATTATTATTATGGTGGTTAATCTTTAGTGAGATTCACAGCCTTTGGGGCTGGTTGGTAGCTCAACAGCTTGAGTCCTAACCAAGGATCTAGGAACTGTTAAGGTAGTGTCGGAGGATATAAGCTGTTCCAAGTAGGGTGGCTTTTTGTAGAATCAGGGTATTCAAGTCTTATAGATTCAGAATGTCCAAATAGTGAAGTAGCCTTTTAGGGATTGCTCCAAGGGCTCCAATCACAATTGGGATAACACACAATTTCTTTTTCCAAAGTCGCTCAACTTCAATTTGTAAGTCCCAATATTTTGTGATGTTTTTCTTGCTGCTTGTCTTCAATTCATGCATCACCAGGTATTGCATCATCATCATCATCATCATCATCATCATCATCATCAATTGCATAGTCAGCCAGATGTTCAGACTGAGTTTGGCATTTTTGTCAAGTTCTTACCAAGGACCTGGGATAGGCAAATCCGGATGTTTGAGGATGGAAGCTGTTCCAAGTAAAGCTGCCTTCTGCAATTGACTGATGGCAAATTTGTCAATGCCTATGGTGTTCAAGTTGTTTTGAGACTGCACCCAAGACACCTATTACTATTGGTACTACCCTTGTTTGCCTTTGTCATAGTCATTCTATTTCTATTTGTAGCTCTTTGTATTTCGTTATCTTCTCCAGTTCTTTCTCTTTTCTTCTGCTGTCTCCAGACACTGCCACATCCACTATCCAGACTCTGTCTGGATTCTGAAGTCCCAGAGAAATTTAATTTTTTCATTTTCTATGACTTTTTCTATTATTATTATTATTATTATTATTATTATTATTATTATTATTATTATTATTGGTGTTATTGTTGGTGTTGTTATTGTTATTGTTGTTGTTGTTGTTACTACAACTACTACTACTATATAAATTCATTGGCTGCCTATCTTGCCATGGGCTACTCTACAAGGCTGACAACCATATAAACCAAACAATGAAAGAGAAAGTTTAAACAAAGTGAAAGTAAAATAGTAAAACAAGAAAACCAACAAGGGAAAAATGTGTACATTGCAAATGGAAAAATGCAGAAGAAGGGATGTGTCGCCAACGTTTCACTTTCTATCAGAACTGCTATGAGTTTTGGTCAGAAAGATCTGAAGGGCATCTGTTGCTCACCTTTAAGATTTTCTGAATGTTTTCTGGATCTAAGAAACAGCAGCATCACAGCAGAAACAACAGTAAAAAAACAAAAGACTGGATAGAAATGGTATACAAAATCCTGCTTGAGCAGGGGGCTGGACTATAAGTCCTCAAAGGTACCCTCCAATTCTATTCTATTCTATTCTATTCTATTCTATTCTATTCTATTCCATTCCATTCCATTCCACTCCACTCCACTCCACTCCACTCTACTCTACTCTACTCTTCTATATTCTTTATTATTCCATTCCATTCCTATTCTTATTCATTTCTATTGCTATTCTATTGCTATTCTGATTCATTTCCATTACATTCCCTTCTATGTGAGCATCTTCTTTCCAGAGGCTTCTGATGAAGACCAGATTGGACTTCACCTCCAATGTTTTGGACTTCACTCAAGGTCCAAAGCATTTCTTCCAAATTATTTTCAAGAACTCATTTGATCTCATTCTGGCTTCCAGATTTTGGAATATATATATATATATATATATATACGCAGTGTGCTTTATGGGAGGAGAGCAATTGAGATCACACACAAAAAATTTAATCCTGTAAAAAGAAAACAAGACAAAGACAAGTGCTTTAATGCATTAGATCCCCTGTCCCTCCACTTTAAAATTAGCTACACTGGCAAGTAGCCACCAAGTTTTCAGACCCAGTAATTTCCTTCCCTTTTAAAGATAGCCTTATTTTATTGCTTGCTTGTTTATTTGTTCATTTATTTATAACATTTAAATGATTGCTGAATTAAATCTACTTGACTCTGACATACTATAAAACTGAGCACTAAACAAGAAAGAAAAAAAAAACCCACAATTTATTTATTTGCATGTTTGTTTGCTTGTCAAACATGTACAAGATAACAAGTATAGGTATGAACGTGAACAAAGGAAGAAAATACAGATAAATTGGGACAGTAAGACAGGGACAGTAGGTACACTGGTGCACTTATGCACGCCCCGTTTTAAGGACCTCTTAGGAATGGGGTGAGGTCCACAGTAGACAGTTTGAGGTTGAAGCTGCGAGGGGTTGAGGCTGTAACAACGGAGTTAGGTATAGCATTCCAGGTGTTGACCACTCTGTTGCTGACGTTGTATTTTCTGCAATTGAGTTTGAAATGGTTTACCTTGAGTTTGTATCAATTGTTTGCCGGTGTATTATTGTGGTTGAGGCTGAAGAAGTCATTGACAGGCAAGACATTGTAGCAGACAATTTTGTGTACTATGCTTAGATCGGACCGCAGGTGGTGTAGTTTCAGATTGTCCAAGCCCAAAATTTCAAGCCTGGAGGCATAGGGGATTCTTTTGTGAGTAGAGGAGTGGAATACTTTTCTTGAGAAATACCTCTGAACCCACGCAATTGTGTTAATGTCTGATATACAGCGCGGGTTCCAGGCGGACAAGCTGTATTCGAAAATTGGCCTGGCAAAGGTTTTGTATGCCCCAGTTAACAATTCAGCGTTGCCAGAGAAGCAGCTTCGCAAAGTAAGGTTAACAACTCTTAATGCCTTTTTAATCTGCCATTTTTGTTTTGAAGTATGAAATTAACCATTTTTCCCCCCAAGTAAATGTCTTTAAACAGTATAACAGGGTTGGAAGAGATTTTGGAGGTCTTGTGGTCCAACCCTCTGCTCAAGCAGGAGACCCTATACGATTTCAGACAAGGGGCAGTCCAATCTCTTCTTTAAAACTCTCCCAGTGATGGAGCACCCACAACTTTTGAAAGCAACCCATTCTTCCACTGGTTCACTGTTTTAACTGTCAGGAAATTTCTCCTTACTTCTAGGTTGGATCTTTTTCTGTTTCAGGAAACTCTTTGTGCCATAAGAAGCCCACTGTGGAGCACGTACAGTTAAGGCTGAACCCAACCTGACAAAAATCCATGGTGTTGTCTGCTCTAACTTCAGTTTCTGAAATATTCACAAATGCAACTGTCCTGAAATAAAGTGGGCAAGCAGATGTAATTTATTGTAGGCTGGAATTTTTTTTTTTTTTTTTTACATCCATTCTGCCAGGGGAAAAGGAAACAATTACCTGCAGCTAGTCAAGCGATGATAATTCTTAATTACATTGCAGATTCTTAAAAACATTGTTCTGCTTAGGACTATTAGAACTCACTTAGCTGTAGTTTCAGCTTTCATTTCTCTCACAAATTTGGTGTGCCCCCAATTAATTGTAACCCTCGTGAAGGGAGCGTAGCCATTAAAACTGCCAGGATCCTGATTCAATTTGCTACTAAATTTACAATGTGTAGCTTGAGAGCAATAGAAACTGTGACAGAATCCCCTGTAGAAACGACATAAATTACTAGTTCAAAAAGGCTTTTCCTAGGAAATTATCTCCCCCCTCCCCAAATTTGGGGCTGAAGAATGAGAGACCAAATGTTACAGAATCCTCTCAGATCTGAAGATAGAGTTCCATCATGCCTTATGCATGATAATAAAGATTAGGTAAAGGTTCCCCTCGCACACACGTGCTAGTCATTTCCGGCTCCAGGGGGCGATGTTAAACTCTGTTACAAAGCCGAAGAGCCAGCACTGTCCGAAGACGTCTCCGTGGTCATGTGGCCAGCATGACTAAATGCCGAAGGCGCATGGAACGCTGTTCCCTTCCCCACCAAAGGGGTCCCTATTTTTCTGCTTGCATTTTTCGTGCTTTTGAACTGCTAGGTTGGCAGAAGCTGGGACAAGGAACAAGAGCTCACTCCATTATGCGGCACTGGGGATTCAAACCGCTGAACTGCCAACCTTTCTGATCGACCAGCTCAGCATCTTAGCCATTGAGCATCCTTTGATTGCACTCCTTCAAATAAGGAAGTTTGATTTGTTTGTTTGGTATCCCACCTTTATTATTTTTTATAAATAACTCAAGGTGGCCAATATATCCAAATCAGTTCCCTCCTCCTATATTCCCCACAACACAACCCTGTCATTTGGGTTGACCTGAAAGAGAAGACTGGAGAAGCTAAGGTGGGAGTTGAACTCACTGCCTCCTGCTTGGTAGTCTGGTGCCTTAACCACTAGACCAAACTGGCCAAATACGTGATAATTGATCATTTGTACCTTCCTCAAATAGAAAACCTTTCATCTAATCTCAGTCTCAGTCGACAATCCTAGCTTATTATCCCAAAAGCTGAAAAACAACACGCGGTATTTGACATTTGTGCCCCCAAACCAATTAATATTAAACTGAACAGATTGAGATATACTTTTAATGAAAAATCAAAGCACCAGAGTTTACTTGGCAGCATTTTAGAAACGTCTTGCTATCCCAATAGAAAAACCCAGAGGTGCCTTTTCTAGACTGTACTGAAATAGATGCTGCCTCATTTTTAAAAACCTCTTCTATAGCTACAACTCAGGATCAATAAACTGCCCATCAGTGAAGGGTTGGATCAAAACAACCATCTCTATGACTTATTTTGCTTTTATCAAGAATGATATGCTATTGTTGTGGTTTGCCAGCAGCAGGTGTGGATGGCTGAGGTCTCGGAGAGCGAGGACTCAGATGAGGGCCCTGCGTGTGATGTAGGGATGGGGCCAGGACCGTCGGGGAGTGGAGTGCTACCTTTGGAAATTGTGGACGCTGGCAGCAGTGAAGAAGAGTGGCAGCTGGATTTCATGGATACTTTCTGGATGCCTGACAAAGAGATCCCCGAGGAGCCTGTGCCAAATGCATGTGTGTGCAGGGCTGCTTGAAGCAAAGAGCAGCTGCAGCAGCATGGGCAACTCGGGAGTAAGGCTGCAAGGTAATGGCCCCTCCCTTAAGAGATAAAAGCCAGCTGAGAAACCGGAGTTCTTTGAAGGAAGCAAATAAGTTTTTGCACTCAAGCCTTGTGGAAGTTCGGACTATCTTGGTTTGTGTTTGAAGACCTTTTGTTTGGAATATTTCTTGGCAACTTAACCTAGTGCTTTTGGCAGCCTTGCACAACCTTGGCAAGGCTTGTTCTTGTCAGAGATAATTAGTTTTAATAGACTTTTAACCATGAATTAACGGAATTAGCAGAGAAGCATTAAAAGGTTTTGCTTTTATCTCTGTTTGGTATTTGTTTACTTGGAACAAGGTTTGGGTCAGAACAGCTATCAATTGGGTTTTTTATAATAATTTACTTATTTATAATAATTCCCTGGTGTTATACAAGCATAATGGAGTTGGAAGGGACCTTGTAGGTCTTCCCCAAGCTGCTGAAGTTGGATGCACTAAATCAGGAGTGTCCAACTCGCAGCATCAAGGCAGCCTCACATGATGTATGGCAACTTTTTCCCCTTTGCTAAACTGGGCATGGGCGTGGCCAGCATGTGATGCATCCAGGCCATGGGCCACAAGTTTGATATCCCTGCACTAAATGGTGCCCTTATCACCAAGCCCATTCTGATAGCGATAGCACTTAGTGTTATCTTTATCTACTGCTTCACAGTGCTTTACAGCCCTGTCTAAGCTGTTTACACAGCCAGTTTATTTCCCCCAACAATCTGGGTCCTCATTTTACACACCTCAGAAGGATGGAATTAACCTTGAGCCGGTCAGGATTAAACTGCTGGCAGTTGGCAGAATTAGCCGGCAATATATTGCACACTGACCACTGGGCCCCCATGGGAAGAATCCCAAGATACCTCTTTTTTTTTTCTCCAAAAATGGCACAGTATAGTTTTGTCCTGTCCTATCCTGACTTGCCCTTCACTTCACAGCTACCATGAAAACACTGCTTATGGTAGTTCTAAATAGGGTCGCAAGCAATTTAGAGGCGGGATTGTAACTTTTTCAAAAGCTGATTAAATTTGTACAAAAAAAATAAGGAATGTTGTTGCTTATTAGGACCATTTCTGATGGCGCTCCTGTGCAAGCCATCAGTTTATTCATGAGGAACAAGGATGTCCTCAAGACATGACAGGGGGGGAAAAAATCAAGTCAGGAGGATGCAAATTAATCTCTGCCTTTTTGTGTGTGCCAGAACTGCAGTTCATATTAAAACAACAACAATCCATGAGCATGTCATCAAGGTGCCATCTTAACATTGTTTTTCTATTAGAAAACAACTTTGATGAGGAGAAAATCCACTTAAGAGTTTAGTATGTCAGAGTATCATAAAGTCTGAGAATGCCTGGGTGAAGATGTTGACCTAGGAAGGCTCAGCTCCAAATTCCTCCTGAATCATAGACATTCCCTGACAGCCTTACAGCTAAATCAGACAGGAATCACAGCTAAATGAACAAATTCTACTCTATTGTAGAGCTACACTGATAAATAGTACTTAGCAATAGCATTTAGACTTATATACCGCTTCATAGTGCTTCACAGCCCTCTCTATGTGGTTTACAGAGTCAGCCTATTGTCCTCAATGATCTGGGTCCTCATTTTACCCACCTCAGAAGGATGGAAGTCAACCTTGAACCTGGTGAGATTCGAACTGCCAAACTGCTTGGCAGCTAGTGATCAACAGAAGTAGCCTGCAATACTGTACTGTGCCACTGCGGCTCAATAAAAGAAAATATTTGCAGCTCAGGGTGGGAATGAGTGGTCCTTGGTACTCTCTGAGCTTGGCTGTTTTCTTGCAGACATTTCATTAAGCAACATCATCAGTGCTAGCAAGGAGGGAGGTTTGCTCTCAGTTTATATTCTAGTGGTTTTCCCTGTCAATGTTGGTGAGAGTGGTTTTGGAAGATTGGGATGTTTACTGTTACAAAAGGTTGGGCTATTTACTATTAGCTTGTTTGGCAGTTTCTTGATTGGGGTATTGTTTACTTCTTGCTTGTTAGTCTGATGTTAACCTTAAAGTTACTCTGTTCATCTGGGTATTGATTGCTGGTGGGCAGGTGTTTTAAATTTTTTGTTCCCTTTTTGGCTGGTTGGTTGTCTCTTTTCATAGTAAGTAGAAGTTGTTTATGTCTACCTGTCTGTTGATGGCCAATTGATCAAGTGCCAGGCTTCCAGAAATTCTCTAGTGTTTTTGGACTTTCTTTTTTTTTTGAAAATTTTATTGATTTTTAAAAACAAACATAAGCAAACAAAACATAAAACATAAAAAATCTTTTTTGAAAGCAGCATGATCCCGGGTGACATCTCTTCGTACAGACACAAATTCAAGTTCATGCTCATTTTTATATTCTATTCCATATCTTATTACCATTCTACATTTTCTATATAGCTTCTCCTCTCTTTTAACTTTCTTAATTTAATTTTATTTATTTTGTCTCAATACAAATCATTGTACTTATATTCTTTGTCTGTCCTGTTTCAACTGTCTATTATCTTTTCTCATTAAACAAAATTTATCCTGTAATCACTAATTGGAGTATGACGCCATTATCTCTTTCCCCTAAAATTATAACACTTGATATAATACATAACTTCCATTTGGATTCTGCTTGGTACATTTTAAAACTACACACTGTATTTTAAAAAAAGAAAAAATTATAAATATATAACATAATTAAAACAACAATCCATACCAATTCAATTCTATCATTAATATTGATATTCATTTAAATCTTAAACATTTTACACATTACTTTTCAAATAAGTATCATACATCTATGGGAACACTTATAAGCTTTTCATAGTTACTTCCCCCCGACTTCACTTATATTTTATAAAACATTGAGTAATTAAAATGTTCCCATTACTTCCTAATTCAATTCTCTCATTTATTCCATTTCATTTATTTTGTTATAAAAAATTCACTTAATTTCACTGACTATTTTACCCCACTTTTTAATCATATGTTGTTTCCAATTTTCTAACATTATTTCTATTACAAATATAACAATACAATCTCATGTACCTTTACAGAATCCCTTTTTCAATTAAATTTTCACCCATTATCTCTGAATAAGTCCTGTTTCTTTACATCTTGCTCCAGACCTTTGTAACTTCTCTTCCCTTCCTTCTTCCCTTTCTTCTTCTCTCTCCCCTTTTTATCCCCCTGTTTCTCCACCTCCATTTCCCTCTTCTGTATTCCCCTTTTCTGTTGCTTTCCAACATTATATCCACTTTTCACACTATTTTTCCCTTTTTTGGCTATTTTTTTAAGTCTTAAATTCTTCATTCTCTTTCCCCCCTTTCCCCTTTCTTCCCCAGATAGAGTTACTTGTTCATTAAAGATGGCTTCTTCTTTGTCCCAGTCTTCTTGTTGCACAGTCTTTTCTTGTTATTTCTTAAAGACACCAATCGCCATTTCTAAGAATTGAAAAACAGAGCCAAAGGAGCTTTTTCCTTCCTTGTCTCTTCTTTATATTTTTTAAATTCTATTTTCAGTTCATCCAAAAGTGATGCCATTGTAGAATTTTTTTAAACAACCACCCAATTGTTTCTAGTCATTCAAATATAGTTTCCAAAAATCCCAAAGTCACCAAGCAATCCGAATACACACAAGCTGTTTCTTTTAACACTTTCTTCTTTTTTCACTTTCTCTTCCTGGGGTTACTATTTACTTGCAAAATTCCAGTTAAAATGTATCTTTTAGAAGTCTTGTTAAGTTTTAACTTTAGATTCTTATAAATTCCAGGCAGACTCCTCCTTCCAAATCCTTCCCTTATTCTTTTCCTCTCCCTTCAAACTTATAACAACAACAACAAAAATGATTTTTTAGTATTCAGAAATCTTTATTATCCCTTTGCCATTTAATTATATTTCCAGTTTAGTTACCTATTGGTGCCAAAGAGGGTTTTTCCAATTTCTTACTCAGCTCTCTTCATTGTCAACGTGAGGAAGGAGAGTGAAGGGGAAAAAAAAAGTTCCCTTTTCCCTTTCATTCGCTGCTTCCAACTCTTCTTTGGGAGCGTTGTTATCTTTTTATAAAATGTAAATTCCAGGGTACCTTAGTTGTTGCTTTTTATCCTAGTCAGCCAAAACTTTCACTTCTTAGCTTCCTCCTGCACTTTCCTTTCCGGTTGAGTGCTTCTTTGAGGTGGCCATCTCTGACCGCCGCTCTTACCGCCTTCGGAAAAGGAAGTTTGGCCAGCTGAGGAGGAGAGATGCGCCTCTCCTTGACCCTTCTGGCAGCCTCCCCTGTCTTCGCCACCTCTACCGGGTGGCTTAGCCCTGAAGCCAGCTGGCTCGGGGCACTCCAGCGGCAAGGCCAGGCAGAAACCACGTACGATCGCGGATTCCTGCCTGCCACCGAAGCCCTGCAAACTGGAAGTCTAGTGTTTTTGGACTTGATTTAGTCTAGGATGGCCACAATTTCTCAGCTGAAACTACAGTTAAGAAATTTGACAATGAAAAAAGCCAATTGCGAGTCTGAAAGTACAATTCCACTCCTGTCTCCTTTACAGCTTGAGAAACTAAGGAGGGTGTGAACCATTCACTAGCTAGCTGTGATTTGTGTTGTTTCCTATGCAATTATTCCATTGTCAGCATCTCTTCAGCTGTTCTCCCAAGGTCTTTCTCACATGCCATTACACTCCCTGGATGATTTTGGGTCAGTCACTCTTTCTCAGCTCAACTTACTTCTGAGGTTGTTATGTTCTCAGTATCATGAACTCAGTGTGTGTGTGTGTGCGCGCGCGTATGTGTGTGTAATTTAATTATATTACTCATGCAAAAAACAGGCTGAGTAATTAATATTT
Source organism: Pseudonaja textilis (assembly GCF_049901715.1). Taxonomy (NCBI): domain Eukaryota; kingdom Metazoa; phylum Chordata; class Lepidosauria; order Squamata; family Elapidae; genus Pseudonaja; species Pseudonaja textilis. The sequence continues at coordinate 53,788,618 of NC_141995.1, forward strand.
AATCTACACAGAATTACACAGAAAATAATGCACATTTAGAAGAATTATTTATGTATTTGCTGAATCACTTTCCTCTTCATTCCTGGCTCATTCCTTCAAAGGAAACCATGGGGAAATAATCTGAATTGCTTCCCTTTCCCAAAGAGGTCATACGTCATACATCCTTTCACAACTATCTCATTTCCAAATCCCACAAGTCGAGTGGCAACATAACATTATTAGGCTGCATGAAAGCACAGGGTTAACTATACCAAATTGGAGTACTAGAGTACAAATAATTAATTGTGCAAAATGAAATTTAGAAAGGGAAATGAAAATTAAATACATCTCTGTGTTTGTTAAATTGAGGTTTGTGAGAAGGAGTTTTATGGCCCCCTAGTCTGGTCACTCCACTCTACGTGGTGCCTCCAAACTACTACAATTCCATTAACTTGTTGCAACTTCTACCAGAGCTTAACTATTCCCAGTTTGGTATTCTTCTCATGTCTCTTCATTTTTTTCAAAGAAAGCCATCATCTCATCCAATTCCCACAGGAAACATCTCTACCTCTGAGAACCACTGGGTGTTTTGAGAAAAAATTCCATTATTGCTGTTCTTCAGAAATTTTAATTCTGGCATTTCCTTCTATAATTTTATAAATGTAGAAGTATTTTACTGTTGCCTTTTTAAATATATATTTTTTACCCTTTTACTTCCCTTTCCAGACTACAAACTTAAGTTTTCCCCTACTCTTGGTTTCCTCCACTGTGATGTAGGATAGTTTAAGAGAAACCAATTGGCCCACAGTCATGTAGGCAACTTCAGTGGTTGAGGGTAAACTAGAACATGGATCTCCCTACTCCTACTCCCTAGACTACTACACTATACTTGCTAACTGGAGGCAAGTGCTAACTGCACCTACTCCCCACCCACCCACCCAAAAAACCATCAGCTACTACTAGTACTATCTATCTGGCATTATTCTACACAGCATTCACAAATACCTTGAGCTCCATCTTGCCAGTCACTAAAACATAATAACAGAGTTGGAAGGGTATTCTAGTCCAACCCCTGGTCAAGCAGGATACCCTATACCATTCTGGACAAATGGCTATCTAATTTCTTAAAAACTTCCAGTGATGGAGCACCCACAACTTCTGGGGGTGGGGGGAGCAAGCCATTCCATTGGTTAATTATTTTCACTGTCAGGAAATTTCTCATTAAATCTTAGGTTGCTTCTCTCCTTGATTATTGTCCATCCATTGCTTTTTGTCCTGCCTTCAAGTACTTTGGAGAACGGACTGACTCCTTGTTCTTTGTGGCAGCCCCTCAAATATTAGGAGACTGCTACCTTATCACTCCTTGTCCTTCTTTTCATGAAACTAGACATACCCAATTCCTGCAACCATTCTTTATAGGTTTTAGCCTCCAGTTCCCTAATCATCTTTGTTGCTCTTCACTGCACTCTTTCTAGAGTCTTGTTTAAAAAAAATATATCATGGCAACCAAAACTGGATGCAATATTTTAAGTGTGGTTTTACCAAGGAATCATAAAATGGCATTATACCCAACATTAATTTGATGAAAACACATGAAAGGCTATATAAAGAAGCTTTAACAACACAAATTTTACTGGAAAGCCCAGAAGATGAGAGTTTACATACATACATACATACATACATACATACATACATACCGTGTTTCTCCAATAATACAACCTCCCCTATAGGAAGACCCAGCATGTTTTCTAGGCATAAAATGAAATTAAGCCCTTCCCCCCAAATTTAGGCCTATTTTAAAACATGCAAAATGGGGGGAAGGGCGGGGGGACTTGCCGTTAGGAGCACCCCGCGGGCAGCAATTCCTCGCCACCAGCTGCTCCTAATGGGCGATCATGGCAGAGCGCGGAGAGCTTCCTACTCCTGCCAAGCACCTTTGCGGCAGACCCAAGACCTTCAGCACCCACCGCTGTTGATTTCCCTTCTGCCCATGCCGCCACCGCATTTGGAGCTGCCACTTCCACGTGTGGAGCACCACTGCTGTTTGGAGCACTGCTGCCGTTTGGAGCTGCCGCTTCTGCATTTGGAGCTTCCACTGCGTTTGGGGTTGCTGCTTCCACTTTTGGAGCGCTGCCACTGTTTGGAGCACTGCCGCTGTTTGGAGTTGCCATGTCCACATTTGGAGCTGCCGCCGCGTTTGGAGCTGCCACTTCCACGTTTGGAGCACTGCCGCTGTTTGGAGCACCACCACCATTTGGAGCGCTGCCGCCACTCCAAACACATGTTCTGCTGTGTTCTGCTTGATTGGTGTTTCTAATATCTCCTGCCTGTTTTCACCAATCAAGCAGAACACAGCAAACTCCAAGACCAATAAACACAGACCAAGACTCCCAACCAATCAGGGTGAAGAAAAAACCATTCTGGCACAGCAATAAGCTGCCCCAAATTTAAATCTGAAACCACTATAAAAGCCTGACTCACAGACGAACACTATACAGAAGCCTGATGATGGCAGATGAGATTCTGCTGAAACGTCGCTACAACTTTAAAAGCACAACTACAATGACGTGGGAAAATATCTGAACAAAGCTGAATGCCATATATATATATATATATATACATACACATACATACACATACATACATACATACACACATACATACAATGGAACTTCTTTCAGGGCGAATCTGAGAATTGTTCTCAAAGTTCAGCAAAGTTTATGAGCAAAGATATTTCAAATCTCTTTAGGTCTCATCTGTCCTTAATAGAAAAGAAGAATCTCAGGAGTTGCCAACACTTAAGCAAAATAACAGTGAACAATCTACATTGAAGAGGCCAATTTTATTTTTTCCAGTTAATGTAAGATTAGAAATGAAATAGACATAAAGTCTTCCTTACAGTCTTAGCATTACCCAACCATGGAGGATTGGCTGGTGAAATTGACAGAACCTGGTGAGATGGAGAAACCAAATTCTTTGATTAGAGAAAGGTCATTATTGATTTCCCTCAATGACTGGAAACCCCTTATGGACTTTCTGAGTAAGAGAGAAAATGATTTTGTGACTTAGGGTTTTGATGATTGGAAAGAACAGGTTATAGAAAGAAGAAATTATGATGAAATCTGAAAGAGGTTTGATTAGAACTGTATGCACTGTACAATTCCCAAAGGGAAGATTGGAAGTTACTTATACTACCTATAGTATGTATGTATGAATGTATGAACTGTCTGTCTGTCTGTGTCTGTGTATCTGTCTGTCTCTCTCTCTTTCTCTAATCTCTATCATTTACCATCTCTCTCTCTCTCTCACTCTATCTATCTCATCTATCATCTATTTGCCATCTATCTGTCTGTCTGTCTGTCTATCTATCTATCTATCTATCTATCTATCTATCTATCTATCATCTCTATCTACTCAATCACCATTTATCATCTCATCTATTTATCTAGCCATGTATGTATGTATGTATATATGTATCCATCAATCAATCTATCTATCTCTATCACCATTTATCACCATCTCTCTTATCTATCTCTATCATCTGTTTTGTTCTTCTATTTTCTTTTTTCCTTTATCTTACCTTTTTTCCTTCCTATCTTTTTACATCTAGTGTACTTTTTTTTTCTTGGAGTATATTTATTATCTATGTAAAATCCCTTAATAAAAGCTGTTTTAAGAAAAAAAAATGCTTTGAGATTCATGCCAGTAAAAGATCACATGGGAAAATTAAAAGTCCGCTTCGACTACTGACATACGTTATAACTAATTAATGGAATGGTGAATTGTATAAGAAACCCTGATATGTTGGGCGTTTCCTTTAAAGCCCTTTTTGACTTAGGACCAGGTTAATTATGGGACTGTCTTTCCCTAATGGTGCCTCCTGTGAGATCTGGCAGGAAAGTCATGTTCCAGGCCCATCCAGAAGGTAGCGGAAAGTCCTAGAGCAGGGTGTTAAACTCAAGGCCTGCAAGCCAGATCTGGCCTGCGGGGTGGTTAAATCTGCCCCACAGGCCAGCCTGGAAATATCAAAAGGCCAGCCCGCCTGTGCCTCTGCCAGCCAAAATGGGCCATAGGGGGCATGTGTGGCCCATGGCCCATTTTCGGTCTCCCTGGTGTCCAGCAGCAGTGCCAGCCAAAAATGAGACATGTGGAGGCCCCACAAGGCCTCTGTGTGGCCTGTTTTTGGTCAGGAGAGTGCTGAATGAGGCCATGTAGGCCGAAAATGAGGCAAGGGAAGCCCCTCCGTGTCCCATTTTGGCCACCAGAGTGCTGCAGGAGGCTTCTCCCCCCCCCCCACTCCCTCTCCCCCCCCCTCCCGGCTGGCCCACAGAGGAGAGCTACAATGGTGATCCGGTCCTCGATACCCCTGCCCTAGAGCAATTTTAGCCAAAATGTAAGGTAGAGAGTGCCAGATACCCTATGGAGCCAAGAAGCATCAGATTACACCGTTTGTCCTAGCACATTATCTTGTAAAGGATAATTCCCTATAGGACATCACAGAAGTAGTCATGTTTCATTAAGTAACTATTTATTTTACTATGAAGTAATTGTTATCTGATGCCTGTCAAACTCCTAACAGCTACGTGTGATGGCAATTCTGCTGACGGAACAGAAGCAGCATTAGACGCATTGGTTGTAGCTGCAAAAAGATTATATACTCAAAACACACAAGAGCTGGGTAGAAAGTGCTCTGAATATTCTAGGATGTGTGCATCTTCAGCAATTTTTGATACATCGCTTGAAGGTGTGACAACTGCCAATATTGAGATTCAGCAGTTGATTGATATTAACAATTGGGATCTGCCAATTTTTGCAGAGACAATTACAGTGGACACTCATCTGCAAATTCTCTGGGACTCAGTTGAGAATTTAATTTGGCAAACGGAGCCTAGTTTACAAACTAGGTCTTCATGTCTGGTTTCAAAAGCATTGGTCCTATCAGGTGGCCACCTATGGCTGCTGTTGGGTATAACAATGATACACCAACTAAGTTTGGGTGAATAAATATATAAACCAAGGTTTGGGTGTTTGTAACTTGTAGCTTTAAGCACCAAACTGCTTGTAATTAACTAATTAAGGGTGCGGTTACAAACGGCAATAAAAGGCAGTAAGAGAAACGTAATCTCTCTGCTTGATCTCTGCTTGATTTCTGCTTGCTACTGTTTTGTTTGCTACTATTTGCTACAACTGTTTGAATACCTGAACGAAAGGACTACTTCATTGATGTGCTGATATCCTGTGAATACTCAGCGTTGTCTTCAAAAGGAAAGGTATCAGAGGAGAAGATATCTTTACAGGCAGATAAGGATATAGAACTGACTAGTACATGGACTAAGTTACTGAATGGATATATTTGTGAATGACATATGGACTGATTGACAATGTTTAAACTCGAATTGGATTAAACAACTATTTAAACTACAAACAGTGTTTGTCATCAGTGTGTGTAAACCCTAGGGCCCTTCCTCTCTCATTTGGCTGCCTGGCTTGACTGCTGCTGCACATTCTGTTTTTTGGGGGTTTGTCCCCAAACACTAACATTGGTTATGGGCCCAGTGAGCACAGTCTAACTAACCATGATATAGCAGTGAGAGTTGGTGTGAGTTGCACATTACTGTAAAAACAAACTGTTTTTCATTGATTGTTAAATAGTTGTTTACCTGAAGAACAATGGCACAAGTAAATTTGCCTAATCTGTCCATGATATCCAGACTAGATGGAACAAACTATGTTTCATGGTCAATGAAATGTAGTTTACTTCTACGAAGAGAAGGTTTGTGGGACATAATAACAAACCCACCAGATGTGACTAACTTAGATCCTGATGTTGAGGAGGATAACAAAAAGATACAAGACTATAAACGAAAGAATGAGCAGGCTTTATGCATCATAGGACTGTCTCTCTCTGACCAGCAACTTATCCATATCCGTGGAGAGGAAAACGCTGCGAACTGCTGGGAGAACCTCAGGAAGATATATGTTCGGGACAGTGTAGGAGCTTATATATATCTTACACGCAAACTATTTCGAACACATCTTCAGAAGAATGGAGACATGTTAACTCATTTAAATTGTATGAAGAGCATTTTTCAGGAATTACAAGAAAAAGAGCTTATATTTAATGAGTTGCAACAAGTATACATCATACTGTCTTCATTAGATCAAAGTTATGATGATTATGTGACTGCTTTAGAAGTATTGCCAAAAGATAGTTTATCATTAACCGAGATTACCGGCAGGCTATTAGAAGAAGCCAGAAGAAGGTGTGAACGTGACCAGCTGAGAGAAGATAAACCTAATAAAGAAGAGAAATTATCTTCAAAGCTTGAAAGAAATCAACTTAGTAAATTAAAGCACCCGGAAGAAGAGAATTTATCTTCGACGGCATACACAATTAAAAGGTGTTTTAATTGTGGAGGCAGAGGACATTTGGCAAGATTCTGCAGAAAAGAAAAAAGCCAGAATGTAAAAAAGCCAAAGAAATTTTTTGAACTAGCCATGTTTAGCAACTGTGATGTGAAGAATGATTTATGGGTGGTGGACAGTGGTGCATCCCACTGCATCACGAGAGATAAGACAAAATTTATAAAAATGTCTACAAGCTCTCAACATATATCACTTGCTAATGGCTGGAACCTCAAGGCCAAGGGAGAAGGTATTGCATACTGTCCATGCTTAAACCAGGATATAAAAATGTTGTATGTACCACAGTTAAAGGTGAACTTGCTTTCTGTAAGGGTATTAGACAAACTAGGTTATGTAATTACATTTAAGGATAATAATTGCATAATTGAAAAAGATAACAAAAAGGTAACTGCAGCTTTAAATGGAACATTGTATGTATTACATGATAATAAGAAAGGTGAGGCACAGACTGTATTTAACAATATAAAGCCTCATAATGAATGTATCCATTTATTGCACAGGCGTTTGGGGCATGTAAATTTTAAAATGCTAAAACGTACAGTAGAGTTATCTGATGGAATAAGGTTAAAACCGTGTGATAAATATTTGCGTTGTAATGTCTGCTGTGAAGATAAGAGTAAAATATTGCCTGCAAATAGGCTAAATGGTTTCAAAACTAAAGAACCTTTAGAAGTAGTATTTGCAGACATTATAGGTCCAAAGAAACCCAGTATGGGGGGTGCTCGATATATACTGAGCATTATGGACCATTATTCTAGATATGGGTTTTGCTACCTAATGAAAAGCAAAACTGAAACATATCAACATTTCTTCGACTGGTTAAAATTTGCAGAAAGAAAGACTAAACGGCAATTGATAACCCTAGTGACAGATAATGGTACGGAATTTGTTAACAGCAAATTCCAGAATAGATTAAAGGTAGCTGGAATAGAGCACAAGAAATCTGCACCATACAGACCACAACACAACGCATTTATTGAGAGAAGAGGCCAAACACTACAGGCAATGGTTAGAACAATGTTAACTGATTCTGGATTACCTGATTCTTTGTGGGGGAGGCCACAATGTGTGCTAATAACATATTGAACAACGTTGTTAACACAACTACTGGTGAAATACCATTCACCATGTGGCATGGCAGGAAGCCTGATCTGAGTTACCTGCACACATTTGGTGCACCAGCATGGGTGCATATCCCTACACAACTCAGGCGTAAAGGGCAACACAGAGCTAAACAATTATTCTTCGTTGGTTACCAAGCAAACCATAGGGCATATAGATTTTGGGAGAAAGGCACATCTAAGGTGTTATGCAGTGCCAATGCCCAATTTCTAGAGCACGTAGGATGGGATAAGTTAGAACAGGATAACAATAAAGAAGTAATTATTGAATCCTATAGAAATCCCATTAATTATCCCTGTAACTTTAAGAATAAAGTAAAGAGAGAAATACAGGCAGAGATAGAGCCCATAAAGGAAGAAATAGTACCAATAGCTGAGCAAGCTGAGGAACATGAACAGGTAGTAATTCAAAAAAGCCCTCATACAAGCCCTGTAATTCCCAGAAGAACTACACGAATATCTAGACCACCTGATAGATACCAGGCTAACACAGTGTGCCAGATTAATAAAGTTCCATATACTGTAGATGAAATAAAAATGTATCCTACTAAAGATAAGGAAAGTTGGTATGCAGCAATGAATAGGGAATTGAAATCCTTAAAGGATATGAAAGTATATGAAAATGCGAGATTACCTGTTGATATAAAACCCATTGGCTGCAAATGGATTTTTAAGATAAAAACTGAAAAGGATGGTAATATAATCTATAAGGCACGATTAGTAGCCCAAGGCTTTAGACAAAATGCCAATGACTATGACGAGGTATTTGCACCTAGCCTTAAAGCAGCAACATTAAGGGCAGCTTTAGTGTGGGCAGCAAGTAAGAAATATATAGTCAACCATCTAGATGTAGAAACTGCTTACTTGCACGCTCCACTAAGACATACTGTATACATGAAAAAACCTATTGGATTTAAAGGTGAAAATAATAATGATTATTGGTTGTTAAAAAAGAGCCTCTATGGTCTTAAACAATCAGGCTATGAATGGAACCAGTATATTGTAAAGGAACTAAACAATATAGGGTTTAAAGCTGGTTTAGCTGATCCATGTCTATTTAAAAGGGAGACAAATGGGAAAATATCATTATTACTATTATTTACAGATGATATTGCTTTGATTACAGAAACTAATGATGAAGCTAATAAAATAATAGCATCATTAGCTAAGGAAATAAAAATCAAGCAATTAGGGGAGATAAAGAAATATCTAGGTTTGAATATACTGAAAACACAGAAAGGTTTTAAGATATCTCAGGAGGATAAGATATCTAAATTGCTAATAGATTATAAGATGGAACTTTGTAAGACTGCAAAGACTCCAATGAGTCAGGATATTTGCAAAATGGATGCTCAAAGTCCCAAGTTTGATAAGGTAATATATCAATCTTTGATTGGTAGCTTATCATACATTAGCAATTGGTCAAGGCCAGATATAGCTTATGGTGTTAATCAACTGGCACGACATAATAATGATCCACTACAATGTCATTGGAAAGCATTAAAGAGAATTTTGAGATATCTTAAAGGAACATTACACCATGCACTGTATCTAGAACCAAAAGGTAATCTAATACTAAGTGCTTATGCAGATGCTAGTTTTGCATCAGAAAGAGACACAAGAAAGTCGACTTCGGGAACAGCCATAATGCTGGGTAAAACATTAATAGGTTGGAAGTCAATAAGACAACAGCATATAAGTTTGTCCACTATGGAAGCAGAATTCTCCTGTTTGTCGTTATTATGTACTGAATTAATCATGTATAAGCAGATGATGAGTGACATGGGATTAACTGTAAATTATCCTATAATTGTACATGAAGATAATCAGGCAGCAATTCAAATGGCCACAAATATTGCAGTAAAAACTAGGAGCAAGCATACAGATTTAAGGTACTTAAACGTTAGACAATCTGTAAAAAGTAATCTGATACAGCTGGAGTACTGTATGTCGGAGGACAATATAGCTGATAACTTTACTAAAGCCCAAGGTGCCATTAAGCACCAAGAGAGTTGTGTAAAGTATGGTTTTAGATTGTAAGGGTATTATATATTTATATCACCCAAAAGGGGAGAATGTTGGGTATAACAATGATACACCAACTAAGTTTGGGTGAATAAATATATAAACCAAGGTTTGGGTGTTTGTAACTTGTAGCTTTAAGCACCAAACTGCTTGTAATTAACTAATTAAGGGTGCGGTTACAAACGGCAATAAAAGGCAGTAAGAGAAACGTAATCTCTCTGCTTGATCTCTGCTTGATTTCTGCTTGCTACTGTTTTGTTTGCTACTATTTGCTACAACTGTTTGAATACCTGAACGAAAGGACTACTTCATTGATGTGCTGATATCCTGTGAATACTCAGCGTTGTCTTCAAAAGGAAAGGTATCAGAGGAGAAGATATCTTTACAGGCAGATAAGGATATAGAACTGACTAGTACATGGACTAAGTTACTGAATGGATATATTTGTGAATGACATATGGACTGATTGACAATGTTTAAACTCGAATTGGATTAAACAACTATTTAAACTACAAACAGTGTTTGTCATCAGTGTGTGTAAACCCTAGGGCCCTTCCTCTCTCATTTGGCTGCCTGGCTTGACTGCTGCTGCACATTCTGTTTTTGGGGGGTTTGTCCCCAAACACTAACAGCTGCTCTTGTCAGGCTCAAAAGATATATAGGATTGCGCTAGTTAAACATCTGTAGAAATTCTCAGTCATCCAGGTGATAGTTGCCCTAAAGATACTTTTTCAGGAGGCAACTGGACTTTCTTGGTTTTTTTTTTTTCTTTGAAGATATTTTGCTTCTCATCCAAGAAGCTTTTTCAGCTCTGAAAGGATAGTGGGAGATGGAAGGATTTATATTCCTTGCAGACAACTGATTGTTTGCAATGTTTTAGACCATCATTGAGGCTACTTGGATGTTTATATAATATAAACCCTTCCGTTCCCCACCAGATTAACAGAGATTCAGATTAACAGAGTTGGAAGGGACCTTGTAGGTCATCTAGTCCAACCCCACCACCCAAGCAGGAGACCCTACACCATTTTTGACAGATGGCAGTCCAGTCTCTTCTTGAAAGCTTCCAGTGGTGAAGCTCCCACAATTTCTGAAGGCAACTTATGTTCCATTGGTTGATTGCTCTCACTGTCAGAAAGTTTCTCCTTATTTTCAGGTTGGATCTCTCCTTGTTCCAGTTTCCATCCATTATTTCTTGTCTGGCCTTCAGGTGCTTTGGAAAATAGCTTGATCCCCTCCTCCCTGTGGCAGCTCCTCAAATATTGGAAGACCGCTATCATATCTCCCCTGGTCCTTCTCTTCACCAGACTAGCCAGGCCCAGTTCCTGTAACCGTTCTTCATATGTTTTAGTCTCCAGTCCCCTAATCATCCTGGTTGCTCTTCTCTGTACTTTTTCTAGAGTCTCAACATCTTTTTTTATAATATGGTGACCAGAACTGGATGCAGTACTCTAGATGTGGTCTTACTAAGGCTTTACAGAGTGATATTAGTACCTCACTTGATCTTGATTGTATCCCTCTGTTAATGCAATTTAGGATTGCATATGTATATCTATCTATATCCATATCTATATGTGAAGCACAGATCTAGCATGGAAGTTGATAGTGTGTTGCTTTACGTACATGCACATCTATATGTATATCTATATAAATAACTATCCCTATCTCTCATCTCTATCTCTATCTAATCTCTATCCATATGTGAAGCACAGATATAGCATAGAAGTTGACAATGTGTTGTGATATGTGTGTGTGTATGTGTGTGTAACAGATCAAGTGTGTTGTTTATGTGTGCATGTGTAACACAGATCTAGTGAGGTGTGTGTGTGTGTGTGTGTGTGTGTATCTAGCATAGGAGTTGACAATGCGTTGTGAAATGCATTTCCTTAATGCACTGGTCTCCGCTCAGCTTTGCTGAAGATGCAGTTTTCCCAGCTGCAGTCAGAATAAATTGATGAGGGTTCATATAAGTTATTGTAAAAATGCCCCTTCAAGTATTTGGACTGCTGGCCAAGCAATTCTTTCTTCTGCCCAGCATCCGTCATACGCTACTTGGGCTTTTATAAATTTCTATTTTTACCTGCTTTTTTAGAACTGTCTGTACTAGAAATGCCACACATCAGAGCTCAAATGAGATTTTTTTAAAGAAAGAAAGAAAGAAAGAAAGAAAGAAAGAAAGAAAGAAAGAAAGAAAGAAAGAAAGAAAGAAAGATCCTTGTCTTAACGATAGCAGCAGTGATGCTCAGTTTACCATAAAACTCTGCAAATTGTCGGATGTTATCGTTGCATCGGGCTGGTCGTGCCATTGTTACTGGGTCACAAAGCTGGGGTGTTTTTCAGTACAAAATGACTGAGAAACACCACAGCTTCAGATGCAAGACTGATGATTTTACTCAAGAAAGACCGAGACAAGACAAAGAAAAAAGTTGTTTGAAAATCAATTACTCAAAGATAAAGAGTTTGACATTATTTTCTAAGATGGTAGGTAAGACCACCTTAGCAATTTACTTAGCAAAAAAAAAAATGTCCAGGCTTGGAAATAAATCAAAATAAACTGTGGACAATTTGGGGAAAGATGAAGACCTAGGTGCATACATGGGTACATTTCAGATCAAGTCGTATCCCCCAGGGTTTCAGGATTCTGGCAGTTACCCCAACTAAACCATGAGTCTCCAGCCAAACTTCCAAAACTTCAAAAGCATTTATTGGGAGTTAACATGCCAACACTGCCTGGATGTAGCCGACTCTGAGACATAATAATTCATTGTCATCTGTGACCCTGGTTTTCACCCCCACCCCCTGGGTGTATCATAAGTCATATTCTCCAATGGGACACCTCCATAGCCAAGAGTCATCAATCATGCATGGCAGATACTTCAGCCACCTAGTTACTATCTTTGAAAAAATATTTATGGAATGCACTTTTGCTTTCCAAGCTGCTGCACTGCTCCCCACTCCCTTTCTGTTGGCAACTCTAAAAAGACCATAGAAATATTTTTTGAGTTGACACAGGGCTCTTTATTTCCATGTTCCTCGTGGAAAACGTCCATGGAGATTCTCAATCATCTGGACCATGGTTGTCCAAAGATTCTTTTTTCCAAAAGGCAGATAGACTTCCTGGTTTTCTTTTCATTGAAGTAGTTTGCTTCTCATCCAAAAAGCTTCTTCAGTTCTGAAGATTGGAGGAAACTTCTTGGAGTAGAAGCAAAAAACAAACAAACAAACAATTAACAAGAAAGTCCAGTTGCTTTCGGGTTTCACTTAACAGAAAAACTCTGGAGATCTAATATCCATACCAGCATTACTAGAGATCCTGCAGACCGATCAGTATCCATCAGGACCCCGAGACACTACTGACCTATTTCTATTTTGCCTTTTTTAATGATCCATTAATATCAGGCACAAATTATCTAAAATAGGAGTTGAGTTCCAAGCATTATAAATTTATGATATGCTACCTACACATAAGAATCTGGTCTACTATTGGTCAAGTTGAATTGGCGCTAGGTAAGAGTCAGTGGAATTCACCTGGGATTGGATCTCTTGTGGCTGCCCAGTGATTCCAAATTTATGGTATGTCTAACCTCACCTTCAGGCTCAGCCTGTTTATCTCTTGCAATTATGGAAATAGAATCCATAAACATAGGAATAGAAATTCTGACAGAAATCAGAAATGACAAGTAAAGAATATGGTTTCTCTCCTCCCTTCTTGTTGAACAATACCATTTGTTGGTCCAGAGATTACACAGCCATAATCTATATCTTAACTAAGACGCCAAAAATGAGCATCACCACGTAATTCAAGAAATTCTTAGCTTGAAATTGTTTTGTTCCTTGCTGGTATTCATTCCTCTCAAAGGGGGGAAAAAAAGCCTACCTTCACTCCCATCCACTAATCAATGTGTGATGGCTAATCAATTTTTTAGAAATCCAGAAACAGTAATATTCTGAAAAAATACAATTCAAATTAGGGTAAGAAGCACATAGTGCCAGAGCCACTGTATCTAGATTGCTGAAATCCAAACCCGCCATCCGAAATTCAGAAAATTAACCCTTCTTTAAACATGTCTATATTTTTGAAATCAATATATTGTCAGGCTGGGAAGCCATATTTTACTTAGAAGCTTCGAGGTTGCCACATTTAATGCCTGGGAATTTGGGAGGGGGGATTTCTTAGAGAGTTGGAAGATTATACGCAACAACATTCTTTCTCAGAGAGTCAAGGACATGTGACCCTGTACCTGAAGAGGAGTGTCTGGAGGAAGGTCTCCAGTTGGGATGATGTCTGATTGGACCATGTGATTGACTGGTGCCTGCAGGGGATGGGTTTTTGATTTTCAATTGGGAAGGGAAAACCCGGAACTCTCAAATTCAGGTTTTCCCAGATGTGCTAAAATGACTTCCTTACTTGGACGAACTTTGCTTCTGAGTGCTGAATGAGAATGGGGAATGTTATTGGAACGCTAACATATACTGTCCCCTAGGCCTATTTTAAAAAGGTCATCATTTTTTGGTGTCTAAAGGATCACTTTGCTAAATCTCCGAACTGCAAGACTACAGCATTATGATGGTTGCTGGAGTTATATGCAGGCATCAGGGGACCTGCCAGAGTCAGACCCTGCATTCGTTCTTTATTAAATGGCTTCCAAACAACAGAATTTGGATCATCTGATTTAATAAACAGATAGCCTTTGGCCTGTTTCTTTCTAATTTGTGTTTCTTACTTGCAGTTTTCTATTCATTATGAAGGATTGTTTTTCGCGACCAGCCTTGCTTGGGAGACAAATAATGAGCTAAGAATATAGCTTAAATTGAAAGTAGGGTAGACATCCATAACCTGAATATATTCTTGGATGATAACCAGATTCCAGACATAGCCACCACTGTTATGAAAGAGAAACATGTTTTGTTTTGTTTTTTGTAAATTTTATTTGTGTTTTCACAAAGAGAAAAGAAAATACAAATAAAACATCTTTTTTGAAAGTAGCATAATCCCGGGTTACATTTCTTCGTACAGACACAAATTCAGGTTCATGCTCATTTTTATATTCTGTTCCATATCTTATTACTATTTTACATTTTCTGCATAGCTTCTCCCCTCTTTTAATTTTCTCAATTTTATTTTAATTATCTCAATTCAAATCATTGTATTTATATTTTTTGTCTGTCCTGTTTCAATTATCTATTATCTTTTCTCATTAAACAAAATGTCTCCTGTAGTTACTGATTGGAGTATGATGCCTTTATATCTTTTCCCTAAACTTGTAACATTCAATATAATACATAACTTCCATTCGGATTCTGCTTGGTACATTCTTATAATACACACTGTATTCTTAAAAAAAGAAAAAAATATAAATGCATATAATTAAAACAACATTCCATTCCAATTCAATTCTATCATTAATATTAATATTCATTAAAGTCTTAACATCTTTAACATTACTTTTCAATTAAATATCATACTTCTATGGGAACAATTATAAACTTTCCATAGTTAATTTTCCCCCTCTTCACTTATATTTTATAAAACATTAACTAATTAAAATGTTCCCATTCCTTTCTAATTCAATTTTCTCATTTATTTTATTTCACTTATTTTATTCCCAAACATTTCACTAAATTACACTAACTATTTTATCCCTCATTTTAATCATACGTTGTTTCCAATTTTCTAAAATTATTTCTATTACAAATATAACAATACAATCTTATGTACCTTTACAGAATCCCTTTTTCAGTTAGATTTTCACCCATTATCTCTAAATAGGTCCTGTTTCTCTATATTTTGCTCCAGTCCTTTGTAACTTCTTTTCCTTTCCTTCTTCCCTCTCTTCTTCTCTCTCCCCTTTTTACCCCCTTGTCTCTCTACCCCTATTTCTCTCTTCTGTATTCCCCTTTTCTGTTGCTTTCCAGTATTATATTTATTTTTTGAATTATTTTTCTTTTCTTTGGGTGTTTTGTTAAGTCTTAAATTCTCCATTCTCTTTCCCCCTTTCCTTTTTCTTCCCCACATAGAGTTACTTGTTCATTAAAGATGGCTTCTTCTTTGTCCCAGTCTTCTTGTTTTGCAGTCTTTTCTTGCTGTTTCTCATAGTTCCAAATCTCCATTTCTAAGAATTGAAAAACGAAGCCAAAAGAACCCTTCCCTTCTTGCGCATCTTCTTTGTACTTTTTAAGTTCCATTTTCAATTCATCCAGAAGTGGTGCCATTGTATAAATTTTTAAACAACCACCCGATTGATTTTAGTCATTCAAATATAATAACCAAGAATCCAAAGTTCACCAAATAATCCAAATACACACAAGCTGTTTCTTTTTTGCTCTTTTTTTTCACTTTCTCTTCCTGGGGTTACTATTTAGTTACAAAGTTTCAGTTAAAATGTATCTTTTAGAAGTCTTGTTGAAGTTTTACTTTAGATTCTTTTTAATTCCCGGCAGTCTCCTCTCTCTTCCCTTATTCTTTTTCTCTCCCTTCCTGTTTATGAAAAAGAAAAATTTTAATGTCCAGAAATCTTTATTATCCCTTTGGCATTTTGTTTTATTTTCAGCTTAATTGTCTATTGATGTCAAAGTGGATTTTTCCGATTTCTTATTTAAGTCTCTTAGTTGTCAGTATAGGGAAGGAGAGAGAAGAAAAAAAAATGCCAAACCTTTCCCTTTTCACTTTCCTTCACTGCTTCCGACTCTTCTTTGGGAGCAATGTTATTCTTTTTAAGTTTAAATTCCAGGGTACCTTAGTTGTTGCTTTTACAATTTAACCCAGTCAGCCAAAACTTTCACTTCTTATCTTCCTCCTGCACATTCTTTTCCGGTCGAGTTCTCCTTTGTGGTGGCCATTTCTGACCACCGCTATAACTGCCTTCGGGAAATGGAGTAATGGCCAGCTGGGGAGGAGAGATGCAGCTCTCCTTGACCCTGCTGGTGGTCTCCCCCCTCTTCACCACCTCTACAGGGTGGCTTAGCCCTGAATCCAGCCAGCTCAGGGTGCTCCAGCGGCGAGCCCAGACAGAAACCGTGCACGATCACGGATTTCTTTCTGTCGCCGAAGCCCTTCAAACCGGAAGTGAAAGAGAAACATGTTTTTATTATTGTTATTCCTTGTTTCTTATATGAATCTGAAAGCGGATTGCAACTGACTCATAAGATATGTTTACTTAAAACCCAAGGATTCTATTTTTCAACTTGTTCTGCTCTTGACATATGACAAATTAGGGAGCGTTTGCAGAAGGAATATCAATATATCCTACGTGTCTGTAACAACTGGGTCCTGAAAAGATGTGTAAAATGGCATAGCTGATTAACTCTCTAAAAAAGAACTGGTGCCACAAGTGCCAATACGAAATAATTTATCTATCTTCACTCAGCTTTCCGGTCAAAACTTCAGCAACAGCCCAAATTCCAGTTCTAATAATGTAGATACAACATCCATTTGTACCTACTGTAATTATATCAACCCAGACCTGGAGTTCAAAGTACATATTATAAACCAGTGACACATTGTTCTCGAAACGTCATACAAAGCTAGGCATTTGAAAATTTGAAAACTGCACTCGGAAACAGAAGTTATGTTTAAAATTTCAGCATTTGCCACTTTGGCTATAATATCTGCCTGCATGATGGGCTAATCTTTGCTGTTTTGCTCTAGATTTGGAGTTTGGAGCATATATTATATAACCAGCAGAATGTCATTATGGAAAATGCATTCATGCACCTGAAGTCTTCTAAAGCAAAACCTGTATTTACAATTTAGCAATGCTTCTTTAGTCATATGTATGTGCTAATCTTTGCCATTCTGCTGATTGTTTAAAAAAATGTGGGGCATATTACCATCCATTGGCTGCTTTGTATTTGCCAATTGCTCATTCATTTAAAACAGCATGTCCACATTTTCTCTTGAAGAGTCTGTTCTAATATCTACAGAGCAAATTAAACAAACAAAACAAAATATAAGTTTCTTTGTAAACCCAAAGGAAAACGTTTCAAGTTTTTGTTGATTTTTTTTAGGATCTCTGCTCTGAAAAGTTAAAGGCTGTATAACTGAAATGTACACTTTGAAAAATTATAAACTTTTAAAAGTCTAATTTTCAGTGAATTTCTTGCATACTGTAAGTGATGTTTGATCTGGAGTATGTGTATGTGTAATCCTGTTGAACTGCTATCCAAAAGTTTCAAGATTCCATTAAGAGCGCTGTTTTAAAATCTTTACACTGCACAGGGCATCAAAACTTCAAGACACAACGGGACCAAATTGGGATTACTTTGTTGTAGTTGCCATCTTGCAGATCTTGACACATTCACACACTCCTGCCCTGTGAATGTTGAGCCTGGGGCTCAACATATTTTGACTTATGGTATGACAGAAACCCATGGTGGCTAATCATTCAGTGCAATTGGTAAAGCAAGCTAACCATGATTTATTTAACAAGCCATTGGAGATATGCATGGAGTAAATATGAAATCAAACACGTTTCCCACAACGTAGCTCTGTTGTTAAAAAATACCAGCATTTGAAGCAGGATAAGAGATAGAAACAGAGAGATAGAGAGATGAGAGAGATTAGAGAGATGAGAGAGAGAGAGAAATAGAGATGTTGAGAGAGGTAGAAACAGAGACAGATAGAGAGATGATAGAGATTAGAGACATGATGATAGATAGATAGGTAGGTAGGTGAGAGAGAGAGACATAGATTAGAGAGAGAGAAAGAGATATTGAGAGAGAGAGAGACAGACACAAAGAGAGAGAGAGAGAGAGAGAGAAAGAGACAGAGAGAAACAGTCAGAGATAGAACTAGAAACAAAGAGAGGTTTCAAGATTTTTTTAATTTTCTCTCTCTCTGTGTGTGTGTGTGTATGTGTGTGTGTGTGTGTGTTCGTATCTCTTTTTGTCTCTATGTCTCTCTGTCTGTCTGTCTCTCTCACTTTCTCTCTCTCTCAAGCAATCAACCAACCACTGACCATAAAGAGACATGAATGTTAAAAGTATTCATGGATAACTCAACCACACCAATTCCATGATGATTAGCTGTTTCCGCCTCACAATTCAATACTACAACATCTCAAATTTGCACACCCTGGAGTTTGAACACTAGGGTAAACCAATTACCTTGATAAGGCAAGCTAGATTGGGCCAGCTCAAATGCAATTAGCTAGTCCATTTATTCTCAAACAGCCTCGCTTCAGAAAAGTGCTACTGTTGTGCTTAAACCTAACTGGAAATGCAAAGAAAATTCCTTCCCACGCAAGCCTTAACCTTTTGGCACCAAAGAAGTCAGAAAAAAAAAGAACGATCCATTCAGAAAACAGCAGCATCCCAAAGCCATGGTTTCTGCTAATGAATTCCCAGCTTCTTGAGATTTCAGCATTGCCCGAGGCAAAACAGCTAATCAAATTGTGAAGGAGGCCATGTCTCAGGCAGAGGTAGAAGAGGACAATAAAAATGAGACCAAAAACAATGCTTGTTTTGATTTTTAAAAAGTGCCATTTATTCTGATGGCTATTCATCATTTGAGAGGAATGATTCTTTGTTCACACGGCTTGTTTGCTTGCTTGTTTCGTAAAGCTTGGTTCCAACAAAGGTATCTCCATAGGTGACCTGAAGGAATGCAGATAAACGTTCCAATTACCTGCATGGAAATGCACTGAGCTTCATATGAATTAAACAGGGGTTTTGCAAGGGAAGAGCCAGGATTCCTTCACCTCTAAGACGTTAAATTAGCAACTGGATAAACCCAGGTTGAAGTCCATCCTATACAGGGGTGGGCTTCAAAAATTTAAGGGAAGGGTTCTCTGGCTGATTGCTGGGTGGGCATGGCCATGGTGGGCACAGCCTAGTCGGCCTTCTGCACCACGGGGAGAGGGTTTGCCCTCCCCAGACTCCGGAAGCTCTCTGGAAGCTGGAAACAGGCCCATTCCCGGCCTTCCCAAACTTCCAGGAGACCCGTTTTTTGCCCCCCCCCCACCCAAGCTTCTACGTGTACCCTGCTCTTACCTGCATCCAAAACAGTCCACGTGGGGACTCCTGGGAGGGGCAGGGTGGGGTGGGATTTGGGGGTTCTCCAAACTGCACAGAATCTTAGCTAGGGGCTCTCCCAACCCCCCTGAACCCCCAGCAGCCCACCCCTGATCCTATGTCATGAAGATCACAAGCTGATTCATTCTCTCTCGGGCCGACCGGTCTCAACTGCGGCTGCTGGTGAAAAATGGCAGAGGTGTCAATTGAGATTGTAGGGTTAAAAACAATCTTGGAAGTCTTCTAGTTCAACTCAGAGCAGAAATTCTCAGCTTATTCCAGAGAAATATCTTCCAGTCTTTGAAAGCCATCACAGATGGAACAGTTACGTCTCCTGGAGGAAGGTTCCTCCTCTTAATGGCTCTTTTTTTGGTGGTGGTTGTCCTTGTTGGGTGGGGTTGCCTTCAAGTCAGTGTTTTGGCTCCTGGGGACAACCTTTAGAGGTCCATGAAGGTTTCTTGGCAGGAATTCAGAAGTGGATTGGTATTGTTGCTTCCCAGGGCTGAGAAAGAATGATTGGGTTAACATATCCAGCTGGCTTTGTGCCTAAGGTGGAAGTAGAAGTCTCTTGGATACTATCCTGGGTACCTTAACTACTAGATCAGGGGTCAGCAACCTTAAACACTCAAAGAGCCACAAAGGTTTTAACTGGAAGCCCCACATTCAATTCTGTAGCCAACCGGAAGTCCGGTTCCCTCACCATAGAGTCTCCTCCTAGCATGGTATCCTTTTTCCTCTAACTGTCCTATAACCAAAAGCCCTGTCAATTGTGGAGCCGACCAGAAAACCTGCCCTTTGCCATGGAGTCTCCTCCTGGCATGCTGTGCTTCCCCCCTCAAACCAGAAGCTCCTCTCAAAATTGTGGCACCGATCAGCGGGATGAAAGGGCCACATGCGGCTCCAGAGCTGTGCGTTGCTGACTTCTGTACTAGACCAAACTGACTTTCCAAATTGCTCTTACAATCAAAAAATTACTTCCAACCACTGCCTTATGGCTTAACTTGTAGATCAATAGACAATGACTTTACTCACTCTTCAAGCATTAGAAAACTCCATAGCTTTTCTTTATCTCCTCTGCATCATGTCTATCCTCAGCAATCTCTTTTTCAAGCCAGTCTCATTAACCATTCTTCATAAGAATGATTTACATTCTTCTACATCTACATTCTTCGCCATCTTTCTCACGCTTCCTTGCATACTTTCCCAATTCCTCTGAATTCTTCTTGTATTGTGGTATCCAGAACTGGATCCATTATTTCAGTATTCCAAGGTCTGAACAGTGAAGCTTAGAATAGAACTAGACCTCCCCAAGACCCCAATACTGTACTTCTATTTATGCAGCCTCTTTATATTAACTTTTTGGACAGCTGAAGCACATAGCTGGCTCACAATTAATCTGTGAGTTACCAGAATGTCCAGAACCTTCTCGCCAATGTCAACCCAAGTACTGTCTACCTGTTTTCCCAAAAAATAACACCCTGTCTTGTATTTTTTTTGCCACCAAACAAGGCACCAGGTCTTATTTTCAGGGGATGCCACCCACTGACTAACCTCACTTGTGTGCATCTCCCCCGACCTATTTTTCGTTGTCAGAGGCCTTCAGGAACTTCTTCTGCAGCCAGCAAGGCTTTCCTGAAGACCTCTGCAGCTGATAACAGAGCTCCAGATTGATCTGGAGCTGTTATCAGCTACAGAGGCCTTCTGGAAAGCCTTGCTAGCTTTGCCAGCTGCAGAAGAAATGGGCCGGCAAGGCAGGCGTTGGTGTGTGCTGACTATAACTGTCCAAAGGTAAGTAGTAGGTCAGCTCCACCCTTCGCCCATCCTCACCCTTGCTTATTTTTTACCCATGCACTCTGGAGTGGGTGGGAGCTTAATTAGGGTTATTTGGGGGGGGGTAGGGTTTATATTGGGCACTTGTGTAAAAATCAATCTAGGACTTATTTTCAGGGTAGGTCGTATTTTCAGGGAAACAGGATATTTTGTACCGATCACTGGTGTTTCCTACCTAGGAACCAAACCCTACATTTCTTGCATTTTGTTGAAGTCTATTAAGATCCTTGGAATCCTGACCCTAAATTATGTCTACAGTGACAGCCCTAAATCTGAATCAAGATTGATCCAGTGCTGACTTAATGAGCATCTCATTTTTGAAAATGTTGAAGTATCATATATAGTGTTTTGACAAAGCATTATATATGATACGGTTATGGAGGAAATAGAGTGTTACCACTGGTTCGGTGACTACATTTTGTGCATGCGTGTAAAAACCCTTAAGCTGTGCCGCCCAGCACAGCATTTGAAAAGCCACTTTTCCCCTGCTTTTTCAACTGTCAGCTGTGACACACAAAGCAGCTGAGGTTGAAAAAGCAGGAAATAAAGGACAGGTAAGAGCCCAGGCGGGCGGGTGGGCCAAACAGCAGCAAACACAGAACCAGTCTGGTGTCTGATGCTCTTCAGAGCTACCGGTTCTATAGAGCTGGGCAGAACCAGTAGCATCCCACCCCTGCTTGTCCTTCCTTTCATTAAACTAGACAAATCCAATCCTTCATTCTTCATATGTTTTAGCCTCCAGTCCATTAACCATCTTTCTTGATCTTCTCTGCATTCTTTCTAGGATCTTCTGACTAAGGTGAAACCCAGTATATCAAGGAGCAAGAGGTTAGGAAGCCTGAGAGCATCTTTGTCTTCATGTGTGATTGACCTTCTTCCAATGGTATCTAGCCTACAATTTCCCCATTCAAACCAATCACCACATCCTGCAGTTTTCAAGAGCTATTGTGCATAAGTAGCATCTATCATGATCTAAAGCAGCTGCTAATAAAGATGAAAATCTGGGCACCTCTCCGAAAGACAAATCCATCCTTATTTTTAATTCAGGGACTTTAGTCATTTGCCCTTTGGGAGCAAATTTAAGTAGCCACTTATGGATTCCCTAAGTTAGAACCTTCCATTTCCTCCCCACTTTGTCCCATTCCTAAGGACATTAGAAATAATGTAACTATGGGCCAGCATCATTAAAATTGCAGGTCACAGTCACAAAAGAATGACAATTGGGGAAATATTAATGAATCCCACTGGGAAGGGGCTTCATCTGGGTGGTATTTTTATCTGGTGTCTCTTTCATAGTGTACTAAAAATGAGAAGCTGGCCTGGAATGAGAATTTGTAAAACAAAACCTGCCAAATGCATGTGAATATGGTTTGTGTAAAATAAAACTGCCTGCATCATCAAAGCCATTGCATCTGATGTACTTCATATACGTCTCCCTCCCTCCTTTCTCTCACTTACTGCCTGCTGGATCTGACAAATGTGATAATCATTCTTGCCTTCCGTAGCTCTTTGTTCGAACTTCTTCCAACCTTTGAGGAAGCAAAAAGGAGAAGGCAAATCCACACTTGGCGAAGGAAACAATCAAGTGTGTATACCGTACAGTCACACTTTTGAAACCTGCTATTTTCAATAATATGTTAGGGAAGTATTCATTACCAACTCAAAATAACTTACGCCAACAGTTTGCAATTGTAGAGTTTGTGCTGGGTGCTACAGGGCTGACAACAAACAAAAAAAAGACAGCAAATGGAACAGGTACCTTGCCAAGCAGAAAAAAAAGTCCATCCAATACAGTGGAGGGATTTTTTAAAGATGCTTCTTTTGTTTCCAACCAGTGAGTCTGCTCTGGATGGGATTGTTAAGAGCTTCTTCCCTTCCTCCCTGCTGTTGGCAACATGGTTCTGTCCCCAAACAAAGTTACTCTTTATTTCTTCTATTAGGACAGAGGTCTCATTCTCGCGGCCTGCGGGCCAATTGCGGCCCACAGGACGATATCCTGTGGCCCCCACCATGATATGAAAGTATAATATTAGTGTATAATATAAATATAAAGTATAATATAAAGTATAATATTATGCGGCCCAGCCTCACCCAGACTCTCCCTCCAGCGGCCCCCAGGTAAATTGTGTTTGAGACCCCTGTTTTAGGATCTTCTTCTTTGGTAAGTCACAGTTGATAAATTTGATAATGAAATTAAAATAGCAATAGTGCTTAGACTTATATACACCACTTTACAGTGCTTCACAGCCCTCTCTAAGTGGTTTACAGAGTCAGCATATTGCCCCCAACAATCGGGGTCCTTATTTTACCCACCTTGGGAGAATGGAAGGCTGAATCAACCTTGAGCCTGGGGAGACTCAAACTGCCACATTGCAGGCAGCCGGCAAAGCAGCAGAAGTAGCCTGCAGTACTGCATTCTAACCACTGCGCCACCGTGGGAAATAGCTCTTCCCTCTTTTATTTTAATGCGCTATTGACAAATAGCTCAAATACAGGAGATTAGATTAGATTGTAATAGGGATCATTGTTAGGGTGGAGGAAACTTCTCAGATGAGAAGTGAAACCATGACCTGGATGACTGAGAATCTCCATAGACTTGAAGAAAAAATAACCCATCTTGACTCTTTGTTTCAGGATGGACTAAAACAAAACTCTGGCTTCCAAGATTCTACCACAAGAGTGGAGCTTCTTTGAAATTCCTACTGCTTCAATTTATTGACCTTGTCTATCTCAAAGGACCAACAATATGGATCATTCAGGCTACTTCAATTATAATAGACTTTGTACACTGTTTTGAAGTTTAGGAAAATTGTATCTTAAGACTGCTACTACAAAATTTGTTAATCCAAGAGCTTACTAACTTTAACACAATACATTAAAACTTTTTAATTTATTATTCATTTTGTTAAGATAAATTAAATTGAATGGTTTTTTAAAAAAATATTATATTGTTATTACAATATAGTTTATAATTTAGTTTCTAAATTGAGTTCGACTCCAGATGACCAGATGGTCAGTTTTTGCCTTCAGGAACAATTATAACCCTTGTATTTAATGATATAGAATTAAATAATTATATGTAATTACTTATCTCTTTTGTTGCTCCAAATATCAGTGTTGAACAGCTGCTAAGATCTAGAACATAGCTTGGAGGTCGCACATCAGGTTTTTGAGGGCTACTTTCCATGCTAGGGTTACAAATAGAAGTTTAATGGAAGAGCTAATATTCACAAGTCCAGTTATGGCACAAATGTGTGGAAACTCTTGAAATGTGGATAATTTATGCCAGACAAATCAAGCAAATGTGGTTTGCCCAATCTGCCAGAGCAAGGGTGTCAATCTCAATTTCACTGAGGGCCGTGTCAGAGTTATGTTTGATTTTGGGATGCCAGGATGGGCATGGCCGGGGTGGGCGTGGCCAGGGTAGGTGTGGCCAGCTCAATGTCACTTGGGGGGGGGTGTACCTGAGGTAGCCAAGTGCTAAAGCAGGACTTCTCTGAGACCCTCCCTAACTCTCCTTATAATCTCCTTCCTTCCTTCCTTCCTCTTCCTTCCTTTTCTTCATTTTTCTTCCCTCTTCATTTCTTCTTTCTTCTTCCTTCCCCTTGTTTCTTATTTTTCCTTTCCTTGCTCTCTACCCATCTTTCCTTCTTTTTCTTTGCCTTCCCTCTTTCCCTTTCGCCTTTCCTGTCCCTTCTTGCATGCTCAAATGCAAAACGGGAAACCTTTCTCCTTTTGTTTTGTTTTTAGTTTCTTTTGCTAGCCCTCTGCCAGCAAAAACAGAGCTTGGGCCCTGTTTATGATCACGATGGTCTCATGCAGCCCTCTACCAGCAAAAATGGGGCCTGCCTTGGAGGAGGGGGGGACATTTTTCCTGGCAGAGGGCTGCAAGAGGCCACATGACCAAAAACAGGGCCTGGGGTAGCACACACACACCCAACTCCGTTTTCACTGGCAGAGGTACCAAGGGCCAACCCTTTGCTGTTTCCAGGGTGGCAACACGGGCCAGATCTAAACACCATGTGAGCCAGATCTGGCCCACGGGCCTTGAGTTTGACACCTCTGTGCTAGAGCAAAGAAATCCAACTGCAAACCCTCTTCTTAGCATATCCCACATACTAACCGGTATGTCTTCCAGTATCCCAAGTTTGCTCACCTACAAGTTTATCTTGTCCACACTCCTCCTTTTCCTTCTTTCCCATTCTTTTTGCAGCACCAGGTGCTAGAAGAAGGAAATTCGTTTTCCTCCCTGCTTTTTTGAGAATGGTTTTAGACAGAGCCCCAGAAAAGCATAAATTCATTGCGGTAAGGGAGAAAAGTTTAATAGAGGAGTAACACAAGTGGAATAGCATTGACATTCACAACACTGCCTCTGTTTCATAGGTATCCTTTATATCTTTGGCAAGCAACTTAACAGCTAGTAGTGTGCTACTGTGATTATGCCTGAAACATCATTACTGCTTTTTTAAAAAAAATTCTGCTTGAAGTTGCAGCCAATTAAAATTCTGGAGATGTGACTGAAATTAGCATATTTAAACTATTGCTTCATTTCATTATGGTTACATCGATGTACAGTTAGTTACAGATGCTATTCAGGTCTGCTGTCGATCTTCCTCCCTTCCACCTTCATTTTTGGGAGACACTTGGTTTTATACCTGCGTCAGCTTTCTCATAATTGATAATTGATCAGAGTCACCATTTTTATTATTTTCTGCAAGATTGCAATAGGTGCAATATGCTTCTATAAAAAAAAAAAAACCATTCAGGGTTACGAAAATTTTATTTTAACTCACCCTAGCAAATTGTATTTCTGATCAAAGCCCAAAATATGTTGCTTTAGGTTTACAATGTTTGTTTTAAAGTGTACATCTATTGCAAGCAAATGAATAAAATCTAATGTGCAAGAAGCTGCCCCTTCTGGAGCCAATGAAGCAATAGCAGTTTAATTGAGTTGATGGTCTGGCTGCATATGTTAATTTTCTCTGTTCTATAACAGGGCATTAGCCCATATCTTTGTATAACAGCTTATCCGGTGAGAAAGAGTATTAAGGAGGACAATCACTCCCAGATGAGATATTTAAGCAGAGTCAGAAGTTCAAAAGGAAAATGAGGAAGAGGTTTCAATTCATTGCCTCCAAAAGAAAAAGTATAGAGGAATAGTAGGTCAGAAAAAAGCTTGTTTGAGGAAAGAAGAAAGAAAGAAAGAAATGTCTTCTGTAGTTAGAACAGGGAACTTGTTGAAGGAACTTCCAGTGAACTGTTTTTATCAGAACACCTTTGTGGTAGGTCTCCATCCATGTCTCCATCCATCCATGGCTTCACCAAGTTGTCCCATTCTGGGATGGAGGATGGATGGATGAATAGATGGATGGATGATAGAGATGAATGGATGACAGAGTTAGATGGATGGATGGATGGTTGGATGGAGGAATAGATGGATGAATAGATGAATGGTGATAGAGATTGATGAATTAAAGAGATGGATGGATAGAGTTAGAGGATAGAGGGAGATGGACGGATGGACAGATGGATGGATGGACGGATGGACGGATGGACGGATGGACGGATGGACGGATGGACGGATGGACGGATGGACAGATGGATGGATGGACGGACGGACGGATGGACGGATGGATGGATGGTTGGTTGGATGGATGGATGAATAGATGAATGAATGATAGAGATTGATGGATTACAGAGATGGATGGATGGATGGAGAAAGAGAGAGGGGGAGGGGGAGATGGATGGATGGATGAATAGATGGATGGATGGATGATAGAGAAGGATAGATGGCAGAGATGGATAGATAGAGAGATAGAAAGATGACGGATGGATGATGATAGATATAGATAGATAGATATATAGAGAGATATCTATAGATAAATAGAGAGGCAGACAGACAAAGAGACAATTATTTTAATACTTGTAAGTCAGAGGATGGAAATTATAACTCTATACCTGTCAGATTTTTAGCTTGCTAGTTTCCTGATGATCTCTACAAGACAACAGGGAATTGGAATTACACGTATCCATTTGCTGCCAACTCACAATTCCCCGCATTTCTGCAGTTCAGATTCAGTAGCAGGAAAATATTCAGTACACATGAAGTTCTATAGGGCTGGTGGTATTTTTCCACATATTTTCTCAAGGAAAGCATAGAGCAGAAGTAATTCAGTAATGCAAGATCTAATTACTTAAGTAATGTAAACATAATCTCAGCAGGCACAAGGTAAATAAAAATACTGTAGAGAAATTAGGCTACTATATACAGGTTATCCACTTGGAGGGAGGAGAGGGTGGAGGAAGCATATTTCAGAACTTTTAAGAAAGCTGGATCCGTAAAATGGAACCTGCACTAATTGAAAGAGCTAAGAACAGGCCCAGCATGTTTAATTACCATGAAGCACAGTTATTTGTGTCCACAATTATACTCATTAGCGTTCTAATTACTTCATTTATAAATGCAGTGAGATAATTTGTGTCTAAATGGATGCAGTTGAAGATGGATAAATAGATGTGTGTGGAGCTTATTTCTCCCCTTCACATGTTAACTACAGGAATAAAATTAAAAATATTGAAGGATCACCTAGGCCTATACAAGACAAAAAAAGGAAAGAAAATGGAAAAGAGGTACTTACTATAGGTTATCTGAAAACTGCACACTTGCTCATGAAACAATGTGCATGTTTACTTTTGTAGAAAGTTAGCACTCACCCCTCCTAGAAGAATGATATATTGTGAGAAATGTTTTAAAAGGCAGAATATTATATTTCCCCTAAAAGAGAAATGGAAATCTTTCTTTATTATTTTTTATTGTTCTTTTTCACATTTTACACATCTTAATATTAACAGTATTGTGACATCGTTATTACATATATGAATCTCATATAAATATATACATATATATACATTACTATACATTTATCTATAATTTTCTTATCTCCATTACCCTTATTTCTTTTAACCATTTATACCAATTGTCCTAAACTTCATAATACTCTGACTCTTCTTTATCCTTTAACATAAGTTTATCCATTTCAGCACAATCTAAAAAAAATTTGAATTACTAATTCCTCTGAGGGCGTGTCATTTTGTTTCCAATATTGTGCAAGTGCTATCCTTGTTGCTGTCAATATATGTAGTAGAATATATTTAATCTTTTCCCTATATTTCCCTTTAATTATTCCCAACAGGAACAATTCCGGTTTAAACTCTATCTGATCTTCCACTATTTTTTGTATCCAACCCCATATTTGGTCTGGTATTTTTGGGCTTCCAGGCATGACCACCACATATGATAGAAGGTACCTTGGTTAAGCTGCCGATGTTGTTAATGTGTAATTTTTATTCCATTTTCCCCCATCCGCTAAGTCTATATTGAAATGGAAATCTTAAGGGAGACAGAAACTCAGCCTCCAACTCGTTGTCCCCAGCAGATATTTTTTGCCCATTAAGAAAGACTGGGATATTCTATCTAAAACACAAAAGACTTTCAGCTCGAGAGTGATGAGATTAAGACATAACCCTCCAGGACATAATAGGATTATCTGTCAGCAGAGCTCACCACATGGCACAATCACCTGGGGATATTGCATCACCCTCCAAGCTTCAACCAAACTTGATTCAGACAAACATGACCCCACATGGCCTCAGGGGAGTCTAACTACAGCCAATAGAATACATGTTCTTGCACAGGAACAGGAAGCTCAAGGGCAAGGCCTAAGGGAAGGTATAAATAACCCTCAGTCTCCACTCTGTGTGGTCAGCTGCCCAGGACCTCAAGCCGATGTGGTCCTCTTCATCGATAAACCATCTTTCCAATCACTCTCCATGTTTCCAGGGTCTTCCTCCCTGCTTGGAACTGAACCAGGTGGATATTTCTTTCAACAATTTAAGCCCATCATTGTCAACCTTTTGATCTACAGATCAAAAATGCAACCTGCAGGTAGTTACTTAGGCACCAGTATGGTTGAAATGCTGGAATAAGGCAATATGAGTCTTTGGACAGAAGATAAGTCTCTATGTGACTGAGTTTGGTGAAGCATTTACCATGAAGAACATCAACTGCAAACTATCACTATCTACTTTCAATAACAGCAGCAATGTGGGGCACACTACATCCATCCTTACTCAAAGATGGACTGCTCCAGAGGTGGGTATTCAACAGGTTCTGACCAGTTCTGGAGAACCAGTAGTGGAAATTTTGAGTAGTTTGGAGAACCAGCAAATACCGCTTCTGACTGGCCCTGCCCCCATCTATTCTCTGCTTCCTGAATCCTAGCTGATCGGCTGAGTCTTCTTTTGTTGCCCTGCACAAGAGAAAAGGAGCTGGAAAGCAGGTTAGTGGGGTGGGGAGGGAATGGGATTTTGCACTAACCTTCCCCTGCCATGCCCACCAAGCCACACCCACCAAGCCACGCCATACCCACCAAGCCTCAGAACCAGTAGTAAAAATATTTTTGAATCCCACCACTGGTCTGCTCTCTTGCTATGTTTCAACCAGGTATCTATCAGGCCTTAGAGAACAGAAAATGGTCAAAGTGCCATTCCACTCACTGCAAATATGATTCTGTTACTGACCACATGGATTAAAACTATCAGTATTTCAGCATTATTTTTTTTACTTACCTGTTTTCTGAGCTACTGAGCAACTGGGGAAAAAAAGGGCAGAGGCTGATATTGCATTGACATGGGACACCATGAAATGTGGGAACAAATTAAGGGCTTCTTAGATGTCCCAGAGGGAAGGGAGTTACTATAGAGCTATGTTTTCCAATAGAAGAGAATATGCATAGCTAGGGTTGAAGATGGAGTGCTTGATGGTCTCTGAACTTGGTTGTTTTCTCGCAGGTGTCTTATTAACCAACTAGGTAACATCATCCTTGTGGTAATGATGTAACTTAGTTGGGTAATGAGATATCTAAAAGAAACAACCAAGCCCAGAAAGCATCAAAAACTCCACGGAATGATGTCAACAGACTTCGGTTGAATGGGAGGAAAGTCTCATTATGGAAAAAGCAGGCTGATCCCAAAGAGGTAGTGAGCTGTCCTTCACAGGAGAGGTTGTGGGATCACTTTAACTCAGATACCTATGCTGAACACATTGGGTATATTTGATTCTAAGCAAGCATCTCCCTGCAAAAAGACCATTTCAAATTGTGCTGGTCTAAAGCCCCTGAACAGAGCTGCCATTCTTCAATTCTGGAGACAGCAGAAGAACTGGAGAAGATATCAAAATACAAAGACTCACAAATAGAAATACTGCAGCAAAGGAAAGTGAAGGTAAATACCTATAGTCATTGACAACTTGGGTATGAACCCAAAACAATTGGAACATCACTTGAACATCATCAGCGGTGACAGATTCTGAGCTTTTGAACTCGTGCTGGAGCCCATCCTTGGGGACTCTCCCTCCCTCCAGAATGTGTTCTCTCTTCTCATTCTGGAGAAGGTGAGGTTCCCTCTAGGATGGGATCCAGCACAAGTCTGAAAGCTTGGAAGTGACCGACTCAGATTAGATCCTGCAAGAAAATCCCACGAAAGCTGCAAAATAGCATGATAGAAAATATCCAGCGTTGACTGATTGATCAGCTGGAGATCTCGGTTGGTTTTCTGCATGGGCATGAAACTATATCCGTATCGTTGGAAATCTTTCACTTCTCAGATGCGCTCCATTGTCCTACATAAAACCAAATGTGGTTATAGAAATCAATGCTACTGCATCTTGACTGCGAGTACATGCAGGGCTGGGCTGCTGGGGATTTGCAGGAGTTCCGGAGAGCCCCTAGCTAAGATTCTGTGTAGTT
Source organism: Pseudonaja textilis (assembly GCF_049901715.1). NCBI lineage: Eukaryota > Metazoa > Chordata > Lepidosauria > Squamata > Elapidae > Pseudonaja > Pseudonaja textilis. The sequence goes on from NC_141995.1 coordinate 53,819,816, forward strand.
TGGAGAACCCCCAAATCCCACTACTGGCTGACCCCACCCAACCCTCCAGCCCCTCCCAGGCATTCTCATTCAGCCTGTTTTGGATGCAGGGTACATGTGGAGGCTCAGGGAGGGTGAAAAATGGGCCTCCTGGAAGTTTGGGAAGGCCAGAAATGGGCCCATTTCCAGCTTCCAAAGAGCCTCCGGAGCCTAGGGAAGCCATTTTCACCTTCCCAAAGGCTTGGGGAAAGCCTCCGGAGCCTGGGAAAGGCACACACACACACACACCCTGCTGTGGTGCAGGAGGCTGACTAGGCCACACCCACCATGGCCACACCCCGCCAGCAACCAGGCAAAGAACCCTTTGCTAAAAATTTTGAAGCCCACCCCTGAGTACATGGAGAAAATGACATCAAAGAGGTGCAGGAAAACTCTAAAGCTCGGCTGCCTGCTTGTCCATATTTTGCAGCCCAAATCTAAGATCTAAGAAGCCCTAACAAATATTAAGCGACAACATTTTTTGCACAAATCTTTCCCGAAAGTGCATTATCGATGCACCCATGCAAATGCCTTGTTCTAAAGTGCAAGTGTGAACATCGTCTTGCCTCAAATATGCAATCTTTAGTAAGCTGAGTGGGAAAACCTTTTGATCCTCAGCAGTTTTAAAGGAATTGCTGGGATCGTTTCTCCCTCAAAGGACATAAATGTAAACCAGCAGGCATATGTTACGTGCCCAAATGCGAGAAAGACCGTATCCAATTTGTCTCTGGAGACCTCTGCATTTCACAGCTGAAAGAGTCATAATTGGTTCCTTTCCTTATTTTGCTACCGCTCTGGTTTTGCCATTTTCAGGAACTGTCTCAATGGGGGAGGGGGAGGGGGAGGAAACACACACAAAAAGCCAACCAATCAAGGATAGGAACAAAGAAAGCCATGATGGCTTATAATTTCTCTGAAATATGGCTTGGCGCCCTTAGCTACATAGGAAATTTAATTCAGCTTGAGTTGAACGTTAGGAAGTGGTCACTTCAAAATGTGCATCCTCCGTTTAGTTATTAGAAATGCAAAGGAAAGACCACTGTGTAAATATAACTCAGAAAAATATTGACAAGTGGTAAAATTCACCGTACAGAAAAGGAAGAGCACAGTAAACACCCTTAAGATACAGAGTTAAGAATTTTAAAAGTAACATGCAACTGTCTCTCTTGTAGTTAGTCCGTGTTTACAGGGATGGTATTCAGCCAGTTCGGCCTGGTTCGAACGAACCGGATGTTAAATTTACATCTGGTTCACCGAACCGGGAGTTGAACTGACCAGCTGGCCCCACCCACCCCACCCCGCCCCTCCCAGGAGTCTCCACATGGCCCATTTTGGATGCAGGGTCCGCGCAGAGGCTCCAGGAGGGCAAAAAATGGGCCTCCCAGAAGTTCTGGAAGTCTGGAGACAGGCCTGTTTCCGGCTTTCAGAGGCCCTCCAGAGCCCAGGGAGGCAGTTTCACCCTCCCAGAGGCCTGAGGGGAGGTGAAAAATGGCCCACCCAGAAGTTCCGGTAGGCCATACCTACCCAACAACTGAGCAGAAAACTGGTTGTTGGGATTTTTTAATCCTACCCTGGATATATATATATGTTCATGGTAGAACATTATTTAAAAGATGGTGATCATTTTGTATGTCTATATCTGTAATGTACAAGGAGATTACTTGTTTTGTTTTAAAAGAAAGGATTACTAAATTAGAGGAACTATCAGCTTTGCATGAACCTAACACAACATTCTGAACAATTAATAGTTTCTTACACTTTCATTTTAACTGAGAACAAGTCCAAGAAGAATTCCAGGAGGAAATTGAAAGAGAATAACTTCAGAAGCATTCTTGATAATTAAAAAACTGGGCCAACTTTAATACTTTTTGTTCTCTTTCCCCTTTTTGTTATCCTTTGTTCCTGTATCACACGCAGTTCAAAAAGCAAGCATTTCATAGAAAATCTTACGCTTGCTGATTAAAACACACTTCCTTTAGTTAAAAACATTTCCTACCACATAATCCACCCAAAGCCTTGTTGATTAAACTATTCGTTTGACAAATTCTACTGATAAATCTGGCTAATATACATTTAGCTTGATACAAATACTTGGATCCTTGGACAGAGGTAATACAAAGCCGAAGAGCCAGCACTGTCCGAAGACGTCTCAGTGGTCATGTGGCCGGCAGGACTAAACACATTACCTTTCCACCAAAGTGGTCCCTATTTTTCTACTTGCATTTTTTGTGTATGCTTTCAAACTACTAGGTTGGCAGAAGTTGGGACAAGTAATGGGAACTCACTTTGTTACACAGTTCTAGGGATTCGAACCGCCAAACTGCCAACCTTTCTGATTGACAAGCTCAGCATCTGAGCCACTGAGCCACCACGTCCCTGTGAAACAATGACAAAATAGCTCATTCTTACAATGGCTCTTGATTTTCTGGACCTTAATACTCAGAAGAATGAATCAAAGGGATGGCTTGCCTCCAGTTGTTGTGAATGCTCCGACACTGGAGGCTTTTAAGAAGAGATTGGATAACCATTTGTCTGGAGTAATGTAGGATTTCCTGCTTCAGCTGAGGGTTAAACAGTAGCAATAACACCTAGACTTATATACTGCTTCATAATGCTTTACAGAACTCTGTGGTTTACAGAGTCATTGGGTCCTCATTTTACTGAGCTCCGAGGATGGTAGGCTGAGTCAACCTTGAGCCCATCAGGATCAAATTCCTGATGGATCAAACTGTACCTGAATACAGCATTCTAATAACAGCGCCACCAAGGTAAGACCTCCAAGATCTCTTCTAATTTGTGGGGAATGCAAATAATTGGGGCATTTGGGGGCAAATATGGAGGAAAGAGGCATGGAGGTAAAGGTGAGAGGTTGGTGAGAATTACAGGCAATTTGAGCATATTCTTGTGGAAGCTCGATTCCTTGTTGATGTGAAGGAGGGGTGCAGGCTGCTGGGATTCTCCACTTTTCCAGCTTTCAACCAGAGAGGGAATCTAGATATATTTATTCTCCTAAAATAAACAGAGGCCCAGAAATATAAAGACATATGCAAAAATTATCTCCTACTTTGTGTCATGCTGCCAAATTACAGTGGGCTACCCTAATAAGACCCATTTAGGGAAGAAGGAGATTTGGCAAACATTTCAATTGGCTATTAAGAATTCTAATTTAAATATAAAGACTTCCTTTAATTGGCACCAATTGCGGTTTTTTGATGTATTATTCAGAGGTGGGTATTCAGCAGGTTCTGACCAGTTCTGGAGAATCGGTAGCAGAAATTTTAAGTAGTTTGGAGAACTGGCAAATACCACCTCTGACTAGCCCTGTCCCCATCTATTCTCTGCCTCCCATTGAGTCCCAGCTGGTTGGCTGGGTCTTCTTTTGTTGCCCTGCACAGGAGAACGGAGCTGGAAAGCAGGTTAGTGGGGTGGGGAGGGAATGGAGATTTTGCAGTATCCTTCTCCTGCCATGCCCATCAAGCCACATCCACCAAGCCATGACACACCACGCCCACCAAGCCACATCCACAGAATTGGTAGTAATTATTTTTTTTAATCCCACCACTGGTATTATTGGCTTCCCAACTCAACAATTTGACTCTGGACAGGCTACAAACACAAAAGACAAAGTACAACTTGTACAAACAACGAACTATAGCTCTCCCCTATACCCACACACCTACCCACACACACACACACACACAGAGGATATATAAAAATGAATATATTTTGACAATAGGAGAACATTGAGAAAAAGCAACCTGATAATTGTGTTGATCGGAACAACTTGATAATACATTACAGACTGAACAATCCATTTTACAAACCTTAAATCTTTAATCATGGTGAACATTTTCAAATAAAGCTATTCAGATGTATTTAATTATGGTTTCTGTGATAAGTTTGCTCTCAAAAAAGTCAGTGTTGGCTCAATTCTTAATAGGCTAGGTATCATTGCAAAATGTGGATCAATATAAGTATAGGCTTTTCATTCCTGAAAGTAATGTGCTTTTGGTATACATGAAATACCTGATGAATAAATTACAAGCAATTTTCAAATTATCTATTGATCCTCAAGCAGAAGCCAGGGTAGAATTCATAACTGATGCCAGTCAAAGCAAAGCAACTAATAAAGGTTTTTTTTTATAAAGCATGAAAATATTTTTAATGTCAGATTTTGCTTTAGAATGTTGCATTTTTCACAGTTCATCTATTCTTAGTCCATTGATATAAACGTTTTATTGATTAGATGGTTATATCACCTTTATTATTTTCATAATTAACTTAATGTCGATGGAGATTCTCAGTCATCCAGGTCATGGTTGACTTTGTTTTCCCTTGAAGACTTTTAGCTTCTCATCCAAGATTTCAGAACTGAAGAAACAAAATGTCTTCTAGGAAAAACAAAATCCAGTTGCCTTTTGAAATAGCACCTTTGGGACATAAACAAGATGGAGAACATACCTAATACTCCTTCCTACTCCTATTTTCCCCAACAACAACAACCCTGAGAGGTGATTTGGGCTGAGAAAGGACTGGGCCAAAGTCACCCAGCTGGCTTTCATGTCTAAAGTGAGACTAGAATTCACAGTCTCCAGGTTTCTAGGCCAGCACCTTAATCACTACACTACTTAAACAGGGATGGGATTCAAATTTTTAACAACCGGTTCTGTGGGCGTGGCTTAGCTGGTGGGTGTGGCTTGGTGGTTATGTGACTGGGTGGACACGGCTTGGTGGTCATGTTATTGGCTGGGCGTGGCCAACTCAGTATCACTCACATTGAGGCACGCATCTCCTCGTCTGGCCTCTCATGACTGAGGGGATGCTACAACAGTTGTAAGTGTGAAAAATGGCCATAAGTCACTTTTTTCAGTGCCATTGTAACTTTGAATGGTCACTCCACACAAGCAAAATAACAGCAAAGGAGGAAAAAAAAAACTCCAGAGAAGTTCCAGAGACAGGAAGTCTAGTCCTACCAAGAATGTAATACGGGTTAGCAGAGAGGCAGTTTCTGTAAGCAACACCAGAATGTTTCCTTCCTGCCTTCCTTACAGGATTAGGCCAGTAATTTCTTCTAACAACCAGTTCTCCGAACTGCTTAGAATGTTAACAACTGGTTCTAGCGAATAGGTGCAAACTGGTAGAATCCCACCCCTGTATTTAAACCATTAATCCTAGGTATACTCAACCACTTTTCAAGATTAAGTTTTCAACTAGACCATTATATGTTATAATTGGAAAACCATGTCATGGAAAGACATGCCTGTGTTTTTATTATGACATCTCTGTCATTTTGGTCTAGATCAAGGCCCAGAGGCAGATCCAGCCTGTGGGGTGCTTAGATTTGCTCCATGGGGCCCCCCTGGAAACAGAGAAGGACCAGCCCATGGTGCTTCCACCAGTGAAAACAGAGCTCAGGAGGGCTGTGTGTGGCCCTCCCAGGCCCTGTTTTCAGCTGTGATGGCCTCCTGCAGCCCTCTGCTGGTGAAAACCGGAAAACTGGACTGTAGTTTTCACTACAGAGGGATGCAGGAGGCTGTCGTGACCAAAAACAGAGATTGGGAGCCCGGCCACCACAAGCATCCCCAACACAAGTGACATGGAGCTGGCCACACCTGCACTGGCCATGCCCACCTCTGCCCCCAGAGGTCAAACACAACCCTATGCAGTCCTCAATGAAATCGAGTTTGACACCCCTGTTCTAGATTGTCAAGTCTTTTTCCCGAGTCACATTTTTTTTAAAAAAATTCTTGGCTACAGTTACTGTTCCTAAGATTATCTAAAACATGGAGATCTAGAACGTAGAATAATAGAGTACTAAGAAGGAGCTCGGAGATCTTCCAGTCCAACCCTCTGTTCAAGGCAGGAGATTTTATGCCATTCTGGTCAAATGGTTGACCAGTTTATTTTTGAAAAACCCCACCAATGGAGCACCAACAACTCTAGAACATAGCCTTTCCCATTGATCAGAGGACTCCAAACTTGGCAACTTTCAAACTTGTGGACTTCAACTCCTAGAAGAAGCTGGCTGAAGAATTCTGGGAATTGAAGTCCACAAGTCTTAACTGTTTTGTCAGAAAGTTTCTCCTTAGAGTTCAAGGTTGGATCTCTGTTTGATCATCTTCCACTGTGACTTCTTTTCCTTCCCTCAGGTGTTTTGGAGAATAGATTGATTCCCTCTTCTCTGTGACTGCCCATCAAGTACTCAAAGACAGTTATCATGTCCCCCAAATTCTTCTTTTTGATAGGTGAGACCTACCTAGCTTCCTCAATTGCTCATCACACTACTTAGCCTCCAGATCATTTTATTGTTTTGTGCTTTTCTCTGAAAGATTGTTGCTACCTAAGCTTTTGCATTGAGTTAATTTCATCTGTTAAATAACCTGGCTTGCAAACATGCCCATGTCTGATAGTGAGCAGTGAGCAACTTTTGCATTTTTCACCTTCAAAATGAAATATAAGGAAGGTATAATTTATGGACCGAAACCTATTACAATATTCCCCACTGAAATATAATCTTTCGTATGTCAGAAGGGGAAATATTACATTTATCAAGTCTAATTAATGTGTGTGTGATTGATTACCTTTTAATTGTATGTAATTAATGTGTGTGTGATTGATTACCTTTTAATTGTATGTAAATATACTGTACATTAAATCCAATTTAGATTGTGTTGCAGATACAATGTCCATTTAATTATTCTAAGCCATGATGGAAGAATGGAGTTGCATAATGAGCAGCTATTTTTTTAACAACTAAACACACTTCCAAATTAAAAAACAACACAAGAGTCAAGAGCAGAGGTGGTATTCAGCAGGTTTTGACCAGTTCTGGAGAAACAGTAGTGGAAATTTTAAGTAGTCCAGAGAACTGGCAAATACCACCTCTGACTGTACCCACACCCATCTATTCTCTGCCTCCCAAGTCCCAGCTGATTGGCTGATTATTCTTTGGTTGCCCTGCACAGGAGAACAGAGCTGGAAAGCAGGTTAATGGGGTGGGGAGGGAATTGGATTTTATAGTATCCTTCCCCTGGAGTGGGGTGGGAATGGAGATTTTACAATATTCTTCCCCACGCTCACCAAGCCATGCCATGCCCACCAAGAACTGGTAGTAAAAAAATTTGAATCCCACCACTGGTCAGGAGCTATGTGTATTCACCAAACCGTACATCTTTTGTACCTATGCACAGTCACAAACACAGTTCTGATACATGCACAACCTTCAATTTTCAAGTCAGTCCTGTTCTCTAATATACATTGTGCCATTTAGCTGCCGTGGACCAGTCTTCTGAATTTTTTTTTTTTTTTTTTTTAATAAACTTTATTAGTTTTACTTTTTTAAAAAATCAACGACAACACAGCTACAAAGTATATACAACAGAAAGACGAACAAGTCTTGGCATGGGCCAAGAGGGAAAGAGAGGAAAGCTTGAGAGAGGAAAGAGGGAAAGGGAAGGGAAGGGTGGGGGTGGGGGAAAGTGGGGATAACAGAAGTAGAGAAAACATTTATAATAAAACCATATTTTTGTGACTGTCTGTAAGGTCTTTTCTTCTTCCAGACTATCATCGGCAGTGCTTTTCTTTATCTCTGCCTCGGAGGCCTCGGCCTTAATTTTCTTAGAGGTGATCTATCTTTGATTAAGCCAAATGTACAAAGGATTCCAATTGCTATAATAGGTTGAAGATTCTTTATTTTTTAATGCTTGTGTTAGTTTGTCCATTTCGGCGCATTGTAAGATTTTCTGAATAACCATAAGATCAGTGGGGATAGAGGGTAGTTTCCAGCACTGGGCAAATGCCAGTCTGGCGCGGTTAAGATGTGGATTGTAATATACTTTGACTTTTTGGATATTTGTTTATCAAAAATTCCTAGAAGGAAGGACTCTGGTTTGTACTCAATTTGTTCCATGGTTATTTCCTCTAGCCAGTGCCTAATTTTTGCCAATACTTCTGGGTTTCCTTGCATGACCACCACATGTGAAAGAAGGTACCTTCTATGTGTTGACATTTCCAACACTTGGGGCTCGTGTTGGGGTGCATCTTCGCCAATCTCGAAGGGGGCAGGTGCCATCTATAAAACATTTTATATAAGTTTTCTTTATAAGCTGCTGATTTTGTGATCTTAATGTTCCTGTTCCAGATCTTTTCCCATTCTGCTAGGGTAATGCTCCGACCCACATTTCTGCTCCACGCAATCATATTTCCCTTGACAATTTCTTGTTCTAGTTCTGTTTCTAATAAATATTTGTAAAATTTAGATATATTTTTTTACTTGGTCCTAGTAGAATTTTGTCTAGGGTCTGTAATTTATTGTAGATTCAATTCCTTAATGTCTTGTTTGTATTTACTATGAATTTGTAGGTACACCCACTGATCAATTATAAATCCTCGCTCTTGCAGTTCTTGTCGTGTTTTCAATTTTCCTTGTGGGTCTAATAAATTTTTGTACTTAATCATTTTGGTTATATCCAAATTATTAGGGTGTACTATCGCTTCCATTGGGGATATCCAAATCGGTATTTTTAAATAAAGCTTTTTACGTACTTTTTTCCAATTAGTTAATAAAGAGTCCCTGATAAGATGCCTATGGAAATATGATTGCCTGGGTTTCCCAGATTCCCACAGAAAGGCATGCCATCCTTTCTGCATATCGTGGCCTTCTAATACTAGTGTTCTTTTGTTGGTTAGGTTCACCCAATCCTTTATCCATAGGAGGGTGGCTGCCGTATGATATATTTCCCAGTTTGGCAAGGCTAACCCTCCTCTGCTTTTCAAATCTTGTAGGGCTTTTACGTTAATCCTAGCTTTTTTCCCCTGCCAAATGAAATTCAATGTTATCTTGTTTAGTTCCGTAAAAATTTTTTTATTTAGTTTAATTGGTATTGTCTGGAATAAATATAGAAATTTTGGCAGAATATTCATCTTAATCAAAGCAATCCTGCCCAATAAGGAAAGTTGTAAATTGCTCCAAAAATCTAAGTCTTTCTTAGTTTGTTGGAGAAGTTTATCATAATTGTTTTCTTTTAACGATTTGCTTTGTGGAGTTAGCCAAATTCCTAAGTATTTAATTTTTTTTGTCACTTGTATTCCCATTGTTGTCTCTAGCTCTTTATTCTGGTCTCCTGTTAAATTTTTAGTCATTAATTTTGTTTTTCCCCTGTTTATTTTAAATCCCGCAACTTCTCCAAATCGTTCTAGTTCTTCTAATAAGTTGTGTCCTTTTTCTATGGGCTCCTCCAGAAAAAAAACCAAATCATCTGCGAAAGCCTGTACTTTATATTCTTCTGATTTGATCCTCAAACCTCTAATTCTCAAATTTTGCCTAATGTATGTCAGAAGAGATTCTAGAGCGAATATGAAAAGCAGAGGGGAGAGAGGGCAACCCTGTCTTACCCCTTTTTCTATTTTTATCGGGCCAGTTTGTTCCCCATTTATTAGAATGTTTGCCTGTTGAGTGTGGTAAATTGTAGTGATGACATTTTCAAATCTGGTGCCAAGATTCATATTGTATATTTTTGAATTAAGAAATGCCAATTTAAGTTGTCGAATGCTTTTTCAGCATCCAAGAACATAAATGCAAATTGTTTTTCCGGGTGGGCTTCATAGTATTCTGAAATGTCTATCACTGTTCTTAAATTATTCTTAATTTGTCGAAATGGGAGAAATCCGTTTTGATCTTCATGGATATAAGTATTTAAAACCTGTTTTAATCTATTGGCTATTATAGAAGAGAATAATTTATAATCTGCATTCAGGAGCGAAATTGGTCTATAATTATTAATAAGTCTATGATCAAGGTCCTCCTTCGGGATCAGCGAAATTAAGGCTCCCCTCCACGAGTCCGGCATCTTGGCTGCTAACAGCACCTCATTAAATACATCCAGCATCAGTGGTCCAATTTGTTCTATGATAATTTTGTAAAGTTCTACCGGTATCCCGTCTGGTCCTGGTGCTTTGTTGTTACTTTGCTTCTCTATTGCTGACTTCAGTTCGGACCATGTTATATTTTGGTTTAATAATTCTATCTCTTCCTCTCCAATTGCTTTGTCATTCGCTTCCTCCAGGTATTTCATTATTTTATCCTCAGAGACTTCTTCTTTTTGTATAATTTCCCAAAGTAATTAGAAGTGATCTCTTTTTTCTTCTCTATCTCCTCTTGCATATTGCCCCCCTCATCCATTAATTGGTGTATCAATCTTTTTTCTTTCGTTTTCTTAAGTTTGTGGGCTAACCATCTCCCTGGCTTGTTTGCATGCTCAAAGTAGATTTGTTTAGTCATTTTCAGACTAATCTCCAATTTTTCTTGTTCCAGTAAATTTAGTTTATGTTTAGTTGTTAATAACTGGTTCTGTATTCTTTGGTTTTTGGGGTTCTTTTGTAATTGGGTTTCTAAATCCTTAATTTCTTGTTGTAAGTTACTTTGTTGGGCATACTTTCTTTTATTTCTCATAGCATTGTAAGAGATTGTTATTCCTCTTATAAATGCCTTTAATGTGTCCCATATATTTTGTTTCGAAGTTAGATCATTATTATTTTCCTTTAAGAAGAAATTCAGTTCTTCTTTCAGTTTGTTAGTATATTCTTCTTCTTTTATTAAATGAGTGTTAAAGTCCATCTTTTCTTTGGTTTTCTTCTACCCCTCCAGGTTATTTGAATTGGGTTGTGGTCAGCCCAATCATTTGGTAAGATTTCACTATCTTTGATTTCATTAATTAATTCACAGTTTATCCAAGCCATATCTATTCTTGTCCAAATTTTATGAGGGTTAGAATAATAAGTAAACTGTTCTTTTTGGGGATTTAATTTTCTCCAGATATCTACCAGATTCATTTCATTCAACATATCCTTACATGGCTTAGAGAATTCTCTATTTCCTTTTTTGTTCTTACTCCTATTACTATGATCCTTCCGATAGTCAGCAATAGAGTTAAAATCGCCAATCAAAATAATATTACCATTTTCAAATTCTGTTATTTTTTGATGGAGATGTTTAAAAAATTTACCTTGATCATCATTTGGGGCATAGATTACTACCAGTAAGAGAGTAATGCCATTAATCGAAATTTGTACCACCAGAGTTCTTCCTTCAGGGTCCGCCCAGATTAACTCCGCTTTTAAGTCATCTCTCACATAGATTGCAATACCTTTCTTTTTGTGTTTATCAGCTGGTGCTGTAAATAATTTTCCCAGTTTCGGACAATCTAGGAATTTCTCCTCACTTTTCCTAATGTGTGTTTCTTGTATGCAAATTATATCAACATTTTGTTTTATTAGTTTGGTTAGAATCCTTTTCCTTTTAGCTCTTGAATTTAGGCCGTTTATATTAATGGAAAGAATTTTCCTTCCTTCGTCCATTTACTTAAGTCTGCCTCGCTTTTTGTCTCGTAACTCTACGGCTCTCTTCTTGTGATTGATATGGAGTTGTTTCTTCTCTTTCTCGTTGTAAGTTGTCTTTCCCTTGAATTTGGACAAGTCTTTCTTCTTTGTTCCTGTGGCGGTTACAATCTTCCTGCATATTCCTTTGGATTTTCTCCCTAGTGAGTTGATCCTCCGTGGTTGTTAGCTGTTCTAGGAGGTTTTGTACTTGTTCTATTGAATCTATTTTAATTTTTCTTCCCTTCCACGATATTAGCATCCCTTCTGGGATTAGCCATTTAAATGAGATTTCATTTTTATTTAAGTAATTGGCTAAAAATTTATATTCTTGCCTTATGGCCCTCACTTTTCTTGGAATCTGCTTGAGAATTATGATCTCTTTGCCCTTATATAATATTCTCTCATCTCTGGCCTTTCTATGTATTAGGTCTCTCATGCATCTTCTTGAAAAGCGGATATGGATCTCCCTTGGGCAATTGTGACGCCTTACATAACTGGTGTTCACCCTATAGATTTCATCAAATTCCTTGAGTAAGTCATCCTTCTCTTTTCCAAGTAGTTCAGCCAACAAACCTGCCATTAAATGTTCTAATTCTTCATTTTTGGATTCCTCCACGTTTTGGAACCTTAAGTATGCAGCTGCTCTGTCCATCTCAAGTTGGACCAAGGAATCTTCCATTTCTCTATTTACATTTTTAAAATCTTCCTCAGTCCTTTCCAGGTTTCTCTCCACTTGTTCTGTCCTCTTCTCTATTTCTTTTATTTTTAATTCAGTTCTTTCCATGGCCAATTGCATTGTCCCGACCCTATCTTCAACTCTCTGTATATCTACTCTCATCTCCTCTTTTAATTTACTCATTTCTTCTTTCAGTTCGCTAATATCTGCTCTGGTCTCATTATGATTCCTAATCATAATCTCCTGCATTCTAGACATTGATTCTTGCATAAATTCTTGCAGGGATAATAATGACGCTTGTAGGTTGGCATTAGTAACAGTCGGTTGTTTTTCTCCTACCAAAGTCTCTTCTATAGTTTTCTGCGTTGTTGGGGAGGCAGTTGCCAGAGTTGTCATCAAGGTCTGGTTGTTCTTCCTTCCTGTTTTCAGGGCCGTGGTTGTTGTGGAAGTCATCTCTGATAAAATTTGTTTTTGCAATTGGACTATGTTAAGAATGTTATCCCAAATCACCATTCGATGTATTATGTATTATTCTCTATATTAAATTCAAATACCGGAGTTAATTGTATTTTACCCCTAATAAATCATACTTGTTTAAAGCATACAACCAACTCTAGAATATCTCACTCTATATATACTATATATACTTTTGTCCTATAGTGTATATTAATATTTAAGATTCCATTTTATCTGAGACAACCCTATTAACAGTCCTTAAAATTTTTATATATCCAAGAGAGTCTAATCTGTAAATCTTAATAACTGTAACAAGCAGTTTGCCTTTATACTTAACTATTATAGAAAAAAAGGAAAGAACAAAGAGAAAGGGAGAGAGAGAAAGAATGCAGGAAGAAAGGGGTCTTCTCAATTTTAGGGAATCACAAAGCACGTATCTGTAGGATTAGTTCCATAGAAAAACAAATCTGAGTTGGGGTTGGCGTTTTAGTCTTAGCGTCTCTCCTCCTGGGCGCACCAAGGAAGCAGGGGGAGGAAGTGCTGACTAATTGCTGTCAGCCATCAGCGATCAGTCTTGGCCAGGCTTCCGTCTGTCTCTTCCTTCTTCTTCTTCCCTCCTGCCAGCAATTGTCAATCCACAGTCACTTTGGGTATCTGCCTCAGATCGATCACTTTACAAATCAGTTTTGTAGGCAGTAATGCTAAAAGGAAAGGATCTTGCATATAAAAGTCAGTACGTCTTTTTCTGGCTCTCTACCTCTCGCTCTGTCCTCCTTCGCAGCTAAAATCCTCTCCTAATCTTCTAGCCTTCTCACGCGCAGATCCGAGATGGCAATCCACTCCTGAGCTTCTTGAGTTCCCACCGCCTTTTTCTCTCCTCGGCAACGCTCCAATCCACACTTTCACTCTAAGTGTCGAGCCACTTTATCCCCCTTTCACTTTTCAAACTGCTTTTCCGGCCGCTTATCTCCAGCTTCCCCCACTGTTACTCACAGTGAAACAGGGAGAATCAGACCGATCTCTCTCGTGGCTTTGTAGTCCTTCTGCCCTTTTCCGCTCAGACCTTTCAGGCAGTCACTTTTTGCTTCATCAGTTCAGTGGCAGACCGGACTTTGGAGCCGCCATTAGCTGGCAGCTGGCTCAATCGCGCTGGTCTCAGAGGCTCTTCCTTCGTTGCTGGGGAGTTGCCTACTCCCAAACAGCAACCCGGGGGTCCTCTATTCAGACACGAAGCTCTACGGGTTTCGTGTATCCACTGGGGATCCCTCCAAACGCGAGAAAAGGTGTTCGAAAGCCCCAGCTGGGCTTCTCCACCTCTGGACGTCCCTGTCCTGCCACTTCCGGTCTCCTCTGTTTTCACTCTTCCCAGTCTTCTGAATTTTTGAGTTCAGATGCAACAATCCTGCAGAGAGTTGACAAACAGTGGATTCTACCAATGGATAAAGGGGGACAGCAGGCAATGTTAAAAATGTTGGAGGATTCAGCAGGATCTGATCATTTGACCCCCTTTGTCCTGAGTCTATGCACTTTTTTCCCATTGTGGTCCTCCGTATTTTGATGTAAAGTCCAATGTCAACCTGCAAAAGGAATTCAGCTGAAGCCATGGTTACTTCTGCTTCGTTTCTTGGTTGCTATTCATGGGGGGGGGGGAGAGGGGTGGACTCAGGAATGTGGTGCCTCAGTTGGCTAGCCATAACATCTATCAGCTGGTGTGAGACCCAAGGTCATGTCAACAGACACCTGTCAAAGTTGAGCAGGAACCTACATCTGGACTGATTGGCTCATGTGACCTGAGAGACATAAGAGGGTGGGGAAGTCTCATTCTTTTAACTATCTGTAAGCATGGGAATAGGGACGCAGTGGCTCAGTGGCTAAGACGCTGACCTTGTTGATCAGAAAGGTTGGCAGTTCAGCAGTTCGAATCGCTAGCACCGCATAACAGAGTGAGCTCCCATTACTTGTCCCAGTTTCTGCCAACCTAGCAGTTCGAAAGCACATAAAAAATGCAAGTAGAAAAATAGGGACCACTTTGGTGAGAAGTTAACAGCGTTCTGTGTGCCTTCAGTGTTTAGCCATGTCAGCCACATGACCACGGAGACATCTTCGGACAGCACTGGCTCTTCGGCTTTGAAACGGAGATGAGCACCACCCCCTAGAACCGGAAACAACTAGCACATATGTGTGAGGGGAACCTTTAACTTTACATTTAAACACAGGAATAATTTAGAGCTAGCTTCACCTTTCTAAGTGCCAATATGATGTACTCAGTAAAGGATTTCTTGAACCTGAACAAAGTGTCAGAGTCCTGACTACTCGGAATGATGACACCCAACATGGAACACCAAGTTAAAAGTGTTCTTTTGAGTTGTAAGACACAGGGTTATTTATTTGCAGATTGGCAAATTCTGTGCTCCATATATGCTGCTTAGACCTCCTTGGTTTATATTCTCCACAAATCTGCCTTTTGTCTATGGAGATTCTCAGTCATCCAGGTCATGGTTGTCCCAAAGGTGTTTTTTCAAGAAGTAACTGGACTTTCTGATTTTTTCTTTTGAAGTCATTTCACTTTTCATCCAATAAACTTCTTTAGTTCTGGCTGAATGCTAGGGAATGGAAGGATTTATATTCCTTGCAGTCATCTGATTATTAGCATTTTGAAGGTGGCTCATTAGCTGATCAGCAAATCAGTGACTCTCAGAGACCTAACAAGCCACCTTCAAAGTACTAACAACCAGCTAACTGGTCCTTAACATCTATGACTGCAAGGAATATAAATCCTTCCATTTTCCAGCATTCAGTCAGAACTTCTTGGATGAGACGTCTTCAAGAAAAACAAAGCAAGTCCAATTGCCTCTTCAAAAAGCAGTTTGGGGACAATCTCTACCTTTTATTTCAGTTTAACCTTATCCTGGAGTTGGATCTGACAAGGTGGGAATGAATTAAACAGGGATTAGCAAGAGTGCAAACCTGGAACTTGGAGCTCCAGTGAACTTCTTAGATGGCTGAAGAGAGCTCTTCATATCCTGCCTCTACTATGCATATTACAGTGTAGAATAAGATGATAATAATATGTCATTACTCAGATTTAAAAAGGGAAAACTTTAAGTACTCAAGATATACACATGATTACTCTTTGTATTATTTGGACAGCTAGACCACAATTTCTTCTCCCTTCCTCCTCCGTCTTGTACTGTATATTTTGGACTAAAATTGTCATGGCAAGGAACTACCCTATATATTCTTTGAAGAGCAATTGCTAAATGCTTCAACAAATAAAAGGAAATAAATTCACTAGGGCAGCAACTATGTTGGATGAAAATTGCAGGTTAGCCACATTGCATTCTTTTTGAAAACATCTAACTGAGCCAGTTCCGGAACTTAAAGAGGCAAAGAAAGGATGAAGATGAAAGGGAAAGGATAAATTATGAAGAAATCAAACCTCCCTCTTTGTACAACAACATAGAAAATGTGAAGTGCAAAATGTAGAACTCACTGTTCTTTGCCTCTGCAAAATTTCTTGACGTGGAACCTCCAACTCACATTTGAAATCAGTTTATGAATTTTGACTTTATGACTGGAGAAGAGGCTCAGCTGAAAGGTGGAGATAAGTGTGTTATTAGTTTGGAGTTATTACATTGTCACAGAATATCTAAGTCCAGCTCCCCTGTGAATTCTGTGGGCTGTTATTTAGTGCCAATTTAGCTTTGTCCATCGGCTAGATTCTTGTACTAGAGGTAGCAACAATAAATTCTTCTGTGCTTTGAACTCAATAAATGCACATGGTTATATATTACTGCCTGAGCAAATGTTGGACTAGAAGACCTCCACAGTCCCTTCCAACTCCAATATTCTCTCATTTGTGCCTGGCAAATCACTTTTATAGCAACCAATACTAGATCTATTACCTTCAGTAGTAAGTCTGTTCGCTAGCTTTACTGGAATCGAAACAATTACAGTTTTATCAACTCCAGGAATATTAGATGTTGAAACTCCCCTTACTTAAGATCCCTAAAATCCCAATATATCATCAAATGCTGAAGTGGAACTGTAGAGACTCAACAGTCTAATAACTTGAATTCTCAGCAGCCAGGGCAAAATGAATTCTAGCACATCTGGAAGACAGAGCTGTATTAGAAGCTGAACTAACATCTGGCACATCCCTGGTTCTTTGTTTGTTTTGATGGTTTCCACATAGGCTTATGAAGGAAGCACAAATGCACAAATATGAGGGATGTGAACCCTAAGCAAATTTGTTTCCTACCTCTTCAACTTTTGAACAAATGACTGGGGCAGTTATACCTAAGGAAGGAATATATCTTCTTGCTTAATTCAGTCATGCAGATTTACCTTCTTACAGGTTCCAGCTTATTAATTACTTGCATACAGCACAAACACTATGGGGGAAACTGTGCTCCTCCCACTTCATCAAGAGAATCATATACACAAAGAGGTAGACCAATATTGATCTCAGATTATTCCTTCTATCCTGCAGATACATTCACTCTAGCAATAAGAGTGCTTGTGATTGGAGACAATCACTGCATTTCACTGCTGAAAAGCCAACCCATAGCAACAGCAATAGCACTTAGACTTATATGCTACTTTACAGTGCTTTTCAGCCCTCTCTAAGTGGTTTACAGGGTCAGCATATTGCCCCCAACAATCTTGGTCCTCATTTTACCCACCTCAGAAGGATGGAAGGCTGAGTCAACCTTGAGCCTGGTGAGATTCGAACTGCCAAACTGCTGGCAGCCCGCAGTCAGCAGAAGTAGCCCTGCAGTACAGCATTCTAACCACTGCACCACCGTGGCTCATAGGTTCTTTAAGATATAGTACTATGAAAACCCGGATATCAGCCTTGATAGTTATATAGTATCCAAGAAAAAATATTATTGTATAATTATATAGAATCCATTTTTTTTCAAAAAAAAAATTAATAATTTAGTTGACATGACCAGCAGGAAATTAGATTTACACTAATGGCTCAAAATTGTATTCCATTATATGAATAAGCAAGGGTGCCAACATACTTCAGCAAAATAAATAATAAATTTCAGAGTGTTCATTTTCTTTTCACAGAAAAGTAATTCCACAATAATGCACACAAGAAAATAGTCCTAACTCTGTGCTTTTACCTGGAGGCCCAAATGTATGACAGAGCCCATTTCTTGTTTATATCGAATGCTGATTGTTTTTATACTTTTCAGAAGCCTGATGATGGCAGATGAGATTCTGCTGAAACGTCGCTACAATTTTAAAAGCACAACTACAATGACTTGGGAAAATACCCGAGTAAAGCTGAATGCCATACATGTAAGTACCCGTGAAAACTTAAGAATATATATATATATATATATATATATATATATATATATATATATATATATATATATATATATATATATATATATATATATATATATATATATATATATATATATATATATATATATATATATATATATATATATATATATATATATATATATATTATCATTTTCAATACTGGTAGCTGCCCGGAGATATGTATTGGAAAGGGGTTGCCATCTAAATCAATCAATCAATGGTGCTTTCCTAGTCTCCATGATGTAATAACCTAGGCTAACAAATAGAAAAATATATTTATTATTTATTATTCATATAAATTTGTTATGGTCAACCCCTCCAGTAGGTTTGAGAAAAGTGTGTGATATTCCTTAGACAGAATGGGACAACCAGACTTGAAATTTTAGACCTAGACAACCTAGAACTATGCCGCCTTCAGTCCGATCTAAGTATATTACATAAAATTACATAAAATTATCTACTGCAAGGTCCTAACTGTCAATGAATACTTCAGCTTCAACCACAACAGTACAAGAGCACACAATAGATACAAACTCAAGGTGAACCACACCAACTACAGCAACAGAGTATGGAATACTCTACCTGACTCTGTGGTTTCTTCCCCAAACCCCAAAAACTTTAACCTTAGACTGCTCACTATTGACCTCACTCCTCTCCTAAGAGGTCTGTAGGGGGTGTGCATAAGTGCACCAATGTGCCTACCTTCCCTATTGTTTCTTTTTTTTATTTGTATCCTATTCATAACCATATCCCATCTATTCATAACCATGCTTATACTTATACCTGTTATCTAATACTTGCTTGACAAACAAATAAATAAATAAACTTCCATGGAACAATTCAGTAATTTAACAATTTAAAATAATTTTAAAAATATTTTAATTTTTGTCATTCGTATTTTAGTTTATCCCTCCTTTAGTATCCTGATTCTATTCCCCCATTTCTTTGCTAACAGCATAACTTTTGCCCTGTTGTGAGTTGTCCATGTCAAGTTGTCCCGCAGTGAGTTGGCTGCAGTAAATTAACTGTGGTAATGTCAAATTGTCCTAGACCAGGGGTGTCAACTCAAGGCCTATGGGACGCACCCCGTCCACGGGCTGCTTAGATTTGGCCCGGGAAACAGCAAAGGACCAGCCCGCGGAGCTCTGACAGCAAAAACAGAGTTTGTAGGGCTGCGTACAGCTCCGTTTTTATTGCCAAAGGGCTGCAGAAGGCTGTCATGGGTGAAAAATAGACATCGAGCTGGCCACACCCACCCTGGCCATCCCTACCCCCAGCTCCCCAAGGTCAAGCACAACCCTGATGCGGCCCTCAATGAAATCGAGTTTGGTTCTGCAACCCGACAAGACAGACACAGACTCCAGAGGGTAATTAGGACTGCAGAAAAAAACAATTGCTACCAGCCTGCCTTCCATGGAGGACCTATGTACTGCATGAGTCAAAAAGAGGGCTGTGAAAATATTTACAGACCCCTCACATCCTGGACATAAACTGTTCAACTCCTACCCTCAGAACAACGCTATAGAGCACTGCACACCAGAACAACTAGACACAAGGACAGTTTTTTCCCTGAACTCCATCACTCTGCTAAACAAGTAATTCCCTCAACACTGTCCAACTATTTACAAAGTGTGCACTACTGTTACTGTTAATCTTCTCATCACTCCTTATCACCCATCCCTTCCCACTTGTGACTGTATGACTAACTTTGTCGCTTGTATTCTTATGATGTATCTTTTCTTTTATGTACACTGAAAGCATTTGCACCAAGACAAATTCCTTGTGTGTCCAATCACACTTGGCCAATAAAGAATTCTCTATTCATCCCTGTCCTGGATCCTGTGCTATTCTTCAAGCTGCATTCTCTTTCACTTTTCTGGGATTTGCCAGGAGGTTCACCAATGGGTCATGAACAAGAGCATGTCAGCATATACTGTATATGCCATTCATACACCATATTATTCGAGAGAAAAGCAAGTTGTTTTGTTATTTTTTCTTTATTCTTGTATGGTTTATTTATTATCTGAGAACTGCGAGAAAAATTGTGGTTTACTTTAGCTGAGAAAAATAGAAAAGGTGATTGAGAAGGAACAAATGGGCAGGAAATGTAAGTAGCTACTCTAATATTTCGACATAGAGATCTAAGTATGTAGATTACCATTTGCAATATGTTTCTAACAGACTGATAGGTTTCTGCTCTGGTCAGATGGACCAATCCAGGTTGAGGATCCTCTACGGTACAGTTGCTAGACTCAGAAGCAATTGTCCTATTAGCTCTTAAAAGAAGCCATTCTGGAATATGAGGTGGAAACTTCTCTTCAAAAATCAGAGTTGCTTAAACTCTCTGAAGTAAAAATGCTTCAGCCAAAGATCAAACATGTTACCCATTGATTAAACTCAGTAGTTTGCAGAATTGGGTTAGTGTAGAGAGCTGCATTCAAGACAAAGCAACGGATCTGAAAAACTTAAAAGTTTCCTTGAACTTATATATATGGACCCAAATGGGTCCCATATAACAACAGTGGGCAAGATTAAGGCATTATCTGTCTGTTTTGAAGGCAGTCTTGATGGGATGCCTGTGTAGTATCTTACTGATTTTTTCCTCACAAACACAATACAGAAGCCTGATGATGGCAGATGAGATTCTGCCAAAACATTGCTACAACTTTAAAAGCACAACTATAATGACATGGGAAAATACCCGAACAAAGCTGAATACCATACATGTAAGTACCCACGAAAACTTAAGAAATATATATATATATATATATATATATATATATATATATATATATATGTGGATCTTTGGTTGTTCGGGTTTTCTCCCGCGTAAGATTCGAAGTATCTAGGCAACGTTTCGATGAAGTCTCATTCATCATCTTCAGGCTTCTGTCTCCGGCTCTGTGCTTTTCAGAGTAATGTGAGATTGCAGCTGCTTCCTCCTTTTAACTGCCAGTGGGGTGGGACTTGATTGGGTGGGGCTTGGCTGTGTTCTGATTGGGTGGGGGTGTGTTCTCATTGGTAGGGGGTTTGGTTGTGTTCTGATTGGTTGGGGGTTAGCCGTGTTCTGATTGGTTGGAGGCGTGTTCTGTTCAGGTGGGGGCTTGGCTGTGCTCCGGTTAGTCTTAGTTGCTGGGGGATTTGAGCTGGTGAGTTGTGATCTTGCTGTTTGGCTTCTAGTTCGTGGTCCTGTTGCATCTTCATAGTGGGTGTCGGTTTGCTTCATGTATGGCTCGGAGGGGTTTGAAGTGGGTAGTGATGCAGCTGTAGTGCAGCTTATGGTCCATGGTCGTGTCTCATCTTCTGAGTGGGTGAGAGTCTGTTTTCTACATGGAAGTGTGGTGGTGGCATCTTGTGTGGCTCTCATGGGTGTGGGTCTGGTGTCCTTCTTCATGTTAGGTACTCGTCTGTTCATGAGGGCGGGTTTCCAAATGGCTGGAAGGCGGGAAGTGTCATCTCGTTTGTTCATGCTGTGTGGGCGTTTTTCTATCTCTATGGCTTCTCTGATTATTCTGCTGTTGAAGTGTTCGGTTTTGGCGATAGTTCTGGTGTTTTTAAAATCAATTTCATGTCCTGTGGCTTTGAGGTGTTGGACCAGGAAGAGGTCGTTTCTTCTTTTTTGATTGAGTTCTTATGTTCTTCAATGCGTGCATTTATTCTTCTGTTAGTTTGTCCAATGTATGTGGTAGGGCAGGCAGTGCAGGGGATTTCGTATACTCCTTGGTTTTCTAATTCGATTTTGTCTTTGGGGTTTCTTAGGATGGTGGATATTTTTCTGTTTGTGCAGAATGCTGTTTTGATGTTGTGTTTTTGGAGGATCTTGCTGATTTTGTCTGTAGTGCCTTTTATATATGGGAGGAGGGCTTTGCCGTTTTCTTGTTCTCTGTCTTGGATTTTGGTTGGGGTTTCTTTTTGGATTAGGTGGGTAATCTTCTTTCTTTGGAATCCATTGGCTGTAAGTACGTTGGTGAGAGTGTGTAGTTCGGTTTTTTGGTGTTGTTCATCGGCTAAGCATTTTGTTCTGGAGATGAGTGTCTTGGCTACGGAATTGATCTGTGCTGGGTGGTGGTGTGAGAGTGCATGTAGATAGCGGTTAGTGTGTGTTTTCTTCTGGTAGATGGTGTGTCCTAGGGAGCCATTGGATCTTTTGTATACCAAGACATCTAGGAAGGGAAGTTGGTTGTTGGCTTCTGTTTCCATGGTGAATTGTATTTTGGGGTGTAGGCTGTTGAGGTGTGTGAGGAAGTTGTTCAGTTTTTCTTTCCCATGTGGCCAGATTATGAAGGTGTCATCTACGTATCTGAGCCAGAGTTTGGGTTTGTGGTCGTATTTTTCTAGAGCTTGTGTTTCAAAGTGTTCCATGTAGAGGTTAGCGATGACAGGTGAGAGGGTGATCCCATGGGTGCTCCTTCTATTTGTTTGTATTTTTGTCCATTGTAGGTGAAGTATGTATTGGATAGGCAGTGGTTGGTTAGATCTAGGATGTGCTTGGGGGGTTGTATTTGTTTTGGATGGCTGTCAAGGCTTCTTTTATTGGCACTTGGGTGAAGAGGGATATGACATCGAAGCTTACTAGTAGGTCGCTAGGTTGTAAGTTTTGTTTCTTTATGATCTCGATGAACTGGAATGAGTTTCTTACGTGTGAGTTGATGGATTCTGCATAAGGTTGTAGTTGTTTGGCGAGAAATTTGGCTAGGTTTTGTAGAGGTGAGCCTATGGAGCTGACTATTGGTCTGAGTGGGGTTCCTTCTTTGTGTATTTTGGGGAGACCATAAAGCTTGGGGCATCTGGATGATTTTTCTCTGGGTATGATTCGTTGCTGGATTTCTTCACTGATGGGGGAGGCTTTTATTTTGGATTTGGTAGTTTTTTCTAGGTAGGTGGTGGGGTCTGTCTTTAGGGGTTTGTATGTGGGGTCTTGGAGTAGGTTGGTTAGCTTGGTTTGGTAGTCAGATGTGTTCATAACCACTGTCGCATTGCCCTTGTCTGCTGGTAGGATTATTATGCTGGTGTCTTCTTTCAGGTTAAGTAGTGCAGTTTGTTCTTCTTTGGATAAGTTGCTTTTGGGTGGTTTGCTAGTGCAGAGGATGTTGGTGATTTCGAGTCTGATTTTGTTAGCATCATCAGGGTTGGTTTTGGTCAGGCTGGTTTCAACTCCACATATGATGGTTTCTGTGGGGATGTGTTTGGGAGCGACAGCAAAGTTGAATCCTTTGAAAGGACCTTGGTTTCAGCTTCAGTGAGGATCTTGTCTGAGATGTTGTGCAATGTTTGTTTCATGTGTGGCTGTGGGGAGGGGAGTTGGTTTCTGGCATTGTTGTAGTTTCCTGAGTTTGTTGGTGTGAGTATCTGTCTTGAGGGTGGTCTGTGTTTCGGCTCTCCAGACAGCAAGTTGTTTGGATTTGTCCCAAAGTAGAGGGTGAATCTTGTTGCTGAGTCTGAGGTGGAGTGTGAGGAGATCTTTGTTGATTTGGTCTAGGAGAAACCTTTTCGTGTGAAGTTCATTTCTAATTAGGGCCAGTTCTGTTCTTTTAAGGATGCGTTTGGTGGCTGCTGTGTTGGTGTGGAATTTCAATTGGAAGCTTGTGGGAATTAAATTTTGATCTCGGCAGTTGCATAGGAATGCAAGGTCACATAAAATGGAGGCTCTTTGGACTTCAAGTTTTTCATAAGTCCTGGTCAGATGGTGGGTTTCCTCCCCGTAGAGGTGCAATATTTGTTTTCTGAGGTTCTCGCGGGTATTTATATGTGGATCTTTGGTTGTTCGGGTTTTCTCCCGCGTAAGATTCGAAGTATCTAGGCAACGTTTCGATGAAGTCTCATTCATCATCTTCAGGCTTCTGTCTCCGGCTCTGTGCTTTTCCGGCTCTGTGCTTTTCACACATGAAACAAACATTGCACAACATCTCAGACAAGATCCTCACTGAAGCTGAAACCAAGGTCCTTTCAAAAGGATTCAACTTTGCTGTCGCTCCCAAACACATCCCCACAGAAACCATCATATGTGGAGTTGAAACCAGCCTGACCAAAACCAACCCTGATGATGCTAACAAAATCAGACTCGAAATCACCAACATCCTCTGCACTAGCAAACCACCCAAAAGCAACTTATCCAAAGAAGAACAAACTGCACTACTTAACCTGAAAGAAGACACCAGCATAATAATCCTACCAGCAGACAAGGGCAATGCGACAGTGGTTATGAACACATCTGACTACCAAACCAAGCTAACCAACCTACTCCAAGACCCCACATACAAACCCCTAAAGACAGACCCCACCACCTACCTAGAAAAAACTACCAAATCCAAAATAAAAGCCTCCCCCATCAGTGAAGAAATCCAGCAACGAATCATACCCAGAGAAAAATCATCCAGATGCCCCAAGCTTTATGGTCTCCCCAAAATACACAAAGAAGGAACCCCACTCAGACCAATAGTCAGCTCCATAGGCTCACCTCTACAAAACCTAGCCAAATTTCTCGCCAAACAACTACAACCTTATGCAGAATCCATCAACTCACACGTAAGAAACTCATTCCAGTTCATCGAGATCATAAAGAAACAAAACTTACAACCTAGCGACCTACTAGTAAGCTTCGATGTCATATCCCTCTTCACCCAAGTGCCAATAAAAGAAGCCTTGACAGCCATCCAAAACAAATACAACCCCCAAGCACATCCTAGATCTAACCAACCACTGCCTATCCAATACATACTTCACCTACAATGGACAAAAATACAAACAAATAGAAGGAGCACCCATGGGATCACCCCTCTCACCTGTCATCGCTAACCTCTACATGGAACACTTTGAAACACAAGCTCTAGAAAAATACGACCACAAACCCAAACTCTGGCTCAGATACGTAGATGACACCTTCATAATCTGGCCACATGGGAAAGAAAAACTGAACAACTTCCTCACACACCTCAACAGCCTACACCCCAAAATACAATTCACCATGGAAACAGAAGCCAACAACCAACTTCCTTCCTAGATGTCTTGGTATACAAAAGATCCAATGGCTCCTAGGACACACCATCTACCAGAAGAAAACACACACTAACCGCTATCTACATGCACTCTCACACCACCACCCAGCACAGATCAATTCCGTAGCCAAGACACTCATCTCCAGAACAAAATGCTAGCCGATGAACAACACCAAAAACCGAACTACACACTCTCACCAACGTACTTACAGCCAATGGATTCCAAAGAAAGAAGATTACCCACCTAATCCAAAAAGAAACCCCAACCAAAATCCAAGACAGAGAACAAGAAAACGGCAAAGCCCTCCTCCCATATATAAAAGGCACTACAGACAAAATCAGCAAGATCCTCCAAAAACACAACATCAAAACAGCATTCTGCACAAACAGAAAAATATCCACCATCCTAAGAAACCCCAAAGACAAAATCGAATTAGAAAACCAAGGAGTATACGAAATCCCCTGCACTGCCTGCCCTACCACATACATTGGACAAACTAACAGAAGAATAAATGCACGCATTGAAGAACATAAGAACTCAATCAAAAAGAAGAAACGACCTCTTCCCTGGTCCAACACCTCAAAGCCACAGGACATGAAATTGATTTTAAAAACACCAGAACTATCGCCAAAACCGAACACTTCAACAGCAGAATAATCAGAGAAGCCATAGAGATAGAAAAACGCCCACACAGCATGAACAAACGAGATGACACTTCCCGCCTTCCAGCCATTTGGAAACCCGCCCTCATGAACAGACGAGTACCTAACATGAAGAAGGACACCAGACCCACACCCATGAGAGCCACACAAGATGCCACCACCACACTTCCATGTAGAAAACAGACTCTCACCCACTCAGAAGATGAGACACGACCATGGACCATAAGCTGCACTACAGCTGCATCACTACCCACTTCAAACCCCTCCGAGCCATACATGAAGCAAACCGACACCCACTATGAAGATGCAACAGGACCACGAACTAGAAGCCAAACAGCAAGATCACAACTCACCAGCTCAAATCCCCCAGCAACTAAGACTAACCGGAGCACAGCCAAGCTCCCACCTGAACAGAACACGCCTCCAACCAATCAGAACACGGCTAACCCCCAACCAATCAGAACACAACCAAACCCCCTACCAATGAGAACACACCCCACCCAATCAGAACACAGCCAAGCCCCCACCCAATCAAGTCCCACCCCCACTGGCAGTTAAAAGGAGGAAGCAGCTGCAATCTCACATTACTCTGAAAGCACAGAGCCGGAGACAGAAGCCTGAAGATGATGAATGAGACTTCATCGAAACGTTGCCTAGATACTTCAATCTTACGCGGGAGAAAACCGAACAACCAAAGATCCACATATAAATACCAAGAACCTCAGAAACATATATATATATATATATATATATATATATATATATATATATATATATATATATATATATATATATATATATATATTTTCTGAGGTTTCAATATTTATATGTGATCTTGTGCTGTATTCTCCAGCGTAAGATTCGATATCTAGGCAATTTCGATGAAGTCTCATTCATCATCTTCAGGCTTCTGTCTCCGGCTCTGTGCTTCATTACTCTGAGCCACATTACTCTGAGAAGCACAGAGCCGGAGACAGAAGCCTGAAGATGATGAATGAGACTTCATCGAAACGTTGCCTAGATACTTCGAATCTTACGCGGGAGAAAACCCGAACAACCAAAGATCCATATATATATATATATATATATATATATATATATATATATATATAAGAGAGAGAGAGAGAGTTAAGAAGGGGATGGTTTCGCGGTACTTACATGTATGGCATAGCTGAATGCAAAGCTGAATGCCATACATATATATATATACGGCATTCGGCAGATGAGATTCTGCTGAAACGTTGCTACAACTTTAAAAGCACAACTACTATGACATGGGAAAATACCCGAACAAAGCCGAATGCCGTACATGTAAGTACCCGCGAAAACTTAAGAAATATATATATATGAGAGAGAGAGAGAGTTAAGAAGGGGATGGTTATAATGATAGCATATATTATGTATACTAGTTTAAAATAAGAATATAATGTCATTGTTGTTACTATAGTAAGAAAATTGCATTAACCACAAACATTATGCACAAAATACTTGTACTGAGATGACACACTGTATAAAGAAAGGATGGAATGTTTCTAAAATGAAATAAAAATGTTTACACATTAAAAAAAGATTAAGAAAACGTTAATTGAGGCAGGCATCAAACAAACAAACAAACTTTATTAGTCTATTATTACAGTCCAGCAGAAATGTTAAACATTAAAACACAACAGAAGTGAACAGAAGAGGACAGGGCCTAGTAATATATTACATTTGATGGTGAATTCATCAGTGGGTGATGAAGATCTGCCTAATTTTACAAGACAGTCTAGCAAAATGTAGCTATAAAACTCTACCATATCAATCTGATAATAATAATTGTTCATAAAAGAGATTGCAATTTCCAGGGTATTTAATCAAGTAAGACATAAATATTTCATATAAATAATTTAATATCATTTAAATGAAAAATAAATATTGCATTTGTTAAATTAAATATGTATTAAGCACTTCATTATTTCATCAGTTTGTCTTATTAATAAATAGGGATCAACTTTTTCCAGACATCCGATGATATCTGAAATCATGTAGAGGTATTTCATGAACACTGGAGGAATAAAGTAAAATCTTTGAAGCACTTAAGCCTTTCCAGCTTTTGACTCCCTTCAGGTTAATTTTAGACACTTAGAGTTCCAGCCAGAAACCAATGTCTAAGAATAATTTATTGCTAATTATGATAAGCAGAGAAAACAAAACCTTAACGGCTTTTCTCAAACTGGTGGAATTGATGGAAGGAAAACAGAATAGCATTATCTGAAACAGTAATAGATGTATACGAGCTAGCTTTGGGGTATCCAATGATGATAATTTAAACCATCAAAAAAAGAGGTCATGAAATTGATGTAATGAGGGGTCCTTGGTGCTCTCTAAGCTTGCTTGATTTCTTGCAGATTTTTCATTATCAAACTAGGTAAGGTCATCAACTGATAACACAGTGATGATGTTACTTAGGTTGGGAATGATACGTCTACAGAAAACAACCAAACTCAGAGATCAACAAGGAACCCTAAATTCAACCCTGAACTACAAAAACTCTCCTCCATTGGTATAAAAATTAAATTAGCAACAGCATCAAACTGTATGCCTGTTTAATCTGTTTGAATGTTAGAACAGTTGTTGCTAAATTTGACCCACAGATTGACAGGTGGTGAGAGCTTTTCATACAACCAGCAAATCAAAAGAAGTATATATTGGTCAGCTGAGGTGTTTGATCATTGTTGCCATAATTTATCATATATTAAATCAAAAGGAAAAAAATAAAAATGACAATTGATGCATAAAGGGAGATGCTTGATATGGAGCTCTAACTTTTTCACCCAAAGGGGATAACGTTAAAACCTGGTCTAAGGATGAATTTGAGTTAAAGCTTCCTGAATCGTCTGCTGTCATTGTTTGGCTGTGACACAGGCTGGCTTAAAATAATGTGTACCTTTCTTATTTATCCTTTAATGGCTTAATCAATTTGAAAGAAGTACCCGTCCAGTTTTAGACTGTAGTAAAAAATTGCAATTTCTTAGTCCTTCAGAATTTTGAGTTTAACAATTTATGAATTTTAAAAACTCCCTAGCTAGTCCTAGCTAGTGAGTAAGATTATTTTTAATTACTTCAGGATTTTTTTTAGTGGTGGCATCCTCTGATGAGCCTTCTCTGTGGCTCATGTGAGTATCATTTCAGAATCATGTAAAACATTTCTAGTTTCCCAGTTTTATATATATATATATATACATACACACACACACACACACACATAAATGAAAACACATTATGGTATCTGTTTTTATTCAAATTTTATCCCTTTGGGTGTCATATTATAATCAAATCTACAAAGCTTCAGCAATTGGACAGAAGAAGAAGGAGAAGGAGAAGGAGAAGGAGAAGGAAAAGGAGAAGGAGAGGGAGGGGGAGGGGAAGAAGAGAAGGGGGACTTTTGAAAACAGGACTTTTGAATACAGACAGATCATCATTTAGAACACAACATGTCAGATATCATAGTCATCGAAAACTGAAGCATACAATTTATTGATATTGCTGTATTAGGAGATGACAGAGTCAAAGAAAAAGAACTAGAAAAAAAAAAACCATGAAATATTGCAACTTAACCATTGAAACTACATGATTATGGATGGAACATGTGACAGTGATACCCATTGTCATTGGGGCAAGTGGCACCATGTCCAAGAATTTTACAAAATACATCAAGAAATTATAATTTCCTGCAATAACACCAGTGGAACTGCAAAAAAAT
Organism: Pseudonaja textilis; assembly: GCF_049901715.1. NCBI lineage: Eukaryota > Metazoa > Chordata > Lepidosauria > Squamata > Elapidae > Pseudonaja > Pseudonaja textilis. Next base: position 53,849,088 of record NC_141995.1, read on the forward strand.
GCGCTTCTCAGAACATAGTACATTTTAAGAAGATACTTGATTGATACCTAGGATGCTGGCAGCAACCCATACCAACCATTGGAGCCAGTCAATTATATTTATGATACATTTTTAAATGTTCAGTTGACTGAGTTCCATGTTTAATGAATAATAATATAAATACATACCCAAAATCTTGTTTATTTTAAATGCTGATACTTCATTTTTTTCTTTTCCCTTAAATAATTGTCAGCCCACAAATGCTGATGTCCACATAGTCGAGGATTGTAACTTAATCTGACAATGAAAGTGATTAATTAACACCACATAACAACTTTGTAATTAATTACTGTCTCTTGACCACTCAACTGTACAAAAATTTAGGAGTCAAATGAAACCCATAAGGTCAATAAATATTAGGGATATATAATTATTTCTGTCATGTTTTTCCTTTTCTCACATTATAGCTTCCTAATAATATTAGGAAGAAAACTAGGAAGAAGAAAAAAAAGCATACACCACAGTTTATAAAAATACTTAAATGGTTAGATTAAATGTCACGGTAGTATTGATGCAATGTTTAAATTGAAAACTCATTTTGTCTTTTTTCTGTTCATTGGTAAGAGATGATTGAAAGTGGAGATCCCGTGTCTACCTCCATCCTGCAGGGTTTACCATCTAAGGAGACAGAAATTTTGATTTTATTAGGAGTCTGGGAAGTACGGTTAGCGTGATAGCAGGTATAGCAGTCTTCCACTTGCCTTTGGGAATTAGAAGGTGGTGGAGGTCTTTGAGGCAAAGTACGCCCTGCTTGGAAGACTCTAGCGAGGTGACTCTTCTTTTGGCAATTCAGGCAGATGGCATTCTTAAACCTGCAGGATGCCCTAGAGTGGGAGCCTCCGCAAGTTAGGCAAACGGGAGGTTGTTTGGGGGCGAAGTTGTTTCTCTGCCCCGCTCCTACCTGTGAAGGCTTCTGTTGCTTAAGGCGGTTAATATCTGATGAGTCTGTGGGGTCTTCTTCACTGAGCACTTCCTCTGAATGGATGGTGGGACTGCTGGGTTTTAACGGAGTACCTTGAATTTCAGCTGCTGATTGGGCAGAGAGCTCAGCAGCTTGGGCTTCCTCCATGGCTAAAGCTAGGTTCAAGTCCTTTTTTGCGAGCAAACACCTTTGGAGCCTCAGGTCTCTAACCCCACAGACGATCTGGTCCAATAACATGTCTTCAAGGTAGTCTTTGAACCCACACTGCAAGGCAGCTGTCCTCAGCACTGCCATATACTCATTGATTGACTCTCACTCCGCCTGTTTTCTAATTCTGAAGGCGTATCTCCTGGCTATCTGAGATGGTTTTGACGAGTAGTGGTTGGAGAGGATTTCTTGGAGTTCATCCCACGGTACGCTTCTGATAGTGCGAGGGGCGACTAGTGCTGTAGCGGTGTCAAAGACTGCAGCCCCACAATAGCTGAGGAAGTAGGATTTCTTCCTGTGTTCAGCAGCGTCTGCTAAACCGATGGCATCAAGGAAATAGCTGAAACGATTTTTGTATGCATCCCACGTTTCCTCGTTTGGCTTGAATGGTGGGAATGCTGGATTAGCATTCATTTTGAAGATGCAGGGTTCGTCCTCTACAGTCGTATTTCAAATTCGCGCTCTTAGAAGAGCGCTGACGGTTTGTGCTGACAGGCGGTGACTGTCTCTCTAGGCTATGGAGGCTCTTTGAATTTCGCGCTCTTTGTGAGCGCCGGCGGCTGCGGCTACAGCGCCCGTGGCTTCGCTCTTCAGTGACCACAGCTCTTTTGAAAAGCACGTCTGGCTAGCCTTCGACCATATCCCACCTTCGTCGCCAGTGTTGTGGAACGGCGGACGGAAGAGGCAAGAGCCAGAGTGAACAACGAACAGGCTTTATTACAGGGAATAAAGGGTTGCCGCGTCTGCTTTCTAACTAGCAGGTTAGCTGGCAGCAACGGGCTGGCTCTGCTCGACAGCCGGCTTTTATAGCCGGCTGTCAAACGGAGCCAGCCAATGGGAGCGGCTGGTGCTCCCGCTCAAACAGCGGACCTGGTTGGGGACTCCAACTAGTTCCAAAGACATAACAAAAACATTCCATTTAAATGTGTTTAGATTAACTTTTCAAAATGCACCTTATAAGAAGACCTCAGTAAATTCTGAGCCACTAGGTAACAGAAGCGTACAAAGCTTTTTGTATAAATTATGAACATAAAACATTTGAAAAAGAAAAAAATATTATTTCCACATTTTGTATGGTTGGTTGGTTTCAAATTTGCATTGTTTATTCTTGCTGAATAGTCACTAAGGGGGCCACCATTGCATTTGTTGCTTCTGGAGGTACCAGAATGTTAGCAACTTAGTTAACAGCAAAAAAAAAAAAGCAGAGTAGCAGTTTAAAAAAATTAAAATGAGATTAAAATGTTCATGCCCAAGATATTCAAAAATCCCAAACTAAAATCTTAACTGTTAACATTAAACAAAAACAATTAGAACTGTTGGGAGAAATATCCATCTGGTTCAGTTCCAAGCTGAGAGAAAGGCACTGGAGACAAAATGGAGGCTGGTTAAAGTTTCTGAGGGTGATGTAATGAAGAGGCTTGTGCTCTGAAAGGGTATTGGGTAATTCCTATTGTGGCTTTGTCCTGGTTTGGATATCTGCTTTTGTTTGGATTTTGCTGCAGGGAGTAATGGATTAACAAATCTGCATTTCTAACAGGTGCCCCAGCTCAGTATCTGCTTGGGGGACAGGGAGCTGGGGCTCTGAGTTTCTGTCTCCCTTAATATTTTTTATTTTTCTTTTAGGGGAAATATTTTATCCTGCCTTTTTAAATATAAATATTCTTCCAAATATTTAATTCTTCTAGAAGGGGTGGGTGACTTCCCACAGGAAAGCAAACGATCTTGTGAAATGATCTTTTAAACAATTGGCTTTTACCAGTTGGGATTCTGCAGGGAAAAGTATGGGTGGGTTGTTTTTTTTTTTACATTCTGATATAAATTTCATTTAAATCTTTTTATTTAATCAAAAATAAATTGTAAGCTATGTAGCTACAGCTGTACCTTTCAAAAGCTGTTGATTTGCATGTGATGATTTATGCCTTAATATTTTTTCTTTGCTCTTTACATGCATATTTACATATTTTACTATTGTAAATTGTGCATCTTAAATGTTTACATTTTTTTTCTCTAAATATAATGCACATTTTCAAATGTGTAATGTATATAAGAAAACACCGAATTTTAAAAGCCATGGGTTGCTCATATTTAAAGACTGGATAAACAGAACTATTGTTTTTAAGAATTGCTAACATTGAGCAATGACAAATTTCTCAAAACAGAAGGGAGGGAAATGAAAATTAGGCTATCTATTGCCGTGCAATAGGAGTTTCTCTATAATCCATTGACAATGTTGTGATTGTGATAGGGACAAAATTAGGTTTTAAGAAACTCTTTGAATACCGACATTGTATATAAAAATACCTATGAAGGTTCTCAGTCATCCAGATTATGGTTTTCCCAAAAGTGTTTTTTCAAGAGGCAACTGGACTTTCTGGTTTTTCTTTGAAGACGTTTCACTTCTGATCCAAGAAGCTTCTTCAGCTCTGACTGGATGGTGGGAAATGGAAGGATTTATATTCCTTGCAGAAATTTGCATTCTTTTTAGAGAGTCATTGAGGAAACTTGGAGGTTTGCCTGTGTCCTTAGGGTCAGCTGAGTCATGCAAATTGGTTTGGAGCCTTCTTGGAACTGTTGAAAGGATTGTGTCATAGACTGGAGATAGATGATGTTGCATCCATCCCCCTCTGTTGAAAGAGGAATGTTCAATGAAAGGACACAGGTAAATCTCCAAATGGCCCCAATGACTCTCTGAAAAGAATGCAAATGACCAGCTGTCTGCAAGGAACATAAATCATAAACCACCCAGTCAGAGCTGAAGAAGCTTCTGGGACGAGAAGCAAAATGTCTTCAAAGAAAAACCAAAAAAATCCAATTGCCTCTTGAAAAAAGCACCATTGAGTTCTTCACGTTGAGCTTCATGGACATACCTCTGTTCTTTATTTGGCAATTACATAGAGGTAATTTGTCATTCCCTTCTTCCAATTTTTTTTTTCAACAGAGCTTTATTTCTTTCACTTTCCTGATGGCCCTCTTATCCCATCCATGCGCTAACCAAATCCTGGCTCACTTCATTTTTCAATAGTAGGTGATGTCTTCAGGACACAATTACTAGGAAATCAGGATAATATATTATTATTTTTAGATCTTCCCCCCCACACCATGTATGTATGCATGCATGCATGCATGAATGTATGTATGTATATGTGTGTGTATGTCAAGGCAGCAAACATACCAATATTCCTTTCTCCTCCTAATTTCCTCACAAAAACCACTATATGAGGTGGATTCCATGGTCCTGAACCCACAGTATCCCAGTTTCTTACGCAGCACCTTAACTACTATATGAAACTGTCTCTCTTTCTAATACTCCCCAACTAATTGTGGGACTACTACACATCATTGGATTTTTATTCTTTCACAAGAATTGTACATAGACCCAATTACCCATCTACCAGTGCAATCATTTTGGAGTTTCCTTGGGTTTTAAAAGAAACAATATATAGGATTTCTGTGCAGAAAAACGTGCAATTCATGTCTGAAAAAGAAATCCCATGGGTGTTGTCTGGGCAATGGAATTAACAATCATTATCTGTGCATATTTTTATGCATATTCCAGGTTCTTCCTATGGTGTCTAGTCTTTTAAATGATCTTACACCTCTAATCATGACAAGATCCCCATGAGGGAACTCAACGATCTTTCTCCAACTATAGCATAAACTTGTGACATATTCGGATCTTCCATATCAACAGTTTGGTACGGCCCCTCTCATTTTGATTCCTGCTGGCAAATACAACATTATTTCAGAACTGGACAGATTTTGGAACAATTAAGACACAGTATCAGGAAACTGTTGGCAAAGTTCTCTTACTAATGTCTTCAATAGTTTGGAGAACCTACATTAGATTAACAATTTTATCTCTTGCAGACAATAATCTGTTGATCTGTATTATTATTAGAGAGGTCAATATCATCATTCCCATATATATTCATCAGGGAAAACTATTTTCTGGAAAGAGGTAGCCATACAGTCTTCAAAAATAGATATGGGATCTTCTAAAAGGGGAATCCAGAAGATTCCAGTGGGAGGTGATGATTCATTCCATCCTTGTTGTTGTTCTTAGTTGTGAAGTCATGTCCGACCCATCGCAACCCCATGGACAACATTCCTCCAGGCCTTCCTGGCTTCTACCATCTTCTGGAGTCCATTAAACTCATGGTTGGATGGATTCACTGTTTCAGTGACTCCATCCAGCCACCTCATTCTCTGTCATCTCCTTCTTCTTTTGCCTTCAATTGTTCCCAGCTTTAGGCTCTTCTCCAGTGAGTCCTTCCTTCTCATGAGGTGACCACAGTCTTTTAGTTTCATCTTCAGGATCTGGCCTTCTAAAGAGCAGTCAGGGTTGATCTCCTCTAAGACTGACCGATTTGATTGCCTTGCAGTCCAATGGATTCGAAGGAGAAGATCAAAATTACAACCAGTTGACCTATAAGTTTTGCATAGGTATTATCTGTTCCCATCAGATTTCCATTTGCTTGCAATGGATACAAGTTTTGGAAGTTATGGTCATATATGTCTTAGCAATTGGTAGCATTCTTTTTAAACCAATGTTTTCTGTTTCTCATCCTGTTTTTCAGCAATGAATTCAATTAATACTGGTAACTACAGCTATTTATATTTTCTCACCCAAGCCACTTACCATCCATTTCATTAAATAACAACATCAGGAAATTCAGCGTATGTTTGATGCCACAATCAAGGCTCAACACTGAAACTTAGTCCTTATATTGCACATGGCAGATTTACTGATTTCTTTGCACCCAAGCTGAAAAGTCTTTTAAAAGTCCAAGATCCATTTTGGACAAGATTCAGGGAATCAGATGTATTTCTCCAAAATAATACAAGAGAAGAAACATATGTACTTATTCTAGAGATCTACTCTGAATGCAAAGTAAAGAGAAATATCTTATTCACAGAAGCACCTTGTTTATATGTTGTTGATTCTGGAATGAAATTGTTTGACACAAGATAACCTTGATTTTTAAAAAAAAAAATCATTTGGTTATAATTTTTTTAACTATGACCCTGAAAAGAGTTAAAAAGTTATTATGCAGAATCTCATGACCTCTTTATATTCCCAGTCCTTGGGATTTTAATTTTAAATCTGCATATCTCCCATTTACATGCAATTGTTCTCATGCAGAATTCTATCTGGACGTTCTTGAACTCTGTACAAGGTTCAAATTATATAGAAATAACTCAGCACTATACAGATCGGCAAAAAGGTTCAAAATCTGTTGCACTTCATCTTACATAATTTGTCAGAGAATAACCTAGGTTGGTGAAGGTGACACATCTAGGCACACTAAGATAGGTGCATTCAGTGCCACTTATAACAAAAAAGGAAAAACTCCCTTGATCCCATCTGACAGAAACTTGGTTTCTTGGAATGTATTTTGTATTTACAATGTATTTTTCACCTCTAGGTGAGAAACACATTCCTCACAATAGTTAAGGAATTCTGGCATTTAAAACATAGAAGAATGGAGTTGGAAGTTACCTTGGAGGTCATCTAGTCCAACTCCCTGCACAAGGAGGGGAGTCTATATCATTTCAGACAAATGGCTGTCCAGTCTCCTCTTGAAAGACTGGGGCATTGGGGCATCCACAACTCCTGAAGGCAAAGTATCCCACTGATTAATTGTTCTAATTGTTGTCAGGAAAATTCTCCTTAGTTCTAAGTTGCTTCTCTCCTTGATTAGTTTCCATCCATTGTTTTTTGTCCTGCCTTCAGGTGCTTTGGAGAATAGCTTGACTCCCCCTTCTTTGTGGCAGCCGCTCCAATATTGGAAGACTGCTATCATGCCGCTCCTAGTCCTTCTTTTCAATAAAATAGACATATCCAATTTCAGCAACCATTCTTTATATATCTAGTCTCCAGCTGCTAAATCATCTTTGTTGCTCTTTTCTGCATTCTTTCCAGAATGAGAATATCTTTTTTATTTTGCAGTGATGCAAAAATTTTCTGGCAGTTTTCATTAAAGACTAATTATTGCCATACCCACTTTCCACAAAGCAGAAATAGAAATGTAGTTGATTTGATTATGCATTCCCCACTCCAAAATAAATTTTGGGGGGTCCTCTATTTTTTTTTCATTCTCATTCATGAGCCAAACCAATATGGAACGTAGGATGTCATTTCAAATGCACTTATGTTGATGGGCACCCTGGAGGCTCATCAGGGTGTGAAGGTCTTCGCATTTCATTCTATTTCTGTTCTGACAACACTTGTGAATTGTAAGCACTATATATTGAATTTTTGTCTTAGGTCAAATGTTTCACACCTTTGTTAAGAGCTAATGAGTTTGGATCCATCTTGTATGAAGTTTGCCTGAGTGTTGAGAATCTATTGTTTACTATGTCTGGTCACACTGAATAAACAAAGCACCAAGTTAAAGGTTCCCCTCACACATACGTGCTACTCATTTCTGGCTCTAGGGGGTGTTGCTCATCTCTGTTACAAAGCTGAAGAACCAGCGCTGTCCAAAGACGTCTCCGTGGTCATGTGGCCGGCAGGACTAAACACCGAAGGCACAGGGAACACTTTTGCCTTCCACCAAAGTGGTCCTTATTTTTCTACTTGCATTTTTTACATGCTTTCGAACTGTAGGTTGGCAGAAGCTGGGGACAAGTAACAGGAGCTCACTCCATTATGCAGCACCAGGGATTCAAACCACCAAACTGCTGACCTTTCTGATCGATAAGATCGGCGTCTTAGCCACTGAGCCACCATGTCCTTAAGCACCAAGTTAGCATCCTTCAAAAGTTAAGAATCATCTACTATGTTCATCTTTAGATGTCACTTTCTCCAAGAACCTTTTTGACAGAGAAGTGTTAAACTTTTCCTAATTATTTCTCTTCTGCCATCCAAGAAAAAGAGTGATAATGAAGTATCTCTTTATAATTCCCTTGAGCTTACTTCTGTCTCTCTCTTTTTCTCTTGAACAACTGATACCAAACATTCTAGTTGCACTAATGATAATGAAAAGCCTAATTAGAGCAGCCCGGAAGAATGAATTCTTAGAGGGGGGGGAAAAGTCACAAAAGTACAAGAATTGTACTTTGTCATTTTCCACATTAGGAAATGAAAATATGGGTTTCTTACCACTTTTGAATTAATCTCTTAGAATATTCAGACCAAATAGCACAGGGGTGTCAAAGTCAAGGGCTTGGGGGCGAGATCCAGCTCACGGGTGCTTAGATAACAGATAACAGATCATCAGAGTTGGAAGGGACCTTGTAGGTCATCAAGTCCAACCCCTTGCCCAAGCAGAAGACCCTACACCATTTCTGACAAATGGCTGTCCAGTCTCTTCTTGAAATCCTCAAGTGATGGCGCTCCCACAACTTCTGAGGGCAACTTCTGTTCCATTGGTTGATTGTTCTCACTGTCAGAAAGTTTCTCCTTATTTCTGGGTTGAATCTCTCCTTCAGTTTCCAGCCATTATTCTTTGTTTGGCTTTCAGATGCTTTAGAAAATAGCTTGACCCCCTCTTCCTCTCTGTGGCAGCCCCTCAAATATTGGCACACTGTTATCATGTCTGCCCTGGTCCTTCTCTTCACTAGATTAGTCATGCCCAGTTGCTGCAACCGTTCTTCATATGTTTTAGCCTCCAGCCCCCTAATCTGGGTCGCCAGGCCACCTGGAATTAGAGATGGACCAGACCACTATGCCTCCATCAGCAAAAACAGAGTTCAGGAGTTCCATTTTTGCTACAGAGGGTTGCAGGAGGCTGTCACAGCCGAAAATGGAGCTTGGGAGTCTGTTTTTCCTTGCAGAGCACTTGGGCCACCAAAGGCACCCCCCTCCGACACAAGTGATGTCATGCTGGCACTCCCATCCTGGATCGAGGTCAAACAACCCTGATGCAGCCCTTAATGAAATCAAGATTGACACCCCTGATGTAGGAGAACAAAGAGACAAAATGGCTGCTGGTGTTGTTTTGCTCATTGAAAGGATGTCAACTCTGGGAGGTATCACTAATCAGATACCCCAAATTTGTTCCTCATTAGGTCATAGAGAAGGATTCCAGATTGTGAAGATGAGTTGTCTTGGGGACCTCCTTGCATGTCAGAATCACACAAAAGGAGTCAGAATCACACAAAAAGACCAAAAAATAAAAGAATATTCTGAATTCTGCTGCATAATCCAAAATTCTGGAAAAAAAAAAAAACAACCCACAAGGCTCCAGCTCCTTAACTAGAATTGAAATAGGACAGTTTTAATAACTAGAATTGAAATAGGACAGTTTTAATAAGTCAAACAGGAAAATAATCCTTGACATGGCCTGTTTTTAACCTGTATTACTTTCCCACATAACCACCATAATCTGTGACAATTTTTTTCATTAAAGAACCACACACTTCAACCAAGAGCCCTTGCCACCTCATCATTTGATTTATACAAATGCCCTAAATTTAAGGAGAAAAAAAGCTTTTTTGGGGGGGAGGACTTTTAAAGGAAGACATTTGGAATGACATTTGGATTACCAAAGGAGATAATCAGCAATCAAATAGCACCTTCATTTGTGCAATCAGTAGTTTGCATACACCTATTGGTACCACAGAGCCTGAAATGATCCTCTTGTTTACTGACAGTTCCTGTGGCTTGAAAGGGTCAGTAGCTATTTTGTGGTGCTTGCAATGTGAATTTGAGGCCTGGAGCAGAGGAGGTGCAACTTTCTGATAGGATAAACATGGCAGCATTGATCAAAGGTATACGAAGTTGAATCTCCAATGTCTCAACGTCAAGCCCATGGGAGGATCTGTTATCAATATATGTGTCTAGCAGTTTGTAAAGCCCAAGTAGAAAAACCTGAAGTAGTATGGAAAGGAAGCAATCTCAGTGGAGTAGCTCCACAGAAATGTGCATAAATCTCTGTCACAAGTTGGATCTAATTTGCAAGTTGTACCACACTTCTGAAATGGTGTTGAAATATCTTACACAGGGAATGAATTTTCCTTCCCTTTGAACAAAAGCATTAAAATAGTAATCATAATTATCACCTGTATTTTAAGCTTCTTTTGTTTTTTAACACAAAGGATGAGCTTTTGTTCTAGAAAGAGAAACATGTTAAAGAGTGTGATATCAAACAAAAGAGATAACGTGTTTGCAACTTGTGATTAAAACATTAACTGGTACAAAGCTAGATCCCAAAGTTAGCATTTGTTCACTTTAGCTTGTTTTTACAACTGAAACTACAACATGCACTATACATATAAAACAGGAAAAATGATAAGTATTGCCATGGCTTCAGGCAGACATAATTTCAAAGCCCTTGAAGAAAATCAGGGCAGGGCCCACCAATACAGAATTACTTGATAGAATTTGTCAGGGATAATCAAATGAAATGACATGCGCCTATTTATATAGAGCATGTAGCGTATATGATTAAAATGGACTTGTCCAGAATTAGTTGCACACAACCAAGATGACAGAATCAAATGATAGAAAGAATTCAGAGAAAAGCAACAAAAATAATTTGGGGTCTGGAACAGTGGTAGTATTCTACTGGTTCGACCTGGTTTGGGCAAACTGGTAGTAAAAAAACAGGTACCGGTTCCGGTCTTTTTCTTCCTGCCAACGATCAGCTGTTCTGACAATCAGCTGTGCCAGGATTCCCCTCGCTGTCTTACTGCTTCACCCAGGAGGATTCCCTGAGGCCCAGGAGGCAAAGGGGGCACATCATAGATATCTATCTATCTATCTATCCATCCATCCATCCATTTATCCATCTATCCATCTATCTATCTATCTACTATCTATCTCCATGCTAGTTTTGATCAGTATTCCAGGATAGTCCAGGGAGCAAAAGAGCAACACCATTAAGCAGGAGCATTGGCTAAACAAACCCAGAATGTTTGTCATGGTATGTGGTTATTCGGCACAACTAAATTGCATAGCAACTGCATTATTAATATTGGTTGTCTCTTTTCTCCACAAAATACTGAAAAGCAATTACTCCTCTAAAAGTAGGACAATATTTATGCTCAGAACTTCTTCTTTTTCAAAAATTCATTATAAGATTCTGGCAGGGAATATTGTTTTCCTTTACACTTCCTGTATTAGGAAAGAAATTATACATTGATTTGTTCTTTTTTATACAGTATACTAAATCCATTAAGGCCTCTGTATATACTGCAATTTTTCTAATATCCGCTGCATTATGTTCCTGTTATTCTCGGATTTATTTAAGGCTGCTAACAATTGAGTATTTTACATTATTTATTGCTTAATCCATTGTGTTCAAAAACTAGCTGGGATCACTAAAAATCTAATGCCTTTGTCTTAAAAAAAAGATAATGTATGCCTTTTTGGCACAGCAATAACCACAACACTTAGACTTACACAGGTAGTCCTTACAACAGTTCATTTAGTGACTGTTCAAAGTTACAGCGGCACTGAAAATAGTGACTTATGAGCATTTTTCACTCTTATGACCATTGCAGCATCACCATGGTGACATGATCAAAATTCAGAGACTTGGTAACTGGTTTGTATTTATGACAGTTCTAGTGTCCTAGGGTCATGTGATTAAACTGTCTCTCTCTCTCTCTCTCTCTCTTCCCCTCCCATTCCTTCTCCCTTTCTCTCTCTCTCCCTCCCTCCATCTCTCTTTCTCTCCCTCTCCCTGTCTCTCTCCCTCCCTCCCTCTCTCCATTTCTCTTTCTCTCCCTCTTCTTCTCCCTCTCTTCTTCTCCCTCTCTCCCCCTCCCTCCCTCTCTTTTTCTCTCTCCCTCTCCTTCCCTCTCTCCTTTCCTCCCTTTCTCTCTCCCTCCCTCCATCTCTCCTTCCCTCCCTCAGTCTCTCTTTCACTCCTTCTCCCTCTCTCTCTCTTATTCTCTCTCTTCTTCTTCCTCTCTCCCCTCCATCTCTCTTTCTCTCCCTCTCCCTCCTTCTCCCTTCCTCCCTTTCTTTCTTTCTCACTCTCTCTCCCTCTTTCCCTCCTCTCTCCCCCTCCCTCCATCTCTCCCTTCCTCTCTCCCTCTCTCTTTCTCTCTCACTCTCTCTCCCTCCCTCCCTCTCTTCTTTAACATTATCATGCCATTTTTCCCATGCTAGAAAAATACAAACCCATATTTTTCTTAAGAGTTACATCCTAGCTTTCTATTGGATAAGGAATTATGTCTTGTTGCACAACTGTCAGAACGTTCAGCTTTTCCCACATTTCCACTGATCCGGCACCCTTTTTTTTCCCCCAGAGAATAAAGCAGATAGAAAGTGACAGCATAGGCACCTTCCAAGCTTTATCCCAATGACTGTGAGTTGAACACATCAGCCATTAAGCAAGGCTGGGGATTTGCTGCTTGAGCTAAACCACTTCCTTGAGATGTGCCTTGGACAATGGAAGGGAATTAGCCATTCGATTTGCAGATGAGCCTAGATTAATAGTGATTAAGAATAGATTGAGGATTTACAACTCGGTCCACACGTTTCGGTATTCAGATGACTAAAGGGAACCGGTGGGTTTTTTTCCTCTTACAGAGTCTTTCCCATGTGCATTACAGCGACAGCATCAAATACTTAATTTGGTGCAGGATAAACTCATCAATTGCTTTGCCCTTCGGTGTTCTCTCACTTTCTTGTTTTTTTTTTTTCTTCTTCTTCTTTTCCTTATTTATCCCTGACCAACAAATCACATTAAGAATCTTTGGATGGGATGCTTGAATGAATCTCATCTCCAAATACAGAATATGATATTATAAACCCCAGCAACATTTACAATCCTTCAAAGACTTGATCGGATAATAAAGGATGGCTGAAAAAAAATACTTCAAAAAAAAAAGAAAAAGAAAGCGCCTTGTAAGCATTGCCCATTCATTCTACTAGCCTACAGAAATGAAACGACATTGTTGCAGGCTTTGAATATTAAATACTGATTTGTGAATTCTTTAGATGCTTCCCCACTCCCCCCGAAACAGGGTGGTATATAAGCAAGGTATAATCAAATATTATATACAGTTATGGAGGTAATAAAAATCCAGGTGGAAAAACAAACAAAACAGAAGTTGTCTCTTGCTATGCATCTTGATAAGTCAATTCAGTTGTCAACGTACTGAGTAACACACCCATTCAGGGTGGGATGCTGGGGGTTTGCAGGGGTTCAGTAGAGCCCCTAGCTAAGATTCTGTGCAATTTGGAGAACCCCTAAATCCCACTCCTTTCTGGCCCTGCCCATCCTCCCCTCCCCCCCCCGAAGTCCCCACATGGCCCGTTTTGGATGCAGGTAAGTGCAGGGGCGACATGGAAGCTCAGGGCCAGCAAAAAGCCAGCCTTCTAGAAGTGCAGGAAGGCAGGAAATTGGCCAGTTTCTGGCTTCCACAAAGCCTCCGGAGCCCGGGGAGGCTATTTTCACCCTGGCTCAAGGTTGACTCAGCCTTCCATCCTTCTGAGGTGGGTAAAATGAGGACGCAGCTTGTTGAGGGCAATAGGCTGACTCTATAAACCACTTAGAGAGGGCTGTAAGGCATTGTGAAGTGGTGTATAAGTCTACAGTAAGTGCTATTACTATTGCTGTTATCCAGTTATTTTTTTATTTTGATATTTATTTATTTATTTGTTTGTTTGTCAAAAGCTTCAATATAATAGAAACAAGAATAAACATAAGTTTAAATACAAGAAACAGGAAATAATAGTTGGGGACAATAGGACCAGGATGGTAGACGCGATTGTACGCCCGTTACAGACCACTTAGGAATGGGGTGAGGTCAATAGAGGTTAGTTTGAGGGTAAAGGAGTGAGGGTTTGAGCAGGTGACAACAGAATCAGGTAGTGAGTTCTAGACATTGATCACTCTGTTGCTGAAATTGTACTTCCTGCAATCGAGTTTGGAGTGGTTTACATTTAGTTTATATCTATTGTGTGCTCTTGTGTTGTTGTTAAAGCTGAAATATTCATTAACCGGTAAGACGTTGTAACATATAATTTTATGTACTATGCTTAAGTCTAATCTTAGTTGACATAGTTCAAAGTTGTCCAAGCCTAGAATCTCAAGTCTGGTGCTGTAGAGTATTCTTGTGCCATTTCGGTTAATTGTTTGCATTCTGCTGTTTTTCCCGCTACGTATTTGCTGTGAGCTGCCCAGAGTCAGTGGGAGGCATACAAATTGAATAAAATAAATAAACTGTCATTGGTTAAACAATAAGCTTATCTAGTAAAAATTTCCGGCAGAATTAACCACCTACCAGAAAAACATTTTTCACACAGCAACCAGGTCAAAAAGCTATCACACTGCTTGAAAAGTTTCAACCTCTCGGAGATTCAGGTTCGTGTAGCAATTTTCCATCTGAGTTTTGGCACCTAAACATGCAAAAGCCACCTTGACAAGAACGACGAGTGACAATAAACGGCAACCTTTAAATTTAGATGTAGCTGACATCTACTGCAGAGACTCACAAAGCCAAAGGAAAAGGAAATTTGATCTCCCACCAGCCCATAAATTTTGCACCAGCACAAGCTATTATGAACATAATTGGCTTTTTTTTTTAAAAAAAAAATGTTGACAGCTGCTGCTCTTTAAACAATCATAAACAAGGAGTGCGACAGAACTCGAGTTTATTCCCAACTATTCATTAACAAACATTCAGCTTTGCATTAACAAAGTCACCCACGATGATTTAGTACCCCTGTTCAGGATAATAAATTTAGATTCAACAAACGTAGGAAAGAGCAAAAGGGAACAGCCAGTAACAGGGACAATTAACCAAGTAAGCTTTTTCCCTTCTATTCTTTTATGAGGTGTGGAATCCAGACGTGGATGGTAGGCTCACAAAACACACACACACACACACACACACACACACACACACACACAGAGAGAGAGAGAGAGAGAGAGAGAGAGAGAATCCCAACCCTCTAACAAGGGATCTACACAACAAAGAAGCAGAAAAGAAACAGACGCCACACTGGAAGTCCCACAGCTTGTGGTCCTGCCCCCTTTGCTTTTAATATATATATATATATATATATATATATATATATATATATATATATATATATATATATATATATATATATATGTTTTCTGAGGTTCTCATGGTATTTATATGTGGATCTTTGGTTGTTCGGGTTTTCTCCCGTAAGATTTGAAGTATCTAGGCAACGTTTCGATGAAGTCTCATTCATCATCTTCAGGCTTCTGTCTCCGGCTCTGTGCTTCTCAGAGTAATGTGAGATTGCAGCTGCTTCCTCCTTTTAACTGCCAGTGGGGGTGGGACTTGATTGGGTGGGGCTTGGCTGTGTTCTGATTGGGTGGGGGTGTGTTCTCATTGGTAGGGGTTTGGCTGTGTTCTGATTGGTTGGGGGTTAGCCGTGTTCTGATTGGTTGGAGGCGTGTTCTGTTCAGGTGGGGGCTTGGTTGTGCTCAGGTTAGTCTTAGTTGCTGTGGGATTTGAGCTGGTGAGTTGTGATCTTGCTGTTTGGCTTCGAGTTCGTGGTCCTTCTGCATCTTCATAGTGGGTGTCGGTTTGCTTCATGTATGGCTTGGAGGGGTTTGAAGTGGGTAGTGATGCAGCTGCCGTGCAGCTTCTGGTCCATGGTCGTGTCTCATCTTCTGAGTGGGTGGGAGTCTGTTTTCTACATGGAAGTGTGGTGGTGGCATCTTGTGTGGCTCTCATGGGTGTGGGTCTGGTGTCCTTCTTCATGTTAGGTCCTCGTCTGTTCATGAGGGCAGGTTTCCAAATGGCTGGAAGGCGGGAGGTGTCATCTCGTTTGTTCATGCTGTGTGGGCGTTTTTCTATCTCTATGGCTTCTCTGATTATTCTGCTGTTGAAGTGTTCGGTTTTGGCGATAGTTCTGGTATTTTTAAAATCAATTTCATGTCCTGTGGCTTTGAGGTGTTGGACCAGGGAAGAGGTCGTTTCTTCTTTTTTGATTGAGTTCTTATGTTCTTCAATGCGTGCACTTATTCTTCTGTTAGTTTGTCCAATGTATGTGGTAGGGCAGGCAGTGCAGGGATTTCGTATACTCCTTGGTTTTCTAATTCGATTTTGTCTTTGGGGTTTCTTAGGATGGTGGATATTTTTCTGTT